>NC_134358.1:333562501-334162501 GCF_048569485.1 Anomaloglossus baeobatrachus
CATGTTTTAATGTTTTATGCATTTTAAAATGTTGTCTTGCAGCCCGAGGACGTGCTGGTGATAACTAAGGGGGAATGTGGCGCCCCTGACCTGGTCAGGCACCACTGAGTACTGCACCCATGCTGGGAACAGTACAATACAGGTAATCCAGAAGGCTGACAGGGGTGTGGAACACAGGCGCATAGTGATCAGGTCTCACACATGTACCCATGAGAGGACCCCTGGGGATCCCAGGAGGGGGCAAGCCTTCACCTTCACTGGAATAGTGGAGGGGGTAGAGCCTCCATCTCCTCTCAAGGGGTGTGGTAAGAGAATCTGGTTGCTAGGTGGCGTAGGCAAGAACAGGGGAGGAGGAGCAGTGAGTCAGTTAGAGCAGAGAACTCCAGAGGGCTCAGTGAGGAGCAGACCTGTGGGGCTGATGCTGTCTAACAGCGCCCGCGCAGTGGCTACAGACGGGGGAGAACGGTCAACTAGGAGTGCTGCCTGAAAGCCAGCTTCAGCTAGAGAGTGCACGGAGTGGGAAGTAAGGAGACTTCTAGAGAGCACCAGGCCCAACCGGGCGGCAGATCCCGAAGCGAGGATAGATTCACCTTTCCCTGCTAAACCTGCCGGTGTGGGGCTCTTAAAGCCCACACCACAACACCACAAAAGCCGCAGCCACGTAACCGCAAGATTGGGCCCATAGGTCACAGGAGGCAAGAGGCTGGAGTGGCCTGGTCCGGGGAACAAGCACACGGCAAACAAGAAGGGGAGAGAGGCTTGGAGCATCTTCCCTGGGTGACCCCCATAGGGACTCAAAGTCGGGGTTACCCCAAACCACCCAGGGCTAAGGAAGGCGAGTCAGTAGTCACCCTCATAAAGTCAGCCTGAAGGATACCTGGTTCCTACCTGGTTCATCTCAGCTACGCCCGGGTTACTCACCCTGCCATCTAATGTGAGTAAAAACCCTGAAAGACATCCTGCCTGTGTGGTCATTCTGCGACTTGTGGTACTACAAACCTACACAGGGCCCTGGGGCTTGCCTCACTCTCAGGAGGCTCCGACATCTAACTGCACACACCATCAGCCCCAGGCGACCCTCAACCTGCAGTGGCGGTCCCTACTGGCCGCAATACTGAGAGTGGCGTCACGATCAAAACAGAAGATTTCCTACCAGTGACGGAGATCCAGCAACGTGGAGTCCCTGAAGGTAATGCACCGACACCGACACTACACCTGCGGGGCTTCACATGGCGTCACGAACTTAACCCCCAAAAACAACCGCGGCCTCGGCCATGGACCTCCCCACCAAACATCACCCCTCACGTAGCGCCAGCATCCCTTCAAAGCGACGTGACCCCCTGGGTCCGGGAGGCGCTCGAGCCACCCACCGATGAGCCCGGATCCGAGCGGCTCGGCAGCCGGCCAAGCCCCGAGGCAGTACACATCGGCCTCTTCTGGCGTCACGAACAGGATTGAACCCATCCACATACCAGTGGACGTGCGCCTTGAAGTTACAGTCAGCGGTGTCCCGTTGAAAAATTTCAGAATCCGCCATCTTTGGGCACGAAGTTTTCCGCCAAAGCAGTCTTCTCCAAGAAAAGAGCGGGAGAGTGAAGCCCCACCCCCAGAGAACAGAGCGGTGCAGAAAGAAAGCGGAGTGCCCCGAAAAGACCAAGGGGGCGGGTGAAGACCCTGTCCCATGTGACCAAGTGGATAAAGGGCAGGAACTCCAGGACTCTGCCACCCGTCTGGTTCCTAGGCCCCAACAGTGCACCATGTCCGCCCCATCCGACAAACCAGAATTCCTGATCCCGCACCTGGAACAGCGGCGTGGGTGGAAGCCCGGATGACCCTGATGTGCTGCCGTCTCCAAGCACAGGTGCGCTTCCTCATGGAGCAATGGTCGGCCGAGATGGAGGGGATAGCCGCTGCCGTGTGGGCACGTGAAGTGGCGGCAGTTTTGGAGGAAAGGGTATGCGACCCATGCCCCTATGTCCTGGAGGGACCGGCCGCTGCGGCTGAGGGACCCGATCTGCTCCTACCCTCCATACTGCCTCCCTCACCACCTGTAGAGGTTGCCGCTACCTCTTCGCCCGGTTCCCCACCCTCATCACCGGTGGCGGAGCCCGTCCCAGATGCCGGTGAGGATCCGCCTGTGGAGGCAGCACGCAGACGGCCGTACGTTCGGCCTGCACCACTCCCGCTCCCGTGGAAAGACCGTTCACGGAAGATGCCCGCTCCTGATGTGGTCCCGCCGGTCCCGTAAGTGACCGCGCTACAGAAGGTCCAGGCCCCGGTAGTCCGCCCGGCCAAGAAGGAGGTGGGCGCTACCCAGAAGAAGGCCCAGCAGGTGAGGCTGGTCGTTCCCGGGTCTCAGGCCTCGGCTGAGGTCCCGCAGGGTTGCCACTGCCAAGCAGCAGAGCCGGCCATGACACAGCAGGGTTCCCCACGGAAATTGTCGGTTGTTGCCGACTCTGGGGAGCTCCGGCTGGCCAGACCCTCGCACCGAGAGACCCCGGGCAAGCAGATGCCCCGTATTGGGAGCGGCGGCCAAACAAGCTGGGCCGGGAAATCGAGGTTCGGGAGAAACGGAGAGCGGAGATACTCGCCCGTACCATCCGGAAAAAAGAGAACTTGAGGAGCGCCACCTACCGGGTGCGGGGCCCGAGGTACGAAGGCCAAGTCCGGCGGTTCAACCCCGACAGAGGATGGGGATTTATGTATGAGCCCGGCCTGGAGGCCGAAGTCTTTGTATCCTGTCGGGATGTGTACCCGCACCTGCCCATGGGTCACCCAGTCCGTGACCTGGTACCCGGTGATCTGGTCACCTATACCCGGCGGGGAGAGGGGCTGGTTTGCCCTCAGCGTCCAGAGGAGGGCACGCCAAGAAGACCCGGGGCGCTCCCAGTCTCCTCCCCCACCGTACAGCTCTGAAGTCATGGTGGAGGAAGAATATGAAGAAGATTAAGATTAAAGGTAGCGGATCCCGGCTACCAAGTTGAAAAGTCCCAGTTGGGACCATACAGCCCGTCCCCATTGGGACTTTGTTGATTTTCTGCTTTAAAAATGAACATGGCTGAGAACTTGCAGGCCACCTAAAAACTTTTGGTCTTGTAAATAATCCAGGACCAGCCTGTCCCGTCTCACAGTCTCCGGAGAGGCAGATTGGAGGATGGGCCTGCGGGAAAATGATGGCCGAGGCCCCACCACCACTGCAACCGGTGGCGATCCTCCGGATCCAGGGGTCCCCTGGACGAGGGGCCCCTGAGAGACAGCCGGGTGTGGACTCTGTACCCGTCCCGTAAAGCAAAACCTGGGCCCGTTCCTGGACTAGGGGAAGAGGGGTGCTGCCCGTTTCTTAGGGGCAACATCAAGGTTCAGGTTGCTTGGGTGGGCAAGCGGAAGGACCCGGTCCCGTTACTGTTATTAATAAAAATGTTTTTTAAGTTAGCAACAGTTAAAGAATGTGCCTCTCATAAGGGAAGATCCAGAAACATGCTTAAATGTACAAAAGTTATTATAAATGTAAATATGTTTTATCTTTTTCAGTTTAAAGCAACAAAATAAAATCGGTGGTGGACGGGCAGCCCGCGGACGGTCTGCATTAAACCAAGGGGGAATGTGATGCCCTGGACTAGCCAGGTAGTCACAGGTAGGCCCTTACACAAACACCTTCCCCTAATAAGGTACCAGCAGCCAACCTTAAAACCCTGAGTCACCCCTCTCAGGACTTGACGTCCATACCCGGGGGGCGGAGACAGGCGGTTGGCCACGCCCACTGACGAGTTCGGAGAGCCTGAGGCAGGAAAACAGGCAGATCAGTAACAGGAGTGAAGGAGAGTGGTAGCAAAGTGTAGATGTCTGTCAGGGATCTGGGTTGGAGCCCAGATACTCTGTGGCCAGGAGGCAGACGGTGGTGGCCGCCTGCAGGAGCTGGGATTACAGCCGGTGGAACCGTAAGGGACCGGGACCGGGTAGTGGCCCGCCGGTACCAAACCGGGGAACCGATTGGAAACCAGAGCACCAGGAGGGGTACTCAGACCCAGTACAAGGCCCAGAAACCACTGGACCGAATCTAATTCACTGATTGGGGTCTGGACTTTAGGTCCTTTCCCACCCAAGACCCAACTGAAGACAACAGCCCAACCAGAGGGATAGAAAGCCACCGCCCAGGCATCGAGATCCCACGGGCCAGCGTCTGTAGGCACACGGGCTCTGCTGGCACACACAAAGCTGGGGAGCGGACTACCGTTGCTCAGGCATAGGAGTCACCATTCTACTAAAAGGGAGGTGCAGGAGAAAGGCGGAAACCACCAACCTGAAAAAGGAGAAAAGCGCAGCCGGCTGCGGGCACCGTCCACCATCTTGTTTGGTTTACCAGAGACTCCAGTGTGTCTGTAATAGTGAGTACAACAGTGCCCTCAGGCCGCGCACCGCGCCGCACTGCACCGACACGCCAGCACGCATCCATCCCCCACCTCAGCATCTCCCTCGGGCCCCCAGGACCATCACCACCTACCCACGGAGGGGTCAACACCAAGCTGCGCAACACCGTCCCCGGGAGCCTAGTCAACGGCAGCGGTGTTGTCCATCCATTCACCACAACCCGTGGGTGGAGTCACGAACTTAACCCCCCAAAACAACCGCCACCTCGGCCGTGGACCTCCCCACCAAACACCACCCCTCACGTAGCGCCAGCATCCCGTCAGAGCGACGTGACCCCCTGGGTCCGGGAGGCGCTCAAGCCACCCACCGACGAGCCCGGATCCGAGCAGCTCGGTAGCCGGCCAAGCACCGGGGAGGTACATATTTTAGGATATATGTGGACGCTGCAGTGTTAACTGCACCCAAACTGCAACCAAAACTGCAACCAAGACTGCACCTTGTCCGAGAGAGCCTGGAAATGTTAAAAAAAAAAAAAAATGCTTGTACTTGTAGTGCCCTTGAACCACTCAGGGCACTACCAGGTACTGCATCCTCACCAGGATGCAGGACCTACCCCCAGGGACCTGGAACACCAGTGCCAGTGACATCCGCACACACCAAAATCCCAGTTTCCACTCCACACCAGGGGTAATTGGCTAGTTAGACACAAAGGGGATGGCCACCTAGAGGGCGGGGCCAGTCCACGGAACTAGAAAGATTGGTGGGGGGAGACTATAGACAGTCAAGAGTACACCGTGTGCAGAATTATTAGGCAAGTTGTATTTTAGAGGATTTTTGTTATTATTGATCAACAACTATGTTCTCAATCAACCCAAAAGACTCATTAATATCAAAGCTTAATATTTTTGAAGTTGGAGTGGGTTATTTTTTTTTAGATTTGGCTATCTTAGGAGGATATCTGTTTGTGCAGGTAACTATTACTGTGCAGAATTATTAGGCAACTTAATAAAAACCAAATATATTTCCATCTCACTTGTTTATTTTCACCAGGTAAACAACTATAACTGTAGAAAATTTAGAAATAAACATTTCTGACATGCAAAAACAAACCCCCCCAAAAAAAGTAACCAATATAGCCACCTTTCTTTATGATGACACTCAACAGCCTACCATTCATAGATTCTGTCAGTTGCTTGATCTGTTTACGATCAACATTGCATGCAGCAGCCACCACAGCCTCCCAGACACTGTTCCGAGAGGTGTACTGTTTTCCCTCCCTGTAGATCTTACATTTTATGAGGGACCACAGGTTCTCTATGGGGTTCAGATCAGGTAAACAAGGGAGCTATGTCATTATTTTTTCATCTTTTAGACCTTAACTGGCCAGCCACGCTGTGGAGTAGTTGGATGCATGTGATGGAGCATTGTCCTGCATGAAAATCATGTTTATCTTGAACAATACCGACTTCTTCCTGTACCACTGCTTGAAGAAGTTGTCTTCCAGAAACTGGCAGTAGGTCTGGGAGTTGAGCTTCACTCTATCCTCAACCCAAAAAGGTCCCACAAGTTCATCTTTAATGATACGAGCCCATACCAGTACCCAACGTTCACCTTGCTGGCGTCTGAGTCGGAGTGGAGCTCTCTGCCCTTTACTGATCCAGCCTCTGGCCCATCAAGAGTCACTCTCATTTCATCAGTCAATAAAACCTTTGAAAAATCAGTCTTAAGATATTTCTTGAAGAAAAAACAAAAAGCCAGCACTAAATGTGCACTTCAGCACTAAAAATTCCAAACTGTACTTATTATAAAAATTTTGAGATTTTTGGCAAAAAATTGCAATTTCTTGAGCTACCCCGCCACGTCACGGCAAATCTCATTTGGGGCAGTCCTACACTAAAATATTTTTATAAAATGTGCCATACGGCCTCACATATGAATAGTAGAACTGCTCTTCGCAGCACTCACCTGGTCTATTTCAATCCCGTACCCATGACTGAGTCATGGCTGTGGGCGGGACAGGTCCAAGCAAATGCTGCATGAAGTAAAAAGACTGTGGACAGGGCCTGATGACTAATGTTAACAGTCACCAACCGCCAAAATCTAGACAGGTGGAATACATCCCAAATTGGGGTGCATAGCAAGGTGGGGGTCAGCCACTGACCAATCCAATGAAGAAAAAAATAATCAAAACAATCATGTTTTTCTTGAACAATACCGGCTTCTTCCTGTACCACTGCTTGAAGAAGTTATCTTCCAGAAACTGGTAGTAGGTCTGGGGGTTGAGCTTCACTCTATCCTCAACCCGAAAAGGTCCCACAAGTTCATCTTTAATGATACCAGCCCATACCAGTACCCAACCTTCACCTTGCTGGCGTCTGAGTCGGAGTGGAGCTCTCTGCCATTTACTGATCCAGCCTCTGGCCCATCCATCTGGCCCATCAAGAGTCACTCTCATTTCATCAGTCCATAAAACCTTTGAAAAATCAGTCTTAAGATATTTCTTGGCCCAGTCTTGACGTTTTATCTTATGTTTCTTGTTCAAAGGTGGTCTTTTTTCAGCCTTCCTTACCGTGGCCATGTCCCTGAGTATATGGAAAATGAATATGTCTGGCTCACTGTGTATATAGTAGGTGCTCAGAAAAAATAAGAGTCAATTCAATAGAAATAGCTCTGGCACACTATAATGATTGATGACACGAGAGAAAAATTCTTTGAATGCTGAAAATTTTTTATTTGTGCAAAAGGATAAGGGATAATTCATCCAACGTTTCGACCATATTACTTAGGTCTTTATCAAGGATAAAGTTATCCATGTGAATAACAGGATAATATGCGTTCTATTGTATAGGGTCATCACCATTAGAAGACAAATGGAAAAACTTGCAATCCTTATACACTTTGCAATCCTTATACACTTGTGAATATTAGTAAGTAGATGATGGAGGCTTATTCCAGAACTGGAGACGGTAAATAATTGTAGGTTGACTCTTAAAAGTTACGTGATAGTCACTGGTAAGTATCTCTTGGATAAGTATCTCTTGGAGGTCAAAGGGAATAATGTGATTCCTTCACTGAAGGGTTCTCAGCCGCCTCAGGATCACAAAAATGCTGAATTACTGTACGGAGGCCCCTGGTAGGTATTTTGCAAATCGTCCCTAGGGCCTACACTCTGCATCACCACTGAGAGATCCCTATCACAGCGCTTTGCCTGTCTTGTGACCTTGTATTTCACTATTATATACCAGGTATGTGATCTGGTTCATACTATATAGATCCACCTATGCATTGGATTTACCGTGACTAATGATATATTCTCCATAGGGTTCCCTATAGAGCCCTACTGGGATGATTTGCTCCCCTATTCATGGCATTAGTGCCCTAATGATTATTCTCTCATGCTACTTAAAGCATGTTTGTGATCCTGAGGCAACTAAGAATCCTTCAGTGAAGGGATTGCACTATTCCTTCTAAACCTCCATAATATACCTATCAGTGGCTACTACATAACAATTCAGCATTTTTATGATCCTGGGGCAACTGAGACCTCTTCAGTGAAGGAATTGCATTATTCCCTCCAAACCTCCAAAATACCTACCAGGGGCATCCGTACAGTAATTCAGCATTTTTGTGATCCTGAGGCAGCTGAGAACCCTTCAGTGAAGGAATCACATTATTCCCTTTGACCTCCAAGAGATACTTACCAGTAACTATCACGTAACTTTTAAGAGTCAACCTTCAATTATTTACCATCTCCAGTTCTGGAATAAGCCTCCATCATCTACTTACTAATATTCTCAAGTGCATAAGGATTGCAAGTTTTTCTATTTGTCTTCTAATGGTGATGACCCTATACAATAGAACGCATATTATCCTGTTATTCACATAGATAACTTTATCCTTGATAAAGACCTAAGTAATATGGTCGAAACGTTGGATGAATTATCCCTTATCCTTTTGCACAAATAAAGAATATTCAGCATTCAAAGAATTTTTCTCTCGTGTCATCAATCATTATAGTGTGCCAGAGCTATTTCTATTGAATGTCCCTGAGTATGGCACATCTTGTGCTTTTTGATACTCCAGTAACGTTGCAGCTCTGAAATATGGCCAAACTGGTGGAAAATGACATCTTGGCAGCTTCACGCTTGATTTTCCTCAATTCATGGGCAGTTATTTTGCACCTTTTTTTGCCCAACACGCTTCTTGCAACCCTGTTGGCTATTTGCCATGAAACGCTTAATTGTTCGGTGATCACGCTTCAAAAGTTTGCCAATTTCAAGACTACTGCATCCCTCTGCAAGACATCTAACAATTTTGGACTTTTCAGAGCCCATCAAATTTCTCTTCTGACCCATTTTGCCAAAAGAAAGGAAGTTGCCTAATAATTAAGCACACCTTATATAGGGTGTTGATGTCATTACACTCCACCCCTCCTCATTACAGAGCTGCACATCACCTGATTTACTTAATTGGTAGTTGGCTCTCAAGCCTATACAGCTTGGAGTAGGACAACATGTATAAAAATCATGTGATCAAAATACTCATTTGCCCAATAATTCTGCACACAGTGTAGATAGTGAAGTGGAGAGACATGCCTAGAGCTGGGTCGTGTAATGGTGACTCGGGGGCACAGGAGAGTGGTTGCCAGGGTAGGTTCACCCGAGTACCACTGGGACCAGGGCACCGACAGGGCACAGGGCCCTAGGTCAGGCATCAGTTTCATATGGCCTGGCAAATACCTGCAAAGTGAGGGGACCTTTCACAGACCTCACTGACCCACAGATTCAGGGGCATCAGCAGTAAGGAAGGATCAGGGATCAAAACAACAGACCGGCCCTACAGGGTCCATACTGCCAGTTGTACGGACGAAGAGACTGCCAAAAGACAGTCAGGGCCCCAAACGTGCTTCAAGCTACGGGGACCCAACCACACTGAGGGTGTCGGGGACAGAGCAACCGAGTCATCAAACTGGCACTGGAAATACAGGGACCTGAACTATTAAACTGCAACCCCCGTTGTGGCCTCCCTTATTCGGCGAAAGTCTCCATCATACATCTTCTGGGACAGCCCTACCTGCGGAGGGCCTACCACCACATCTGCCATTACCACCAGCCCTAGAGATAACCAACTCAGCAGCGACGGTTCCATCATTTTAACCACAACCCACAGGTGGCGTCACACCAATGACTTTAATCTCCCCTGTAAATACTCCTCATTAAAAAGCACCCAGGATCATGGAACCGGGCAACGGCCAGCAAACACCCGTGACACAGCATCCCCCGTAAATATATGGCCTGGGACCGTGTACCCCATGACCCTGGGCGACACATAATGATGCTGTATTTTTGCTGCATTTTTGTTAATGTGTTTTTTAAAGAAAAAATAAAACATGATCGGGTAGGTGAGAAAGGAGAGACTCCTGCAGTGTTTAGTTATCCTGGAACAATGTGGGTGACCTACATTTTTGGTGACAATGCATACAAAATGCACTATTTTTGTACATGCATTTTTCCATGCGATTTTCATCCCCCTCATTGATTTGAATGAGTGACAAAACGTCACAAAAATGCAAGCAGAATGAACCTGCAGCTTCTTTTTTGTCACACGGGTTTCCCAAATAAACTGGAGACAAAAAACTGCAACGTGCGTACAGCAAATCTAAATTCTCATAGACTTTGCTGATAAGTCACAAGTCAAAACTTGCACAAAAAAAAAGCGACAAAAAACGTAGTGTGTTATGCGGATAATGGTGGTTCCCGCTAGATGTTGGCATATGAAACACTGTCCAATGGTATATTAAGATATAATAATGCAATGTGGCTGTTGTTGTTGTTCTTTCTTTTCTCCTTTTTCTCTTCCTTTTTCTATCTTGTTTTAAAAAATATGATCATGCTGATAGATAGAGTTGTTCTTATGCTCAATATAAAATTAGATACATATGCAAATGATAAGAAGTATGGATAATAACATTGTTCTATGTTAAGTGCTAAAGATATTATGGACTTTATATGATTGTTCATTGTTATATTTAAATATTACTATCTATATACTGAGCTATCTTTATATGGCAAATGTCAGTTGTACCATGTTTGAAATTGTTAATAAAACGAAGTTAAAAAAAAAAAACGCAGTGTGTGCATGTAGCCTTAATGCACACCTGAAACACACTACTTTAGCAGCATCATGAGAAAGTCAAAAGAAATCAGGCAAGATCTCAGGAAGAGAATTGTGGACTTGAACAAGTCTGGGTGAAGCTTGGGTGCAATTTCCTGATACCTGAAGGTGCCTCGTTCATCTGTACAAACAGATATATGCAAGTACAAACAAGTACTGAAGTTCTGTCAGAGGAATGGGCTCAAAATCCTACCAACTATTGTGAGAAGCTTGTGGAAGGATATCCAAAATGTTTCATCAAGTCATACAGTTTAATGGCAATAGTACTAAATACTAATGAAATAGATATAAAATTTTCACTTTGCAGGACGTAGTAAAAATGCCTTAAAACATTCTCTCTCTCTCTCATTATTTTGGCATTTAGCAAATATAAATAATTTTGGTAATCTTAATTGACCTAAAATGGGAACAGTTTATTCTGATTCCCCTTGTGAATAAAATGTATATCTTCATACAGTTAACCATCTTAGATTTTGTTTCCTTGGAAGCTGTTTTAATATGTGCATAGTAAACTCCCCTAGTGATATGTTTTCATGAAACATTATGTTTGTTTGAGGGGGATAATATTACATAAAAGTATGTTATTTGTACCACAAATTAGCACTCCGCATTAAATAACGTTTATTACATAGTATGATATTATTATTGGGGAAATACTACGGAATAGATTCTGAGTCCATTTTTCAGTTCTTCATGTGTCATCAGAATGAATCTACAACTTATAATGAAATTGGCTTTGTTGTACCAAATAACCTCATCTTTTCTACCTTTACAGAGGTGTGTTAGTTGTTTTCGAATATAATATCTTAGGTTAGGTTTTAGTGACAGCAGTCATCCTTTAGATTACAGACGGAGAACTGCACTTACACCAATGGTTAATTACAATTGGATTCCTGGGATCTCAGAGGCTTCAATAATTCACAACTTTGAGGAGTGTTTAGGTGTAATTGTCGATGTCACACAACATATGACATGAATAATAATAATTGTGATTTAAATTTACCTTATGTTATTATTTTATTCTACTATTTTTATAGGGTTTACCTGGATCAACTGGAAAAGATGGTGTAATTGGCCTTCCTGGTAAAAAGGGAGCTAAGGTAAGTCTAAAGTTCTTGGAACTTCTGTTTTTGTGAAATTGATATTACAAATGTGATCAAATTGAGACATTGTTATGAATTACGCCATGATCATCAGTTATCTCTATTCCATTGTTATTTTCTGGTTTAATATCTAGTTTATTATAGATCTATTTAAATAGGTGAAATCAAAGTTACTCAACTTTTATACTCAGGCCTCACTGGCCATTTTATAGCCGGTGTGTGACTGGGCCATTTACCTCCCTTCCTGACCAGGGACATTTTTAGGTTTTATCATAAATGCGATTTTATTGGATCCATAAGTTTTTCTCTTTTAGATATTGAAATATCTTTTGCCTAATTATTTTGCTGCACATTCAGTACAATACCACAGTCATACATCAGTATTATTGACTCACGCCCATCCTACAATCATTGATTGACCCCCACCAGCCCCACAATCAGTAATGTGCATCCCCACCAACTCCAAAATCATATGATTTGCCCCCACAAGCTACCTAATTAGTTCGATTGGCCCACCATTGGATATGATACCCCCCACCATTACTGACATAAAAGAAATCAATGCTCACTCTACCCCATTCCTCTGACACGCTGCTCTGGGTTGTAAAGTTTGAGTAGTAAGAATCCACACTAAAGGCGCAATGTAGTGATGTCATCACACCTGCAGTGCACAGATTTTTAGACTCAGGCAGGCTGAGTACATATTGGAACATTCGACTCCCTGATCAGTCATTCTATTCAATTGTATCCATGTCCTGACGATATGGCTATCGCTGAAATTGTGATGACAAAGGGAGTGGAACCACTACCAAAGCCCTTTCCAACTCACAGGCGCCAAAGCGTCCTTGTGGGCCGCTGCTATGGATGGTGCACAACTGAGGTATACTACTTAGACTTTAAAAAAGTGTAAACTTTCAGCTCATCAAGTCCTGCAGGAGGCTTATAGATCCAGACGGTGCAGGGATACAAAAGGTATGACCAATAGTCCACAAACATCCACTAGTAAAAGGTATCCAGCATCCAAGTCCAGAGAGTTAATACAAAATCCTATTTTATTTAGTCCAATAAAAACACTCCAATTTAAAATTATCCATATTGCAATAACAGAAGACGCGTTTTGGACTTAACGTCCTTATTCTAAATCTAGACAACATATACTAGATCTAGCTTAAAATAAGACAAAAAAGGAAGTGACACAATTGAAAATCAGGCTTGTTAGGTGAGTGTGAGCAAAAGCATTAACCCTTTAACTAACTATGTGTAGAAAGCAATCAATATAAATATAATGAATCTTTCTTAATCTTAAGGTTCATACCTTGTGGCATTCTTGTCCCCATAAGGAATATCCATCCCACTTCTCTACCGAGCAAAATATCTTTTAAATTACCACAACGTTTGGGAAGGTGGACTTTTTCTATTGCGTTAACTCTCAGATTCACAGCTACATTTGTGAACATTTAGAAAGTGCTGGGAAGCACCTGAGAGGCTCCTCGTTGTGGCATTGTTCACATAATAGACATGTTCGGAGATTCTTGTCCGCAAGGTGTGAGTGGTACTACCTATATACTGAATATCACAAGCAATACATGTTGTAACATAAACAACATTGTTGGCACCCCAATTCATCATAGAGGAAATATTGAATTGTTTTTTCGAAAAACAGGAGGTAATTTTTTTGGTGTTAACCATGTATTGGCATAAGCCACATGTCTTATGTCCACATTTAAAAGAGCTGACCGATGGTAGCCAATTTGAGTTAATGTTGGCAGTAGTCTTCTTTATTTTGTTTGTATGGTCACTAGGTGCAACTATACCTCCCAAATTAATATTTCTCTTAGACACAAATTTTTTCTCTTGATCTAATATAGGATTCAAAGTTTCATCAGAGGTTATGACTGGGAGACATTTTTTAATCACATTAACAATGCGGTAATAATCTGTGCTGTATTTAGTTGAAAAAACTAAGGAAGGCATTTTAGTGGCATTCTGACCATATGTCTTACTATCCTCCAAATATTGAATTCTGTTCTTTTTTCTGCTTTATGCTTAGCTATATCAATTACTTTTGTTGTATATCCCTTGGTTGAAAAATGGTTATCTATTGTCTGACATTCTTGTTCATATGAATTTTGGCTGGTATAGCACCATTTTACCCATATATATTCTCCTGTGGGGATTTTATTAATAACATGCTTAGGGTTGCAGTTTGTCGCATACAAAATAGAGTTCCCAGCAGAGGGTTTTCTATATGAATTGCATTCCACACTGCTGTTAGTCATGTTGCCTGTCAATAGTACATCTAAGAAAGGTATTTCTTTTTATTGATAGTTATAAGTGAATTGCAGATTGCAGGAATTGTTATTCATAAAGTACAGAAGACTCTCGACATACTTATTATCTGGAAAGGTGATAAAAATAACGTCTAAATATCTTAAAAATATGAAGATATCTTGATTAAATCGGTTGGTCCTTGAGAACATAAATTCCTCCTCCCCCACGACATAAAGATGTTAGCCAAGGAAGGTGAGAAATGGGCACTCAGAGCAACCCAGGCTCTGAATGTAATATTTACTCAAGGACATAAAATTATTATTCAAGAGAAAAAATGTGGCATCTAAAATTAATGTTTGGAGATCTTATAGTATAGATATAGTTAGTGTATTTTTTGAGTTGGCACTTCAAAGCCATAATGGCCAATTGATGGGGAATGGACATGTACAAGGTTTGAATATCACAAGTTAGCCAACTATATTCCACCCTCCATTTAACATGGATAAGTATACTTAGGACATGTTTAGTGTCACGAACATGGGTGGGTGAGATTTGAGCTAGAACCTGGAGTCTAGAATCTAGCCATTCGGACAAATGTTCTGAGATGGAGTTAATCCCGGAGATGATGGGTCTGGAAGATGGTGGGAATTTTTCTTTATGTGATTTGGGGAGGGCATGTAGTAGGGGCGTTAAAGGGGATGTAGAATTAAGATATTCACTTTGGTTTTTTTTGTTATCACACCCATGTGTATCTTCTCCTCCAAGAGACATTCAAGAGAAGTCTTTATTATGTTAATAGGATCTTTCTTGATTTTCTTATATATGTCTGAGTCTTTTAGCATCTCTTTCACTTTTTTCTCATAAAGACCTGAGTCTAGGACTACCACTATCCCCCCCCTTTGTCCGAATTTTTAATAACAATGTCCATATTCTCTTCCAAAGATCTTAACGCAGATTTTTCCCAATCTGAAAGATTTGAATAAATGTTTTTACTTTATTGGTGTAATTTTGTTAATTCCTTTTCCACCAGTAGTTGGAAGTCCTCCATAGGTTGGCTCCTCGATTGCACCAAATAAAACTGGGGATTAGGCACTTTGTCAGGGAAGTTTTTATCATGTAAATGTGCCACCCCCATGACAGCCGACAGACTGCTCGGATCCGGATCCACAGTGGCTCGAGGGGTCTCCGGACAAGAGGCTGGGTCGCGCGGCAACTCAAATGAGAAGGGGGTATTTACAAGGGGTGAAAAATAAAGTTCTTGATGCCACCCACGGGTCGTGGTAATGTGGGATACCACCACTGCTGCGTTTTGGGGAGCGCCCGGGAGTGATGGGATGGCAGCTTGCAATGTTAACCCCTCCGTTTGCAGGGGGAAGGTATCCCGAGGCTTGGTAGTGGAAGGATGGGGACCCATCAGGAGGAAAGGGGTACAACGTACTCACACAGTCCAGAAATTCTGACACCGACAACGGGTAAACCAAAGTCCTGAATTCCCTGCAGATGTTGTTGGAGCACGCTGGGTCCGTGCCCTTTTGGCGTTGCTGGTTGGTCTGAAGCCTTGTCCCTTGGTACTGTGTTTACTCTTTGTGGATCCCTTTTGCCTGAAACTACTCAGGTCCCGCTCACCCGTTTGGCTAACGGAGTGAGCTTGCTCTCAGGGTTCACGCTTGGGATTTTATGGATGGTTTTGGGAAGTCCTATCCCCCTCGTTGTGCTAGTACCCCGATTTTGGAGCGGGTGGAGAACGGCTCGTGAAGACTCCGTCCTCGTCGGGTAAATTACTGGGCTGCGTGAAGCTACTTCCCAGTCTATGGTCCGCGTACCCCGTCGTGCCCTGACCCATTCCCGGTTGTAGCACAAGGCCACCGAACTGCCCTCCGTGGCAGTACTGTACCCCTTGCCACTACCCCCTGCGATCGGGGTTCCAGCTCCTTCCAGGCCAGGCCAACGTCTGGCACCTAGTACGGGTACAGGAGCCCAGCTCCGCAGTGTGACCTTTCACTGTCACTGCTGCGCTCGAACTCTCTATTCTCTGACACTTCTGGCCCTCCTTCTACCATCCCTGCATATGGGCGGCCCTATTCCCCTCAGGCTGCCCAATGGGTGTCTGGTGGGTGTGATGCATAGTGTTCCTCAGGATTTGTGTATACCTGTTCTTAGTAACACCAAAGGGACAGGACCCGTAACCAAGGACGAGCAGGTACCATTCAGAAGGGCAGATTGCACAGCACCCTTGTGACGAGCTGATAGGCCAGGGCATCACATAAATATGGTAATTTACTATTTTCATCTGATAAGTCCCGTAAAGTTTTAAAAGTAATTTGTTCAGTGAATGATGTAGGTAAAAATTCAATGGTGTAATTTCCTCTCCATCTTGGAGGAAATGTTTTTTTACGGTTAATTTTCTAATTAATTTATTGATATCCAATATCGTATCAAATAAGCCAAACTTCACACTGAGGAAAAAGTTCAAGCCTTTTTTCAGTAGCTATATATGTTCCTGCTTCAGGATAGTTGCGGACAAATTCAATACTGAACATTTTTTTAATAATTTTTCCTTCGGGTGTAGTGGCCGTGTGTCCTTTTGACAGCGGTGTTTCCGTCCGGCTCGTCTTTTTTTGGGGGCATTTTTCATCCCAATTGGTA
This sequence comes from Anomaloglossus baeobatrachus, assembly GCF_048569485.1. Lineage (NCBI taxonomy): Eukaryota > Metazoa > Chordata > Amphibia > Anura > Aromobatidae > Anomaloglossus > Anomaloglossus baeobatrachus. Next base: position 333,579,064 of record NC_134358.1, read on the forward strand.
CGTTTTTTGAGATCCCCATTTGTGCAGCATGTGAGCCAAAGGGAAGGGGATTTTCACCATCTGAAATATCAGTGTTATAATCCGTGGACTCGGTGGATGAAAAATGTACTTTATTTTGTGAATCCCTTCTCCTGTTGACCATCCTCAAATTTGTTTTGGGGCCTGATGTATGCTTTCTGCGGAACTGATGCCAGTTATAAACCAGATTATTTTCGTAATTGGAGGAGTCCCTTTTGAACTTGCTCTCTTTTATGGAGTGATGTTATCTTCCAGTTTATTAAGATTGCCTTTAATTTTACCTTGTAAAGATTTATATATGTCAAGATTTGAAAATGTAGAGAATTTTCAATGTGTCTGAAATTTTTCTCCAGACTATTCAATTTGGTATGTTTATGTTCCACAATCAATTTAATTAATTTGATAGAGCAGACCTTGAGAGCTGCATTCCATTGTGTTATAAAGTCTTGGTCAAATTCAGTGTAGGGAATTTCTTGAGTTTTAAACCCACTGGGATCATGTTGTGATCTATATATGCTTGCAAAGTTTTACTATCCCACCAAATACGTAAACGGGCAGACATGATTTTTTTTCTAAATCCCACCTAAGGTCATTAAGTTCATTATGTTCCTCCGAACTGACTCTTGTTTTATTTGTAAACAAATTTGCTGCTTTTGCTGGCCTTGCCTGTTATTCACATTAAAAAATTCATCAATATTGGATATATTACTGGCCTCCATACTAATTACAGGATTGTTATTTCAGACAATATAATATATTCAATAGTATAAATAAAGGAAAGGCGAGTAAGAAAAAAAGACCTAATACGATCAGTATCTCACTGTGACGACATAATTTCTTGTCCACTAATTATATAAAGTCACTGGCTTATGTGAAAATTTGAATAAAATATAACCTTTATTTATCTATCTAAAATTATGTACGTCAACTTTACAATATTGTCTGAAGCCTATCTGAGTTTGATAATTACGAAGCAACCAGGTTCAGATACTAATATTTAGCAGTAGGGTAGCCAAAATATATTTTCAATTCTCACTGCTACAGAATTATTTTATACAGTGTCCAACATCTATATAAAGTGACTAGTGCAACTCTTTCATCGTTTTATTGCACTATTCCCCTGACACTATATCATACTATATGACCTATACCCCATGCTGATTAAATATCAATTCTCTAATTGCAAAAAAGTTATTGGCCAATATCAATTTTTAGAAGCTCATAGGGAACTATATCAATTATCCCAAAACAGTTAGGCTATGTGTGCACAGTGCATTTTTCACGGTGTTTTTGCGCGTTTTTCGGATGCGTTTTTGGGCTCAAAACTGCATGACTTTGCTTTCCCAGCAAAGTCTATGAGTTTTCATTCTTGCTGTCCGCACACAACTTTTTTTTAATCTGCGTTTTTAGGCTTAAAAAAAAAAATGGACATGTCAATTCTTTCCTGCGCTTTTCTGCTTTTTCCCCCAATGCTATGCATTGGAAAAACACAGAGAAACGCAGAGATCAAAAATGCAGAGAAACGCAGAGATCAAAAACACAGCAAAATGCAGCCAAAAACGCACCAAAACATGGTAAAAACGCATGCGTTTTACCGGTGCGTTTTTTGCGCGTTTTTGCCGCGGGTGCGTTTTATGCGTTTTTGTGCATTTTTAGCAGCCAAAAACGCACAAAAACGCAGTGTCAAAAAAACGCAGTGTGCACACATAGCCTAAAGAGACAGTTTGACTTAGGGCTGGTTCACACTAAGCGACAGCGACAACGAGGTTGCTGTTACGTCACCATTTTCTGTGACGTAACAGCGACCTTGTAAGTCGCTGTTATGATCGCTGCTTAGCTGTCAAACACAGCAGCCGAAGCAGCGATCATAACCGCGAGAGCAGGGAGCCGCGCACACTGCTTAGCGCTGGCTCCTTGCTCTCCTAGCTACAGTACACATCGGGTTAATTAACCCGATGTGTACTGCAGCTACATGTGCAGAGAGCCGGCAGCACAGGCAGCGTGAGAGCGGCGAAGGCTGGTAACTAAGGTAAATATCGGGTAACCACCTTGGTTACCCGATGTTTACCCTGGTTACAGCTTACCACAGCTGCCAGACGCCGGCTCCTGCTTTCTGCTCGCTTCATTTCGTCGCTCTCTCGCTGTCACACACAGCGATCTGTGTGTCACAGCGGGAGAGCGCCTTTGAAGAAAACGAACCAGGGCTGTGTGTAACGAGCAGCGATCTCGCAGCAGGGGCCAGATCGCTGCTCAGTGTCACACACAGCGAGATCGCTAATGAGGTCACTGTTGCGTCACCAAAACCGTGCCGTAGCAGCGATTTCGGTAGCGATCTCGCTATGTGTGAATCACCCCTTAATGCCTTATATTATGATAATTGATAGTCCTATATCTAAAAGATCAGGCACCTCTTAGAGAATAAGATAAGAAGAGGCTCTGGATAGTTTACTATCTATTAACATTGTTTGTTCACAATAGATAGGCTAGCATTTTATTTCTCAATTGACTAAAGGCCCCTTTACACACTGAGACTTTCAGGGATCCCACCAGCGATCCCAACCTGGCCGGGATCGCTACAAAGTCTCTGGTGAGTCTCTGGTGAGCTGTCAAACAGGCAAACCTGGCCAACGACGCAACAGCGATCCGGACCTGCAGAACCACCTAGCTAGTCAAACACTGGAAACGAGTGATGTGTCACAATATCTGTCAATCACTATTCTCTGTCAGTCGCTCTCTCCCTCTCAGTCTCTATTCTCTCTCTGTCGGTCCGTCACTATCTCTGTCCCTCTCTCACAGTCTGTCGGTCATTTTCCCCTCCTCTCTCATACTCACCGATCCCCGGAGCGGTGCTGCACGGCATTCACACTGCTGCAGCGGCTTTTACTATTTTGAAAAAACCGGCCGCTCATTAAACAATTTCGTATTCACTACTTTCCCCGCCCACAGGCACCTATGATTGGTTGCAGTGAGACACGCCCCCATGCTGAGTGACAGGTGTCTCACTGCACCCAATCACAGCAGCCGGTGGGCGTGTCTATACTGTGCAGTGAAATAAATAATTAAATAATTAAAAAAAACGGCGTGCGGTCCCCCCCAATTTTAATACCAGCCAGATAAAGCCATATGGCTGAAGGATGGTATTCTCAGGATGGGGAGCCCCACGTTATGGGGAGCCCCCCAGCCTAACAATATCAGTCAGCAGCCGCCCAGAATTGCTGCATACATTATATGCGACAGTTCTGGGACTGTACCCGGCTCTTCCCGATTTGCCCTGGTGCGTTGGCAAATCGGGGTAATAAGGAGTTATTAGCAGCCCATAGCTGCCAATAAGACCTAGATTAATCATGTCAGGCGTCTCCCCGAGAAATCTTCTATGATTAATCTGTAAATTACAGTAAATAAACACACAACTGAAAAAATCATTTATTAGAAATAAAAAACACAAACACATTCTCTCATCACCAATTTAATCAGCCCCAAAAAGCCCTCCATGTCCGGCGTAATCCTCGGACCTCCAGCGTCGCTTCCAGCATGAAGGAGACAGGAGCTGCAGCAGACACCGCCGTTCCTGTCACCTCCACGCAGCTAATGAAGGCAATAGCGCAATCAGCTGAGCTGTCACTGAGGTTACCCGCTGTCACTGGATCCAGCGGTGGATGCAGCGGTGGCCGCGGGTAACCTCAGTGACAGCTCAGCTGATCGCGCTACTCACCTCAGTTGCTGCGTGGAGCTGACCGGAGCGGCGGTGAGTAGTGCGATCAGCTGAGCTGTCACTGAGGTTACCCGCGGCCACCGCTGGATCCACCGCTGGATCCAGTGACAGCGGGTAACCTCAGCGCCAGCTCAGCCGATCGCGCGGCTGTCTTCATTAGCTGCGTGGAGGTGACAGGAGCGGCGGTGTCTTCTGTAGCTCCTGTCACCTGCATGCAGCAGAGCTGGAAGCGACGCTGGAGGTCCGTGGATTACGCCGGACAAGGAGGGCTTTTTGGGGCTGATTAAATTGGTGATGAGGGAATTTGTTTCTGTTTTTTATTTCTAATAAAGGATTTTTCAGTTGTGTGTCTTTATTTACTGTAATTTACAGATTAATCATGGAAGGTTTCTCGGGGAGACACCTGACATGATTAATCTAGGACTTATTGGCAGCTATGGGCTGCCAATAACCCCTTATTACCCCGATTTGTCAACGCACCAGGGCAAATCGGGAAGAGCCGGGTACAGTCCCAGAACTGTCGCATATAATGTATGCAGCAATTCTGGGCGGCTGCTGACTGATAGTTACGCTGGGAGCTCCCCATAACGTGGGGCTCCCCATCCTGAGAATACCAGCCTTCAGCCGTATGGCTTTATCTGGCTGGTATTAAAATTGGGGGGGACCGCACGTCGTTTTTTTAAATTATTTAATAATTTATTTCACTGCACAGTATAGACCCGCCCACCGGCTGCTGTGATTGGGTGAAGTGAGACACCTGTCACTCAGCGTGGGGGCGTGTCTCACTGCAACCAATCATAGGTGCCTGTGGGCGGGGAAAGTAGGGAATACGAAATTGTTTAATGAGCGGCCGGCTTTTTCAAAATAGTAAAAGCCGCCGCAGCAGTGTGAATGCCGTGCAGCACCGCGCCGGTGATCGGGATCGGTGAGTATGAGAGAGGAGGGGAAAATGACCGACAGACTGTGAGAGAGGGACAGAGATAGTGACGGACCGACAGAGAGAGAATAGAGACCGAGAGGGAGAGACCGACTGACAGAGAATAGTGATTGACAGATATTGTGACACATCACTCGTTTCCAGTGTTTTAAGTCCCCTTTACACACTGAGACTTTGCTGCACAGCGGGAAACAAAGGACCAAAGAATGGTCCTGAACGATTTGTAGCGATCAGCAACTTCACAGCAGGGGCCAGGTCGCTGATGTTTTTCACACACTGCAATGTCGCTGGGGAGGTCGCTATTACGTCACAAAACCGGTGACGTTACAGCGATGTCGTTTGCGATGTTGCAGTGTGTAAAGCCACCTTAATGCATAGCACTAAAATCTATGAGCATAATATGGGCTATTGCAGATAGAGATAAATCTCAGTCACAATTAGGGGACTCACTACCAAGGTCAATATAATAGCAGGGCAGGCTTATATTGTTGTGTAATGAAACCCTGTACACCTGGTTATAATATTTTCAGTTATCTCGCACTGCTGCTATGGCTTGGAGAGCAGTTACTTTTCCTGCCTAATATAGTCTCTTGCCTCTCCATAATAATTGCTTCCACCTCATTAATAAAGCACTACTACTATGGCCTGGAGAGCAGTTTGTTACACTGCCTTAACAAATCTCCTGCCTAGTACAATGAATCACACACACCTCAATGCGTTTCATCTCACAGGTGCTAGTGAGACACATCAGGAGGTTAAATGGAGCACCCTGTTGTGTGTTAGTTTGCAGGGGCACATAATCGCATGGCACAGCTATGCCTCAGGATGATCTCATTGTCATTAGCACACGCCGCGCCCAGCCATGCCACTGATATAGATAACTGCCCGCCCCCTTTTCTTTCTGACACGCCTCCTGTGTTGACCAATCACATGGTCCGTCTCACCTGGCCAATTATGTGCGGCCACGTCAGACGGGATTCCAAAGCGTCATCTCATAGAGGGCATTACCGGCGTTGCCATTTGAAAAAATGTCATCACCAGCGTCATCCAAGTACCCGCCCATAATCTCGTGCCTGTGCTTTTCCCTCTGCCTCCACCGTTATGCGCTAGAGCTGGCCATATCATCCACATTACCTATTACCGCAGGCATGAAATTATGGGCGGGTACTTGAATGACGCTGGTGATGACATTCACAGTGCCGCCCATAATCTCGCACCTGTGAAATTACATCACCGGCGCTCGCGATTTGAACAGCACTCAGTCCCGCGATAGTGCCACTGGGCATGCGCGAGACCTCAGGAGCCTAGCGTAACATGAGGGCGGCGGCCTCATATATGTAAATCAACACAGGGGGACAGCGAACAGTGGCAGGAGGGGGAATAACGGAAGAAATACAGCCCACCCCCGTGGCCAGCAAAGATCATTAGCATACCAAAAGGTAAGATTTTATAAAGTGTTTATTTAGGTCTGAAAGGGGGGCCAGTAGGAAGATGAACCTTTCTAGAATGCAGCCCAGGAGCTGCAGAAGGAGATTCTTTTAGTTTCATAGTGAACATTCAGGTGACAGGTTCTCTTTAAAGAGCCTTTAATTATTTACAAAGGACATAGGAGAGAAAGGTACAATACAAACAAATGTGAATAGATACCCATGTAGTTTTCACTAAATAAGGACCTAACCCTAGAATATACAGGGGATTAGCCATATCATAACATTATTTCATCCCACTAAGATAGTACAACCTATTTATCATAAAAACTTGAATATCAAGTAATATAGAGTATATCACACGTTCCAGATATAAAGAATTCCAATAATTACCAAACATTAGGAAAAACAAAATCCAGTTATGTTATTGGATTCTAAAAACTCTGGAGCACATAGACATGAAGGGGGGAACAACTTAGCATTATTTCAAGAATTAAATCACACAATCAGATGAAGGGAGTTTTTAGTGAAAACTACATGGGTGTCTATTCACATTTGTTTGTATTGCACCTTTCTCTCCAGTGTCCTTTGTATATAATAAAAGGCTCTTTAAGTATGGATATTATATTAATGATATTGCAATGGCGGCTATGAAGTTTTGAATATGCTGCTGCAGATACATTTACACTGTAGGTCATGTGTTGAGTCACGTGATACAGCGTCTTTCTGGTTCCTGGCAACGCCGGTAATGCCCTCTATGAGATGACGCTTCGGAATCCCGTGTGATGTGGCCGCACATAATTGGCTAGGCGAGATGGACCATGTGATTGGACTCAACACAGGAGACGCACCAGAAAGGAAAGGGAGCAGGCAGCCATCTGTATCAGTGGCATGGCTGGGTGCGTGCTACTGACAATGAGATCATCCTGAGGCATATCTGTGCCATGCGATTTTGTGCCCCTGCAAACTAAAATAAGAAAATAGTGTGCACCCTGCAAACTAACACAGCAGGGTGCTCCATATAATCTTGTGATGATGAGATTACATTAAGGCATATCAGTGCCATAGGACTACATGTCCCTGCAAACTAATACAGAGCAGGGTGCCCCATTTAACCTCCTGATGGGTCTCACTAGCACCTGTGAGACGAAACGCATTGAGGTGTGTATGATTCATTGTACTCAGCAGGAGATTTGTTAAGGCAGGGTAACAAACTGCTCTCCAGGCCATAGTAGTAGTGCTTTATTAATGAGGTGGAAGCAATTATTATTGAGAGGCAAGAGACTATATTAGGCAGGAAGATTAACTGCTCTCCAAGCCATAGCAGCAGTGCGAGATAACTGAAAATATTATAACCAGGTGTACAGGGTTACATGACTAAAGATGAGCGAACCGGTCGTGGTCCGGCTCGAGTTCGGTTCGTCGAACGGAGGTCTCGTTCGAGTTCAGTTCGTTGAACGTTCGACGAACCGAACTCGAACCGCATAGGAAACAATGGCAGGCAATCACAAACACATAAAAACACCTAGAAAACACCCTCAAAGGTGTCCAAAAGGTGACAAACAACTCACAACACAACACAAACACATGGGAAAGTGACAAGGACATATACTCATGCGAAAACAAAAGAGCAGGACAAGGAAAAAGAGGAGGAGACACAGATATATGAGTATATGCAAGGAAACGTCGATGCCATTACTGTGCAACTTGAGCCCTGCTCATTTTAGGCTTCCAATCTGGATAAATTGCCTGAGCTTGCCACGTACGCCTTGGGGACCTTGTCGTGTCCTGCAGCCAGCGTTCTCTCGGAACCTGTCTTCAGTGCTGCTGGGGATCTGCTGGCAGATAAGCACACGTGTCTGTCCACTGACAATGTGGACATGGCTCTCAGAGGACTTTTCTTCCCCTGGCTCATCCAGGGGAGGTGAAAGGCACGCGTATTTTTGAGAGTGCTTCATGCAAAGCATCTTTTTCTTTTTCAAAAGGGGGGTCAACTGATGCCAGTCAAGTGGGGTGTGTGTGGCCCAATTAGTGGCAACGAGGGAGACTGTGGTTGGAGTCCCCTCGTTGTGTTTGTAAAAGAACCAAGATGAACAAATCATGGCTCTCAGAGGACTTTTCTTCCCTGGGTCATCCAGGGGAGGTGAAAGGCACGCGTATTTTTGAGAGTGCTTCATGCCAAGCATCTTTTTCTTTTTCAAAAGGGGGGTCAACAGATGCCAGTCAAGTGGGGTGTGTGTGGCCCAATTAGTGGCAACGAGGGAGACTGTGGTTGGAGTCCCCTCGCTGTGTTTGAAAAAGAACGAAGATAAACAAGTCATGGCTCTCAGAGGACTTTTCTTCCCTGGGTCATCCAGGGGAGGTGAAAGGCACGCGTATTTTTGAGAGTGCTTCATGGCAAGCATCTTTTTCTTTTTCAAAAGGGGGGTCAACTGATGCCAGTCAAGTGGGGTGTGTGTGGCCCAATTAGTGGCAACGAGGGAGACTGTGGTTGGAGTCCCCTCGCTGTGTTTGTAAAAGAACCAAGATGAACAAGTCATGGCTCTCAGAGGACTTTTCTTCCCTGGGTCATTCAGGGGAGGTGAAAGGCACGCGTATTTTTGAGAGTGCTTCATGGCAAGCATCTTTTTCTTTTTCAAAAGGGGGGTCAACTGATGCCAGTCAAGTGGGGTGTGTGTGGCCCAATTAGTGGCAACGAGTGAGACTGTGGTTGGAGTCCCCTCGCTGTGTTTGTAAAAGAACCAAGATAAACAAGTCATGGCTCTCAGAGGACTTTTCTTCCCTGGGTCATCCAGGGGAGGTGAAAGGCACGCGTATTTTTGAGAGTACTCCATGCCAAGCATCTTTTTCTTTTTCAAAAGGGGGGTCAACTGATGCCAGTCAAGTGGGGTGTGTGTGGCCCAATTAGTGGAAACAAGGGAGACTGTGGTTAGAGTCCCCTCACTGTGTTTTACATGATTTTCGAAGGGCATGACATGCCTAAGAGGTTGAGTTTCATCATCTGCAACTTGTTGGCAACAGAAAGGCTGCCTTTACACCCTTTTGAGACCGAGGATTTTCGAGACCTTATGCCCATTGCAGTGCCCCAAGAGCCGATGGCCAGTCGTCACTCCTTCTTCAAGAAAGGCATGCCCGCGCTACCACAGCAGGTCGCACACAACCTCACCGATTCCTTGAGAAACTCTGTATGTGACAGGGTGCATTTCACCACAGATACTTGGACCAGTAAGCATGGACAGGGGAGTTACATGTCGCTGACTGGGCACTGGGTAACTATGGTGAGAGATGGAGGAGGGTCTGCTGTACAAGTTTTGCCATCCCCACGAGTTGTGTGTCAATCCTTCCTCTGCATGTAGAAGTTCCTACACTGCTTCTGCCTCCTCAACCTCGTGTGGATCCTCCACCTCGGCCCAAACCCTGTGTGGTCAGGCCACCTGCGTTGTAACTGCGCACAAGGAATCCCACACGCCTCCTTACTATGCTGGCAGCAGAGCTCAACAGCATGAGGCGGTCAACTCTTTTCTTTGAAATGTCTGTGAATTGTGAGTCACACCGCTGAGGAGTTGTGCACGGTAAGCTCTGGAGAGTGAGACCGAGTTTCATCAATGGTTGTCTCCACTCAACCAACAGCCAGGGAAGGTCGGGTGCGACAATGATGCAAACCAGTCTGCGACCCTTCTTCAGGGCAATGTGACACATGTGCCTTGTATGGCTCACGTTTTGAACCTGGTTGTCCAGCAATTTTTAAAACACTATCCCGGCCTACATGGCCTTCTGCAGAGGGCACGGTGTAACGCCTGCCTGGATCGACACACTCAGATGGGCTGTAAAGGATAGGCTAGAGGCAAGCCACTCACCAAGCTGGACACCCAGAACCCTGAAACCCTTTAACCCCTATACAGTGATTTGGAATTACACAGGGCCCAAGTTGATCAATAACTGTGGAAGGCTGCAGTTCCAGAGAATAGTAGTCATGCAGGGTCAAAAACATTAATTGAGGAAGAGGAACAGAATGGGATGGCCAGGACTTAATCAGAAAACAAGCAGAGGTGAAATGCGGATCGGCCAACGAGGTACATAAACAGCAAGCAGGAAAAGTAGTCAGGTAACAAGCACACAAAATCATAAAACTGAACTCGGGGTAACAGTAACAAGAGGTTCATAGCTTTGTCTGGCAGTGGTCTGCAGACAGGAGGGGCCTAAAAAAGGGTGTGGTGTCTTCCCATTGGTTGTAGCTGAATGATGGTACTTCATCTGTGAGATACCCACCACCTACATTCAGCCTGTGGTTCTGTATCTGTCAAGGTAACGCAACCCAGTGGGTGACCATACCCTGCGTCCACCTGCGCCGCTGGCATCAACTCCTTTCCCATCATCAGCACTATGCACGAAAGGAACACGTTGTCACCTGGCGACCGGAGTACAAATTGATTGAGTGGACTACGTTGGTGACTTAACAGCCGTGTGCGGCAATGATGCAAACCTGTCTGCGGCCCTTCGGCAGGGCAAAATGACACACGTGCCTTGTATGGCTCACGTGTTGAATCTGATTCTCCAGCAATTTTTAAAATACCATCCCGGCCTACATGGCCTTGTGCAGCGGGCACGCTGCTATGTGCTCACTTTCATCTTTCGCACCCAGCAGCTCAACAACTTTCATCGCTCCTGAAGTCTTAGGGTCTGGTGGTTAAACGCCGGAAATGCGATGTTCCGACATGCAGGAATTGGAATCTGCATATGTTGCAGCGTCTGTGGCAGCACCGCAGAGCCCTGCTGAAATACGGTCTGACGTATACCCTGGGCTAACTTGATCCAGAGGTGGTGCAGATGACGCTGCTGGACTGGTGTCAGATCAAGGACCTATGCACCCTTCTACACAGTTTACAAATGTCGACGAAGATGTTTAGCACTGGCGATGCCATTCTCAGCGTGACAATTCTGGTCATCTACAAGATGGAGCACACTGTAAGCATTATTCGGAGTCAGGTGTTGGTCCAAGAGGAAGGGGAGGAAGTACAGGAGGAGTCATATGCAGAAGGGATAATAAGATCTACAAGGTCCAGACGGTGAGCGGCACCTAGGCGGCAGTCATGGTGGGGGAGAGGGATTAACAAGGGCGCATAGTATCAGCAAAAATTGTTGAGGAAGGTGCAGGAGCCCATGAAGAAATGGAGGACGAACTGGTGATGGGCATGGAAAACTCAGCAGATGAGTGAGAGCTTGCTCACATTTCGGTTGTGCGAGGTTGGGGGGAGAGGGCAGAGGAAGGAGGCACGATTCTCACCTCTCTGCCACCAACACACCAAGGACTTGGTCCTCCTGGATGCACAAGACACATGAGCGCCTTCTTGCTGCACTACCTACAACATGACCCTCGGATTGTACGAATTCGAAGTAATGCTAACTACTGGGTTGCCACACTGTTAGATCCCCGGTACAAGACAAAATTTGGCGAAATAATTCCTGCCATAGAAAGGGACGCACGTATACAGGAGTATCTGCAGAAGGTGGTACGGATTCTTAGATCTGCTTTTCCAGTAAACAGCAGTGCTGCACAGAGTGAATCTCAACGCTTTGTCATGGATAGGAGGAAATGGTCTTTTACTTGTCCACATCAGAGGGACCGAGGGCTGGCTGCTATGCTGAGATGGCATTGAGTACGGTGTCCCTGCAGAGTTGCACTTTTGGTCATATACCAAATGAGTTGAAAAAGGACAGATGCTGGTGGAAAGGGGAACAGTTGTGTTGGAAAGGGGAAAAAAGTTTTTGTCCGTGGGTTTGGTGGTTAAGCAAAAGTAACATTTGATGAAGAAACACCATCTGTTACGGTGGGACTGGCAGATTTGGATAAGGTGGTATATACTATGCTACCGCTATATAACGAAAATTAATAAGAAAAGAAAGAGAAAGGTATATATCCCCATCAGCAGTCAATGTCCACCGTGCTCCCAGATGGAAAAGGAGAGGATGGCAACTGGAAGGTTAGGTGGAGGATACAGAGCTGTGTGGCTATGAAACTAATAGTAGCATGAACCGAGTTAAACGCCACTCGGATCTTGAGACTGGGAGCCCTGTTAGCGTCACAGGGTCCACACGCCCACCCAGCCCAGGAACTCCCTGTTAACATCACAGGGGCCATTGAGTACGCTGACCGTGTGCATTGGGGCCACACCTGTGGACAGCAGGCGCATCAGCAGCAGCAGGCCTGTTAATGCCACTGGGCTGCACAAGCATGACTGCTAGGACAGGAGCTGGTCTTAACCGTTCTGCGTTACCAACTGTGGTGGCGGCCTGCATCGACGCCCTATCCCTGCCTACCTCTGGCCTAAAGCCGCAAAGGGTTCAACACATGGAGGTGTGCTCTTTCGGAGCATAATAGAAGACTGCGCACCTCCTTGTTGGCTCCAGCCCGTTTTATAACCTGGATCCGCCCCAAACCAGGGTGGACCACAATGCACCTCCTGGAGACAAAAGCAGAGGGACACGTCATGAGTGGCATAACTAGCGTCCTATTTGGAACCGCAACTTCAATAATGACCTCATGGCTGCCACGACACAAACACCTCACCAGTCATCGTCTGACCATAAATAATGAGGTGACAAGTCATAGGGGCGCGCCTCTGCAAGCCATTTGGGAGTGGCCTGGCCACATCGTCAGGACACCTGATGCCCTGTGGTCTATATGGGGCAGGGGCAGGGCCAAAGAGTTAATTACCGGACCTAGTCTCTGATGCAGTAAGTGCCTGAGCATGCTCAGTAGCATGAAATACAGTCTCCGAAAAAAGACTATCAGCTTTAGCAAGGTGTCTAGGCACAACACAGGACTTGGAGATGCTGTCTATGAACAGAAGGAAAAGATAAAGGAAGCCTCACTTTCTATCCCTCCGAATGATCAAATGCAGCAAGGAATTCCCTGAATTTGCTATAAAATTAGCGTAGCAAAATGTGCATGAGGGTGTCATGCAGAGGTGCTGCAAATAGATTTGCACCAGTGGGACACTAATGGAAGTCCAACAGCCAGTTTTTGTATGCCACTAAATGGCAGCATTTTTTGCTATCATTATAGCTTATTAAAAACAGAGCAGGAGGGTGTCATGCAGAGGTGCTGCACATAGATTTGCACCAGTGGGGCATTAATGGAGTACAACAGCCACTTCTTGTATGCCACTAAGTTTACTCAATTTTTGGTATTATAATGTCTTAGTAACAATGAGTTTGAGTGTGCAATGCAGGCAGGCGTGCTGCAAATATCTTTGCTCTAGTGGGACAATACAGAAGTCCAACAGCCACGTTTAGGATGCCACTAAGTTCACTCAGTGTTTGCTAGTATAATGGCTTAGTAACAATGAATTTGAGTGTGGAATGCAGGCAGACGTGCTGCAAATATCTTTGCTCTAGTGGGACAATACAGAAGTCCAACAGCCACTTTTATGATGCCACTAAGTTCACTCAGTGTTTGCTAGTATAATGGCTTAGTAACAATGAGTTGGAGTGTGCAAAGGGCAGGAGGGTACAGTGGCAGGGTTGTGGGTCTCTGGGTAGAGGAAAGGAAGCCTGCCTTTCTATCCCTCCTAATGGGGAAATGCAGCGAGGAAATCCCTGACCTTAGCTACACAGTCGCTGTCATCTTGTGTAGCTGTTAAACTCTGTTTTCACGGACCTGTCACCTATGGCTCTGACCCTGCTGGTATTAGCCCTTAAAAAAAGTGATTGAAAGTGCTATCCTTATTCTGTACAGCGCTGTGTGTAGAGCGTACACAGCTGTATCGGAGATAGGCGCTGCGCCAGTGGTGACTGACACTAAGGACGCAGAAGAGATAATGGCGTCCGGACGGGCAGATACTCGTTTTTATAATGCAGGGACATGTGACATGGACATCCTATCACACATGCCGTTGCTTCTCTGGCTAAAAGTCCACTTAGTTGTGTGTGTGTCTGGGATTGGCTGACATGCTGGCCCGGCCCACTACATGCACGCGCTTAGGGAAGGAAGACAAGGAAAAAAAAAAAAAAAATGGCCATTATCCATACAGCAGTGATCTGAATGCGCTGTTCCCGCACACTATACACTGAAATTTCATAATAGTGTGAGTCACAGAGTGACTTAAACTATTACAGCAGAAAGCCAGCTAGTAATTAGCTGGTCTTTTTGCTGCTAGAACCGTTCTCGAACGTATCTAGAACTATCGAGCTTTAGCAAAAAGCTCGAGTTCTAGTTCTATCTAGAACAGCCCCCAAAATCACTCGAGCCGCGAACTGGAGAAACTCGAACCGCGCTCAACTCTATACATGACACAACAATATAAGCCTGCCCTGCTATTATATTGACCTTGGTAGTGAGTCCCCTAATTGTGACTGAGATTTATCACTAACTGCAATAGCCCATATTATGCTCATAGATTTTAGTGCTATGCATTAGTGCTATGCAATTGAGAAATAAGATAGGACTATCAATTATTACAATATAAGGGATTAAGTCAAACTGTCCCTTAACTGCTATGGATAATTGATATAGTCCCTATGAGCTTCTAAAAATTGATATTAGGCAATAACTTTTTGCAATTAGAGAATTGATATTTAATCAGCATGGGGTATAGGTCATATAGTATGATATAGTGTCAGGGGAATAGTGCAATAAAACGATGAAAGAGTTGCACTAGTCACTTTATATAGATGTTGGACACTGTATAAAATAATTCTGTAGCAGTGAGAATTGAAAATATATTGTGGCTACTCTACTGCTAAATATTAGTATCTGAGCCTTGTTGCTTTATAATCATGAGACTAAAGCCCGCTTTACACGCTGCAATGTATCTTACAATGTGTCGGCGGGGTCACGTCGTAAGTGACGCACATCCGGCATTGTAAGTTACATTGCAGTGTGTGACCGGTACGTGCGATTGAACGGTAAAACGTTCATCGCATACACATCGTACCTGTCTCTAGAATTGCACGTCAGATTGTTAATCGTACCCGGGGTAGCACACATTGTAGTGTGTGACACCCCGGGAACGATGAACAGATCTTACCAGCGTCCTGCGGCTCCCGGCCCACAATGCGGAAGGAAGGAGGTGGGCGGGTTGTTTACGTCCCGCTCAGCTCCGCCCCTCCACTTCTATTGGCCGGCTGCCGCGTGACGTCGATGTGACGCCGAACGTCCCTCCCACTCCAGGAAGAGGATGTTCGCCGCCCACAGCGAGGTCGTATGGATGGGTAAGTGCGTGTGACAGGGGTTAATCGTTTGTGCGGCACGTTCAACAAATTGAACGTGCTGCACATACGATGGGGGCGTTGCAAATTGCATATGCTATCGTATGCGAAATTGCAACGTGTAAAACAGGCTTTAGGGGCACTTTGCACACTTCGACATCGCAAGCCGATGCTTGCGATTCCGAGCGCGATATTCCCCGCCCCCGTTGCAGCTGCGATATCTTGTGATAGCTGCCGTAGCAAACATTATCGCCACGGCAGCTTCACATGCACTCACCTGCCCTGCGACATCACTCTGTCCGGCGAACCGCCTCCTTATTAAGGGGACGGGTCGTGCGGCGTCACTGCGATGTCACACGGCAGGCGGCAAATAGCAGTGGAGGGGCGGAGCAGAGCAGGACTTAAACATCCCGCCCACCTCCTTCCTTCAGCATAGTCGGCGTGAGCTTCGGTTAGCAGGTAAGGTGATGTTCCTTGCTCCAACGGCTTCACACCCAGCGATGTGTGCTGCCGCAGGAGCGAGGAACACCATCGTACTGTCGCAGCAGCGTAATTATGGAATTACCAGACACTACACCGATGATACGATTACGACGATTTTGCGCTCGTTAATCGTATCATCTAGGATTTACACACTACGATGTCGAGAGCGACGCCGGAAGTGCGTCACTTTGGACATGACCCCACCGACATCGCACCTGCGATGTCGTAGTGTGCAAAGTGCCCCTTAGATAGGCTTCAGACAATAGTGTGAAATTGACATGAATAATTTTAGATAGATAAATAAAAGGTTATACTTTATTCAAATTGTTCCCATAAGCCAGTGAATTTTTCTAATATGAACAGACATCAATAAAATGTAAACTTGTTCATCTCATCCAGTCCTGCAGGAGGCTTATTGTTCCAGACAGTGCAAGGACACAAAAGGTACGGCCAACAGTCCACATACATCTACTAGTAAAGAATATCCAGCATCCAAGTCCAGAGAGTTAATAAAAAATGCAATTTTATTTAGTCCACTAAAAACACTTTAATTTAAATAACGATCCATATTGCAATACCAGAGGACGCGTTTCGGACTTAAAGTCCTTATTCTAAACCAACTCATACTGGATCTAGCTTAAAATAAGATAAAAAAGGAAGTGACAATTGAAAAATCAGGCTTGTCAGGTGGGTATGAAGCAAAAGCAAAAGCATTAGCCCTTTAACTATGTGAAGACAGCAATCAATATAAATATTATAAATCTTTCTTAGGCTATGTGCACATGTTGCGTTTTTTCATGCAATTCCGCAGCGTTTTGAGCTGCAGCGTTTTAATGCAAAATTGCATACGTTTAGATTTCCAGGCAAAGTCTATGGGAAATAGAGCTTTCTTGTGCGCATGATGCATTTAAAAATGCAGCATTTTAGTTGCTTAAAATTTGTCAAAATCTCTGCGTTTGAAAAAGCAACATGTCAATTATTTTTGCCATTTTGGCAGCGTTTTAATAACATTGAAGTCAATGTGAAATGTCAAAACGCATATTTTTCTAGAAATAATGTGTTTCACTTGCTTTTTACTAGCGATTTGCATGTGTTTTTGACATAAGAAAAGCAGGTCTTTCGGTCTCTCTCTCTCTCTGTCCGTCGGTCAGTCTCTCCCTCCCACCCCCCTCTCTCATACTCACCAATCCTCGATCACCGGTGCAGAACTGCACGGCGTTCACACTGTGGCGGCTTCTCCTCTTTTGAAAATGCCAGCAGCTCATTATTCCATCTAGTATTCACGGCTTCCTCCGCCCACCGGCGCCTATGATTGGTTGCAGTGAGACAGCTGTCACTCAGCGTGGGGGAGTGTCTGACTGCAACCAATCACAGCCGCCGGTGGGCGTGTCTATATTAAGCAGTAAAAAAAAATATATACATAATTAAAAAAAAATGACGTGTGGTCCCCCCCAATTTGGATACCAGCCAGGGTAAGCTACATGGCTGGAGACTGGTATTCTCAGGATGGGGAGCTCCACGTTATGGGGAGCCCCCCAGCCCAACAATATCAGCCAGCAGCCGCCCGGAATTGCCGCATCCATTAGATGAGACAGTTCCGGGACTCTACCCGGCTCATCCCGAATTGCCCTGGTGCGGTGGCAATCGAGGTAATAAGGAGTTAATGGCAGCAGCCCATAGCTGCCACTAAGTCCTAGGTTAATCATGGCAGGCGTCTCCCCGAGATACCTTTCATGATTAACCTGTAAGTTAAAGAAAATAAACACACACATCCAAAAAAAGCAGACGATATCGTAGCTGCAGCTAATCGGGGTAAGATCAGCTGTTCTCCAGTCGTGTTGTGACCGCACGCGCTCTCGCGGTCATAATGAGATCTGAAGAAGCGAGACCGGATGCGCCGCCCTCTGAGGAACAAAACTGGGTAATGCAGGCTTCAAAAACATGGCGCCGGAGATAAGCACTATGCGCAGGCACCAACTCTTGACACCATGCTTCTGAATAGAGAAATTTGCATACAGCCAGAGAGAGGGAGGAACAGGCGGCGGTGGGGGCGGGAATCATGTGCATAACTCTCCCGGATATTATCTGGAGAAGTGCACACCTCAATCAAAAAGTGGATGAATTTTCATACTTCATAAACTTGGATTTCTCAGCCTAAACATCCGAGCTGCCCACTAATGGTATGGACAGCCAGTGCCTGATAGTGCCAGTACGGCACTGGATTTACCTTATATACCAAAATCCTGATTTTTGGTTCCCTTTAATAAGACAATTGCTGCCCAATGTCTACAGAAATTCAGAGAAAACATACTTTGTAAACAAGGCCAGTGATTATGCATGTGAGATGACTAATTCGAGACAAGATTCTGGCGACTTCTCCCTGCCTTGCTTTTTCCTATATGTGTGATATCAAACGTTATTTTTTTTAGACCTTTTTGCATCTGATAAATTGGTAAATTATATAATCTATGTACATTGGCCTTGCGAAAGTATTCGGCCCCTTTGAATTTTTCAACCTTTCCACATTTCAGACTTCAAACATAAAGATAAAAAATGTAAATTTTATGGTGAAGAATCAACAACAAGTGGGGCACAATTGTGAAGTTGAAAGAAATGTATTGCTTATTTTAAACTTTTATAAAAAATAATAAACTGAAAATTGGGGCGTGCAATATTATTCGGCCCCTTTAAGTTAATACTTTGTAGCGATTACAGCTGCAAGTCGCTTGGGGCATATGTCTATCAGTTTTGCACATCGAGAGTCTGAAATTCTTGCCCATTTTTCCTTTGCAAACAGCTCGAGCTGAGTGAGGTTGGATGGAGAGCGTTTGTGAACAGTAGTTTTCATCTCTTTCCACAGATTCTCGATTGGATTCGGGTCTGGACTTTGACTTGGCTATTCTAACACCTAAATACGTTTATTTGTGAACCATTCCATTGTAGATTTTGCTTTATGTTTTGGATCATTGTCTTGTTGGAAGACAAATCTCCGTTCCATTCTCAGGTCTTTTGCAGACTCCAACAGGTTTTCTTCAAGAATGGACCTGTATTTGGCTCCATCCATCTTCCCATCAATTTTAACCACCTTCCCTGTCCCTGCTGAAGAAAGCAGGCCCAAACTATAATACTGCCACTACCATGTTTGACAGTGGGAATGGTGTGTTCAGGGTGATAAGCTGTGTTGCTTTTACGCCAAACATATCGTTTGGCATTGTGCTTAAAAAGTTCGACTTTGGTTTCATCTGACCAGAGCATCTTCTTCCACATGTTTGGTGCGTCTCCCAGGTGGCTTGTGGCAAACTTTAAACAAGACTTTTTATGGATATTTTTGAGAAAAGGCATTCTTTTTGCCACTCTTCCATAAAGGCCAGATTTGTTCAGCGTACGACTGATTGTTGTCCTAAGGACAGACTCTCCAACCTCAGCTGTAGATTTCTGCAGTTCATCCAGAGTGATCATGGGCCTCTTGGCTGAATCGGTGATCAGTCTTCTCCTTGTTTGAGATGAAATTTTTGAGGGACAGACAGTTCTTAGTAGATTTGCAGTGGTATAATGCTCCTTCCATCTCAATATGATTTCTTGCAGAGTGCTTCTTGGGATGTTTAAAGTTGTGGAAATCTTTTTGAACCAAATCTGGCTTTAAACTTTTCCACAACAGTATCATGGACCTTCCTGTTGTGTTCCTTGGTCTTTATGATGCTTTAACACTAGAACTACTGAGGTAGTCATTTTGACTACTTTGCACTATGTATTTCTATATAGGTGTCACGAGTCCAGTAGTTCTAGTGTTAAACGGAACACTGAGACTATCACAGAGAAGGTGCATTTATACGGAGACTAGATTACACACAGTTGGCTTAAATTTATCATCATCAGTCATTTAGGACAACATTGGATCATTCAGAGATCCTCAATGAACTCCTGGAGTGAGTTTGCTGCACTGAAAGTAAAGGGGCCGAATAATATTGCACGCCCCACTTTTCAGTTTATTTTTTTTTTGCAAAAATTTAAAATAAGCAATACATTTCGATCAACTTCACAATTGTGTCCCACTTGTTGTTGATTCTTCACCATAACATTAAAATTTTTATCTTTATGTTTGAAGCCTGAAATGTGGGAAAAGGTTTCAAAAATTCAAGGGAGCCGAATACTTTCGCAAGGCACTGTAAATATCTCAATTAACCAGATAAATCATATAAGATTAAACTGAGTATTGCATATCCATCTTGAATTTAGACCTTTGTGGCTATTCCATACTAAGCCAAGTTATGGTCCTACCTTGGAGAAATAAAGCCACAAGACTATGTTGTTTCTGGAACAAGATTTTTGGAACTAAAACTGATGAAAGCTGTAAAATGGTTAGACATTTTTGGCAGTAAAGCCATTTTAAGAAGACTGATTCTTCCAGCTATAGACAGAGCAAGAGGTTAAAGAGAATCTGTCACCACATTTCACTTTTCTAACCTATTAATATAGGCATACAGGTTATAGAATGCTGAAAATGTCCTACCCGTCTGCCTCATATCACATGCCTTGTTGTGGATAAATCATCTTCTGTCACTTTATGTAAATGAGCTCTTCCAGGCTATGAGGTGGATGCTTTTAGAGGATAACCTGGTTTGCATGATTGTCTTAAAGCCTATTTCCGTGCTAAATACCCTTTCTAAACCATACAATGGAGGCTGGACATGACAGTACGCCCATAGCAAACTGGGCCATTTCTTCTCACTCTTCCTGTCTGCTGAGACAGAAGTGAATGGGATCACAGCTTAGATTTTGCTTTTTGAAAAAACAGAATCGAAGTATGACTACAGTTGGCAGTTCAGCTGGTGTGTCTTTATCTGAAAAGCATCAGGTTGATGCAGTAGTGTGACGCCCTGGACTAGCCAGGTAGTCACAGGTAGACCCCCTGCACAAACACCAGCCCCTAACAAGGTGACAGCAGCCAACCTAAAAACCCTTGTCACCTCTCTCAGTGTTCAATGGTCACACCAGGGGGCGGAGCCAGGTGGTTGGCCATGCCCACCTAGGAGTCCAGAGGGCCTGAGACAGGAGTTTGAAGTCAGTATAGATTGTGCGAGAGTTCAAGTTCAAGTGCAGCAGGCCTGAGGCGTCAGGTCTGCAGCGGCAACACTGACCGGTGCCAGGGTCGTAGCCCTGATAACGTGGCAAGGAGGAAGACGGTGGTGGCTGCCTGCAGGAGCTGGTGGAACCGTAAGGGACCGGGACAGGGTAGTGGCCCACTGGTACCGAACCGGGGAGCCAACTGGAAACTGGAGCACCAGGAGGGGTACTCAGACCCAGAACGAGGTCCAGAAGCCACTGACCACGTCGAATTCACTGATTGAGGTCTGGACCTTAGGTCCTTTCCCATCCCAAGACCCGAAAGACGGCAACAGCCCACCGAGGGGGATAGAAAGCCACCGCACAGGCAGAGAGATCCCACAGGCCAGCGCCTGCGGGCAAACAAGTTCCCCGACACACATAAAGCCGGGAAACGGACTACCATTGCTGAAGCATAGGCAGTCAAGTTCTACCACAGAGGTGCAGGAGAAAGGCGGGTACCACCAACCTGAGAAAGGGGCAAAGCGCAGCCGGCTGCGGGCACCGACCATTATCCTTTTTGGTTTACCAGAGACTCCGGTGTATCTGTCATAGTGAGTACAACAGTGCCCTCGGGCCACGCACCGCACCGCACCACCCTTGCCCGCACCTCGCAACCACCGGGCCCCAGGACCATCACCCCCTGCCCACAGAGAGGTCAACACCAGGCTGCATAACACCGTCCCTGGGAGCCTAGTTAACGGCAGCAGTGGTGTCCACATTCACCACAACCCGTGGGTGGCATCACGAACTTACACCCCTAAACTCCACGGCCTCGGCCATGAACCTTCCCCACCGAAATCCCTACACGTAGCGCCAGCTTCCCTTCAGAGCGACGTGACCCCCGGGTCCGGAAGGAGCTCGAGCCACCCACCGACGAGCACGGATCCGAGCGGCTCGGCAGCCGGCCGAACCCCGGGGTGGTACAGTAGCACATAAAACATTTTGTCCATCATGTCAAAAACACTGTAGTTATTACTGCTGTTGCATCAGCTACTTGTTTAAAAGTTTATTCTAGCCCATATGCTTGCTTTTAGGCCTAGGTTCCACTTGTGTATTGCACGGATGGGTGCAAACCAATAAAACATTGGATCGCACTCGCACCAGTTTACAACTATGGGGCAGTGTCCATCTGGTATTTTTTTCTCATGCCATATCGGCATGAGAAATAATCACAGCATGCTGCATTTGGCAGCGAGTCTCGCTTCACACGCACCCATACAATCTATGGGTGCATGTGAAATATCGCACTGCAGGCAGTGGAGGAGATGGAGAGATAATTTTCTCCCTTTTCTCCACAGCTATGATCCAATCAGAAGAATTGATCACAGTCGCATAACAAATCAGCTTTAGGCTATGTGTGCACTAGAAAAAGGATTTTTCTCAAGAAATTTCTTAAAAAATTTCTTGAGTGAAGGATTAGCGTACCTGCGTTAAAAAAAAAACGCATCAATAACGCACCGAAAAAACGTATGTGTTTTTACCACGTTTTGGTGTGGTTTTGGTGCGTTTCTGCAGGTTGGTCCCTGCGTTTTTTTAATTCTTTAACAGCAATAAATAATATAGATATTAGATAGATAATTGATAGATAGATAAATAAATAGATAGATAATGGATAGATAGATAGATAGAAAGATGGATAGATGAATAGATAGACAGATAGATAGATAGACAGATAGAAAGATGGATAGATGGATAGACAGAGATAGATAGATAATGGATAGATAGAAAGATGGATAGATGGATAGACAGAGATAGATAGATAATGGATAGATAGAAAGATGGATAGATGAATAGATAGATATATAGATAGATAATGGATAGATAGATGGATATACAGACAGATAGATTGATAATGGATACTGTCACGAACAGGCGGGGAAGTCACTCAGAATTCCACAGCTGTTCACTGATTTGTTACACACGACTACTCTCTAGCGCCCCCCTTGTCTGCAGGCCACTTTTGGTACTGCAGGACGATGCATAAGATGAGGCTGCTGAGCTAATAATGCCAAATATTGGAGGTCTCACAGCAAGGGTAAATATATATCACCGATTTCCGCTAATGGAATATATATATCCTCGGTACCCTTAATGATAGCACTCCAATAATTCTATGCAATAATAATTACGCTGCCACCACCCAGCTTTTTGGGAAAGCTGGGGAACCCATTACAGATAGCATAAGGCCCTTCGGGGTTTTGGATTCGTATATAAAGCATGAGGAAAGAAACTATTAAATTTTATATATTTAATCCGAAAATAGGCAGTGTTTAAAAAATATACAAGAATTTACAAAAGGGAACAATACACATACAGTATAGAAAGTTACATAAAAATAAAAAGTATAAACATGAAACTTACTAAGCTTGTGTCATAGAAGTGGCGTCTACTTAGGGAGTAGAGGGAACTCCAAGATGGTAGAAGAACGGCCTGTTACGGGGGGACCGGCAGATTAGGACCAGGGGTATATATCCCAATCGCCAGTCGGGGCCCACCATGCTCCAGATGGTAATGGAGCTGCTGGCACTCTGTGGGTTAAGCGGAGACTATAGCGCTGGATGGCTCTGAGATAACTCAAGGAACCGGTCACATGTGTAGGGACACGTCAGACCGGAAGACAACCCAGTTAGCGTTTCGGTGAAGCGGACGCTACTCCGACCACATGTGTAACAACACGTCAGGCAGGATGGTAACCAGTTAGCGTTGACCGAGAAGACAGCTGCGACAGCGCCCTGTCGGCCACGTGTGTAAGACACGTCAGGCCGAGCGGTCCTCCGATTAGCGTTTCTGGCCACTACTCGACTGGCCACGTGTGTAAAGGACACGTCAGACCAGGTAGTCACACCAGTAGCATTTGACTGGGAAGCCGAGGAGGATAATAGGGTTCACACACCCAATCCAGGAACACCCTGTTAACTTCACAGGGGTTCTGGGGTGCGTAGTCCGTGCACGTAGAGGGCACAACCGGACAGGTGGCGCAGCAGGTACACTGTCCGTGTGCATAGGAGGCACAACTGAACAGGTAACGCAGCAGCCGCAGCCCAGTTAACGCCACTGGACTGTTCTAGCACAACAGGAATGGTAGCAAGGAAGCACGGCGCCTGACCCTCATGTGCTGAGCCACGAATCTTGGCATGACAGGCACCGTTCGCCTAGCCCTACCTACCGCTTCCAACAAGGCTTATGCCACCAAGAACTCTAAATGAAGACCGCGCACCTCCATGTTGTCTCCAGCCCCTTTTATAACCTGGCTCCACCCCAAACCCAGGGTGGAACCACGAAGGTCCAATAGCAGAGTGCCATGTCATCAGTGACGTCACATGCGACCTATCCGGAACCGCCATGTCATTGATGACCTCATGGCAGCCACGCCCCAAACACTTCACCAGTCATCGTCTGACGACCAATGGTGAGGTGCCAGATCATAGGTGCGGGCCTCTGCGAGCCAGTCCGGAGATGCCACGTCATCAGGACACCTGACATTTTCTGCCCTATCAGGGCCTGCCACCTCACGGACATGCTCAGTGAGGTCCTTACCGGACCTAGCCTCTGATGCACTCAGTAGCCTGAGCAACAGGCTCAGAAAGCAGACTATCAGTTTGAGCATGCTCAGTAGGCACATCCCAGAACTTAGACACAGCACGAAGTCCAAGTACCTGTGCAAAGAGGCTGTTAGGGTTAATTGTGGGAGCATGCTCAGTAGCCTGAACTGAGGACTTAGGGGTACTTTGCACGCTGCGACATCGCAGGCCGATGCTGCGATGCCGAGCGCGATAGTACCCGCCCCTGTCGCCGCAGTGATTTCCTTGTGATAGCTGCCGTAGCGAACATTATCGCTACGGCAGCTTCACATGGACTCACCTGTCCTGCGACCGTTGCTCTGGCCGGCGTCCCGCCTCCTTGTTAAGGGGGCGGGTCGTGCGGCGTCATAGCGACGTCACACGCCAGGCAGCCAATCGGAGTGGAGGGGCAGAGATGAGTGGGATGTAAACATCCCGCCCATCTCCTTCCTTCCGCATATCCTACGGAAGCCGCAGTGACGCCGGTAGGAGATGTTCCTCGCTCCTGCGGCTTCACACACAGCGATGTGTGCAGCCGCAGGAGCGAGGAACAACATTGGACTGTCGCGTCAGCGTAATCATGGATTACGCCGACGCTTCACCGATGATACGATTACGACGCTTTTGCGCTCGTTAATCATATCATCGAGCCATTACACACTACGATGTTGCATGCGATGCCGGAAGTGCGTCATTTTCAATTTGACCCCACCAACATCGCACCTGCGATGTCGTACTGTGCAAAGCCTGCCTTAGTCTCAGACATAACACAATCAGGCTGAGCATGCTCACTAGGCAAAAAAACGGGCTTAGACTCTGGCTGGGGTAAATCGGCGCACGCATGCGCACTAGCCGCCTCTCCACATTTAGACGTGGTGGAAGGAGCAGCCAACTGGACGACGCGAGGCACGGCCAAGAACGGCAGCCGGCGCCTGGGCGCAACAGGAACCGCAGCAGGCTGCTTGCGGCTATGGCGGTGCCAGTTCGTAACACGGCCAGCATCACCCTTCATGATGCCCTCAAAGTACTGACTGAGCCCCCCCAGACAGGAGCTGTGTCTTATGCCCTGGCTAGCCCCCCTTGCCTGTGACATCATTTTACAGTCTCTTGTGCGCTGGGCTTGAGATGTGCACAAAGTTTCGTAATTCGTTTCCCATATCTTTGCTCCTGGGTCACACAGGTGAAAGATATTAGCGTCATATTTTATATCTCGATTTTACATTTACATTGATACCAAACACAATGCCTCTAGTACGATTTTACTAGCTAATACTGATTGGTCGTGATTCCGGCGATCTCCCCGTCGGGTGAGACGGTGCGCTGGGTTCCGCACGACACAGGGACTCTGGCAATATGTTTTTCATTTTTCTAGCATTAAAGCTGCACTTACAACCTGCTTTGGAAGTTTTCCCGCCAATAGCACAAAGGATTGTCTTTCTCTGCATCTTTGGCTTTAGTTCTACCATCACCCATGTCGTAAATACCTTAAGCTTCCAGGCTGATCAGATAATCGTCATGACGATCTGTAGCTGATGGTGGAAATGAGGGGGGTGAAGACCCTTCAACAGTTTTACATGACACCTCCCCCTTTGAGGTAGCATGGGAGATTGATTTGCCAATCGTCTCCTAAGCCTACCTCGCTGGCATCCCCTCTGCCGGGACAACCCGTCAGCGTTGCCATGCTCAACACCCTTCCTGTGTTGAATGGTGAAATCATACTGCTGTAGTGCCAAGCTCCACCGCAGTAGCTTACCATTGTCACCGGCCACCCGGTGTAGCCAGCTGAGAGGGTTGTGGTCTGTTACTATGGTGAAGTTGCGTCCATATAGGTAGGGCTGCAGTTTCCGCAGGGCCCATACTATAGTGAGGCACTCCTTCTCCACAGTGGCGTAGGCCACTTCCTGGGATAAGAGCTTACGGCTGAGAAACACCACTGGATGCTCTTCTCCCTTCCCATTTACCTGGCTGAGTACTGCACCCAGGCCAAATGCACTGGCATCTGTCTGAACTATGAACCGTCGGGTGAAGTCTGGGGCTTGTAGGATTGGGGAATTGGCGAGGGCAGCTTTCAGTGCTCTGAAGGACCGTTCACAGTCATCTGTCCAGGTGACTATATGCGGTAGCTTCTTTTTGGTGACGTCCGTCAACGGCTTAGCAAGAGCACTATAGTTAGGGACAAACTTCCTATAGTACCCTGCCGGAACCAAGAAGGACATCACCTGCTTCTTTGACTTGGGGGTAGGCCAGGAGGTGATGGCATCAACCTTCCCTGGCTCTGATTTCAGGGTCCCGCCACCCACTCGGTGTCCGAGGTACTGTACCTCCGTCATGCCAATCTGACACTTCCCTGGCTTTATAGTCAGACCAGCACTTGGGAGGAACACCTGGGGCACCTGGAGTAGGTGCTCAGGCGGATCCAAAGTGGGACTAAAAATGGCAATGTCATCCAGGTAAGCAACTGCAAACCCTCCTAGTCCCGCAAGCAGCTGGTCGACCAATCGCTTGAAAGTGGCAGGAGCATTTCTCATGCCAAAGGGCATGACGAGGGATTCGTACAGCCCGAATGGGGTGATGAAGGTGGACCTTTCTTGTGCTTCCTTGGACATAGGAATCTGCCAGTACCCTCGACTCAGGTCCATGATTGTCAGGTACCGGGCCCCGGCTAAGCAATCCAGTAGCTCATCGATGCGTGGCATTGGGTATGCATCGGGTGCTGTGATTGCGTTTAGCCTCCTGTAGTCCACACAAAACCGGGTTGACCGGTCCTTTTTTGGAACCAAAACTACAGGTGAGGCCCATGCACTTTTGGACCTCTGGATCACTCCCAGGACTAGCATTTCATCGATCTCCCTTTTTATGTCCTTTTGTACCTCTAGGGAGACATGGTACGGGGGTTGACGGACTGGGGAATGGCTCCCTGTGTCCACCTGGTGGGTGACTAGGGATGTCTTCCCTGGGACATTCGTGAAGGTCATCAGGTAGGGCCGGAATACCTCCCGCAGCTGGGACCTTTGGTCCATGGATAGCTGTGGGTTGAATGCCGCCTCCTCGATAGACCCTCCATCCCGGGCCAAGGCGAGCAAGTCCACCAAGACTTCACTTTCGCCTTCCTCGGGAAGAATACACACAGGAAGGGCAAAGGCTTCCCTGTCATGATGAGCTTTCATCATGTTGACATGGAAGACCTTTTGCCTCTTCTTGGCATGGTCGATGGTAACCACGTAGTTTACATCATTGAGGCGCTGATGCACAAGGTATGGACCCTCCCAGGCCGCCTGAAGCTTGTTCTGGGTCATTGGGACTAGGACCCACACCTTCTGACCCACTTCGTACATCCGCTCTCAAGCGTGTTGGTCGTACCATAGCTTCTGGCTGGCCTGGGCTTGCACTATATTCTCATGCACCATCTGCGTCATTGACTGCATTTTGTCACAGAGCCGGATGACATACTCCACAACGGACACTTCTGGGGAGTTCAGTTCCTCTTCCCAGGATTCCCTTACCAGACCAAGAGGCCCCCGGACTCGTCTGCCATACAGGAGCTCAAAGGGGGAAAACCCCGTTGAGGCCTGTGGTACCTCCCTGTAAGCAAACAACAGGTGTGAGAGATACCTCTCCCAGTCGCGTCCATGTGACTCAACCAGCATCTTAAGCATCTGCTTAAGGGTACCATTAAATCGCTCACACAAACCATTGGTCTGTGGGTGATAAGCGCTTGATTTCAGATGTTGCACCTGCATTTTCTTACAGAGAGCCTCCATTAGACGAGACATGAACTGAGTCCCCTGGTCGGTAAGCATCTCCCTGGGAAATCCTACTCTGAAGAATATTGCCAGGAGGACGTCTGCTACCTTATCGGCCCTAACTGAGGAGAGAGCCACTGCCTCCGGATACCGGGTAGCATAGTCTACCACAGTAAGGATGAAACGTTTTCCAGAGCTGCTGGGGATGGCCAGAGGCCCAACGATGTCCACAGCGACCCTCTGGAAAGGCTCCGCTATCACCGGCAAAGAGATCAGGGGAGCTTTGGGAGCAGGCCCTGACTTTCACACTCTTTGGCATGTGATACAGGAGCGGCAGTAATTGGCAACATCTGTCCCCATTTTGGGCCAATAGAAGTGGTGAGACAGCCGGGCCTTGGTTTTGCTGACCCCCAAGTGTCCGGCGAGTGGGATCTCATGGGCAATCCGCAGCAACTCACTCCTAAAGCGATGAGGCACCACCAGCTGTCTTTCCTTCAGCCACTCTTGTTGGGGGTTACAGGGAACAGTTTCCCGGTACAACCTCCACTGGTCCCAGAATACCCTCTCCTTATCGGTCTCGATGGAGGGCTTCTCTGCAAGGTCCCTTAACGTCTCTAGATTGGCATCAGTTCGTAGAGCCCCCTGGAACTCTTGGCTAGAGGCAGCCAAAATTGACGTTAAGGTCCCGACCTCACCGGGACCCTCTGGGACCTGCTCTGGGTCCGTAACCTGTTCCGTTATCCCTCTGGGTGAAGAGGTGTCAGAAGGCAAGGTTTCATTTGCATTCTGGGCACTCCAACTGCGGGTGACAGCACCTATGAAGGCTGTCTCCCCGGGGGATAACAACTCTTCCCCATCAGCCTGACAGGTACTACGGGCGGTGTCACTGTCCGCTGTGACACTGGTCAGCTGCATCTGACCACTTTCCTCATGGTTCTCATGTCTGCCTCCATCTCTGTCAGCACAGACACTTACTACCTTGGGGTCATCCTCAGCCACGTCACCCTGCAGCGTGGCATGGCTGAGTTCCCCTGTACAGACCTCCACTTTATTACCATGCACAACATTTGTAATCACGTTCTGGATATCCGCATTTGGGTCACATGACTTAACAACATTTGCATCACATGATTTAACGACATTTGTATCACATGACTTATTGGATTCGGGAGGATCATCAGGGAGAAATTGTGCAACCAATCGCCCCAGATCAGTCCCCAATAAAACAATGGTTGGTAGATGTTCGTCCACCCCCACTTCCCTCCACCCTCTCCCAGCACCCCAGTCGAGGGGAACAAGGGCCATTGGGAAGGATTGGTGAACACCCCCAGCCACAGTGACAGTCAGGAGTTTTCCCGGGATAAAGTTTTCAGGGGGTACCAGTTCGGGGCGGACCAGTGTTCTGTTGGCCCCAGTGTCCTTGAGCGCCAAAGTGAGGGTTCCGCCCACGGTGACGGGGTGTAGGTTTTCGCAGGCCCTACCACCTGCCTCCCTTGCCAAAAGGACAGTTTCACCAGGCCCTTGGGCCTTTGATGTGGGGTTCCTCTTCTGCCTCTCTGGACAAGCGGAGCTGAGGTGTCCAAGCTGGTTGCAGGAAAAACACCTGCGAGTGTCAGAGGTGGGCCGGGCACTGGTGGATGACACAGGACCTACGGGAGGTCGGCTGGTAGTGGCAGGGGTGGTCGTAGTTGTCATCTTATCCCCTTTCCAGCTGGTGGTGGACGGCTTCCGCACCCCTGATGCACGGTTGGCCTCATAGGTGTCGGCAATCTGTGCTGCTGTATTCGCATCCTTTGGTTCCCGGTCCATCACGAACTGTCGCATGTCCGCAGAACACGCGTGTAGGAATTGGTCCTTTACCATCAGGTCTGTTATCTGGTCACCAGTGGTGGCGGACAGTCCTTGGGCCTATTGTTTAAAGTTGGTCCGGAGCCCATCCACAAAGTCTCTGTTTCTGTCGTGAGGTCCACGCTGGAGGGTCCGGAACTTTTTTCGGTACATCTCTGGAGTCAACTGATACTTCCGTATTAGGGCCTGCTTTATGGCCTCAGTCTCCACTCTGCTCTTGAGGGAGACTGGCAAACGCGTCCAGGGCCTTGCCTCATAGCCCTGGGGTTCAGTATCGTGCCCATTGTGCTGAGGGCAACTGGTACTGCAAGCAAGTCTTTTCAAATCCCCTCAGAAAGTTGTCCAAGTCCCCATCCTTTTCCATCACAGGAAAGTGCTCTGGTCGGGGCTTAAGGCTGCTGGCATTATTGGACTCACCGTTTAGTGAGGAAGGTGTCTGCTGCCGGGCTTTGAGGATATTCAATTCATAGTCTCTCTGGGCTTGGCGCTCGGCTCTCTCAACCTCTGGCTCAGCCTGAGCCTGGCGCTCGGCTCGCTCAGCCTCTCGATATTGCTGAATGAGGTTCAGCCGTCCCTCCCGGTCATCTGCAGCGAATTGTTGTGGGGCCATCTGCAGGTAAGAGTCCATGTTGCCCCGGTCACTGCTCTGGCTTGCAGTTGATGGTGGGGACTCTGCAGAAGCCCATCCTGGGCTTGGCTTGCCTCCTCTTCTCCAGCACTGGGGAAACGGACATGCTCTGCGTCCCATTGTAAAAGTTCTTTAATGAGGTCCTGCCTCGTTTTGCCATGGGCATCAATCAACTTGGATCTGCAGAGTCAGCAAGAACCTCTTTCTTCTGCTGATTGTACCAGGCTTCTGTCACAGCATCCATCATGGCCAAATAAAAGATAGGATAGAAAAACAAGAGAGAGGGGAGAGGCTAACTGCTACACGTACAGTATTGTTCCGGGTATATTTAAACACTGAGTTCAATCCTCAAAACTTTTGCAAGTTTTTTAGTGAAAGGGATGATTGCTCAAACCAGATCACTAATGCTCTATATATACCACCGCTTGCCACCAATTTGTCACGAACACGCGGGGAAGTCACTCAGAATTCCGCAGCTGTTCACTGATTTGTTACACACGACTACTCTCTAGCGCCCCCCCCTTTGTCTGCAGGCCACTTTTGGTACTGCAGGACGATGCATAAGATGAGGCTGCTGAGCTAATAATGCCAAATATTGGAGGTCTCACAGCAAGGGTAAATATATATCACCGATTTCCGCTAATGGAATATATATATCCTCGGTACCCTTAATGATAGCACTCCAATAATTCTATGCAATAATAATTACGCTGCCACCACCCAGCTTTTTGGGAAAGCTGGGGAACCCATTACAGATAGCATAAGGCCCTTCGGGGTTTTGGATTCGTATATAAAGCATGAGGAAAGAAACTATTAAATTTTATATATTTAATCCGAAAATAGGCAGTGTTTAAAAAATATACAAGAATTTACAAAAGGGAACAATACACATACAGTATAGAAAGTTACATAAAAATAAAAAGTATAAACATGAAACTTACTAAGCTTGTGTCATAGAAGTGGCGTCTACTTAGGGAGTAGAGGGAACTCCAAGATGGTAGAAGAACGGCCTGTTACGGGGGGACCGGCAGATTAGGACCAGGGGTATATATCCCAATCGCCAGTCGGGGCCCACCATGCTCCAGATGGTAATGGAGCTGCTGGCACTCTGTGGGTTAGGCGGAGACTATAGCGCTGGATGGCTCTGAGATAACTCAAGGAACCGGTCACATGTGTAGGGACACGTCAGACCGGAAGACAACCCAGTTAGCGTTTCGGTGAAGCGGACGCTACTCCGACCACATGTGTAACAACACGTCAGGCAGGATGGTAACCAGTTAGCGTTGACCGAGAAGACAGCTGCGACAGCGCCCTGTCGGCCACGTGTGTAAGACACGTCAGGCCGAGCGGTCCTCCGATTAGCGTTTCTGGCCACTACTCGACTGGCCACGTGTGTAAAGGACACGTCAGACCAGGTAGTCACACCAGTAGCATTTGACTGGGAAGCCGAGGAGGATAATAGGGTTCACACACCCAATCCAGGAACACCCTGTTAACTTCACAGGGGTTCTGGGGTGCGTAGTCCGTGCACGTAGAGGGCACAACCGGACAGGTGGCGCAGCAGGTACACTGTCCGTGTGCATAGGAGGCACAACTGAACAGGTAACGCAGCAGCCGCAGCCCAGTTAACGCCACTGGACTGTTCTAGCACAACAGGAATGGTAGCAAGGAAGCACGGCGCCTGACCCTCATGTGCTGAGCCACGAATCTTGGCATGACAGGCACCGTTCGCCTAGCCCTACCTACCGCTTCCAACAAGGCTTATGCCACCAAGAACTCTAAATGAAGACCGCGCACCTCCATGTTGTCTCCAGCCCCTTTTATAACCTGGCTCCACCCCAAACCCAGGGTGGAACCACGAAGGTCCAATAGCAGAGTGCCATGTCATCAGTGACGTCACATGCGACCTATCCGGAACCGCCATGTCATTGATGACCTCATGGCAGCCACGCCCCAAACACTTCACCAGTCATCGTCTGACGACCAATGGTGAGGTGCCAGATCATAGGTGCGGGCCTCTGCGAGCCAGTCCGGAGATGCCACGTCATCAGGACACCTGACATTTTCTGCCCTATCAGGGCCTGCCACCTCACGGACATGCTCAGTGAGGTCCTTACCGGACCTAGCCTCTGATGCACTCAGTAGCCTGAGCAACAGGCTCAGAAAGCAGACTATCAGTTTGAGCATGCTCAGTAGGCACATCCCAGAACTTAGACACAGCACGAAGTCCAAGTACCTGTGCAAAGAGGCTGTTAGGGTTAATTGTGGGAGCATGCTCAGTAGCCTGAACTGAGGACTTAGGGGTACTTTGCACGCTGCGACATCGCAGGCCGATGCTGCGATGCCGAGCGCGATAGTACCCGCCCCTGTCGCCGCAGTGATTTCCTTGTGATAGCTGCCGTAGCGAACATTATCGCTACGGCAGCTTCACATGGACTCACCTGTCCTGCGACCGTTGCTCTGGCCGGCGTCCCGCCTCCTTGTTAAGGGGGCGGGTCGTGCGGCGTCATAGCGACGTCACACGCCAGGCAGCCAATCGGAGTGGAGGGGCAGAGATGAGTGGGATGTAAACATCCCGCCCATCTCCTTCCTTCCGCATATCCTACGGAAGCCGCAGTGACGCCGGTAGGAGATGTTCCTCGCTCCTGCGGCTTCACACACAGCGATGTGTGCAGCCGCAGGAGCGAGGAACAACATTGGACTGTCGCGTCAGCGTAATCATGGATTACGCCGACGCTTCACCGATGATACGATTACGACGCTTTTGCGCTCGTTAATCATATCATCGAGCCATTACACACTACGATGTTGCATGCGATGCCGGAAGTGCGTCATTTTCAATTTGACCCCACCAACATCGCACCTGCGATGTCGTACTGTGCAAAGCCTGCCTTAGTCTCAGACATAACACAATCAGGCTGAGCATGCTCACTAGGCAAAAAAACGGGCTTAGACTCTGGCTGGGGTAAATCGGCGCACGCATGCGCACTAGCCGCCTCTCCACATTTAGACGTGGTGGAAGGAGCAGCCAACTGGACGACGCGAGGCACGGCCAAGAACGGCAGCCGGCGCCTGGGCGCAACAGGAACCGCAGCAGGCTGCTTGCGGCTATGGCGGTGCCAGTTCGTAACACGGCCAGCATCACCCTTCATGATGCCCTCAAAGTACTGACTGAGCCCCCCCAGACAGGAGCTGTGTCTTATGCCCTGGCTAGCCCCCCTTGCCTGTGACATCATTTTACAGTCTCTTGTGCGCTGGGCTTGAGATGTTCACAAAGTTTCGTAATTCGTTTCCCATATCTTTGCTCCTGGGTCACACAGGTGAAAGATATTAGCGTCATATTTTATATCTCGATTTTACATTTACATTGATACCAAACACAATGCCTCTAGTACGATTTTACTAGCTAATACTGATTGGTCGTGATTCCGGCGATCTCCCCGTCGGGTGAGACGGTGCGCTGGGTTCCGCACGACACAGGGACTCTGGCAATATGTTTTTCATTTTTCTAGCATTAAAGCTGCACTTACAACCTGCTTTGGAAGTTTTCCCGCCAATAGCACAAAGGATTGTCTTTCTCTGCATCTTTGGCTTTAGTTCTACCATCACCCATGTCGTAAATACCTTAAGCTTCCAGGCTGATCAGATAATCGTCATGACGATCTGTAGCTGATGGTGGAAATGAGGGGGGTGAAGACCCTTCAACAGTTTTACATGACACCTCCCCCTTTGAGGTAGCATGGGAGATTGATTTGCCAATCGTCTCCTAAGCCTACCTCGCTGGCATCCCCTCTGCCGGGACAACCCGTCAGCGTTGCCATGCTCAACACCCTTCCTGTGTTGAATGGTGAAATCATACTGCTGTAGTGCCAAGCTCCACCGCAGTAGCTTACCATTGTCACCGGCCACCCGGTGTAGCCAGCTGAGAGGGTTGTGGTCTGTTACTATGGTGAAGTTGCGTCCATATAGGTAGGGCTGCAGTTTCCGCAGGGCCCATACTATAGTGAGGCACTCCTTCTCCACAGTGGCGTAGGCCACTTCCTGGGATAAGAGCTTACGGCTGAGAAACACCACTGGATGCTCTTCTCCCTTCCCATTTACCTGGCTGAGTACTGCACCCAGGCCAAATGCACTGGCATCTGTCTGAACTATGAACCGTCGGGTGAAGTCTGGGGCTTGTAGGATTGGGGAATTGGCGAGGGCAGCTTTCAGTGCTCTGAAGGACCGTTCACAGTCATCTGTCCAGGTGACTATATGCGGTAGCTTCTTTTTGGTGACGTCCGTCAACGGCTTAGCAAGAGCACTATAGTTAGGGACAAACTTCCTATAGTACCCTGCCGGAACCAAGAAGGACATCACCTGCTTCTTTGACTTGGGGGTAGGCCAGGAGGTGATGGCATCAACCTTCCCTGGCTCTGATTTCAGGGTCCCGCCACCCACTCGGTGTCCGAGGTACTGTACCTCCGTCATGCCAATCTGACACTTCCCTGGCTTTATAGTCAGACCAGCACTTGGGAGGAACACCTGGGGCACCTGGAGTAGGTGCTCAGGCGGATCCAAAGTGGGACTAAAAATGGCAATGTCATCCAGGTAAGCAACTGCAAACCCTCCTAGTCCCGCAAGCAGCTGGTCGACCAATCGCTTGAAAGTGGCAGGAGCATTTCTCATGCCAAAGGGCATGACGAGGGATTCGTACAGCCCGAATGGGGTGATGAAGGTGGACCTTTCTTGTGCTTCCTTGGACATAGGAATCTGCCAGTACCCTCGACTCAGGTCCATGATTGTCAGGTACCGGGCCCCGGCTAAGCAATCCAGTAGCTCATCGATGCGTGGCATTGGGTATGCATCGGGTGCTGTGATTGCGTTTAGCCTCCTGTAGTCCACACAAAACCGGGTTGACCGGTCCTTTTTTGGAACCAAAACTACAGGTGAGGCCCATGCACTTTTGGACCTCTGGATCACTCCCAGGACTAGCATTTCATCGATCTCCCTTTTTATGTCCTTTTGTACCTCTAGGGAGACACGGTACGGGGGTTGACGGACTGGGGAATGGCTCCCTGTGTCCACCTGGTGGGTGACTAGGGATGTCTTCCCTGGGACATTCGTGAAGGTCATCAGGTAGGGCCGGAATACCTCCCGCAGCTGGGACCTTTGGTCCATGGATAGCTGTGGGTTGAATGCCGCCTCCTCGATAGACCCTCCATCCCGGGCCAAGGCGAGCAAGTCCACCAAGACTTCACTTTCGCCTTCCTCGGGAAGAATACACACAGGAAGGGCAAAGGCTTCCCTGTCATGATGAGCTTTCATCATGTTGACATGGAAGACCTTTTGCCTCTTCTTGGCATGGTCGATGGTAACCACGTAGTTTACATCATTGAGGCGCTGATGCACAAGGTATGGACCCTCCCAGGCCGCCTGAAGCTTGTTCTGGGTCATTGGGACTAGGACCCACACCTTCTGACCCACTTCGTACATCCGCTCTCAAGCGTGTTG
This sequence comes from Anomaloglossus baeobatrachus, assembly GCF_048569485.1. NCBI lineage: Eukaryota > Metazoa > Chordata > Amphibia > Anura > Aromobatidae > Anomaloglossus > Anomaloglossus baeobatrachus. The sequence goes on from NC_134358.1 coordinate 333,615,229, forward strand.
GTCGTACCATAGCTTCTGGCTGGCCTGGGCTTGCACTATATTCTCATGCACCATCTGCGTCATTGACTGCATTTTGTCACAGAGCCGGATGACATACTCCACAACGGACACTTCTGGGGAGTTCAGTTCCTCTTCCCAGGATTCCCTTACCAGACCAAGAGGCCCCCGGACTCGTCTGCCATACAGGAGCTCAAAGGGGGAAAACCCCGTTGAGGCCTGTGGTACCTCCCTGTAAGCAAACAACAGGTGTGAGAGATACCTCTCCCAGTCGCGTCCATGTGACTCAACCAGCATCTTAAGCATCTGCTTAAGGGTACCATTAAATCGCTCACACAAACCATTGGTCTGTGGGTGATAAGCGCTTGATTTCAGATGTTGCACCTGCATTTTCTTACAGAGAGCCTCCATTAGACGAGACATGAACTGAGTCCCCTGGTCGGTAAGCATCTCCCTGGGAAATCCTACTCTGAAGAATATTGCCAGGAGGACGTCTGCTACCTTATCGGCCCTAACTGAGGAGAGAGCCACTGCCTCCGGATACCGGGTAGCATAGTCTACCACAGTAAGGATGAAACGTTTTCCAGAGCTGCTGGGGATGGCCAGAGGCCCAACGATGTCCACAGCGACCCTCTGGAAAGGCTCCGCTATCACCGGCAAAGAGATCAGGGGAGTTTTGGGAGCAGGCCCTGACTTTCACACTCTTTGGCATGTGATACAGGAGCGGCAGTAATTGGCAACATCTGTCCCCATTTTGGGCCAATAGAAGTGGTGAGACAGCCGGGCCTTGGTTTTGCTGACCCCCAAGTGTCCGGCGAGTGGGATCTCATGGGCAATCCGCAGCAACTCACTCCTAAAGCGATGAGGCACCACCAGCTGTCTTTCCTTCAGCCACTCTTGTTGGGGGTTACAGGGAACAGTTTCCCGGTACAACCTCCACTGGTCCCAGAATACCCTCTCCTTATCGGTCTCGATGGAGGGCTTCTCTGCAAGGTCCCTTAACGTCTCTAGATTGGCATCAGTTCGTAGAGCCCCCTGGAACTCTTGGCTAGAGGCAGCCAAAATTGACGTTAAGGTCCCGACCTCACCGGGACCCTCTGGGACCTGCTCTGGGTCCGTAACCTGTTCCGTTATCCCTCTGGGTGAAGAGGTGTCAGAAGGCAAGGTTTCATTTGCATTCTGGGCACTCCAACTGCGGGTGACAGCACCTATGAAGGCTGTCTCCCCGGGGGATAACAACTCTTCCCCATCAGCCTGACAGGTACTACGGGCGGTGTCACTGTCCGCTGTGACACTGGTCAGCTGCATCTGACCACTTTCCTCATGGTTCTCATGTCTGCCTCCATCTCTGTCAGCACAGACACTTACTACCTTGGGGTCATCCTCAGCCACGTCATCCTGCAGCGTGGCATGGCTGAGTTCCCCTGTACAGACCTCCACTTTATTACCATGCACAACATTTGTAATCACGTTCTGGATATCCGCATTTGGGTCACATGACTTAACAACATTTGCATCACATGATTTAACGACATTTGTATCACATGACTTATTGGATTCGGGAGGATCATCAGGGAGAAATTGTGCAACCAATCGCCCCAGATCAGTCCCCAATAAAACAATGGTTGGTAGATGTTCGTCCACCCCCACTTCCCTCCACCCTCTCCCAGCACCCCAGTCGAGGGGAACAAGGGCCATTGGGAAGGATTGGTGAACACCCCCAGCCACAGTGACAGTCAGGAGTTTTCCTGGGATAAAGTTTTCAGGGGGTACCAGTTCGGGGCGGACCAGTGTTCTGTTGGCCCCAGTGTCCTTGAGCGCCAAAGTGAGGGTTCCGCCCACGGTGACGGGGTGTAGGTTTTCGCAGGCCCTACCACCTGCCTCCCTTGCCAAAAGGACAGTTTCACCAGGCCCTTGGGCCTTTGATGTGGGGTTCCTCTTCTGCCTCTCTGGACAAGCGGAGCTGAGGTGTCCAAGCTGGTTGCAGGAAAAACACCTGCGAGTGTCAGAGGTGGGCCGGGCACTGGTGGATGACACAGGACCTACGGGAGGTCGGCTGGTAGTGGCAGGGGTGGTCGTAGTTGTCATCTTATCCCCTTTCCAGCTGGTGGTGGACGGCTTCCGCACCCCTGATGCACGGTTGGCCTCATAGGTGTCGGCAATCTGTGCTGCTGTATTCGCATCCTTTGGTTCCCGGTCCATCACGAACTGTCGCATGTCCGCAGAACACGCGTGTAGGAATTGGTCCTTTACCATCAGGTCTGTTATCTGGTCACCAGTGGTGGCGGACAGTCCTTGGGCCTATTGTTTAAAGTTGGTCCGGAGCCCATCCACAAAGTCTCTGTTTCTGTCGTGAGGTCCACGCTGGAGGGTCCGGAACTTTTTTCGGTACATCTCTGGAGTCAACTGATACTTCCGTATTAGGGCCTGCTTTATGGCCTCAGTCTCCACTCTGCTCTTGAGGGAGACTGGCAAACGCGTCCAGGGCCTTGCCTCATAGCCCTGGGGTTCAGTATCGTGCCCATTGTGCTGAGGGCAACTGGTACTGCAAGCAAGTCTTTTCAAATCCCCTCAGAAAGTTGTCCAAGTCCCCATCCTTTTCCATCACAGGAAAGTGCTCTGGTCGGGGCTTAAGGCTGCTGGCATTATTGGACTCACCGTTTAGTGAGGAAGGTGTCTGCTGCCGGGCTTTGAGGATATTCAATTCATAGTCTCTCTGGGCTTGGCGCTCGGCTCTCTCAACCTCTGGCTCAGCCTGAGCCTGGCGCTCGGCTCGCTCAGCCTCTCGATATTGCTGAATGAGGTTCAGCCGTCCCTCCCGGTCATCTGCAGCGAATTGTTGTGGGGCCATCTGCAGGTAAGAGTCCATGTTGCCCCGGTCACTGCTCTGGCTTGCAGTTGATGGTGGGGACTCTGCAGAAGCCCATCCTGGGCTTGGCTTGCCTCCTCTTCTCCAGCACTGGGGAAACGGACATGCTCTGCGTCCCATTGTAAAAGTTCTTTAATGAGGTCCTGCCTCGTTTTGCCATGGGCATCAATCAACTTGGATCTGCAGAGTCAGCAAGAACCTCTTTCTTCTGCTGATTGTACCAGGCTTCTGTCACAGCATCCATCATGGCCAAATAAAAGATAGGATAGAAAAACAAGAGAGAGGGGAGAGGCTAACTGCTACACGTACAGTATTGTTCCGGGTATATTTAAACACTGAGTTCAATCCTCAAAACTTTTGCAAGTTTTTTAGTGAAAGGGATGATTGCTCAAACCAGATCACTAATGCTCTATATATACCACCGCTTGCCACCAATTTGTCACGAACACGCGGGGAAGTCACTCAGAATTCCGCAGCTGTTCACTGATTTGTTACACACGACTACTCTCTAGCGCCCCCCCCTTTGTCTGCAGGCCACTTTTGGTACTGCAGGACAATGCATAAGATGAGGCTGCTGAGCTAATAATGCCAAATATTGGAGGTCTCACAGCAAGGGTAAATATATATCACCGATTCCCGCTAATGGAATATATATATTCTCGGTACCCTTAATGATAGCACTCCAATAATTCCATGTAATAATAGTTACGCTGCCACCACCCAGCTTTTTGGGATAGCTGGGGACCCGTTACAGATAGCATAAGGCCCTTCGGGGTTTTGGGTTCGTATATAAAGCATGAGGAAAGAAACTATTAAATTTTATATATTTAATCCGAAAATAGGCAGTGTTTAAAACATATACAAGAATTTACAAAAGGGAACAATACACATACAGTATAGAAAGTTACATAAAAATAAAAAGTATAAACATGAAACTTACTAAGCTTGTGTCATAGAAGTGGCGTCTACTTAGGGAGTGGAGGGAACTCCAAGATGGTAGAAGAACGGCCAGCATCACCCTTCATGATGCCCTCCAAGTATTGACTGAGACCCCAGACAGGAGCTGTCTCTTATGCCCTGGCTAGCCCCCCTTGCCTGTGACATCATTTTACAGTCTCTTGTGCGCTGGGCTTGAGAAGTTCACAAAGTTTCGTAATTCGTTTCCCATATCTTTGCTCCTGGGTCACACAGGTGAAAGATATTAGCGTCATATTTTATATCTCGATTTTACATTTACATTGATACCAAACACAACGCCTCTAGTACGATTTTACTGGCTAATACTGATTGGTCGTGATTCCGGCGATCTCCCCGTCGGGTGAGACGGTGCGCTGGGTTCCGCACGACACAGGGATTCTGGCAATATGTTTTTCATTTTTCTAGCATTAAAGCAGCACTTACAGCCTGCTTTGGAAGTTTTCCCGCCAATAGCACAAAGGATTGTCTTTCTCTGCATCTTTGGCTTTAGTTCTACCATCACCCATGTCGTAAATACCTTAAGCTTCCAGGCTGATCAGATAATCGTCATGACGATCTGTAGCTGATGGTGGAAATGAGGGGGGTGAAGACCCTTCAACAGTTTTACATGACAGATAGATAGAAAGATGGATAGATGAATAGATAGATAGATATATAGATAATGGATAGATAGATGGATAGACAGATAGATAATGGATAGATAGATAGAAAGATGGATAGATGAATAGATAGATAGATGGATAGTCAGATAGATATATAGTTGGATAGATAGATAATGGATAGATAGAAAGATGGATAGATGAATAGATAATCAATAGATAGAGTCCCTGTGAGGACACACAGCAGTTCTCGCGAGCGGTAATGTGTTCACTTTACCGACCATGAGAAATGACCTGTAGTTACTCCTGCAGCATTGCTCACTGAACAAGGGTGCATTGAGTATGTGTGAGACGCGGCTAGATGCAAGCGTCGTGGGACCTCAGTGGATTACGCCGGAGCTGTACCTCGATTGCCACCGCATCACGGCAATCTGGAAGGGCCGGTAACACGCCGAGACTGTCGCATAATGGATGCGACATTCTCGGGGTAGCTGCGGGCTGATATTCTCGGCTGCAGGAGAGGGGGTGGCATTAACCATGGCCCTCGCCCTCCCCAGCCAGAATACTGGGCCGCTGCTGTGTGTTTACCTTGGCTGGACTGTAAAAATACGGCGGAGCCCACGTTTTTTTTTCGTTTTTTATTTTTGATATGTACGTTTTATTTCTATGTGCATTCTATATGTCTGTGTGTGAGTGTGATCTGTGTGTGTTTACGCTCTGCTCAACTTCCTCTTCCTGTCGTAATGACATCACTTCCCTGCAAAATGCAGGGCAGTGATGAACACTATGTCCCGAAAAACGTGAAATAACACGGGAATAACGCAGGAAAACGCAATGAAACGTGCAGAATTTGCTACCTGCATTTTTCCCTGCGTGATTTCATGATTATATTACAGTCAGTGGAGTGAAATAACGCAGTTAGCTGCAGAAAAGAAGTGACATGCTCATTCTTTTTCTCAAGAAAATCTACTGAAAATATTTTCTTGAGAATAAAACGCAGTGTGCGCACAGCTAATTTTTTTTTTCCATAGGTTTTACTGGGGAATGTCTGCAGAAAGGTTACAACCATTTTCTCAAGAAATTTCGGCAGCAAAAAAGCACAAAAAACGCGGGTAAAAACGCAGTGTGCACACAGGGCCTTATGCTTGCAGCAAAGCATGAGCCGAGGGTCATTAGCAAATATTGCAGCTGATGGCATGGGAAGCAATACACAAGTGTAACCAAAGCTTCATAGTGAGGGTCTAAAGGCAAAGCTACCTAATAAACATCTTTATTCTTAATTGTAGCAATAAGCCTGTCATCCCACAAGCATTCTAGCATACAGTTTGACATGCTCACCAGCATGAACCAGGTTCCTGTTACTTCACATTACACACATCACTGCAATGGTTGGCCATCATGGCTAGTATTATCATTCCCACTCTGTCAGCTTTGGCCTGTGCCAACTCAATGACCTCCCCATACATCCACCTGTTGTGGCTCCTTCTCATCCACATCCTGCTGCATGTAACATGGAGTCTGAGAGACCCCCAACAGCTACAGTATAGTATTAAAAACATACAGGTTGCTGTTCTTTTTCAATCCTATATTGCATTCTTGTGAGTGTATTACCAGTATAATTATGAGTGGGATAATACTGATACTACAGTGGCCCCTATTAACAGATTTTTATAGCCTTTTTAAAGAGTTTCCTTTAGTAAGCGGCATGCATCCATCATCAGCTGACAATGGCGGATCTCAAAGTTGCCTACATTCCAGTTGCCTGGAGCATGAAATAATCTGTCAAGTCTTTCTGCTGCTCATACAGATGCTGCAACATATGCAGCATTGGATTCCATGGGGTTGCAATCCTCAGCTTTTACAAAACTACGAGAGTGTGCTTTTTCTTGTAAAAGTGGTTAAAAATCAGCAGACATTTTCCTGGCTATAGCCACCACCTTAAATATCTTAAAATATGTTATATACATAAATGAATGTTGTTTGCCATGCAGAGACTATAAGTTACTTGGCCCAACTGTTTTACAGCCACAATTTTCAGAATATTGTCCCTCATGGTAATTCACAGCTGTAGGTGACGGGGAGACATCTAGCATGAGATATGCTTCTGAATGCACATCAGCAACTTATCCATTGCATGACTTTTGGGCTCTATGCTTTCAAGCTGTAGACTCGTGTGAAGCCCCACAGGTGGTGTGTCGGTGTCGGTGCGTTACCTTCAGGGACTCCACGTTGCTGGATCTCCGTCACTGGTAGGAAATCTTCTGTTTTGATCGTGACGCCACTCTCAGTATTGCGGCCAGTAGGGACCGCCACTGCAGGTTGAGGGTCGCCTGGGGCTGATGGTGTGTGCAGTTAGATGTAGTAGCCTCCTGAGAGTGAGGCAAGCCCCAGGGCCCTGTGTAGGTTTGTAGTACCACAAGTCGCAGAATGACCACACAGGCAGGATGTCTTTCAGGGTTTTTACTCACTTCAGGTGGCAGGGTGAGTAACCCGGGCGTAGCTGAGATGAACCAGGTGGGAACCAGGTATCCTTCAGGCTGACTTTATGAGGGTGACTACTGACTCGCCTTCCTTAGCCCTTGGTGGTTTGGGGTGACCCCGACTTTGAGTCCCTATGGGGGTCACCCAGGGAAGATGCTGCAGCCTCTCTCCCCTTGTTGTTTGCCGTGTGCTTGTTCCCCGGGCCAGGCCACTCCAGCCTCTTGCCTCCTATGACCTATGGGCCCTAACTGCGGTTACGTGGCTGCGGCTTTTGTGGTGTTGTGGTGTGGGCTTTGAGAGCCCCACACCGGCAGGTTTAGCAGAAGAAAGCTGGATCTATCTTCGCTTCGGGATCTGCCGCCCGGTTGGGCCTGGTGCTCTCTAGCAGTCTCCTTACTTCCCACTCCGTGCACTCTCTAGCTGAAGCTGGCTTTCAGGCAGCACTCCTAGTTGACCGTTCTCCCCCGTCTGTAGCCACTGCGCGGGCGCTGTTAGACAGCAACAGCCCCACAGGTCTGCTCCTCACTGAGCCCTATGGAGTTCTGCTCTAACTGACTCACTGCCCCTCCTCTCCTGTTCTTGCCTACGCCACCTAGCAACCAGATTCTCTTACCACACCCCTTGAGAGGAGATGGAGGCTCTACCCCCTCCACTATTCCAGTGAAGGTGAAGGCTTGCCCCCCTCCTGGGATCCCCAGGGGTCCTCTCATGGGTACATGTGTGAGACCTGATCACTATGCGCCTGTGTTCCACACCCCTGTCAGCCTTCTGGATTACCTGTATTGTACTGTCCCCAGCATGGGTGCAGTACTCAGTGGTGCCTGACCAGGTCAGGGGCGCCACATTCCCCCTTAGTTATCACCAGCACGTCCTCGGGCTGCAAGACAACATTTTAAAATGCATAAAACATTAAAACATGTAAAACATTTAAAAGCACCAGGTATCAGACATCACCACCCTCCACCCACAAGTCCGTTAACCCACCCAAAACCCTCTCAGGAGGCAGGTCACCGGTCCTGTTGGTAACCAGGTCTGGGCCATCTACTTCCCCAGACCTTTCCTCCAATCTTCCTCTCCCGTTGGCCGCGACTTCAGCCACTTCTGGCAGGATGTAGAGGCGGCTTTCATGGGCTGGTGGTTTCAGGGTATACCTGGCCTGGTGGATCCGCGCCGTCAGCCTCTTCTGGCAGGATTCAGAGGCGGCCTCCACAGTTGGTGCTGACCAGGTACCCTCTTTGTGGTGGTGAGCCAAGGCCCCATAAACAGGCGTGCTCTCTGGTCGCAGGTGAGCCAAGGCCCTTTTCTACGGACGGGCCCCCCTGGTTGCAGACGAGCCAAGCCCCTAAACAGGCTGGCCCTGGTGGTGGTGCCACTGGTGTAACTATTTACACTGCGAGAGTTTGTGGCTATAGCAAGTTCATAGCCTTAAGGTTTATGGTTTTCTCACAATAGTTTTTGTGGGCGCATTTCTTAAACGTTGCAAACAAAACTTGTCAAAACTTCAACTGGTAACTTGCTGTATTTCTTTACTTCTCTCTGCTCTGGGGATTGTGGTGTTGGAGGATACTTTGCTCTGCTGCGCCTTGTCTTGCGGGCTGGATTCATGCTTGCAGGCTTCCAGGTGAGGTCTTTAGGTTGATCTTCATCTGCTGACGGTGTCAAGTCTTCCTCCTCCCAGCGGGAATAGGGCAGCATCTCCGGCTCTGGGTAGGGGTCTGCTGCGGTTGGCTCCGGAGTCAGCTCCTCAGCTTCCTGGCCTCCTCTCCCCCTTAGTTCTTCGCTGCACTCCTTTGGTGGCAGTGCTGGGGATGGGCTCTCTTCAGCTGGTCTGGGCGGTGGACTCTCTGGCGCAGCTGCAGGGGTTGCCGGAATCTCCTTGGGGGTATACGGAGGGAGCAAATACCGATCCACCATCTCTTGTGGAAACTGGGCCTCCAGATCAGCCTTCAGCTTCCAGTATTCGGGGTCCTCTCCTATCAGGGTCTTCCTGGCAGGGACCTCTCTGGACTGGGGAGCGGTGTCTGCTCTGGCCTTGCAGGCCGGGGAAAATGATGAGGTAGTCTTCTCTTCTTGGCGGGCCGCGCCTGGCATGGCGGCGGCCTGGTCTTGGCGGGCCGCGCCTGGCATGGCGGCGGCCTGGTCTTGGCGGGCCGCGCCCTGTATGGCGGCGGCCTGGATTGGCGTTTCTGTCGCGGCCGGTTCCTGGCGGGCCGGACTGGACACTGCAGCCGCGGTCTCACTTGGCGTCGCAGCCTCGATGGGGTCCGTGCAGGCTGAGTCGGGCGTCGCTGCAGTGATCGGAGCTTGGCGGGCCGCACCCGGCGGGGCTGCGGCCTGGTTCAGCATATCACTTGCGGCGCGGACGAGCGTCGCTGCTGCGTTGGGGTCTTGGCGGACCGGGTTCAGCAGGGTGGCAGCCTGGGTCAGCGTCACACCTGCAGCACGGATGAGCACTGCCGTGGTGGTCGGAGCCCTGCGGGACAGGCGGGGCATCGCTGCAGCGGCCTGGGCTTGGCGGGCCGCACCTAGCGTGGCTGCGGCCTCACTCAGCGTCGCCGCACCGGGCGCCTCCTCTGGGACCGCGGTCGTAGCAGCTAGGGTCGGGGCTCTTGTTCTAGCCGGGGCAACACCGGACTCACCCATCGGGGTCTGAATCGTCGTCGCCGCTCGATCCGGCAGGCTCCGCGCGGCACTCTCCTCATAGGTCCGCACCGCCGCAGCCATTTCCAGGAGCTCCGTGCGTTCTTCTCTGAGCCGTCGCACAATCCCGGCCTCCAGCCGGTCGCAGAAGATGGCAAGCTCCCGGCACCACCAGGCAGCGGAGCCTGGCTCTGGATCTCTGCTCTCAGACGCCATCTTCATTAGCAAGCTGCTGGCTTCTCTTCTGCTCCGCCGTCTCTGGACGCTTCCGCTTTCTTCATCAGCGAGGTCAGGACTCTGCAGGGGATCTCTGGGTAGCCACACCTCTTCGTGGGCGGTAACTTCTCCCAGCGCGGGCTGCTGTTGTTTTTCAGCGCGCTTTTCATGGTGGCAATATGGCGGCGCTTCCAATTTTTCAAGCGGACCGCCCAGGCACATGGTCACCTGTCTGAACAGGTCTAGTCCTTATCCTGTTCGTGACGCCAGATGTGAAGCCCCACAGGTGGTGTGTCGGTGTCGGTGCGTTACCTTCAGGGACTCCACGTTGCTGGATCTCCGTCACTGGTAGGAAATCTTCTGTTTTGATCGTGACGCCACTCTCAGTATTGCGGCCAGTAGGGACCGCCACTGCAGGTTGAGGGTCGCCTGGGGCTGATGGTGTGTGCAGTTAGATGTAGTAGCCTCCTGAGAGTGAGGCAAGCCCCAGGGCCCTGTGTAGGTTTGTAGTACCACAAGTCGCAGAATGACCACACAGGCAGGATGTCTTTCAGGGTTTTTACTCACTTCAGGTGGCAGGGTGAGTAACCCGGGCATAGCTGAGATGAACCAGGTGGGAACCAGGTATCCTTCAGGCTGACTTTATGAGGGTGACTACTGACTCGCCTTCCTTAGCCCTTGGTGGTTTGGGGTGACCCCGACTTTGAGTCCCTATGGGGGTCACCCAGGGAAGATGCTGCAGCCTCTCTCCCCTTGTTGTTTGCCGTGTGCTTGTTCCCCGGGCCAGGCCACTCCAGCCTCTTGCCTCCTATGACCTATGGGCCCTAACTGCGGTTACGTGGCTGCGGCTTTTGTGGTGTTGTGGTGTGGGCTTTGAGAGCCCCACACCGGCAGGTTTAGCAGAAGAAAGCTGGATCTATCTTCGCTTCGGGATCTGCCGCCCGGTTGGGCCTGGTGCTCTCTAGCAGTCTCCTTACTTCCCACTCCGTGCACTCTCTAGCTGAAGCTGGCTTTCAGGCAGCACTCCTAGTTGACCGTTCTCCCCCGTCTGTAGCCACTGCGCGGGCGCTGTTAGACAGCAACAGCCCCACAGGTCTGCTCCTCACTGAGCCCTATGGAGTTCTGCTCTAACTGACTCACTGCCCCTCCTCTCCTGTTCTTGCCTACGCCACCTAGCAACCAGATTCTCTTACCACACCCCTTGAGAGGAGATGGAGGCTCTACCCCCTCCACTATTCCAGTGAAGGTGAAGGCTTGCCCCCCTCCTGGGATCCCCAGGGGTCCTCTCATGGGTACATGTGTGAGACCTGATCACTATGCGCCTGTGTTCCACACCCCTGTCAGCCTTCTGGATTACCTGTATTGTACTGTCCCCAGCATGGGTGCAGTACTCAGTGGTGCCTGACCAGGTCAGGGGCGCCACACTCGCTTAACAGTTAGCTTGCATAATTGAAAATAATAAGCGTGGTGTGTGGAATTGGTGCTGTGCTCGGTTGCTTTTGGGGATGGGGTCAAGTAATTTGAACAGGATCTAGAAGAGGTATAGGAGACACATATGCACAAAATACAAAGTTCACCGCTTGGCTTGAGATGCACAGAAAGCAAAGAAGATATCTAGCCATTGAGATATAAAAATGCACTAATTTATTAGTACAGCTTAATACGTTAAACATGTTTACATGTTAAATATATTACATCAAGGCAGAAATCAGTAGTGTAAAGTGCGCACCTCTATCTGAGGAGCAATGCACACGATTGTTATACCAGCCAAACACAGCAAAGTCAAAGAGGAGCAACTACACAATAGATGAGCAGTGTTACAGTGCCTGGTCTAGGCGGGCCCACCAGTGGATCCTCCAGTTATCTGATGGGCCAGTCCGACCTTGCCTATGACTAATGATAGCAGTGAACATTGACCTCCTATCTGTAAACTGTAAAACCCTAAAATGACAGCTAATTTCCCTGCCTACATCTTTAATTGTGCAATTTCCCCCTGATTAGCTGCTTTAAACAATGTGGTAGGTGCAAGACATTATGATGAGGTCTGAATAGCCGCGGCTAACACCATATGAACCCGCTATATATTCTAAAATGTGTAAAATAGTGCTGGTATTTTTTTGTGAGTGATTTATGTGGAATATATATCAAATTTTTCAAATTCTTCAGGTTCTGACAATTTCTAGGAATTGGAATATATATACAGTACAGACCAAAAGTTTGGACACACCTTCTTGTTCAAAGAGTTTTCTTTATTTTCATGACTCTGAAAATTGTAGATTCACAATGAAGGCATCAAAACTATGAATTAACACATGTGGAATGAAATACTTAACAAAAAAGTGTGAAACAACTGAAAATATGTCTTATATTCTAGGTTCTTCAAAGTAGCCACCTTTTGCTTTGATTACTGCTTTGCACACTCTTCGCATTCTCTTCATGAGCTTCAAGAGGTAGTCACCGGAAATGGTTCTCACTTCACAGGTGTGCCCTGTCGGGTTTAATAATTGGGATATCTTACCTTATAAATAGGGTTGTGACCATCAGTTGTGTTGCGCAGAAGTCTGGTGGATACACAGCTGATAGTCCTAATGAATAGACTGTTAGAATTTGTATTATGGCAAGAAAAAAGCAGCTAAGTAAAGAAAAACGAGTGGCCATCATTCCTTTAAGAAATGAGGGTCAGTCAGTCCGAAAAATTGGGAAAATTTTGAAAGTGTCCCCAAGTGCAGTGGCAAAAATCATCAAACGCTACAAAGAAACTGGCTCACATGAGGAACGCCCCAGGAAAGGAAGACCAAGAGTCATCTCTGCTGCGGAGGATAAGTTTATCCGATTCACCAGTTTCAGAAATCGCAGGTTAACAGCAGCTCAGATTAGAGACCAGGTCAATGCCACACAGAGTTCTAGCAGCAGACACATCTCTAGAACAACTGTTAAGAGGAGACTTTGTGCAGCAGGCCTTCATAGTAAAATAGCTGCTAGGAAATCACTGCTAAGGACAGGCAACAAGCAGAAGAGACTTGTTTGGGCTCAAGCACACAAGGAATGGACATTAGACCAGTGGAAATCTGTGCTTTGGTCTGATGAGTCCAAATTTGAGATCTTTGGATCCAACCACCATGTCTTTGTGCGACGCAGAAAAGGTGAACGGATGGACTCTACATGCCTGGTTCCCATCGTGAAGCATGGAGGAGGAGGTGTGATGGTGTGGGGGTGCTTTGCTGGTGACACTGTTGGGGATTTATTCAAAATTGAAGGCATACTGAACCAGCATGGCTACCACAGCATCTTGCAGCAGCGTGCTATTCCATCCTGTTTGCATTTAGTTGGACCATCATTTATTTTTCAACAGAACAATGACCCCAAACAACCCTCCAGGGTGTGTAAGGGCTATTTGACTAAGAAGGAGAGTCATGGGGTGCTACGCCAGATGACCTGACCTCCAGTCACCAGACCTGAACCCAATCGAGATGGTTTGAGGTGAGCTGGACCGCAGAGTGAAGGCAAAAGGGCCAGCAAGTGCTAAGCATCTTTGGGAACTCCTTTAAGACTGTTGGAAGACAATTTCCGGTGACTACCTCTTGAAGCTAATCAAGAGAATGCAAAGAGTGTGCAATGCAGTAATCAAAGCTAAAGGTGGCTACTTTGAAGAACCTAGAATATAAGACATATTTTCAGTTGTTTCACTTTTTGTTAAGTATTTCATTCCACATTTGTTAATAAATAGTTTTGATGCCTTCAATGTGAATCTACAATTTTCAGAGTCATGAAAATAAAAAAAACTCTTTGAATGAGATGGTGTGTCCAAACTTTTGGCCTGCACTGTATAAAAATTCAAAATTGATTAGCAGCAGATTGCTTTGGGCATCTCTAAACAGCAAGATTTAAGATTGAGGTAACTGAGGATATCCGAGGTTTTTTTTACTGTCTTTGAAATTGATATAGGTATAATGCTGAAGGCTACATCTTAAACAATTCTTCATAGTCTTCTCAATCTGTGTTCTTCATCTAAAGGCCTATTTACACGCAACAACATCGCTAACGAGATGTCGTTGGGGTCACGGAATTCGTGACGCACATCCGGCCTCGTTAGCAACGTCGTTGCGTGTAACACCTACGAGCGAGTATTAACGATCAAAAATAGTCACCTAATCGTTGATCGTTGACACGTCATTTATTTTCATAATATCGCTGCTCGTTGTGGATGCAGGTTGTTCGTCGTTCCTGAGGCAGCACACATTGCTACGTGTGACACTCCAGGAACGACGAACAACACCGTACCTGCGTCCTCCGGCAATGAGGTGGGCTTGTCTTTCCTTCGGCTGCTCTCCGCCCCTCCACTTCTATTGGCCGCCTGCTGTGTGACCGCTAGGCAGGTAAGTATGTATGACGGGGACTAATGATATTGTCCGCCACGGTCAGTGATTTGCCCGTGACGCACAAACAATGGGGGCGGGTGCAATTGGCAGCGACATCGCTAACAATGTCGCTGTGTGTAAAGCAGCCTTAACACAAAGCCCTTCCAAGCTGTGGCCAATAATGGTGCAGTCTAGTCTAGCACAGTGTCTGCGCAAGAGTAAGTTCCTTTCGTCTTTAATGAGTACAATACCGTGATAAGGAAGGATATTAGAATTTCTCTGCTAAGCCTATTTGAAGGCATTGTTACAGGTATAAAACATGCTACAGCTTAACACCCCAAACTATCTCAGTATTGTCTCTGTTGAACAGCGACTAAGAACACTCTGACAATTGAAATGTGTTGTTTGGTTTTTTTTTAATTGCACACTGTATACTTATGTTTTAATTGTACATATAAACTATGGAATTTAATACTGAAGTTATACAGCTGAAGTTGGATCGTTTTGCAACATTTTAATGAAAAACAATGTAGTGAAAAACACCTCTGGTGTGGCCCATGCCTTCAGGGCTCTATCTGCCAGCTGATGAGACTGTTTATGTGACGCCCTGGCAAAGCCAGGTTGTCACAGAAAGAGTTAATCCTCCTTGGTAATCTGATCTTACACCAGTGCAGCAGGACAAACCACAGCCCCCAGTGTAAGAGAAAAGCAGAGCAGAGGGGAGGGGCTGGAGCAGAGTGTTTGGAGAGACAGAGAGAAGAGAAGCCTGGAGTTGTAGCTCCCTGGCTGAAAGTGAAGCGTGCTCCGAGAGGGCCGGGACAGGCCGTAGTGAGGAAGGGGCCAGAGGTAGCCGGAGCAGGGCGGTGGCCCCTCGGTACCTAGGGTGACCCGGATCACTACAGGGGAGTGGATTCCCCGTTCCCGGCTGAGGAGAAAGAGGAAGAGAGTGGAGAGAAAGGCACCTGGCTGCAGGGAAAGAACAGGAGCTGCTGCACCGTGTGTGGGACACTAACACCCCCGTACCAAAGGCTGCGGACACCGGCAATTCCTAGTTTACCAGTGACTCCGTGTGAATTACTTGTGAGTACGCCCGTGCCCTCGGGCACCGCACCGCAGCACTGCACCCTGCTCCCTGCTTACCCCATCACCGGGCCCCGGGACAACCAACCCCCTACCCACGGAGGGGAGAATCACCAACTCAGCTGCTCCCTGTCACCGCTCCCGGGATCCCCATAAAGAGCAGCGGTGATGTCCATACCATCACCACAACCGTGGGTGGCGTCACGGACAATAAACAATCTCCCTTACCAAATCCTTTTTTTTTTACTGTGGAGCCTGGGATCACAGACTGGGTCACGCCATCGTGATACCCACAGAAGTGACCCTGTGGCCCGGATCTGAGTACCCCTGGTCCCCGGGCGACACATGTGGCGTCACGAACAGGATCGAACCCATCCAGTTACCTGGAGGAAGTGCGCCTTGCCCCGTCCGTCAGCGGCGTCCCGCTGAGGAAAAATCCCGAAGTCCGCCATTTTAGCTGCCATTTTAGGTGCCAAAAACAACAGCTTGGCGCCTTCTTCTCCGAGCGGCGGGCGCGAAAAAGAGGCTCCGCCCCCTGAGAACGCGGGCGGAAGTGAAGCTCCGGAGGACCGGAAGCGAAAGGAAAACTCTAAAAGTTGCTAGAAGGACTGCTCCCGAGTACCAAGAGGGAGCAGGAGGAAGGAACCGTAGTTTATGTGACCAGAACTGTAAAGGCAGGGACGCCAGGACTTTGCTTAATTCCGTTCCTGGACAAGCAGTAGCCGCAACCCCGATGACATCTTACCCGGCTCCAGCAGTCCGCCCAGCCGCCACGGTGATGACGTCGGCTCCGGCAGTCCGCCCGGCCGCAACGGAGGTGGCACCCGATTGGAAGTCTGCCCCAGATGTGGCGCCAGCCGCTCCCAGGTACCCCGTCACGGCTGTGGAGCAGCCGGAGTGCACCTGCAGAGAGGAGGAGCAGGCCAGTGAGAGATGGAGCCCTCGGCAGTTAGCGATGCCGGTTGTAGCCGGCGCCGAGGACATCCAAGTGGGCCTGGCTTCTGAGCAGGAGGCAGAGCACAGAACCCGTGCCCCGTACTGGGAGTGGCGGTAGTGGTAGTGGAGCATGGACGGCTATCCACAAGTTAAAAAAGTTGACTGTTTTATGGACTGTCACCCCTGTTGGACGCCCTCAAGCTCAGGAGGAGGCCATCTGCTCCGCAGGTGTGGGGTGGCAGAACAGTTTAGAGTTAAGAAAACGTACCTCCTGATGTGGGAAGATGTATGATTGTAATGTGTTGATTTTTCCAGTTTTAATAAATGTTGGTGGCCAGACGGCCCGAGGACGGGCCGTGTTTTACCAAGGGGGTGTGTGACGCTCTGGCAAAGCCAGGTTGTCACAGAAAGAGTTAATCCTCCTTGGTAATCTGATCTCACATCGGTGCAGCAGGACAAACCACAGCCCCCAGTGTAAGAGAAAAGCAGAGCAGAGGGGAGGGGCTGGAGCAGAGTGTTTGGAGAGACAGAGAGAAGAGAAGCCTGGAGTTGTAGCTCCCAGGCTGAAAGTGAAGCGTGCTCCGAGAGGGCCGGGACAGGCCGTAGTGAGGAAGGGGCCAGAGGTAGCCGGAGCAGGGCGGTGGCCCCTCGGTACCTAGGGTGACCCGGATCACTACAGGGGAGTGAATTCCCCATTCCCGGCTGAGGAGAAAGAGGAAGAGAGTGGAGAGAAAGGCACCTGGCTGCAGGGAAAGAACAGGAGCTGCTGCACCGTGTGTGGGACACTAACACCCCCGTACCGAAGGCTGCGGACACCGGCAATTCCTAGTTTACCAGTGACTCCGTGTGAATTACTTGTGAGTACGCCCGTGCCCTCGGGCACCGCACCGCAGCACTGCGCCCTGCTCCCTGCTTACCCCATCACCGGGCCCCGGGACAACCAACCCCCTACCCACGGAGGGGAGAATCACCAACTCAGCTGCTCCCTGTCACCGCTCCCGGGATCCCCATAAAGAGCAGCGGTGATGTCCATACCATCACCACAACCGTGGGTGGCGTCACGGACAATAAACAATCTCCCTTACCAAATCCTTTTTTTTTTACTGTGGAGCCTGGGATCACAGACTGGGTCACGCCATCGTGATACCCACAGAAGTGACCCTGTGGCCCGGATCTGAGTACCCCTGGTCCCCGGGCGACACATGTGGCGTCACGAACAGGATCGAACCCATCCAGTTACCTGGAGGAAGTGCGCCTTGCCCCGTCCGTCAGCGGCGTCCCGCTGAGGAAAAATCCCGAAGTCCGCCATTTTAGCTGCCATTTTAGGTGCCAAAAACAACAGCTTGGCGCCTTCTTCTCCGAGCGGCGGGCGCGAAAAAGAGGCTCCGCCCCCTGAGAACGCGGGCGGAAGTGAAGCTCCGGAGGACCGGAAGCGAAAGGAAAACTCTAAAAGTTGCTAGAAGGACTGCTCCCGAGTACCAAGAGGGAGCAGGAGGAAGGAACCGTAGTTTATGTGACCAGAACTGTAAAGGCAGGGACGCCAGGACTTTGCTTAATTCCGTTCCTGGACAAGCAGTAGCCGCAACCCCGATGACATCTTACCCGGCTCCAGCAGTCCGCCCAGCCGCCACGGTGATGACGTCGGCTCCGGCAGTCCGCCCGGCCGCAACGGAGGTGGCACCCGATTGGAAGTCTGCCCCAGATGTGGCGCCAGCCGCTCCCAGGTACCCCGTCACGGCTGTGGAGCAGCCGGAGTGCACCTGCAGAGAGGAGGAGCAGGCCAGTGAGAGATGGAGCCCTCGGCAGTTAGCGATGCCGGTTGTAGCCGGCGCCGAGGACATCCAAGTGGGCCTGGCTTCTGAGCAGGAGGCAGAGCACGGAACCCGTGCCCCGTACTGGGAGTGGCGGTAGTGGTAGTGGAGCATGGACGGCTATCCACAAGTTAAAAAAGTTGACTGTTTTATGGACTGTCACCCCTGTTGGACGCCCTCAAGCTCAGGAGGAGGCCATCTGCTCCGCAGGTGTGGGGTGGCAGAACAGTTTAGAGTTAAGAAAACGTACCTCCTGATGTGGGAAGATGTATGATTGTAATGTGTTGATTTTTCCAGTTTTAATAAATGTTGGTGGCCAGACGGCCCGAGGACGGGCCGTGTTTTACCAAGGGGGTGTGTGACGCTCTGGCAAAGCCAGGTTGTCACAGAAAGAGTTAATCCTCCTTGGTAATCTGATCTCACATCGGTGCAGCAGGACAAACCACAGCCCCCAGTGTAAGAGAAAAGCAGAGCAGAGGGGAGGGGCTGGAGCAGAGTGTTTGGAGAGACAGAGAGAAGAGAAGCCTGGAGTTGTAGCTCCCAGGCTGAAAGTGAAGCGTGCTCCGAGAGGGCCGGGACAGGCCGTAGTGAGGAAGGGGCCAGAGGTAGCCGGAGCAGGGCGGTGGCCCCTCGGTACCTAGGGTGACCCGGATCACTACAGGGGAGTGAATTCCCCATTCCCGGCTGAGGAGAAAGAGGAAGAGAGTGGAGAGAAAGGCACCTGGCTGCAGGGAAAGAACAGGAGCTGCTGCACCGTGTGTGGGACACTAACACCCCCGTACCGAAGGCTGCGGACACCGGCAATTCCTAGTTTACCAGTGACTCCGTGTGAATTACTTGTGAGTACGCCCGTGCCCTCGGGCACCGCACCGCAGCACTGCGCCCTGCTCCCTGCTTACCCCATCACCGGGCCCCGGGACAACCAACCCCCTACCCACGGAGGGGAGAATCACCAACTCAGCTGCTCTCTGTCACCGCTCCCGGGATCCCCATAAAGAGCAGCGGTGGTGTCCATACCATCACCACAACCGTGGGTGGCGTCACGGACAATAAACAATCTCCCTTACCAAATCCTTTTTTTTTACTGTGGAGCCTGGGATCACAGACCGGGTCACGCCATCGTGATACCCACAGAAGTGACCCTGTGGCCCGGATCTGAGTACCCCTGGTCCCCGGGCGACACATTTATGATTGGTGGTTTTTGTAAAAGCTGCACATTTATTCTTGCTAGCTATGACCTATAGTCTTCATTTTTATTGTGTTAAGGCTAAGCAAAGCGGGCTTTACACGAGGCTAAGCGGGCTTTAGACGAGACGAGCTATCGTGCGATGCATCGTCAGGATCACGGTTTTCGTGACGCATATCCAGCATTGTTCACGACGTCGTTTCGTGTGACATCGCTCACAAATCGTGAGTCGTGTACTCGTCGCTAAGTTTTAAGAAATTGTTTATTTAACATGGCGCCGGTTGTTCATCGTACCCAGGGTAGCACACATTGCTCCGTGTGACTCCCCAGGGACGATGAACACAGCTTACCTGCGTCCCGCGGCACCCACCGGCTATGCGGAAGGAAGGAGGTGGGCGGGATGTTTACGTCCCGCTCATCTCCGTCCCTCCGCTTGTATTAGCCGGCAGCTGTGTGACGTCGCTGTGACGCCGAACATCCCTCCCCCTTCAGGAAGAGGATGTTCGCCGCCCACAGTGAGGTCGCTCTGCAGGTAATTACATGTGACGACGGTTTAACGACTTTGTGCGACACGGACAGCGATTTGCCCGTGATGCACAAACGATGGGGGCGGGTACAATCATAAAGTGTAGATCTTAACGTATAAAGCCTCCATTACAGTACGGTTTTCTTTACACTAGTGCTGGTTTTCCATAAGATTTGATTTACGATAACATCAAGGCAGTCCTAGTACCAAATACGATTGTCACTGGAGGGACAAAGTGTATGTTTTGTAATTTACATGTATATATACACACTATATATATATATATATATATATATATATATATATATATATATATAATTTTTTTTTTAATTTTTATTTTTTATTTTTTATTTTTTTTTAAAACAACATACTCGTTATTTCATCCCCTCAAAAAACATGGTCCATCTGTCTCTTCTTTACAACTACAAGTCAAAACTGCTTTGGATTTAGATACACTACCATTCAAAGTTTGGGGTCACCCAGACAATTTTGTCTTTTCCATGAAAATTCATACTTTTATTTATCAAATGAGTTGCATAATGAATAGAAAATATAGTCCAGACATTGACTAGGTTAGAAATAATGATTTTTACTTGAAATAATAATTTTCTCCTTCAAACTTTGCTTTCGGCACAGAATGCTCCCTTTGCAACAATTGCAGCTTTGCAGACCTTTGGCATTCTAGCTGTTAATTAGCTGAGGTAATCTGGAGATATTTCACCCCATGCTTCCAGAAGCCCCTCCCACAAGTTGGATTGGTTTGATGGGCACTTTTTGAGTACCATACGGTCAAGCTGCTCCCACAACAGCTCACTAGGGTTGAGATCTTGTGACTGGGCTGGCCACTTCATTACAGATAAAATACCAGCTGCCTGCATCTTCCCTAAATAGTTCATGCATAATTTGGAGGTGTGCTTTGGGTCATTGTCCTGTTGTAGGATGAAATTGGTTCCAATCAAGCGCTGTCCACAGGTTATGGTATGGCATTGCAAAATGCAGTGATAGCTTCCTTATTCAAAATCCCTTTTATCTTGTATAAATCTCCCACTTGACCAGCACCAAAGCAATCCCAGGCCATCACATTACCTCCACCGTGCTTGACAGATGGCATCAGGCACTCTTCCAGCATTTTTTCAGTTGTTCTGCGTCTCACAAATGTTCTACTGTGTGATCCAAACACCTCAAACTTCGATTCGTCTGTCCATAACACTTCTTTCCAATCTTCCTCTGTCCAATGTCTCTGTTCTTTTGCTCATATTAATCTTTTCCTTTTATTAGCCAGTCTCAGATATGACATTTTCTTTGCCACTCTGCCCTGAAGGCCAGCATCCCGGAGTTGACTCTTCACTGTAGACATTGACACTGGCGTTTTGCGGTTATTATTTAATGAAACTGCACGTTCAGGACCTGTGAGGCATTGATTTCTCAAACTAGAGACTCTGATGTACTTGTCTTGTTGCTCAGTTGTGTAGCGGGGCCTCCCACTTCTCTTTCTACTCTGGTTAGAGCCTGTCTGTGCTCTCCTTTGAAGGGAGTAGTAAACACCGTTGTAGTAAATCTTCAGTTTCTTGGCAATTTCTCGCATGGAATACCCTTCATTTCTAAGAACAAGAATATACTGTCGAGTTTCACATGATAGTTCTCTTTTTCTGGCCATTTTGAGAGTTTAATGGAACCAACAAATGTAATGCTTCAGATTCTCAACTAGCTCAAAGGAAGGTCAGTTTTATAGCTTCTCTAATCAGCAAAACTGTTTTCAGCTGTGCTAATGTACTGCCCCCGTGGAAGTAGCCGAGCTGCTCGGATCTGGGTTCGATGTGGCTCGAGGGTCTCCGGACCCGGGGGTCGTGCGGCCACTCGAATGAAAAGGGGGGTATTTACAGGGGAGTTATAGTTCGTGACGCCACCTATAGTGTGTGGTAATTAGGAGTACCACCGCTACTGTCGGGAGTACACGGGGATGATGGAATGGGGCAGCAAGGTGTAGGAACCCTTCACGGGTAGGGGGATGCCCCGGGACTCCGGTGAAAGGTGGGAAGTGGCGTGGGGATGAAGGGGTCACTCTCGTACTCACTCAGTCCATAATCAGACACTGACAACCCGGGTAAACCAAGTCTCTGGGTAACACTGCTGCTGAGGGGAGCTCATCCGGGTCCCATCCCCAAGTGGTGCTGCCTGGTGGTCCGTGACCTGCCTCCTGGCACTTAGTTTAGACTTCACCTTGATGGCCCGGTAGCTTGGAACTAGCCAGGCCCTGCTACCCACTATGGCTAAGTGAGGGAGCTTGCTCTCAGGGCTCATGCTTGGGATTTTCTGGATTGTTTTTGGTTGGAAAGTCCTATCCCCCCCGTTGCGCTAATGCCACAATTTTGGAGCGGGTAGGAATGGATCGTGAAGGCTCCGTTCTCCTCAGGTGAATTGTCGGGTTGCCTGAAGCTACTCCCCGACCTAGGGTCCGTGTACCCTGTCCCGGGCCGATAGGGCCAGGCTGCCAGCCGTCCTCCTTGATGAGCCCGAGCACCTTGCCATGATCCCCTGTGACCGGGGGTCCGACTCCTTCCAGGCCCAGACCACCATCTGTAACCTAGGCTCCCATCTGTACACCATCTGTAACTCCCTACCTCCTCTGAGCTCCTCTCAGCTCGAAGGCTACTCTCTACTCCCCTTCTCCACTCACTGACTCTCCTCAACTCAACTGACTATAGTTCCTCACCTCCCCTCCCCAACCCCCCAGGTGGGCAACTCTATCCTCTCAAGCCGTCCACTGGTGTGTTAGGTGGGTGTGGTGCAGGGTGTCTCTAGGGTTTTGATTCACTGATGGAGGCAACACCACTTAAGTAGGGACCCAGAACCAGCAGGGAGGCGGAATACTGCATGGGAGGGCAGTTTGTGCAGTACCCTGTGACGACCTGATAGTCCAGGGGCGTCACACTAACATACTTGCACAAGGGTTTTTAAGGGATTTCTAAACATCCATTAGCCTTCTAACAGTTTGCAAAAACAATATACCATGGCTATGTTCATATGGGGCATCTTTTTGCCAGTGCATCTTGAGTGCATCTTGGGTGCATCAAAAATGCACCAAAAATGCACCACTGCAAAAACGCAACAAAAACGCACCGGGACCTTATTCCTCACCGCTGTTTTAAAACAGTGGCAAGAAATAAGTAAATAGTTCTCCCCCATGGGCGAGAATCCCGCTAATCACAGCTGTACATGACAGCTGACACTCTGTCAATCGTTTCAATCGTATTGACCCCCCCCCCCCCAAAAAAAAATGAGCTATATCTCTTTTACTGCATGGTGAACTGTGCAAAAAAAAAAATTAAATCAATAAGTGAATTGCTGGTTTTTGCTCGTTCTGAGTATGAAAAATCTGAATAAAAAGTGATCAAACTTGCTATGTTCCCCAAAATTGTATCAATCTCCAACTCATCATTCAAAAAAATAAGCCCTCAAACATTAGTCCTCGCTATAATGAGGGAGTCAGTTTGGACTACGTGTGGTCTCTGTTCTGGAAGGAACAAGATCAAAAATATGCAGATGATCAGTGCAACAACACGTGAATGAAGGTAGTGCATACGTGAATGATTAATCCTGGTGCATCTATCTGCTGGATATATAGTACTAGATCATTTGGATCAAATATGTAAGACCTAGCAAAAAGTACACCAAAAAAATGAGGTACTAAATTTCAAAGAAGGGTAATGAAAAGTATAAATAACTTTATTAAGAATACAAGTCGATATATATATATGGGCAATGAGCAGATAGACGCCAACACAGTATGTTAAAGGATCATTAAAGGGTTTGTTGTTAAAAGAGTACAGCTGGACACACTGGCGATGGTTAAATCAGGTAGTATATAATTAACTGAACCATGCCTGTAAGTAAAGATACACAATGCAAACTGTTACAGGTCACAAGCAATGAATTGTTCTGTGCTAATATGCTAATGATACATAACTTCCATATATCAGAGAGTGGGCTGATTGGGCATGAGCAAGGATACACAATGGTAACACATATGCCAATTTATCCTGGTAGCTGTGTGAAGCAAGTATATGAAATAATAACTAGTTGTCACACTGTACTGTAAGATGTGCAATAGCAGTACAGTGCAGTAATGTGGGACAGAGAAGATTCCTGAAACTACCTGAGAAGGTAGTTAGCTGGTAAACCACTAGGCGTTAGAGTGGAGAAAACGTATGAGCAGGGAATTCCCTAACAAAGGTAATACTAGTTAAGCCCACCAGATGGCAGTAGAATCGTCAGAAAGCCATGTCACAACATGAGGTCTTGTAAATACACAGGGGCAAAGTCTAAATGTAGTCAGATGGAAGCAAGGAGTCGGTAGTCGAGAAGTCAGAACTCAGAAGTGGGGAGGAATGGGAAGAGGACAGGAACGGAATCAAGGTAAGCAGAAGAGTAGCAAACAGGGAGATAGCGGGAGAGATACTAACAGGACAGGAACAGAGAAGAGAGGTCAAGAACAGGTCAGGTGAACATGGAGGTCAGGAGAGGGCAGGGCAGACAACAAGTCACTCACAAGCAGAACACAGCAGAGCCAGAAATATCACTGGCATAGTTCCAGAGATGCAGTGCCCTAATATAGTGGCCTGTCCTCCAGAACGAGGCAGGAAGGATTAACCCCTAACATGACCTGTATCAGAGATGTGAAACAAAAAAAAGGCTCAGCTGCAGCTGGGCCAGGAGTAAAGCATGACACTAGTATAATAACTAGTGGTAATCACAGATTAATCACATAGGCAGAGAGTCAGACATAGATGGTGTGTACAATCTTCAATCACATATAAAGCTGAAATAAAAAAAACAGGATATAGTAAAAAAAAAAACCCTCAGGGGTCCAGAAGGAAGTATAGTATCAACCCCGACATGCATTTCAGTGTACCTTAATAACGGGGTGGCGTCATCATGGAAAAAAGGAGGTATAAATCATTGGAGGTAATCAATTAGAGAGGGGCCTAACGTGTGGTGACGTATGCACAAGTGGGCATATCTGGGTGACCTCCCCCTCAGTGTCACATGACAAGCCATGTCACAAAGATGTTTATCTAGATAAAATGAAAAACAAGGAGCGCATGTGTAGGGTCACAATGTAAGCGGTGAGAACAAATGAATGAAATTTGCTCACCTGATAAGGTTGTGCAGACCCTGCACAACCCTGGTAAAAGACGTGATAAGTTTGTATAAACTTGCGCTGTCAGGGACTGAGTCCAGGAGATCCTTCCAGGAGATAAGCCACACGTGCTGCTGTGCCGGGCAGGTCTCCTGCAGCCGAGGAGTTAATCCAGGAAAGCCCCCGTGCGGCTGGACTGGAGGAGTCACTGAAGATTAGTGTTCCTGATTGCGAGTACTACCTCCGTCCAAGCAGCTCCTGCCGTGTGTCCCCAGAGGGGAAGAGATTAGGAATGAAAGAAACACGGTCTAATGGAGCGCTATGGAGGCCACGTGGAAGTAAAAGTTCAATGTCTTTTATTAATTCACATAAACCACAACGCGTTTCGATATAGTCCAATATCTTCGTCAGGTGGAACGTGGCCTCCATAGCGCTCCATTAGACCGTGTTTCTTTCATTCCACAAAGATGTTTATGACGCAGCAAGGCATGGAGAGACACCCGCACATGCGTGCCTTCAGCCTCTTAATCCGGTGGGTATAACTAATCAAATCAAACCACGGTGCCTTTACATATGAATTATACCACAGGGTGGTAGCAATGAACATACTGTACATTGGAAGAGATTGGGCAACAGAAATAATAATATAGAGTGTAATACTCAAAAGTAACCACAAGATGGTGGTAAAGAAATACAGTTACAAATACAATGGAAAAAGCTGCCTGTAATTATATATTTGTAAACTGGATCTCAACCATAGTGGCGCAATAACAAGAAGAATTCAGGAATAATCACTAGGACAAAGAGAATATAAATAAATACAAGTTTATCAAATAAATAATGATGATGTTAATGATGAAAATGGAATAAAAAATAAAGATTGATGAGATTACAGTGAAAAGTAGTATGTGAATGGGTTATAAAAGTCATGAAAAAAATAAGAAGTGTAGATGAAAAATGAAATACAGCTAAAGAACAATGTATGATGATGGAGTGAGCATGAATGTACAAGACTATGCATATAGCATACATATGCATGTACACAAATGTGTATGTGCAAGCAGGTTGTGAATAATTGCATGCAAATAAACATGTGAAGTAGTAAAATGTTAGCATCTGTGTATATGTTATGTATATGTAATAAAAAATTGGAATATAAAATAAATTGGTTGTTATATAAAATATGTATGTAGAAATATTGAGGAACATTAATTGTAATATGTGGTGATAACGGCACCCTCAATGATCTTGGGGAGTCCAAGATTGGCTAATTAGAGACCTAATTATTGATATGAGTTATATAAATACCAGCCACCCAAAATGGTGAATACGCAAGCACTCACTATAATAAGGCAGATGGAGTCACTTTGGACTCAGTCTGGTCTCTGTTCTGGCTGTTTCATTTCATTTCTGGTGTATTTTTAGCTCACAAGTGTGGATGACCAAAGTTCCCCAATATAGTGAATGGTTCCATCGTGGGTTTCATCTGAACTTCATTTTTGTGGGATTTAAACTGAAAGCTAATGTAAGTGCTCAGCATTGAACACAAAAATGTGACCCCAGCCTAATACTGAAAGCAGTTAAAAATGTTATTTACCCCAAAATCTTACCAATAAAAACCCTAACTTATCCCGCACAAAACCAGTCCCCACTCAGGTCCATCATCTGTCACATTCCTCACCACCCCCTCAAGTAAAATCCAGAGAAATCTGTCCTTCCAAATCCAAATGACTTACTCCTCCTTAGCCCCACTGTGCCTAAACCACAGTTAGCGGACCTGTATTGTCATCATCAGTGAGTGATGTCACTTGTAGAGGTGGCCCTGGTCTTTCTAGGATACTACGCACTAAAAGGATACCAGAGAGTGTCTGAAGCACGTAGCTATACTCCACACGGTCTGTTTTCTGTGCAACTATGATTTTGTCTATTATGCCTTTATCAACAATTTTTTTTTATCATGGACATATGGACTAAGATTTTAAAGTTTCAATAAAGATGTAATCATTTTTAAATATATTTTTGGAGTTTGATGATTACACTTGGATTTGACTCTACTAATCTGAGCCAGCAACACAGACTGCGCTGTCAATGTGCAAATCATGCTATGACTGTGTGCAGGTAATAGACCAGCTGCTGAAATGAGCGTCACTGATGACGCTTTGTTTCGGAGAGAGGACAAAGGCTGTGTCAGTGACCACAACCTCTGCTGCCTGATGATGCTTTGTTTGTGTATCCCAGCATGCACTGGGATTCTCATACAAAGCATCATCAGACAAGAAGTAGGGAAAAAAATCAATAGCAGTTAGTGTAGTCATGGAAAGGTCGGGATTTTTGTATGCAGGTGTGTTATCAATTAATAAAGATTGGGGCAATAAATAGATATTGGTTTAGATTTAAATTTCCATACCTTTCAGACCCTTTTAAGGATATAAAAACTTAAAAGTTTTAAAATTGCAAAATATTTACCATTTCCAACAAAACTCTGATATTTTCACAAATAAACACAAAAAACATTCTCAGAATCACTACGATACGTTGAAGCATTACAGAGCTATTTACCTTATAAAGTGAGACTGTTTAGATTTAAAAAAATTGTCTTGGTCATTACGGTCAAAATTAATTCAATCACTAAGGGGTTAAAGATTATTTGAAGATAATACAATCCAACAGGTTCTTTTATTTGACAGTAACAGTTCAAGTACCTAAAATAAAAAATACATTGTTTTGCAGGGTGATGAGGGGGCAATAGGACCCGCTGGACCCAAGGTAAGACTCCTTGAATACTTAAGCAATTGAAGATATTAATCTTCTTCATAGATGAGTCATTTCTTAAAGTATAACTATTTTGCATCAACATTTTCTATATACAAGTAACAATGGTTTTATCACCATTAGAGAAGCTTTCTAGTGACGATTGTCTTTTCCACAAAATAATTTTCCAGTGATGAATTAATACATAACATCAGTGATTTTTTTCATTGTTTTAGTTTATTTAAAGGGAATCTGTGACCAGGTGTTTTCTATATAATCTGAGAGCAGCTTAATGTAGGGTAAGAGATCCTGATTCCAGCAGTGTGTCACTTGCGGGGCTGCTTAGTGTTATTTTGATAAAATCATTGTTTGATCCGCAGTAGATTATCATTAGAAGACTACTTGCTGTTCTGCCAGGTAGTCCAGCATATTCATGAGTAGTGATAGGCAAACCCGCAGATATCTGGGATTGGCGGGTCCAACCGGATTTAAAAACAAAACCTGGCTTGGGACCAAAATTAAATCCCAGATACCTGAACAGATGCCGATCTTGTTATAAGTCTATGGGGACCCGAATCATGAGCTTTAAAATGTTGCTAGAAAGTGGGGATTAGAGCAGGCATGTTACACTTACCGAGTCCCCTACGTGGCTGTAACACTACTTCTGGGACCTCTCATTACCCTCATGCATATGCACTGCTTCCCCTGCCCACCGGAAACCCAAGTGCCTGTGATTGGTTGCAGCCAGACTGCTCCCCTACCGTGTGTGACAGAGTGTCTGACTGCTTAGAATCACAGACACTGGATGCATCTCTATCATGGTCTAGATATAAATAAATAAAAAAATTGGCGTAGGGACCCCCATATTATGATACCCAGCACAAATAAATCATACGGCTACAGCCTGTGTGCTTATTTTTGTTGTGTATCAAAATAGGAGGGACCCCATGCACCTTATAAATTATTTAAATAAATCATTTTAAAAAAGGTGTGTGGTTCGCCCCAATTTTGATACCCAGCCATGATAAAGAAGACAGCTGTGGTCTGGTAGTCTCAGGCTGGGGAGACCCATGGTTATTGGGCCCCCAGGCTAAAAATAGCAGCCTGTAGCTGCCCAGAATTGTCACATTCATTATACGTGATAATCCGGGCACTTTACCCTGCTCATGCCAACTGCCCTGGTGCGGTGGCAATCGGGGTGGGCGGGGAAAGCAGTGCATATGCATGAGGATATTTTTTTTTTTTTAAATTACCACATAGTTACCTAGAAATCCCTCAGAACTCTGGGCCATGTGTCAGTGCATGGATAGAAGGTATCCCGCTCGAATCCGGACTTTTACAGTCCGAGTTCGCGCATTAGTATTCATGAGCTCTGTACATCTGCTAGATTTGCAGCAGAGAAAACATTGATTTTATCAAAATGACAGCAAACAGCTCAGTAAGTGACACATTGCTGGAATCAGTCTATCTCTGTATTATGCTGCTCTGAGGTGAGGTAGGAAAAACCTGGTGACAGATTCCCTTTAAAGAATATGTATTAAGCTGATAGCATAATGTGATGCCCAATGATAAGGCAGCAATTTATTGCTCTAGACTTATATTCTCTAAGCAACCAAACTGCACAAAGAAATAGCACGGTTTTGCTAATAGAAGTAAATACATGTTGAGAGGACATACACAAAGCAGCCTGTCTTCACAGCGCTGATGTTCGGGGACAATTGAGCAGATCTCTCATCTCATAAATACACCTTGAAATCCTTTTAGACAAAGAGCTTAACATGATAAGAATGACTAAAATCATACATATCCAAAAGTAAGCATTGAAAAATAGATAAAAACATATAAAAAGTACAGTATATGGAATCCATACAAGGTTAGGAACCAGACAAAAGGAAAAATGGGTCAGGCAGTTAGGAGCCCTAAGGGATGGCACAATACAGATGGGTGTGCATGAAGAAATAATGAGTAAAGGAATGAAGCATATATAAATAAAAAGAAGGTGCAAATTGTCAAAGGTGAATGATACTGTCATGAGGTCTTTCTCCAGTATCACACAATCAACAGAGTTGGGTTGGGTGAACAAGTTGGGTGAACAGCGCCAAGAACCTTTATTTTCATACAAACAGAAAGGTCTATAAAACAATCCAAAACGCAGAGAGTAAAATAGTCCAGGAACACTAATATAGTGTAGGGGGGTTAAGGATTAGGCCTACTCCTGCATATGTACCTGGCACACTAATGGTCTGTCTCTAACTGTAAATACCATGTGTAGTTCACCACCAGGTGGCAGTGTGGCAGTGCGGATGTCCTGGCACCTGGGTAGGCAGGAGGAGGAGGAGGAGAACAGGGATATATAAGGGAAAGAGAAAAGGAGAGGAAGAGGAAAGTTCCTGGGAAGATGTAACTGTGAGAAACCCCTGTGTTACGGAGACCTCCTATGTGTGGTGCGGCGATGAGGAGGTGAGAGGTTGATGATAGGCTGTGCTGTGACCTGTTGCTCCCCCCTGCATGCACGATGACTACAAGTACTGCCTGCCCCTTGCCCTCAACCACATCTTGGCGTAGTCGTAGTGTAAACAGAGGCTGTGTTGGTGCTAACAAGAAAGTAGTCAGTCTAAAACCTTTAAATACCACTGCCGGGGCAGCTTCCTTCTGCAGTGTTCCCACGAGACCACCGCTTTAGCAACCCAGGCCCCAGTGCCACCTTCACTCACGTGCTTCACTGTCCAAAGACCCCTCCCACCTGCTGCCAACGGTGTGGGTACAACTGCTCCTCTGGCTATGGCTCGATCCTCCACCAGGGGCTCCTGCCCCTGATGGCATCTTCACTTCAACAAGCAGGGGGAAGATGTTCAACAAGAACGGAGCTTCAACTGTCAACTTTTGCAACTGCGGTGCCACCCTCCATCTGCGGTGCAGATGGCCTCCTCCTGGAACATGAGGACGTTCAACAAGGGTGACGGGTTTTAAACAGTCAACTTTTAACTTGTAACTTTTAATGGTAGACTTACGAGTTCCGCTACCACTGCTGCATAAGGCCGTACGGCTCACTCAGCACTCTAGGAACTGCATCCCTGGACCAGCCGCAGCACATTCCGGAACTCCGGGCTTCCATCAGGAACGGAGGTGGTATAGCCAGCGATACTGTCTCTTCTGGGAGCTGTGTCGGCCGGTGCACCTCGGCCATACTGGGAACGGGCTCTGGCTCCGGGTAGGTCAGCGAGGACGGGAGGGTCTGTGTTTCTCTCTCTTGCCGTGGCACTGTATGGGTGTCTCGACTCTCGCGAGCCCACACCACTGCCACCATCCTCCGAACCTCCGCTTTCCAGTCCAGCACTTGTTGCAGCAACTGAGCTCGTACCCGGACACAGAACCTCGCTAGTTCTCGCTCCAGCCAGGCAGCGGTCCCCAGTGGTAAGCGGTCCGATTCTTGCTCCTCTGCGGGAAGCACCACTCCGCCTCTGCCACTTCTGAGCGCCGCCACTCCAGCGAGAGGCGCTGCTTCAATCACCACATTGGGCGCGGACATCTTCCCGCTTCTCCCCCTTGGTTTTTCGGGAGCAGTCTGAAGACATGGCTCTCTAGTTTCGTTTTCGTCCTCAGGAATCACTTCCTTCTGGCTCTGTTCCCAGGGGGCAGGGGTTCATTTTCGCACCCTTTCTCAGGGAAGAAGATGCTGGGTTGTCGTTTTTCGCGCCCAAAAATGGCGGCTTTTCAAAATTTTGCAGCGGAGCACAGCTGACAGTCCAGAACAAGGCACACTTCCACCAAGTAGGTGGATGGGTCACTATCCTGTTCGTGACGCCAGGTTTCGAGGTGTGCCGCCCCCACATCAGTAGCAGCCGAGCTGCTTGGATCCGGACCCGCAGTGTGGCTTGAGGGATTCTCTGGACCCGGGTGTCACGCGGACACTCCGAATAAAAGGAGACATATTTGTACAGGATTTGCCATACGCAGTCTGTGATGCCACCCACGGTGTGTGGTGAAGTGTAGCACCACCGCTGCTGTTGTGGGGCACCCGGGGGCGATGGGATGGCAGCTGGTTGTTAACCCCTCCGTGGGTAGGGATGGTTGCCCCGGGGCCCGGTGACTCTGTGCAGGAGGGGGCAGTGATGGCAGGGGCCGGCGCGCCTGGTCGGATCAGGGTGTCTCACTTTACTCACGTTTCAATGAATCAGACAAGTCCAATGGTTAACCAAGGTGCTGGTGGCCGGCTGCCACGGCCGGGTGTACTCTGGTCCCTCACCCGGGGTGATGGTCTGTGTCACTTTCCTCTGCACTGTGTTTTTGGTGTGGTGGACTTCCCGGTGTGGAACACGGGAGTCCGCTCCTGGTACTTCTGTTGGGAGCCTTGCCCACTGACGCTGACCTGTGGGATCTACCGGGCCCTGGCGGATACTCTATCCCTCTCGGTGGGTGATTGTCTGCTTTTGGGACTTTGGTTGGGACAGGACCTATAATCCTGCCCTCAATTGGTTAATTAGCTAGGCCGTTGGTTCTGGTCCTGGCTTCAGGGTCCAAGTACCCCCTCTGTGGACAGTTTCCGGGTCGGTTCTCTGGTGTCGGTACCGGCGGGCTCCAACCCTGCCCCGGTCCACCTTGGATCTTTGGCAGCCGTCTTCCAGTCTCCTGACAGATACGGACCAACGTCTGCCACCTAGCCAGTACGTTGGGGCTCCAACGCCTTTCCTTTCTGCCTCAGCCTTCACTTTCTCCTCCTCAACTACTCCACTTTACTCCTCTTGAACTACAACTCATAACTAGACTACTGCTTTTCCCACCCTGGGTTCTCCAGACTCCTAGGTGGACATTCTCCATCCATCTGGTCCGGCCCACTGGTGTGCCTTTGTCGCGGGCGGAGGAGGGGACGCTGCGCTCTCCCACTGCTCGGGTCCGGCTGCCGCTGCTGCTGCAGCCGCTGCTGCTCGGTGGCTCGAGCGATGGGCCGGATCCCGGGGACTCGAGCGGCGCTCCTCGCCCGTGAGTGAAAAGGGGTTTGGTTTTGGGGATTTATTGTCCGTGACGCCACCCACGGTTGTGGTGATTTTTGGTAACACCACCGCTGCTCTGTATGGGGATCCCGGGAGCGGTGACAGGGAGCAGCAGAGTTGTTAGTTCTCCCCTCCGTGGGTAGGGGTTGGTTGTCCCGGGGCCCAGTGATGGGGTGGAGGATGAGGGATGGCAGGCCAGGTGCGGGGCCTGGTGAGGTGCAGGGTCGCGGGGGGCAGCGCTGTGCCTCACGGCACGGTGGTACTCACTCAGCCTGAGATGGTGACACAGTTCTCGGTAAAACACACGGCTGGAAAGACGGTTCCCACGGACGGCTGCTGTTGCTTTTCCCCGGTAGTTAACGGTGACTGTCTCTTTCCCTGCACCTTGTGTAATGTTGGTAGCGATGGGTTCCCACCGGTAACCCGCTCCCCGACTTGGATGTGGCCGGAGGAGCCCCTCTTTGCCCGCAGGCGCTGGCCCTGAGAAACTGGTGCCTTGGCGGTGGCGGTGTCTCTCTCATACAGTTGGACTGTTGCCTTCAATCGGGACTTAGTTGTTTGGAAACTCGGAGGTCCCCTTCACTGACGGATTTGGCAAATTTACGGCGACTCCTAGCCTTGCCGGGATCCGAAAGGCCCCTGCCAATGGTGCTGGCCTCTCCTTGTGTACCGGTCTGGTACCGCCGGGTCACCACCCGTCCACGGTCCTCATGGCACCTCCGATAGGCCACTCCTGCAGACGGTCACCGCCGTCTGCTAACCATGCTGTCTTCGTCCGGGGCACACACCCGGACCAACTTCAGGCTCTTAAGCTGTCACTTTCCTCTTTTCACTTCCACCTCCAAACTCTGTCTCTCCTCTCACTTCCCTAGCTTCCTCCTAACTGCCTGTGTTTTCCCTCCTCTAGGACTGTGAACTCCTTGGTGGGTGGAGACCAACCGCCTGGCTCCACCCCCTGGTGTGGACATCAGCCCCTGGGGAAGGCAACAAGGATTTCTGGTCTAGCTTAGGTTGCCCAGGGCGTCACATTCCTCCTTAGCAAAATGCAGACCGTCTGCGGGCTGCCCGTCTAACACCGGTTTTATTTTTCTTTTTAAACTGTAAAAGATAAAAAACGGTAACAGACATACATGCATATTAACATCATCCCACATTGGGAGGCACTTTCTTAAACGTTGCAAACGGTTTCAAACAGTTACGGCTTCCGCTCTCACCCACCCAAGTAACTTGGCCCTGATGCTGCCCCTAAGAAACAGGCAGCACCCCTTGACCCCAGTCCAGCACCAAGCTACCCGAGCGGGATCTGTCCTTTCCAGGGGACCCACGTCCATGGGGAGCCCCTGGAACCCCCAGAGGGTAGCCACCGGTTCCTGTGGTGGCTGGGCCCCAGCCTGCTCCACTGCGGGCCCTCCCTCCAATCTGCCTCTCCGGAGGCGGCAACGGTGGAAGCTGCAACAACAACATTATTTACAAGCCATTAACGTTTGTGGCTGCCCTGCAAGTTCACGGGCTTGTCCATAAGGAGTCCCTTACGCAACCTTAAACGGTCCCCATGGAGACAACGGTGCCGGCAACAACCGGTTCAATCACGGTTCAATCAGATGACTTCCTCAGTTGATCACTTATCATTCTTTTTCAAAACTTTCAAAACCTTTAACCACATACAGGTGGTCCCAACGGGGACAACTTTTAGGCGGGGGACCGCCGGCTTAACAGTCCATCCTCAATCGCGGGGCTCTAGTGCCACCTTCACATGGTGCACCGCTGTGGACCCCGATGGTAGCTCGCTGCGGGTGATCTTCCTCCATATTCATGCGGGCATGCACATCCGCTCTACACCCCTCTCGAGCATCGATCTCCCTGCGCAGCTGCCGTTGCCGCCGCTCCCAGCCGGGAGCACCTTCTGTTTGCTCCGGTTCAGCGTGTGCGGGGGACGGACCCAGCCAGAGTCCCTCCATGTCAGCTACGACCGGCACCTTCAGTAATGAGGGACCCCGCTGTGACATGGCCTGCTCTGCCTCCTGGCAGCTGCATCCCCGCCGTGCCTCCGGTGCATCTTTGCTGACGGCCTCAGCCTTCGGCTTCTTCCATTGAAGCGGATCAGGGTGGTCACGAGCTTCTGCTGCAGGTCGGTCCGCCGGGGCGGATTGGCAGGGTACCGCTACCGGTGCTGGTGGTAGCGGGCCTAGTGGCGGGGCAGCAGCAGCCAACACTGGTAGCGGGGGAGGTAGCAGGGCGAGCGGGTATGGACCGGGTCCCTCAGCCGCGATGACCGACCCACTAGGGGTACAGGGGCGTGGGTCACTTACCCTCCCTTCCAAGACTCCCTCCATCTCGCGTCTCCGTATGGCCACCACCACTTCCGCCATGTCGGCCTATCACTCCTCCAGGAGGAGCTGCATGCGGACCTGCAGACGGCTGCTTAGCTGGACGGTCCGGACTTCCACCCACGCTGCGGGGCCAGGCGCAGGGACCACGGTGTTGTCGGTCGGACTCAGCATCTTTAGCAGCGGCCTCTTCCAGGAACCAGTCAATGGCTGCAGGGTCCTGGCATCCCTGCTTCCATAGCCGCGGCTACATGCGACCAGTCGCCATCTCGTCCCCCTTAGCCTCTTTCCGGCCCCTCCTCTATCGGGGCGGGATTTTGGCTTTCGCGCCTCCACTACTCGAGGAGACGCTCGAGCGGGAACTTTTAGATGGCGGCTTCTGAAATTTTCTGGCCAGACACCTCCGGCGGTAACAAGGCGCACCTCTACCAGACGGCAGAGCGGTAAGATCCTATTCGTGACGCCAAGTTGTCACTCGCGGAGGAGGGGACGCTGCGCTCTCCCACTGCTCGGGTCCGGCTGCCGCTGCTGCTGCGGCCGCTGCTGCTCGGGGGCTCGAGCGATGGGCCGGATCCCGGGGACTCGAGCGGCGCTCCTCGCCCGTGAGTGAAAAGGGGTTTAGTTTTGGGGATTTATTGTCCGTGACGCCACCCACGGTTGTGGTGATTTTTGGTAACACCACCGCTGCTCTGTATGGGGATCCCGGGAGCGGTGACAGGGAGCAGCAGAGTTGTTAGTTCTCCCCTCCGTGGGTAGGGGTTGGTTGTCCCGGGGCCCAGTGATGGGGTGGAGGATGAGGGATGGCAGGCCAGGTGCGGGGCCTGGTGAGGTGCAGGGTCGCGGGGGGCAGTGCTGTGCCTCACGGCACGGTGGTACTCACTCAGCTTGAGACGGTGACACAGTTCTCGGTAAAACACACGGCTGGAAAGACGGTTCCCACGGACGGCTGCTGTTGCTTTTCCCCGGTAGTTAACGGTGACTGTCTCTTTCCCTGCACCATGTGTAATGTTGGTAGCGATGGGTTCCCACCGGTAACCCGCTCCCCAACTTGGATATGGGCCGGAGGAGCCCCTCTTTGCCCGCAGGCGCTGGCCCTGAGAAACTGGTGCCTTGGCGGTGGCGGTGACTCTCTCATACGGTTGAACTGTTGCCTTCAATCGGGACTTAGTTGTTTGGAAACCCGGAGGTCCCCTTCACTGACGGATTTGGCAAATTTACGGCGACTCCTAGCCTTGCCGGGATCCGAAAGGCCCCTGCCAATGGTGCTGGCCTCTCCTTGTGTACCGGTCCGGTACCGCCGGGTCACCACCTGTCCACGGTCCTCACGGCACCTCCGATAGGCCACTCCTGCAGATGGTCACCGCCGTCTGCTAACCTTGCTGTCTCTGTCCGGGGCACACACCCGGACCAACTTCAGCCTCTTAAGCTGTCACTTTCCTCTTTTCACTTCCACCTCCAAACTCTGTCTCTCCTCTCACTTCCCTAGCTTCCTCCTAACTGCCTGTGTTTTCCCTCCTCTAGGACTGTGAACTCCTTGGTGGGTGGAGACCAACCGCCTGGCTCCACCCCCTGGTGTGGACATCAGCCCCTGGGGAAGGCAACAAGGATTTCTGATCTAGCTTAGGTGTACCTAACCGGGGTGTAGGGTGTGGTGATGTCATTACCTGTGACCCCTGGCTTGCCCAGGGCATCACACCTTTCCTTCCTTGGGGGGGTGTGACTAGGATTTGGTTGGCAATGTTTAACCCTGTGAGGGAAGGTTTTGTGCAGGGGCCTAATCTGTGTGACCACCTGGCGGCGTCAGGGAGTCACATACACCGCTTAGCGTTGGCTCCTTACACATGTAGCCAGGGTAAATATCGGGTAATTAAGCAAAGCACTTTGCTTAGTAACCCGATGTGTACCCTGGTTACGTGTGCAGGGAGCCAGAGAGAGCATGTGCAGCGAAATCCTAAGGATTCCGCTGCTCAAAAAAGTTACATGCTGCGTTCCTTCCGCCTGGCGGAAGCAACGCAGCGTCGGCTAGCGGAAGCAACACAGGTCCATTAGTCGCAATCCGTCGTCCATACAAATGTATGGGAAGCAGCGGAATCCATTAACGGATTCCGCTGTTTTCCAAAACGGCGGATTGCGACTGAAGGAAAAAACGCAAGTGTGAAAGTAGCCTTACACACTCTTATATGAATACACTGATATGGCATGTGTTTTTTAGTAAAACCTAATTGTGTACATTTATAGACAAATAAATTATAGTAGAACTTTTTTGGAGGAAAGTGGTGTTTCAATTCCCTTTCTCTCATGAGTTTTCTATAAATGTTTAGAAAATAGTTCAGTCTCCTGGAAAAAAAAATGCTCATTCAAACTCCTAGTACCCTTTGTGAAAATAAAAAAAATAGAGTTGAAGCAATATTTTAGTGACAAAAATCCAATTCTTCATTTTCATGTTAGTAAATTCTTTGAAGCATTGATGGATTCAAATGCTCACCAAACCCATAGCTAAATTCAAAGAGTAGTGGAGTTCCCAAAGTTGTGTTACTTGTGGGGTGGGAGGTTCTGCTGTTTATGCACTTCTGGGGCTCTGCCAATGCTTACATGTCATCTGCAATCTATTCTAGGCATATTTTTCTTCAAAAATCAAATAGCGCTAATTCTCTTCTGAGCCCTGCCATGGGGCCAAACAGTCATTTTTCAACCATGTATGGGGCACTGACACATTTATGAGAAATTGTTTAACAAATTACTTGATCTACTTTGTCATACTACCCCTGTTGAAAATGAAAAATTTGGACCTAGAGCGATGTTTAAATGGAGAAACATATTATTTTTCTTTGTATTGTCAATCGTTAAAAAAATCAGTGATGCTCCAAAGGATTCAAAATGTACACCCCACCTTACATGAACTCCTTGTTGGGTGTAGTTCCCAAAGTAGGGTTATTTGTGTTGGGTCTCTGCTGTTTTAGCACCTCAGTGGCTTTGCAAATGCCACAAAAATTCACATTATATTCCAGACAAGTTGAAGTTTTAAAAATTAACCAGCATGGCTACCACATTATCTTGCAGTGGCATGCTATTCCCTTCGGTTTGCGTTTAGTTGGACCATCATTTATTTTTCAACAGAACAATGCCCCATACACACCTCCAGGCTATGTAAGGGCTATTTGAGTAAGAAGGAGAGTGATGGGGTGCTACACCAGACCTGAACACAATCGAGATGGTTTGGGGTGAGCTGGATCGCAGAGTGAAGGCAAAAGGGTCAACAAGTGCTAAGCATCTCTGGGATCTCCTTCAAGACTGCTGGAAGACCATTTCCGGTGACTACCTCTTGAAGCTCATCAAGAGAATGTCAAGAGTGTGCAAAGCAGTAATGAAAGCAAAATGTGGCTACTTTGAAGAACCTAGAATATAAGACATATTTTCAGTTGTTTCACACTATATTGTTAAGTTTTTCATTCCAAGTGTGTTAATTCATAGTTTTGATGCCTTCAATGTGAATCTACAATTTTCAGAGCCATGAAAATAAATTAAACTGTTTGAATGAGAAGGTGTGTCCAAACTTTTGGTCTGTACTGTATATAATACTAGCTGTAGTACCCGGGCATTGTCCGGGATAGTAGCCTCTCCCAGTCTCTGTCTGTCTGTCTCTTTCCTTGTCTGTCTGTGTCTATTTCTATCTCTGTCTGTCTTTGTATCAGTCTGTCTGTATCTCTGTGTCTATCTATCTGTCTCTCTATCTCTGTGTCTGTCTCTCTCTTGCCCCGTCTGTCTCTTTCCAGGTCTGTCTCTTTCCAGGTCTGTCTCCTTCCCATCTGTCTTTGTCTGTCTCACTGATTATCCCTTTCCCCACCTGTCCCTTTCCCCACCTGTCTGTCCCTTTCCCCACCTGTCTGTCCCTTTCCCCACCTGTCTGTCCCTTTCCCCACCTGTCTCTGTCTGTGTACATCAAGGTCTGTCTCTTTCCCAGTCTGTCTCTTTCCCCATGTGTCTCTTTGCTTGTTTGTTTTTGTCTGTCTCTCTGTCTGTCTCTTTCCAAGTCTGTTTCTTTCCAGATCTGCCTCTTTCCCCATCTGTCTCCTTGTCTCTTTTCCTGTCTCTTTCCCTGTCTGTCTCTTTCACCATCTGTCCGTCTATCTCTATCTCTCTGTCTCTTTCCCTGTCTGTCTCTGTCTGTTTCTTTCCTTGTCTGCCTCTTACTCTGTCTGTGGCTATGTATGTCTGTCTCTCTCTGTCTCTTTCTCTCTATCCGTCTCTTCACTGATATCATATCACCTCACACATAAGCTTCTTATACTAACAATGTCTTTTGTTCCTATATCAAGCTATCACAACTGCTATTAAAACCAGTAGTTCCAGGCTCCATTTACTTTAATGGAGGCATTTTTTGGGAGAGTAACTGTAAAGCGTGGGGTTAAATTTTCCTATCAAAACATAGTCTACGACGTTCCCTGGGTCACATGAAGTGTCTGGGCAAAATTTTGTGATTCTACATGCGACGGTGCAGATTCCTTTAGCGGACATACACACACACACACACACACACACACACACAGCTTTATATATTAGATTAGGAAACAGGCTGCTTGCTATGTATATACTGTACTTGTATAATATAAAGGATACAGGCTGCTGGCTGTATATATAATATAGAGTATATATGACGCCCTGGACTGTTCGGGTCATCACAGGGATCTGCACAATCTGCCCTTCCCATGCAGGACTCAAACCCCCATGGTTCTGGGAACCTAACCTGCAGTACTGCCTCCACCAGCATTCACAAATCCTAGATACACTTTGCACCACACCTGTCAGGCACACCAGTGGGCTGCTTAAGCAGAAATAGGGCCGCCCACCTAGGGGTCAGACAGGGAGGTGGGAGGTGTCAAGTCAGTTCAGTGGTAGCCCTCGAGCTGAGAGGAGCTCTGAGGAAGCTGGGAGTTGTAGCTCCCAGGAGGAAATCAGACTAGGTCGCAGACGGTGGTCTGGACCTAGAGGAGTCGGACCCCTGGTCGCAGAGGATTGAGGCTAGGTGCCTGGAACCCGTCAAGGAGGACGGTCAGCAGCTTGGTCCTATCACCAGTCTGGGACCGAAAGCATGTCGGGGTACACGGACCCTAAGTCGGGGAGAAGCTTCAGGCAACCCGGCAATTAACCTGCGGAGAACAGGGCCTTTATGGACTGTTCCCACGAAGCTCAGAGATCGGGGGCACTAGCGCAACAAGGGGGATAGGGGTTTCCAAACAAGCGGCCCACTGAAATCCCAAGCGTGATCGCCTGAGAACAGGCTCCTTCTCTTAGCCACAGTGGGAATCAAGGCCCGGACAGCTCCAAGCTACCGGGCCACAATGGACAATCTAAATTTGACGCCAGGAGGCATGTTACGGACCACCAAGCAGTGCTGCAGGGGACGGGACCTGGACGAGCTCCCCTCAGGAGACAGCTGCAGTCAGAGACCTGGTTTACCCTGTTGTCAGCGTCTGCTTCATTGCTGAGTGAGTACCCGACTGACCCCTGCACTGCACCCCCGCATCACCATCCAGAGTCCCGGGCCTACCCCTACCCGTGGAGGGTAACGTCATCTTGCTGCCCCACTCCGTCACCCCGGGTACTCCCAACAGCAGCGGCGGTACTCCCAATTACCGTACACCATGGGTGGCATCACGAACTATATCTATCCCCTTAGTCATTTGCGTGTGGCCCCTAGCACCCGGGTCCGGAGACCCTCGAGCCACGAGTAATCACTACCCTCGGATCCGAGCAGTTCGATCCGCTGCAGGGGAGGCACATATACAGGCTGTTGGATGCGTAGATTTAATATAGAAGTTATGGGCTACTGGCTGGGTATACACTATATAATATATAGGATACATGCTGCTGGTTGCATGTATATAATTTAGTGGTTACAGGAGGCTGCTGTCTGCATACATATATCTCTTTCTCATAGTGCAGCACAAATAATGTGCAGTATTGCACAGTGTTAAATTATTATAGCATACAGATTAGTGACTAATGGTCCCACAAACAAGGATTTACCACACAACCACAAGGGGGACCATAGCCGACAAGAACACTAAGGGTATGTCCGTACGCTGTGTTCTGGCTTGACAACTAAACTGCACACTTTTGACAAATGTAAACACTACGTTTCACTAAAAGGACCCAGTCAAAATGCATGCGTTTTGAGCTGGTTTTCCTTGTGCTTTGGACAGTGTGTTTTGAGATTGAGAAGTCAATGGGTGGAAAATGTTCACGAAACGCAATGAAGAAGTGACATGCTGCTTTTTTATAGGCAAAGATTTTGACAAATATTTGTGAAACAAAACGCTGGCTAAAAAAAAAAAAAGCAACGTGCAGATGGAATTTCTAATTTATCATAGACTTTGCTGGGGAAGCAAAACGCATGCATTTTGTCAATGACACAGTGCAGTTTATAACGTGACCAAAAAGCAAGCAAAAACGCAACGTGCGGGCAGACCCTAATACTGGAACGATCTCACCATGACCTGTGCTGTCAACCATCATTGTCCTTGAACGTCATGAATAAAATCAAATAGGAAGATAAGAGGGGGGCCACAGCCACACAATACCCCTAAAGTCCTGTTGCATGACAGCTGCTCACAGATGCTCCTTCCCGACATGTTTCATCAAAAGCTCTTCAGGGGATAAGGTAGCAAAAGGATTGGGTGGGAATACACCGTCAAAAAAAATAACATGTGGCATGTTCTTGTAGGCTATGGTCCCCCTTTGGGACATATGTGTTAATTCCTCGTTTGCTGGACCATTAGCCACTAATGTGTATGTTATAATAGTAGTTAGATCAGGCAGGAAAACTTTCAAAAAGATTTAGGCTACTTTCACACTTGCGTTCAGCGCATTCCGTCACTATGGAGAATAGCGCAGTCCGTTAATGCACTGCGCTATTCTCCATAGACTTGTATGGATGACGCACTGTAACGCAAGTGTCTGCGTTGCATCCGCTGGATGATGCAGAGTCGTTATTTTGATGCTGCGTCGGGCGGAAGGAACGCAGCATGTAACTTTTTTTGAGCAGCGCAATCCGTAGGATTTCACTGCGCATGCTCTTTTTTTTTTTTTTTTAATCACAAACTTTATTTTTGTTGTCTCTCGGTGGCCGAAGCTGAGCGCCCGCCCGCCGGCATGCCCGGCCGCCGGCAAGTGACAGCGCTCAGCTGAGCACCCGCCCGCCAGCATGCCCGGCTGCCGGCAAGTGACAGCGCTCAGCTGAGCGCCCGCCCGCCAGCATGCCCGGCTGCCGGCAAGTGACAACGCTCAGCTGAGCGCCCAAGTGAGAGCGCTCAGCTGAGCGACCGGCTGCCGGCAAGTGACAGTGCTCAGCTGAGCAACCGCCCGCCGGCATGCCCGGCCGCTGACAAGTGACAGTGCTCAGCTGAGCGACCGGCCGCCGGCATGCTCGGCCGCCGGCATGTCAGGGCGCTCAGCTGATCGCCCGGCCGCCGGCATGTGAGGGCGCCCAGCTGAGCGCTCGGCCGCCGGCTATTGAGAGCGATAGGCTGATCGTTCACAATAGTCGGCTGCCGGTAAACTGTAAAGAAGAAGAACAAAAAAAAATAAAGCTTTCCGTTGTTTTGTACGATCCGTAGCATTGCATTGTGCCACTATATGCAACGCATCCGTTGCATCCGTCACACAACGCAATGCTACGGAAGCCGTCCAACGCAAGTGTGAAACTAGCCTTACACAGTCATTCTGACATGGATTTGCAAAGTACACCAGCCTCAACAGGTCTAACTGATCAGTTTACTAATACATGCAGCTTGCATTGTGAAATCTGGTGACAGATTTGATTTTGGGAGGCAGTTTATGTCCCTGATTAGTTGCAGGAGTAAAGCTGTGTATTTCTCCACAGGGAGAAGTTGGCCCTCATGGTTCCCCTGGAGCAGATGGGATGCAAGGAAAAGAAGGCATCCCTGGAAATAGAGGACCTCCAGGACGTCCTGGGCCTCCTGGTCCACCAGGGCCTGCCTATGGATTTGGATTTGAGGTGAGATATATTGACATAAGCAAAAAATATATATTTTACACATGTGGCCAGATACTAACTAGTGGCTAATCAAATTTTACCTTAAGATGTCTTTTATTAATTGTTGGCAGTCTCAAGCTTATTAAACTCCTTCTTTATTACTTAGTACATCCACTTTATATGTTTTGACCCATTTCAAACATGATGCAAACACTGCCATAACCAGACACCTGCTGTTGGCAGTTTTCTCGAGAAATCTTAGCCCATTCTTGAAGGGCACTGAAAAAGCCACCAGGATCATGCACGGGTTAATTATGCAGTTGAAAAGGCCAATGATTTCCATGCTCCCTCATAGAAAGCATGACGTTTTCTCCTAGGATTTCCATCTCGTCTTCCAAACAATGCAGGTTTCTAGTATTAGAAGGAGTAAAGTAGCCCCATATCATCTCTGATCCCTCACCACTAAGGACATAACGATCGTGGTAGGAGAGGATGGATTGTGACCTGGCCTGACACCAGCACCTTTTTCAGCTGAAATGTATTGTGTTGCAGAGACCCATCGGGTCCCTATACCGCAATACATGCCACCAGCCAGAGTTCGGCAACTGATGTCAGCGTGCCAGGCTTTGGCGTCGCATGGCAGTAACGTCATACGTCTTTCATAGCAGGCATGCCAATCTCAGCTGTCGACCTCTGCGCTGG
This sequence comes from Anomaloglossus baeobatrachus, assembly GCF_048569485.1. Taxonomy (NCBI): domain Eukaryota; kingdom Metazoa; phylum Chordata; class Amphibia; order Anura; family Aromobatidae; genus Anomaloglossus; species Anomaloglossus baeobatrachus. The sequence continues at coordinate 333,658,813 of NC_134358.1, forward strand.
CAATATAAGAAGACCCTGCATGTCGTGGGATTGGAGGAAGGTGAGGAGAATGTTTTTTTAGACAAAAAAATACCAGGAAAAGGTCCAGAATGGGGATATTTATATCAGAAAGTGACACAGGATGGAAAACATATATATTAGGATGGGGAGCAGGATGGGGGACATATTTACCAGGATAGAGTTCCTACTGTATATACCAAGATGGTGGTTATATATACCTGGATGTGGGACATATTAACCAGGATGGGGCCAGATGTGGCCCAGGATGGGAGACACATACAGTATACCAGGATGGGGGATATATATACCAGGGTGAGGAACATATATACTAGGAAGGGTCCCAGGATGGAGGACATATTAATCAAGATGCAGCAAGGATGGAAAACATATACTGTATACTAGGATGTAGCCCAGGATGGTGAAAAAATATACCAGGAAGGGGCCCAGGCTAGTGTATGTTTATATCAAGAAGTGGCCCAGGATGGGAGACATGTATAATAGGATGGGAACCAGGATGGGGAACATATATATCAGGAGAAGGGACATATTAACCAAGTTGAGACCAAGGATGTGGGACATATATACCAAGATGTGGCACAGGATGGGAGATATATATACCAGGATGAAAGACATGTATACTAGGAAGGGACCCAGGATGGAGGACATATTAACCATTATTCTTGCAATAACAATATTTTTGACATACACTCAAACATCACAGTCAATAACCCTCCAGGTAGTCCAGCTATTTGATGCCTTTATCTCAAGGATACATGGGGTAACTAATGAAACTCCTGACTGTTACTAATTGGTATTGTCTCAAGGATTCCTGACGTAAGTGTTTGGTCTTAGGCTACTTTCACACATCCGGTTTTTGCTCTGTGGCACAATACGGCGTTCTGCAGAAAAACCGCAACCGTTTTTTTTGCCGCCGGTTGCGTTTTTTTTTTTGCATAGACTTACATTAGTGCCGTATTGTGCCGCCTGGGCGTGCATTCGGTCCGGTTTTTGCCGCATGCGGCAGATTTAGCCGATGTTGCGGCCGGATGGAACGTTGCCTGCAACGTTTTTTGCTCCGGCAAAAAAAAGCATCGCACCGCATCTGGCCGCTGCGGCGCATTTTTCAATGCATGCCTATGGACACCGGATGCGACGCGATGCGGGAAAAAATGCATCCGGCCGCCGCATGCGGTTTCTTCCACTGCGCATGCTCAGTAGCATGCCGCAACCGGAAAAAAATGGACCAGCCGCATGTAAAAACTTATGCAAAGGATGCGGTGTTTTCGCCGCATCCGTTGCATAGGTTTCACAGCCGGATTGAGCCGCACGACTCAAAACGGATGTGTGAAAGTAGTCTTACGTGGACTGAAGTTTAGGGGGTTGAACAATTCTGAGAATGTGGTAGTCAGTAAAAGTGGCATTTCGTGGTGAATTTGGAAAAGACACATTATATTAGTTGTGTTGTGGTATTGAAATTGCTTTTGTTTGATTGGTTTCTTGCAAACATCAGAAAGTTTTATATTTTACTATTAAGCCTAATTTGCAAATGAGGATGGTGAATAATTTTGATAGTGAGTATACATACATAATGTTTCTATGTGGAAGAACAATAAACACACCTATATCATAAATCTGGTTTTATTTTTTAGGATATGGAAGGATCTGGAGATTTAAGATTAGGAGCTGTAAGGAGACAAGCTCTAAATGTAAGTTTATACAATACATAGTCCCTTTCCAAAGGCATTCATTATCATACATTGAGGTTGATATTGTTCACTTTCATTGCAATTAGTGATGGATGAACTCACAGATATCTGGGATCGGCGAGTCTAAACAGACTTAAAAGGAAAATCGGTTCAACCCGGAATTGATCCCGGATATCTGCCTGGGTGTCAGTCCCCATATAAGTCTATGGAGACCAGAGTTTGGAGCTTAACAATGGTGGTAGAAGGGATAGGAGGATTAGATCAAGTGTGCTATACTGTCCTGGCATCTGTGATTGGTTGCAGTCAGACGCGCCCCCAGCCTGTGTGACAGCCTCTGACTGCTTGCAATCACAGACCCTGTCTGTATGTTACTTTCGTGGTATAAAAATAAATAAATTGGCATAGGGTCCCCCGTATTATAATAACCATGGATACCTATGGTTTTATTATTTGCCTGTTTGGATTGGATGGGTTGTTACCAACATCTGGTGAGAAATTCATATCAACAGCACCTTTAGAAATGTATTTACTTAGAAAATTGGTGATGTGTTCAATAATTATATAACCCACTGTATATCTGACCTAGAATGACTGTTGTGCATAAAAAAACTATTTATGTTTGCATTGTCTTTTATACAAATCTTTCTGTGTTGCAGGTTGAAAATGAAGACTCTGGTCCACCAGGAGAAAAGGTTTTTAACCATAAATTTAAAATAATATTTCAGTGGGAAGTAATATAGTAGACCACAGTATAGGAAAAACAATTAGGTTAGAGTGGTGTTCTGGTAAGAAAAGGTTCAAGAAGGACAGGTGAAAATTTCTAGATTGGTGATTCAGCTGATAAAGCAGGCTGTACAGGACAGAGACTGTTAGGGCACTTACACATGGTGCTGGGAACCTGGGGCACTAGGGGGGCACCATCATTTAAGTAGTGGGTTTGAGAAATCTCCACCCCTGCAGACCTGCTAACTACACTACTGATCAGGAGTAATGGAAAAATAGCCTTACTTTATGCTGCCATTGAAAAACATGAATGAAGTGCAGAGAAAATATACTGAATAACATTTAGTAATTTAACCTACAAAAAGCACAAACGCAATACTATACTATTTATATTATTTCACATATTAGAACAATCCAAGCAAAAACAAAATGTAAGAAATGAACATAATATAGAACAACGAAAGCGGTCCTTAATGCATTCTGGAATGTAAAGTGGTACCAGTGATACTTACGGTAATACTTTTAAATGTTTCCAATTTTATAATGAATTCAGTATAGTAATAATCCGGATTAAAAATGGACAAGCTAGAGTTTTCCCAATGTCCCGAGCAGCTCATCGTCCTACCACCTATTTGTACTGGTAGGTGCTTCATCAGTGAAGTTTTACTTACAGTTACTTTTAATTATACAATCAATACCAATGTTTTTTTTTTATTTTCACTTGACATTAAAGAGAACCTGTCATCAGATTTATGCTACCCGAACTATGATCAGCATAATAATTCAAACACTGGTTGTGCGATTGCTGTCAGGTATGTTTTATACTGTGGGATTTCAGAGTAAACATATTTCAACAAAGCCAGCCTTGGACTATGTGTCTCTGTTGACTAGCTCGAGGCAAGGCTCTGGCCGACATGATCCCTTTCACTCACAGGTTTCTCCCTATGTAAACACACAAGGAGAAATTGTCAGTAGTTGGGGATCTAACTCAGGCTAGTCTGCAGAGACACATAGTCCAGGTCCGTCTTTATAAAAGTATGTTTCTGGTTTGGCTGTGACTTTCCAAACAAATGTTCAGTGTAAAATATGCCTGGTTGCAAGCAAGCATCCAGCAGCTGATTCATGCTGCCTGTGGTATGAGCTGCATGAATCTGATGACAGATTCCCTTTAACACTTTTTGTACGTGATAGTATATGAGTACAATTTCTTTCATTATATAGGGTGAGCAAGGTTTACCTGGGAAAGATGGACAAAAAGGAGCATCTGGAAACATGGTTTGTTTGCTATTTTTTTATTCTTAATATTTCGTATTTTGTGTGAAATCTTTCTCAAATCTTGGTCTTTTTCCCAAAACATGTCTCAGCCCCAATCTGAATTTGATAGACTAGATGCCTTTTCAGTCTTAAACATTATTTTATTACATTTTTAGAAAAAAAAATAAAACAATACATGTTTTACTCTATTACTAAAGCAGCCTACTTTGGCACAATCATAAAACCATCTAATGTATAAGGGTGTCTGCCAACTATTCCCTGACAGATCATGTTGGGGAAAAAAAAAACTGAAGTCTAACCACCACATCTCTATTGCTCAGTTGTTTTGTCTTTTAAGTCAATAAGCTGCTGTCAGATTATTATCTTCATAGAAAACATATGATTGGCCAGATTGACCCAGTTAACTAGGCTTAAAGGAGATTGTTGGCCAAAAAGTTTGCGATACATAACCCTATCCATCCTTCTTTCAATATGGTGTAGTCGAGCTGACCGCTTTGTAAAAAAGCCCACCCAAAGTATGATGTTTCCACCTCCATGCTTCATGGATGGGACCATGTTCTTGGGGTTTTACTCATCCTTCTTCCTCCAAACACGGCGAGTGGAGTTAATACCAAAAAGTTCTGTTTTTGTCTCCTCTGACCACATGACCTTCTCCCATGTTATCTTTGGATTATCCAAATGGTCTTTGGCAAACTTCAACTGGACATGTGCTGGCGAGAGCAGGGAGACCTAGCGTGCCATGCAGGATTTTAATCCATGACAGCATAGTGTGTTACAAATGGTAATCTTTTAGACTGTGGTCTCAACTCTCTTTAGATCATTGACTACGTTCTATGAGGATGGTGCGATTCCAGAGTCTGTTATAACAGACTTTAGGTTGTCGGATACCTTAAGATTGGCAACAATGCCATTTGTACCCCAAAAAGAAGGAGGGGCTCAAAGAAACCACATGGCTAGATCCAACTAGAGGTTGTGATACCCAGCAGTCCCATCATGCTAGGTGTACTATGAAAAAAACTGGCAGGGAGAGGTGTGTTGACATGTTACAAATGGTAATCTTTGAGACTGTGGTCCCAGCTCTCTTCAGATCATTGACCATGTCCTATGAGGCTGGAGCAATTCCAGAGTCTGAAATAACAGACTTTAGGTAGGCGGATACCTTAAGATTGGCAACAATGCCATTTGTACCTCAAAAAGAAGGAGGGGCTCAAAAAAAGCACACGGCTAGACCCAACTAGAGGTTGTGATACCCAGCATTCCCATCATGCCAGGCGTACTACAGAAAAACTGGCAGGGAGAGGTGTGCACAAAGGTAAATATATTGTACTGTACCTCAAAAATAAGGAGGTGCTCAAAGAAAACCACATGGCTAGGCCCAAGTACAGGTTGTAACACCTGCCAGTCCCATCACGCCAAACATCAGAAAGATGAAGATGTGTATTCTGTGGTTGGAGAAGTTGAGTTACGGTACGGCAGGGAAGAGATAATGCAATGGGTGATGTCTAGATACTTAAGTACAGTATTATACTTTATTCCATCCTGAACTATTACCAGTTATAAGGTTGAGCAGGCACATACATACAGTATAACAGCACAACATTTCTCTCAAATTTCATTGTCATGTACTCGACAACAGGGGGGTGGTAGAAAGGAAGTGTTGATACATAATATGAATGCATATATTAAATATATATAAATACATTTACCTATATATATATATGTATATATATATATATATTTCACCACCACATGTGCTGAAGGGGAGTAGACAAAGAGAAGTAAGGGAGCAAATGCTGAACACAAATCAAAGCTTGCAAAAAAGGCCAAGAGTAAGGTAAAAAGATTTTGAGGGATATGTTAAAATCAAAAGACAATATGTCATAAATTGATAGGAGAACACTTAGCCAAGTTCAAGGAAACCAAGACCCCAGGACCAAATGATTTACACCCTAGAGTCCTGAAAAAGATAGCAGAGGAAATAATATTACCCTTGCCATAATCCTCAATAAGTCATGGGAAACAGGAGTGGTCCCTCTAGATTGACAAAGGGTAAATATAGTCCCTATCTCCAAAAAGGGGGAAAAGGAGTATCCAGGAAATTACAGGCCAGTAAACTTGACCTCTATAGCAGGAATAATCTTTAAACCAATTGTCAAGGAACATTTACTTAGGTACTTGGATGAGAAGGCATCAATTAATCAAAGCCAGCATGGCTTTATGACCAATTACTCTTGTCAGACCAACCTAATTTCCTTCTACAACAAAATCACTGAATGGTTGGACTAGGGGAATGCCGTGGATATAGTATATCTTGACTTCAGTAAGGAATTCAATAAAGTATCACATAACATTCTCATTAAAAAATGATCAAGTACGGATTTGAGAAAAAATCAGTTAGATGGAATCAAGACTGGCATGATGATTGGGCACAATGAGTAATAGTAAATGGTTATACATCAAACTGGAGGAAAGCCAAAAGCAGGGTGCTGAGGGGGCCCAGTACTGGGGGCCCAGTACTGTTTAATACTCTTTACTCTTTATAAATGAACTGAACAACAGAATTATTGAGTAACTCATAAAATGTGCAGATGATATGAAGATAGGAGGAGTAGCCAACACTAGAGAGGAAAGAGAGCATATTCAAAAAGAGCTAAACACAATCAAACAATGTGCCGAGACTAACAGAAAGGTGTTTAACAAGGACAAAAGCAAAGCCCTACATCTGGTTAAAAGAAATGTAAAAACATATATAGAATAAAACTAGGCAATATCACAAGAAGGGAAAAAGACTTGGGCATAATAGTAGATCACAGATTCAACATGAGCCAACAGTGTGGTGCTGCAGCTAAAAAGGCCAGCAAAATTCTGGGATGTATCAAGACAAGTATTGAATGTAGATCAAGAGAAGTAATTATTCCCCTATACTCTGCCCTGGTCAGACCCCGCCTGTAGTACTGTTTACAGTTCTGTGTGCCTCAATTCAAGAAAGACATCAATATTTTGGAGCAAGTCCAGAGAAGAGCAACCAAGATGGTAGCAAGTCTATAAACCATGTGCTATGAAGACCAGCTGAAAGAACTGGGAATGTTTAGTTTGCAAAAGAGAAGGCTGAGAGGAGACTTAATACCGGTCTACAAATATATGAAAGGTAGTGTAACGCCTGCCTGGATCCACAGACTCAGATGGGCTGTAAAGGGGAGGCTAGAGGGAAGCCACTCACCAAGTAGGACCCCCAGAACCCTGAAACTCTTTAACCCTTATACAGGGATTTGGAATTACACCGGGAACTGGAGATCACTACCTGTGGAAGGCTGCAGTCCGATGAGAGTAGTAGTCAGGCAGGGTGAAACCAGGAATTGCGGAACAGGGACAGCATCGGCAGGCAGTGACGTAGTCAGTAAACGTAGCAGAGGTCAGATCCGGGTAGGGCAGCAAGGTACAAAAACAGTAGGCAGAAGGGTAGTCAAAACACGCAGAAGTCAACACACAGGAATCACCAACAGAATAGGACGTAACAGGAGTCAGGAAAATCAGAACTATATCTGGCAGTAATCATGTGACAGGAGGGGAAATAAGAAGGGTGTGGTGTCTTCCCATTGGCTGTAGCTGAACGCTGGCAACTTCAGCTGGAAGACACACGCCACCCACAGTCAGCCAGCGGTACTGCAGATCCCAAGCTAACCCAGCCCAGTGGATGATCGTAGCCTGTGCCCACTGGTGCCGCTGGCATCGACTTCTCTCCCATCACCAGCACCATCCACGGCAGGAACATGGCATCGCCTGCCGATTGGAGCAGAAGTCGCTGGAGCAGACTCCGGCGGTGACGTAACAAGTAGTCACAGTGCAGAGAGAACTATCCTATTCTCATTAACACAAGCAAGTACAAGAAGCAATGGGATGAAACTAAAAGGAAGGAGATACAGATTAGACATTAGGAAAAACTTTCTGACAGTGAGGGCAGTCAGAGTAGAACAGGCTACCACGGGAGGTAGTGAGCTCTCAATCAATGGAAATCTGCAAGCGGAAGCTGGATAAACATATAGCTGGGATAATTTAGGAAAACCTGCACTCACAGGGGGCTTGACTTATTGGCTCTTGTGGTCCTTAGGGTAATTTATCTTTCTGATTAGTGATCTCTACCCACTGGCTGTCCATCTGCAGAGGAACTATAAGGCTAGGGCCCCACTTTGCGTTTCCACCTGCGTTTTAGGTGCTTTTTAGGTCCGTTTTGAGAAGCACCTTTTTCATGCCAAAAGGCATGCGTTTTGATTTTACAGCAAAGTCTATGGAAAATGGGGATTTCTTGACCCCACTTTGCGTTTCTAAACGCTGCGTTTAATTTGCATATTTTGTGGCAAAAACCATGCGTTCAAAGAAGCAACATGTCAATTGTTTTTGCCATTTTGGGTGCGTTTTGCTAACATTGAAGTCAATGAGAAAAGGCAAAAACCAAGATCCCTACAAATTCCAGCGTTTTACCTGCTTTTTCAGTGCAGAAAACATGCGTTTTGGACTACTAAAACGCATGCTTTTTTTACATCAAAATAATGATTTCATATGTCCCTTTAAACACACACACACACACACACACACACAGTCCGACAATTAAAATTAAGAAATTAAATTAGTGCTATTTTTCCATTAAATATCATGTTACCGCTATAATTTCATTAAAATAATTTATTTCCATTATTTTTAACAAAAATATAGATTTGTTTGTTTTTTCCAATTTTTTCATTGAGTTTGACTATTTAATCTTTATTTATCAGTGTCTAGATGTTCAAAACGCATCTATCAAAACACAGGTGGAAAAGCGGGTAAAAAGCGCTGAAAACGCATCTAAAACGCGGTAAATACGCATGCGTTTTCTGCCCTAAATTTCTGAAAAAGGCAACTTTGGTCAAATCAATTAAGCCCAAAACGTGCGTTCTGAACTGCAAGTAGGAGAATGCAAAGTGGGGCCCTAGCCTTTCTCTCACAAATGGATAGGCACAGATTGATATTGGCTCAGCAGTACTATCCAAGACCATTAAAGTAGTTCCTTTATTTCCTTTATACAGCAGAGGGGAGTAATTCACACTTCAGCATGTAGTATAGGCAACAAACTTAACCTTTGTCCGGCTGAATAGGTACAATTATAACTATTCCGTTTTAAAATTGCAATACATTTTTTTTTCCAAAAGCCGTAGAGGGCTGAAATTTCGTGACATCTCTGCAGTTTTGGTCCAGAATATATTGGCCAAATTTCAATAAAATATCTCCACCCCCTTCCGAGATAAGGGGTCGCTGTTAACGTTGTAAAATTATGCAGCCTGACGAAGGTTATACAAGTACCTTAATTGCATTCATTTGTTTTAAACATTGCGATAATTTAGGTTGTGTATGCACACTGCATTTTTTGCTGCGTTTTTGCTGCATTTTTTGTTGCCCAAAACTGCATGTCTTTCCTTCTCCCAGCAAAGTCTATGAGAATTCAGAAATGCTGTGTGCTTGTTGCAGTTTTTTTGCCTGCAGTTTGGGGTTGACAAAAAACAGCAGCGTGTCAATTCTTTGTGCGTTTTTGTCCAGCTTTTTTAACCCTTTCTTCCATTGATTTGACAAAAAAAGCATGGAAAAAAAACGCATGCTATTCTTCAGATTTTCTGGTGCAAGGTGTGTTTTTTTGACACAAGGTGCCATTTTGGTATTAAATTTTCTGCAGCGGGCGCACATAGCCTTAGTTTTCCCTTGGATTTGTTTGCAGATAAAATTTAAAGTTTTGAGTCATGGTATGCTGCAGAAGTAGAAAATCAATTTACTTGTTTTTCTAACTAAATGTCATAAACACAATTTGTTTGTTTCTTATACTGTTTAGGGACTAAAAGGAGAAAAAGGTGACCATGGTCAAAAGGTATGTTACCAGCTATAAGAAAAATGATATTACCAAGAAGCATCTTTATCATTTGTATTAATTATTAGCAGTATGTAAATTACATTGTTGTGTGTACAAAAGCAAGGCATGACATAAAGGGTTATTTTCAACATTGAAAGTTGTCATCCATATGTGGTTGGCTCCAGCAGTCGGACCCCCTCCAATCAGTAAGATATCACTATTCTATTCCATCAGAGTGGGAATGATACAGCCAGTCAGCAGTTACTGATTGGCTGTAAATCTCATGAGAAATCAGGTTATGTGACCGCCAAGGAGACACCGCTAACATTGCAGGAAGGATAGTATAACATGTTTTTATTTTATCCTGACACTTGAAGCAATTCAGAAGAGATTGTTCAGTAGTGGATTTCACCTTTTAAGAACTGTATATGTGAAACCCAGTGTACTATGAATCCAGGATGCTGGGCATTGGTCAGATCCTCAGAGTGTCACAGGTGGTGGTGGCCGTGCCTGGCACCTGGCGCACTGGTGCAATGAAGAGCACATGGCTGTGAATGTGAGGGGATAAATGCAGTCATCTCCTTTAGTCGGGATGTTCGGTGGTGTTCCCCAAGATGTTAGTATGGTGGAAGGAGACAGGATAGTCAGTAGGCAAGTGTGACGCCCTGGCCTATTAGGTCGTCACAGCGTATTGTGCAATCTGCCCTTCTGCACAGTATCCACATCCTCCTTAGTTACGGATCCCTGTCCTTTGGTGTTGCTAAGATCAGAGCCAGTCAAAACCCTAGGAACACTTTGCACCACACCCACCAGACACACCATTGGGGGGCCTGAAGGGAATAGGGCCACCCACTTGGTGGACTGGTAAGGGGGAAGTGAGAAGTGTCAGTTGTGAAGAGGGAAGTGAAGTGTGAGGAGAGGAGAGAGGAGGTCAGGAGCTGGGCTCCCTGTAGAATACTAGGTGGCAGACGTTGGTCTGGGCATGGTAGGAGCTGGAACCCCGGTCGCAGGGGATCGTGTGAAGGGGCACGGATCTGCCAAGGAGGGCAGCTGGCGGCCTTAAGCCATCTCCAGGCAGGGGCCAGGGCACGACGGGGTACGTGGACCCTAGGCCGGGAAGTAGCTTCAAGCGTCCTGATAATTTACCCAACGGGTGTGAAGTCTTCAAGATTCATCCCTCACCCTCTCCAAAATCAGGGTACTAGCGCAACGATGGGATAGGACTTTCCCAGTAAATAACCCAGAAAATCCCAATCGTGAACCCTGAGAGCAAGCTCACTCCGTTAGCCATACGGGTGAGCGGGACCCGACTAGTTCCACACTACAGGGTCCAAATAGTGAAGAAGGTGCCACGGAAAAGGTCACAGGCTAACAAGCAACACCAAGGGCACGGATCCAAGTGTGCTCCCTCCTTGCTGCAGCGGTGCTCAGAATTCTGGTTTACAAGCTGTCGGTGTCAGTATTCTTGGACTGAGTGAGTACGCAGAAACCCTTTCCTCTCCCAACGGAACCCCTTCGCTACCATCACTGGGCCCCAGGGCAAATCCCCCCTATCCACGGAGGGGTCAAACACCTTACTGCCATTCCACCGCCACCGGGCGCTCCCAACAGCAGCGGTGGTACTCCATCTTACCACGCACCGTGGGTGGCGTCACAAACTCCTAACCCCCCCTATACATATCCCCCCCTTTTACTTCGAGTGTCCGCGCGACCCACCTCCCGGGTCCGGAGACCCCTCAAGCCACTGCAGTTCCGGATCCGAGCGGCTACCCCACACGTGGGTGGTACACAAGTGTTAAAGCAAACCAGATGTAACCTTACTGAAGTATCAGCAAGTGACAACACAGCAACAGATTAGTAATACATGTTTTCTGAGAACAGGTTTCACAAGTCAGGCTTATATCAGCAGATATAGAAAATGGCATTTGTGAGGCGTACTATGCCGTAAGTCCATTCAGAGCTTATCCTGATGTCCAATACTTTCACAATAGAATTCTTCCATCCCACTAGGGTTATGTTCCCCAGAGGACCTCAACATCCCCGTTACATCTAACCTTCATAATTATGCAAGATGCAATACATCCCATCTTCCTTATGGGTGACCAACCACCATTAAGGATCAGTGCTCCCCCTGCGTCCATGGTAAACTGTTCTTAAGCTGTGTGTACTCTAGGGGACCAGGGCATTTCTTCAACGCCATCATGTATTAGTTGCATCTTCCTCAAATTAGTCTGCCCACCATATGGCCTGATGGAGCAGGCAGGAAGAGTCAATCCTCTACATGTCAATGTGCTATGTTCTGCCTGGACTCTGCAGGAGCTCTATGTAAAATCGACTGAGCACTAAAATTCCATCCACCAAGCTAATTCCCTAGCCACCAGCTAAGTGAGGGTATTAACATATTAACGCTTTCAGTGTGTGTGCGCTGCATATCATATATAAAACACTGCAACTATTTCCTTATTTTTGAAAGAAAAGCACATTTTTTTTCAATGAAGCTAACATTAAATTAAACAGAAATACACGCTATACATTGTTAATGTGGTAAATGACTATTCTAGCTTAAAGCGTCTGTTTTTTAATGCAATATCTACATAGGTGTATAGAGACAAGTTAGAACCAACATACACGGAAAATTAATCTGTGCCATAATTTATACATGGATAACGCCATATACAGAGCATGAATGCAAAAAGACGAAAAATCTGTACAACGGCAATTCACAAAAATTGTATAAATTTTATTGACAATTGTGAGAATAACATGAAAAAAAACAGATACAGTCACAAGATTAAAAGGAGCTTTTGTGGGAGGACCAGCAGGTAGCACACTCACTGCACAATTCAGTAATTAAATGGTAACTAGATGAAAGTCTGAAGAGAAAGTATGCTGCAAAAAACACCATAAAAATGTCTCCTGTGTATCAAAAGGATATGTATATACTGTTAATAAATAGCTGTTCAATGCATAAAGAAGCAGACGATATAAATGTATATGAAACAGCATAACATATAATACCAGGGAGGCATAGATACGAGTTCAATGCAGGCATCAACAATCTCTGTCACAGATCAAATATATATATATATATATATATTTGATCTGTGACAGAGATTGTTGATGCCTGCATTGAACTCGTATCTATGCCTCCCTGGTATTATATGTTATGCTGTTTCATATACATTTATATCTTCTGCTACTTTATGCATTCAGGGCCGGCGTCAGCACCCGGCAAACCCGGGCAAATGCCGGGGCCCTGGAGAGCCGGGGGGGGCCCACTCAGCCTCGTCAGTCCTGCTGTCTCTTGGCCAGGGCCCACTCGCCTTTACAGTTCTGCTGCCCCGGGCCGAGTTCCGGGGACCGCAGTCCTCGGCAGCAATCTGCAGCGCCATCCCTTTAAGGCGCGCAGACATCCTGGTTTGAACTTCATCTGTGGGCAGAGCTACCGCCTGCTCAGTCCCACAGATGAAGAAGGCAAGCTTCTGTCCGGTGCTGTGTGGGCCCCCTCTCCACCGTGACCTAAGCGGGTAAGTGCCCTCCCCATCTCCCGATTATGGGCCCCGGTGAGCTGCTTCTACCCCCTGGATGTATGCCCTGCCAATCCCCCCCCACCCCTCCCCGGTGCTGCGTGAGCTGGCCTCGCAGGGCCGCCTGTGCGGGCCCCACAGGCTGCGTGTGCTGGCTCCGCAGGGCCGAGAGTGCGGGCCCCGCAGAGCCGCGAGTGCGGGCCCCGTAGAGCCACGGGTGTGTGGGTGTGGGAGCCGCGGGTGCGGGCCCCGCAGAGCAGCAGAGTTGTGTGTGTTTGTTTGTCTGTATGTAGCAGAGTTGTGTGTGTTTGTCTGTATGCAGCAGAGTTGTGTGTGCTTGTCTGTATGCAGCAGAGTTGTGTGTGTTTGTCTGTATGCAGCAGAGTTGTGTGTGTTTGTCTGTATGCAGCAGAGTTGTGTGTGTTTGTCTGTATGCAGCAGAGTTGTGTGTGTTTGTCTGTATGCAGCAGAGTTGTGTGTGTTTGTATGCAGCAGAGTTGTGTGTGTTTGTCTGTATGTAGCAGAGTTGTGTGTGTTTGTCTGTATGCAGCAGAGTTGTGTGTCTGTCTGTTTGTCTGTAAGTGTATATGACTGTATAGATTTGTCTGTTTATATGTATTTTTGTGAGTTTGTCTTTAAATATGTATATGTACGTGTTCGTATCGGTGTCTGTGTGTGGATGGGGCCCACTGGGACTCTTCCGCCCGGGGCCCACAAAAACCTGGAGCCGGCCCTGTATGCATTGAACAGCTATTTATTAACAGTATATACATATCCTTTTGATACACAGGAGACATTTTTATGGTGTTTTTGCAGCATACTTTCTCTTCAGACTTTCATCTAGTTACCATTTAATTACTGAATTGTGCAGTGAGTGTGCTACCTGCTGGTCCTCCCACAAAAGCTCCTTTTAATCTTGTGACTGTATCTGTTTTTTTCATGTTATTCTCACAATTGTCAATAAAATGTATACAATTTTTGTGAATTGCCGTTGTACAGATTTTTTGTCTTTTTGCATAGGTGTATAGAGGCCCATTTCCAACAACTACCACTCCAGTGTTCTAATGGTACATTGTGTTTGCTAACTGTGTTAGAAGGATAATGGATGTTTAGAAATGCTTTGAAAACCCTTGTGCACGTATTTTAGCACAGCTGAAACTGAAGATTTCCTACAATGGTGTGTGGTACTCCCTTCAGAGGAGAGTACACACAGGCTCTAACCAGAGTAGAAAGAAGTGGGAGGCCTCGCTGCACAACTGAGAAAAAAGACAAGTACATTAAAGTCTCTAGTTTGAGAAATCGACACCTCAAAGGTCCTTAACTGGCAGATCCATTAAATAGCACCCGAAAAATGCCAGTGTCAACCTCTACAGTGAAGAGGTGACTCCGAGATGCTGGCCTTCAGGGCAGAATGGCAAAGAAAAAGCCATATCTGACACTGGCTATTAAAAGGAAAAGATTACTATGGGCAAAAGACCATAGACATTAGACAGAGGAAGATTGGAAAAAAGTGTTATGGACAGACGAATCAAAGTTTGAGGTGTTTGGATCACACAGAAGAACATTTATGAGACGCAGAACAACTGAAAAGATGCAGTATGATGGCAAGATGGTAAAGTGGGAGATTTGTACAAGGTAAAAGGGATTTTGAATAAGGAAGGCTATAACTCCATTTTGCAACTCCATGCCATACCCTGTGGACAGCGCTTGATTGGAGCCAATTTCATCCTACAACAGGACAGTAACCCAAAGCACACCTCCAAATTATGCATGAACTATTTAGGGAAGAAGCAGGCAGCTGGTATTCTATCTGTAAAGGAGTGCCCAGCCCAGTCACCAGATCTCAACCCTAGTGAGCTCTTGTGGGAGCAGCTTGACCGTACTGTACGCAAAAAGTGCCCATCAAGCCAATCCAACTTGTGGGAGGGGCTTCTGGAAGTATAGAGTGAAATATCTCCAGATTACCTCAGCAAATTAACATCTAGAATGTCGAAGGTCTGCAAAGCTGTAATTGCTGCAAAGAAGCATTCTGTGATGAAAGCAAAGTTTGAAGGAGAAAATTATTATTTCAAGTAAAAATCCTTATTTTTAATCTAGTCAATGTCTGGACTATATTTTATATTCATTATGCAACTCATTTGATAAATAAAAGTATGATATATATATATATATATTATATATATTTATTATGTAACGATGTGGACCCCGAGTGTATGGGGGCCACACGCCAGGTATCGGGATTAACGCACACCGGAACAATTAGTCTCTTTAACAGACCATATGGTTTATTAATAGCTCAAATAAACCATACTAGGTCACACAACAGAAAGATGTCAGTACTTGGCTTTATCCTCAAAGTCCAACACATAACATAAAGTCCACACGCTCTTGGACTTCCTCACACGTGTCACTGACCCTTGTCAGTACTTGGCTTTATCCTTAAAGTCCAATCCGGGTTACCTTCCTCTGAAGGCGGCTAGTGTGCGACCAAGTTCCCCTGGCTCCAGCCAGGCTGTGCACATGGACCTAAAAGCCCCTTCCTTCAGGAGAAGGTCTCTTGAGCAGAGCAAAACACCCTGCTTCTGCTCTCCCCGTCTCCAGTACACACACTGGAAGTCTAGAGTCAGTCTCTATCTAGACTGCCCTAGACACACTCCACCTAGGTTCAGAGACAGGATTGCTTTAACCCCTGGAGCCACACCCACAGGTGGTAAGGAGTGTGTAATCAGCATCACACCCTTCCATGGCTCTGCATGTAATGCAATCCTGTGGAACCACAGGTCCCAGCCAACTTCACATTGCAGAGCACCCATGCTTCTGCAAAACATACCGGCCCTTTGTAATACAGCCGGTTGATACGTCACATACCCTCCCCCTCTGTTCAAACCCGTAGGGGAGAACACTTGCCAACGACCTGGGGCTGCGAGACAGGGTATCCCCGCCGCCATGCCCCACCAGTCGAGAGGGCCGTCCAAGGTGTCCAAGAGCATAAGTCCCTGAGACATCGCCCGACACTGTCACGAAACCCTGTCGTGTCAACCTAGGGTTAACGGACGTCCCCTTTCCAGACCGTTCACTCCCTGACCCCCTCCCAGGGTCACCGTAGTAGAGAGACACGTCCTCAGTCAAACCTACAGTCTTGTCCGAACCTAGGCTTACTCGTGTACCCCCAGGGCTACTGTCGGAAACTCTAAGCTCATAGCGGCCACTATCTACAGTACATCGTAGGTTTCTTCTCGGTCGGCGATTCCTTTTATCGCGTGTCTTAACTACTGGACCGACACGCCATCTTCCACTTCTTTCCCCTGAACAATGGGGAGAAGACGGCTGCTGTCCCCCACACAGTTGGCGAAGCTGCTCCTCAATTTTCAGGTTTTCTTGCCTCAACCGCTCCATGTCACGTACATGGTGTACCCGATATCCAAGAAGGCTTTGAATGTTTCCAAGACTCTCTACAGTCCCGACACAGACGAACGGAACCATACCAGCTTCCCTGGGTATATTGCTCTCGTTAGCAGCAGGGATTCTTAATCTCACTAATCCCGACTTATTCACCATGTCTTGCATGACTCGTCCGGTTTTTCCAATGACTCTCCCCACCAGAGCCCAGGGTACATGGACGATATCTTCCGCCAGACTCTGCGCTTTCCTTTTATACTCTAGCTGTCTAGTGGCTTCCTCATTTCGCAGTTGGACCTGCCACTTCATACGAACACATCTGAAGTGCATGTCCTTTAGAATAGCCACCCGCTGCCCAGTAATTTCACTGGTGGACAATATCACTAACTGTTCAGCCTCTGGGGTATAATAGACCTCACACTGGGACCTGGACTGGTACTCTGTCAAGTGACTTCGGAGCTCAGCCACTTCTTTCTCCAGCTCCCTTACTAGACTCTCAGTAGCCTGCCTAAGAAGTATCTCTTGTTGCAGATTGTCTTTGCTCATCTCTTGAATGACTCTTCAATTGCTGACCTCTCTGGTCTATGACACCCTCTTTCCTAGGCTTCTTCCACCTCTACACCTGTAACTTTTTCGTGGGGTTCAACTTTGTCATAGTCACCCCTCTCTTGGGTCTCAGCTGCTTCCTCTTCAGCTGCCTCCCAGATAGGTGGCTCGTCAGCTTGCTCAAAAGTGGGAGAGAATTCGGCTTTCAACTCTGGGGTCGACTCCTTCTCCATGGCTTCATCGCACAGACCACTGTTGTCCCAATGTATCGGTTTCTCTGGCAGCACGTCATCGCTTGCCAGTGTACCCGCCTCAGCTGCAGAACCTTTGGGTTTCTTACTCTTCTTATCCACGACCTTCTCTATATCCTCCATCTTGGTTTTACCAAGCAAGTCAGGCAGGCTCTCAGTCCTGGATGAGACCTCTGGTCCAGACTTCACCTCCTCAGAGGCTCTCTTCACTTCAGCGCCAGCTGTTTCTTGGGTCTTCACTGCATTACCTTCAACTTCCTCTGGGGTCTCTGCAGTGTCACCCTCAGCCTGGGTGTCACACCCTTCAACATGGCACTCTGTTCCTTTTAGAGATTTGGGGCTGAATTCGCTGTCATCCACCCCAGCACCTGGTAGTTCACCAATCTGCTCACCATGACTGTTGGGGATTATTCTTTCCCCCTCGCTCTCCAGGATTCCATTTCCTATACCCCTCTCGCTTGACAGACTATCAGCTGCACCTGGGGAAATCATAGGGACCACCCCCATTACGTCCTTGGTTGGCTCCTTTTCTGCGTTTTCACCCTGCTGATTTCTGTCGTTACAATGTGTCAGTTCCGTCTCTGATTCCTCTTTCTTTTGTAGGATATCACCGTCTGACTCTACCGTAGCAGTTGTGACTGGCACCATGTCTTCATTACCCAGGCATGTCACTTTCTCTGCACCCACAGACGGCATACACTGTGCCCCCTCTCGGCGTTTATTACGACTTCGGCGTCGAGAGGATGTTTTACCCTTCTCGCCCATCTGTACCACACTGTACTCGTTTGTCACCTTTCTAGAGTCAGTGTCTTTACTGGAGTCAACATCCCTCCCCCTGGTGTCCTGTACTAACATGTCCCCGCTTAACCAGGTGTCAGTCTCCTCCCCTGAAACTACTTGGGTTTTAGTGGTCAGACTGTCACCTCCCTTTGGAGATGTCACGTCACTAACTTGGGTCCGTCCATCATTTTCTTTGGTCACCCCTAACTTAGCACAGTCAATTGTAGGAGGTGCTATCTCCTCTTACCACACATAACTGCACAACAAGGACCCCTTTTAACCTCTTACGGTAAACAGACTGTCTTAGGCGGGGGCCGACTCATTCCGGTGTAATTGGTCCCGGCCTCTGTCTTCCATAAGTCCTTAAACAACTCAAAGTCCTGTCCTATGATAACGGGATAGATCAAATCCCGAACCACACCCACGTCTGGGCGCCCCATACGGTCGGGCGTCTGAATCATCACTCTGGCCAGAGGATATTCTTTAGTGGTCCCATGCACACAGCTTCCTTCTATTGTCCTACCATCCATAAAATGGAGAGTGGGCATGGGTCTCACTAAAATTAGCCAGCTCCCCGTGTCTAACAGACCAGACACACGTAGCCCATTCAAGTCCACAGTGCACTTTTGTGGCCTCACATCGGATGGATAGCCTATACCGCAGGTAGGACATAGGTAAGGCGAATCCCATTGCCCCTTGCTATAGTCCACCTGTTCGGCTTGTGAATGCTCCACCCCCTGGTGGGTCACCACTGCTTTTTGAGGCTCCGCCCCCTGTTGGGCAACCACCCCTTTTTGCGATTCCGCCCCTTTTTGGGCCACCACACCTTTTTGGGCCTCCGCCCCCTTCTGGGCAACCACCCCTTTTTGGGATTCCGCCCCCTTTTTGGCCACCGACCCTTTTTTGGGACTCTGCCCCTTGTGGGCAACCACCCCTTTTTGCGACTCCGCCCCCTTTTGGGCAACCACCCCTTTTTGGGACTCCGCCCCCTTTTGGGGTTTCCATGCAATGTCCTTAGCCCCCAGTTCACACCGTTCACCCTTATCTCCCTGGGCACCTAGTGTCCATACTGGGCCCCGAAGAGAACTCTCAAACTGGTCCATGGCTGCGACATCGCTGCACACTGACAGCTCCTGCTGTCCCCACACCAGGAACTGATAGAGCTCCTCCAGAACGTCCGCAGGGACCATTCCCTCTTTTTGGCTTTCAGCCCCCACTGTTGTCACTGGACCTCCTGGCACCTGCTGTGGGTGCTGCTGGCTCAGGAGCCCTTTCATGCTACAACGAAAAGAGGAACAGGAGGGGCGCTCCAATGGGTAATACCTGGTGGTCAAAGACAGGGGGGGGGGAGTTAGAGAACCACTAACCTTTCCGGGTTGTACTGCCCGTACAACCAGGATCTCCAGCCTGTGGTGTATCACTGCTCACCAAGCAGGGCCCCAAACTTCCGGCTGGCCTGGAATCTCCAGTCACTGGACTCTCGCCACTGCAGCACGGAACCCCGCCAACCTGCTGATTCACCGCCAGGTGCTTGAGAGCGCTGTCACTGTTCGTGGACCCGCTGATCCACCGCTAGCTACTTGAGTGCGCAGACAAAATTTTCGTGGACCCGCCGATCCACAGCAATACGTCCTAGGCCGTTGCCCTTAGCAACCAGGCTGCGTTGCCCCTAGCAACCAGACCGCATGCCCGCATTCTCCACCATATGTACGATGTGGGCCCCGAGTGTATGGGGGCCACACGCCAGGTATCGGGATTAACGCACACCGGAACAATTAGTCTCTTTAACCCCTTAACGACCGCCGATACGCCTTTTAACGGCGACAAATTAGGGTACTTCTTCCTTTCTGCCGCTTTTTAACGGCGGTCGGAAAAAAGGGTCTAGCGCCCCCCAGAGTCACAAAATTTCCGGGGTCTCAGCTGCCGGGGGGTAGCTGAGACCCTGGAGATCATGATTCGGGCCGGTTTTTCCGGTCCCCAGTCACGTGATGACCGGTATACACCGTATACCGATCATCAAGTTATAGTAAATGACCGCGCCGGTAAAAAATGATTTATCTCCCATCTGGCATGATCAAACATGCCAGAAGGGAGATAAATCTTTTTCCCGGTTCCCTCCGGTCCCCTCGGTATCCCCAAAGTGCCCCCCCCCCCCGACCCCCAACCCCCTCCCGAAAATCCAAGATGGCCGCACGCACCGGCGAGCACAGCAGCGCGCCGGCCGCATTTACACTTTTCTTATGGTTTCTGTCGTATGTGCCATAACACATGCGACAGAAACCTGCTCCCTAGGCCCTGCCGGGTCCCCCCCTATCCCCCCCGGTGTTTCCCGGTGTCAGACATACTGTCGGAGCGCTGATCCCCCGCGGCCCCCTCCTCCGGCTCCTTCTCAGCAGACGCCGGTCACATGTGCCGAGCAGCTGTCAGCTTCCTGTGTCTGTGACTCAGACGCTGGCTGCTGCTGCTGCTCGGCACACTGCAGCTGTGACCCGGGGAGAGTGGGTGCAGATTCTTTGCACCCACTCTCCTCAAATGGAGGGTCCTCACACCTAGAAAATGGGGGATACGTTCCCTGAACGTGTCCCCCATATTCTAGAAGGTCCAGAGTCGACGTGGGACGTCCAAATGGATTACAGCGGATTTTTTTTTCTTTTCTTTTCAATAAATTGGTCAATCAGGGAATGTTTTGGGGAGTGTTTTTTCAAATAAATTTTTTTTTGTTGTCAATTTTTGTTTTTTATTACTGTCAATTAGTTATGTCGGGTATCTGATAGACACCGTGACATAACTAATTGCTGGGCTTGATGCCAGGTGACATTACACACCTGGTATCAACCCCATTTATTACCCCGTTTGCCAACGCACCAGGGCGCGGGATGAGCTGGGGCGAAGCGCCAGAATTGGCGCATCTAATGGATGCGCCACTTCTGGGGCGGCTGCGGCCTGCTATTCTCAGGGTGGGAAGAGTCCAATAACCATGGCTCTTCCCACCCTGAGAATACCAGACCCCAGCTGTCAGCTTCACCTTGGCTGGTGATCTAATTTGGGGGGACCCTACGTTTGTTTTTTTTTTTAATTATTTATTTATAAATAATTAATAAAAAACAACTTGGGGAGCCCTCCAAATTGATCACCAGCCAAGGTGAAGCTGTCAGCTGTGGTTTGCAGGCTACAGCTGTCTGCTTTACCCTAGCTGGCTATCAAAAATAGGGGGGACCCCACGTCATTTATTTTAATTATTTTTTTTTTCTTTTTGGGCTAAATACAAGGCTAGGCACCTTTTAGTGCCACATGAAAGGCACTAAAGGGCGCCAGCTTAGAATATGCAGGGGGGTGGGACGTTATATATGTTTAACATCTATCCATTCATCCATTGTAGCATTTTAGGCTATGTGCCCACAATCAGGGTTTGCAGCGTTTTGGGCGCAGAGTGTTTTCCCTGCGTCCATAATGCTGCGTTGTGCAGTAGAAGCACAGTGGAAGGATTTTTAGAAATCCCGTGCCCACTGTGCTTCTTTTCTCCGCAGCATAAATCGACCTGTGGCGCAGCTTCCCGAGCCTCAGCATGTCAATTTATGCTGCGGAGATGAGTGTGCTCTGCAGGTAGCATAGAGCTCCACAGCAGCCTGAACCCAAATCGTGGGCATGGGCAGCTGCGTTCTCCCATGGACAACACTCACATCTCTGCAGGAAGGCTGACACTGTGTACTGGACGCCGTGTCGCTGGATCATGGCCACATAGCCTAAAAGAGAGAAATTTGTTGCTACAGCAACATTTTTGTGAAGTACCTGTGGATTCAAAATGCTTACTATACTCCTGAATAAAATCCTTGAGGGGTCCAGTTTCCAAAATGGAGTCACTTGTGGGGGGTTTCTAATGTATAGGTACCCAAGAGGCCCTGCTAATGTGACATGGTGCGCACAATTTATTTCAACTTTTCCAAAATTCAAATGGTGCTCCTTCCATTCCAAGCCCTCCCATATATCCAAACAGAGGTTTTTGGCCACATATGGGGTATCCCTGCGCTCACAAGAAATTGGATAACAACCTGTGGGGTCCACGTTTTGTTGTTGCCTCTTGCAAATGTGAGAAATGTGATGCTAAAGAAACATTTTTGTGAAAAAAATGAAAATTTTCAATATGGCAGCCTAAGCTTATCAAATTCTGTGAAGTATTCGTGGATTCAAAATGCTCAATATACACCTAGATAAAAGCCTTGAGGTTACTTGATTCCAGAATGGGGTCACTTGTGGGGGGCCTCCACTGTTTAGGCACTTTAGGGGCTTTCCAAATGCGACATAGCGTCCACTAATTATTCCAGCCAAATGTTCAGTCAAATTGCACTCCTTCCCTTCCAAGACCTGCCGTGTGCCCAAACAGTTGATTTCCATCACATATAAGATATCACCAAACTCAGGAGAAATTGCAGAATACATTTCATGGTGATTTTTTTCCTGTTACCCTTGTGAAAAAAAAAGCTACCTGGTTGAAGTAACAATTTTGTGGTAAAATTTTATTTTTTTATTTTCATGGCTCAACGTTATAAACTTCTGTGAAGCACCTGGGGGTTCAGGGTACTCACCAAACATCTAGATAAATTCCTTGAGAGGCCTAGTTTCCAATATGGGGTCACTTGTGGTGGTTTTTTGCTGTTTACGTACCTTAGGGGTCCTCCAAATGCAACATGGTGCCCGCAATCTTTTTCAGCCAAATTTCCTTTCCAAAATTAAAATATTGCTCCTTTCGTTCCAAGCCCTCCCATTTGTCCAAACAAAGGTTTCAGACCACATGTGAGGTATCACCGAGCTCATAAAAAAGTGGGTAACAAATATTTGGGTCAAATTTTTGGAATTACCTCTTGAAAAAGTGAGAGAATTGATGCTAAAGCAACATTTTTGAGAAAAAAATTACAATTTTCAATATGACAAAGTAACGTTATCAAAATCTGTGAAGTACCTGTGGGTCCAAAATGCTCAGTATACCCCTCGATAGAAGCCTTAAGGGGTCTAGTTTCCAAAATGGGGTCACTTGAGGGCGGTTCCTGCTGTTTAGGTACCTTAGGGGATCTGTAAAAGCAACATGGTGCCCGCAATCTGTTTCAGCTAACTTTGCTTTCCAAAATTCAAATATTGCTCCTTTCATTCCGAGCTCTCCCATTTACCCAAACAAAGGTTTCTGACCACATGTGGGGTATCAGCGCGCTCATAAGAAAGTGGGTAAGAAAGTGTGAGGTCCAATTTTTGGTGTTACCTCTTGAAAAAGTAAGAAAATTAGTGCTAAAGTAACATTTTTAGGTAAAATGTTAATTTTTATTTTTTTTCATTCCATATTACTTTAGTTCCTGTGAAGCACCTGAAGGGTTAATAAACTTCTTGAATGTGGTTTTGAGTACCTTGAGGGGTGCAGGTTTTAGAATGGTGTCACTTTTGGGTATTTTCTGTCACCCAGGCCTCTCAAAGTCAAATCAAATGGGATGTGGTCCCTAAAAAAATGGTTTTGTAAATTTTGTTGAAAAAATGGAAAATTGCTGATGAACTTTGAACCCTTCTAACTTCCTAACCCCAAAAAATTTTGTTTCAAAAATTGCGCTGATCTAAAGTAGACAAGTGGGAAATGTTATTTATTAACTATTTTGTGTGACATAACTCTCCGATTTATGGGCATAAAAATTAAAAGTTTGAAACTTGCAAAATTTTTTATTTTTTTGTCAAATTTCAGATTTTTTCACAAATAAAATAAAAAAATATCATCCTAAATTTACCTCTAACATGAAGCCCAATATGTCACGAAAAAACAATCTCAGATTCACCAGGATCCATTGAAGCGTTCCAGAGTTATAACCCTATAAAGTGACACTGGTCAAAATTGCAAAAAATGGCCTGGGCATTAAGTACAAATCTGGCTTCGTCCTTAAGGGGTTAACAGACCATATGGTTTATTAATAGCTCAAATAAACCATACTAGGTCACACAACAGAAAGATGTCAGTACTTGGCTCTATCCTCAAAGTCCAACACATAACATAAAGTCCACACGCTCTTGGACTTCCTCACACGTGTCACTGACCCTTGTCAGTACTTGGCTTTATCCTTAAAGTCCAATCCGGGTTACCTTCCTCTGAAGGCGGCTAGTGTCCTTACCAAGTTCCCCTGGCTCCAGCCAGGCTGTGCACATGGACCTAAAAGCCCCTTCCTTCAGGAGAAGGTCTCTTGAGCAGAGCAAAACACCCTGCTTCTGCTCTCCCCGTCTCAAGTACACATGTGACACCCTGGGCAAGCCAGGGGTCACAGGTAATGACATCACCACACCCTACACCCCGGTTAGGCACATCAAAGCTAGACCCAAAAATCCTTGTTGCCTTCCCCAGGGGCTGATGTCCACACCAGGGGGTGGAGCCAGGCGGTTGGTCTCCACCCACCAAGGAGTTCATAGTCCTGGAGGAGGGAAAAGACCGGCAGTTAAGCTAGGGAAGTGAAGGAGTGAAGAGTTAGAGTGTGAGGAGGAAAGTGGTAGTAGAGTAACTAACTGAGAGCGTCCGGGTGTGTGCCCCGGACAGAGACAGCAAGGTTAGCAGACGGCGGTGACCGTCTGCAGGAGTGGCCTATCGGAGTTGCCGTAAGGACCGTGGACGGGCGGTGGCCCGGCGGTACCGGACCGGTACACAAGGAGAAGCCAGCACCATTGGCAGGGGCCTTTCGGATCCCGGCAAGGCTTGGAGTCGCCGTGAATTTGCCAAATCCGTCAGTGAAGGGGACCTCTGGGTTTCCAAACAACTAAGTCCCGATTAAAGGCAACAGTCCAACCGTATGAGAGAGACACCACCACCGCCAAGGCACCAGTTTCTCAGGGCCAGCGCCTGTGGGCAAAGAGGGGCTCCTCCGGCCCATATCCAAGTCGGGGAGCGGGTTACCGGTGGGAACCCATTGGAACAAACAGAAGTACTAGGTGCAGGGAAAGAGACAGTCACCGTTAACTACCGGGGAAAAGCAACAGCAGCCGTCCATGGGAACCGTCTTTCCAGCCGTATGTTTTACCGAGAACTGTGTCATCGTCTCAGGCTGAGTGAGTACCACCGTGCCGTGCAGCACAGCGCTGCCCCCGCGACCCTGCACCTCACCAGGCCCCGCACCCGGCCTGCCATCCACTCCTACCCCATCACTGGGCCCCGGGACAACCAACCCCCTACCCACGGAGGGGAGAAGTAACAACAAAGCTGCTCCCTGTCACCGCTCCTGGGATCCCCGTCCAGAGCAGCGGTGGCATCCACACAATCACCACAACCGTGGGTGGCGTCACGGACAATAAACCCCCAAAACCATTCCCCTTTTCACTCATGGGCGAGGAGCGCCGCTCGAGTCCCCGGGATCCGGCCCATCGCTCGAGCCACCGAGCAGCAGCGGCCGCAGCAGCAGCGGCAGCCGGACCCGAACAGTGGGAGAGCGCAGCGTCCCCTCCTCCGCCCGCGACAACTTGGCGTCACGAACAGGATCTTACCGCTCTGCCATCTGGTAGAGGTGCGCCTTGTTACCGCCGGAGGTGTCCGGCCGAAAAATTTCAGAAGCCGCCATCTTTGGCGCGAAAAGTTCCCGCTCGAGCGTCTCCTCGAGTAGTGGAGGCGCGAAGGCCAAAATCCCGCCCCGATAGAGGAGGAGCCGGAAAGAGGCTAAGGGGGACGGAAACAAGATGTCTGCGCACGACGGAGCCGCTGGGGGAGCAGTGGTCGCAGCCGCAGTGGCACCCGTGGATGGGTATGGGCCTGCCCAGGTCCCGGCCGCACTGGCGGGGGGTGCTGCGGCCCCAGCTCTCGCTCAGGTGATGCCGTTCTCCTTGCCCTATGTGCCCGGAGCTACCTGGCTACCGCAGTACGACGGGAAACCTGATGCGTTACAGGTCTTCCGGAAAAAGCTTAACCCGCTCCTGGAATTGTACCTTCTGACTGATAAGCAACGTGCAGCGGTAGTGCTGGGGCAGCTAACCGGCGCAGCCGAGCAGGAGGCGGAGACCTGGGCCGAGGGAGACCGGTCCTCTGTAGCCACCATTTTTGAGAGACTACAGACTGCCTTTGAGATCCGTACCGAAGCTGAGCTGAGAATGCAGTTTTACCAATGTCGGCAACGACCTGTGGACAGTATTCGGGACTATGCTTTGCGTCTGCAAACCGCACTCCGCACACTGAAGCAGGTAGACACCATCAATGAGGCGAGACAGCAATAAAATGTTAGTAGAGCAATTTGTGCAGGGAATGAGGTCCTCCGAGGATCGCAACACCCTGATGTGGACTTTGCTGTGTTAAAGGGGCGGGCCATTAAAGCTCTGCAACCCCCAGCCTCGGAGGTCTTGGAGCCAGCCCCATGGCCAGTTGAGACGACCCCCGTCGTGGTGGCCCCTGCCCTACCAGCATCTCCAGTACCTACAGCTCCAAGCAACACGATGGAAGAACTGGCTGCCCAGGTCCGCCGTATGGATGGAGACCTCGCCAAGATTCTCGCCGCACTCCAACCTCTGACCAGATCCCAGCCTCCAGCAAAGATACAGCTCGCTGACAGCCCTGAGGATGTTCCCTGGATGCAGCGGAGAAGTGCTAACAATTCACGGAACAGACCTCCAATCTGCTACAGGTGCAGCAAGCCTGGCCATTACTTCCGACAGTGCCCGTTCAACGAGCAACCCCTGAGGCCACGGGCCAATCCTCAGGAGTAGAACCCTGTGGCCCCCCCAGACTGGCGGGACCGGTATATCGGGGCCCGGCCCATCATCCCCGTGGCTGTGGACGGCATACCGGTGATGGCTCTCTTGGACACTGGATCACAGGTAACCACTATACCATACACATTGTACCAACGGTATTGGGGGACAGACGAGCTGGCTCCCCCAGATACTAGTATAACACTGATTGCTGCTGATGGACTCCCACTGACCCAAGTGGGGTATAAACAAGTGGCCATGACTGTGGGGTGAGCTGAACTGCAACACCAGGGTATGATTGTGATCATGAATGAACCCAGTGATCATAACCCAAAGATAGTGCTGGGAACCAATGTGATGGAGCACTGTATGAGTGATGTGTTGGCCCTACTGCAGCAGCTGGCCGCCACGGCGGCGGGGAGCCGACAGAGAGCGTTCCAGCGTGAGATCCGAGCCTTGATGTACCGCCAGCATGTAAACTCGACGGGAGGAGAGATTGGTGGAGTGAGAGTGATGGATGTTGCCCCGTTGATTGTGCCCCCTAGGAGTGAGATGATGATTTGGTATAGGGCAGCTGTAAGGCCTCAGGGACGTGACTACCCTGCTATGATAGAGCCCATGCCCTCCGAGCACTGGCCCACAGTAATGGCCGCCCGAGGGGTGGTAGATGTAAAGAAGGGGAGAGTGCCCGTGAGGGTGCTGAACTGTGGGGAGGAAGAAGTTAGACTCCCCCGGTATGCTACACTTGCTAAGTTGCTCACTCTAGATCCCCACGCCATCCACAAGACAGCTTCCCCAACCTCCCCACCGACTGCCAGCACTCAACCGCCCAAAGGGGAGTCAGAGGAGTGGCACCGACAGCTACATGTAGGCACTGATGATACCCCTGCACATTACAAAGAAGGGGTATACCGGGTGGTACGGGAGTATGAACACGTTTTTTGCAAACACCCCCTAGACTTTGGGCAGATCAAAGGGGTCCAACACCATATCCCCACCAGCGAGCACCCCCCTATCAAAGAGAGGTACAGGCCTATTCCCCCTGCACACTGCCAATGTGCCAAAGACATGTTGAGGAACATGAAGGAGGCAGACGTTATCAGGGACAGCTGTAGCCCCTGGACTGCCCCATTGGTACTGGTTAAGAAGAAGGACGGCACCATGCGGATGTGTGTGGATTACCGTAAGATTAACCAGATAACGCATAAGGATGCCTACCCACTGCCCCGCATCGAAGAGTCTTTGGCCGCACTAAGAACCGCAAACTACTTCTCTACCCTTGACCTCATCAGTGGGTACTGGCAAGTGGCCGTGGCACCCGAGGACCGGGAGAAAACTGCCTTCACCACCCCGATGGGGCTCTGTGAATTTAATAGCATGCCGTTTGGGCTGTGCAACGCCCCTGGAACCTTCCAACGGTTGATGGAATGCTGTCTGGGACATCTAAATTTCGAGACCGTCCTGTTATACCTGGATGATGTGATTGTGTACTCCCAGACATATGAAGCCCACCTGGAGCACCTGGCCGAGGTGTTCGCGTCCCTTGCCAAATAAGGGATGAAGTTGAAGCCCTCCAAGTGTCATCTGCTGAAACCCAGAGTGCAGTACCTAGGGCATGTGGTGGGTGCAGAAGGTGTCGCCCCCGACTCTGAAAAGATCACTGCCATCCAAGACTGGCCGAGACCGACCACGGTGAGGGAAGTAAGGCAGTTCCTGGGTCTGGTGGGGTACTACCGTCGCTTTATCAAAGGATACACGAAGATGGCTGCCCCCATGCAAGACCTCCTCGTGGGACAGACCAAAGGTGGTAGACCCCTCGGGGCTCCACTGGTGTGGGAAGAGAGGCATGAGGAATCCTTCCACCAGCTGAAAGCGGCCTTGACTGGGGAGGAGATCCTAGCGTATCCTGATTACAGCCCCCCGTTCATCCTCTACACCGATGCCAGCAATGTGGGCTTGGGGGCAGTCTTGTCCCAGGTCCAAGATGGGAAGGAGAAAGTGATTGCCTATGCTAGCCGGAGGCTCCGACCGACTGAAAGGAACACTGAAAATTACAGCTCTTTCAAGGTGGAGCTCCTGGCGCTGGTGTGGGCTATCACCGAGCGGTTCCGCCATTACTTGGCCGCAGCAAAATTCACCGCTTTCACGGATAACAATCCGCTGACCCACCTGGACACGGCCAAGTTGGGTGCGTTGGAACAGCGGTGGGTGGCCAGGCTAGCCAATTACGACTTCACAATTAAATACAGGGCCGGTCGTGTCAACGTTAATGCTGATGCACTCTCTCGGACGCCCCACTTGTCAGAAGAAGGGTGCGAGGATGATGACCTCGAAGAGATCGAGTTGCCTGCGTTTCACCAGCCACCAACTGAGAAGGTCCATGTTCACCAACAACGGGTGAACCTGGACCCGCTACCCAGTCAGGAGTGGCAGGAAGCTCAAAACCAGGCGCCGGATGTCCGCCTAGTCAAGACCCTAGTGGAGCAAGGCGCGGCCGGAATAGACCCTACCGCCCCAGCTGAAGCCCAACGCCTGTGGAAAGAACGGACCTGGCTGTATCTACACCAAGGGAAGTTGTACCGTGAGCTGATTAACCCAAAGACTCATGAGAAAATCCGCCAGTTGGTGATTCCCCAAGCTAATGTGCCCACCATTCTACAAGCATACCATGATGGTGCCGGACACTTTGGATGGAAGAAATTGGAAATTCTGTTGAGGGAGCGGTTCTATTGGAGCGGGATGCGGGAGTCTGTGGAGACCTGGTGCCGAGAGTGCGGCCCGTGCACGCTGAGAAGGAAGGACGAGGCCAGGCAGAAGGCACCCCTGCACCCGATCGTTACACATCAACCGCTGGAGCTGGTCGCCCTGGACCATGTGAATCTCACCCCCAGCCGAAGTGGGTACACTTACGCTCTCACCATAGTGGATCACTATTCAAGGTTCATGGTGGTTGTCCCGGTCAAAGACCTAACCGGCCATACCGCCACTAGAGCATTCCAAGCTTACTTCTGTCGACCACATGGATACCCTGAGAAGGTGCTTACTGACCAAGGCCCAGCCTTTGAAGCGGAGGTGTTCCATGAGTTCTGTCAGCTGTACGGCTGCAAGAAGATTCGGACCACGCCTTACCATGCCCAAACCAACGGCATGTGTGAGAAGATGAACCATTTGGTCCTTGGCCTCCTCAAGACGCTGCCGCTAGAAGAGCGGAACCTGTGGCCGGAGAAGCTGCCTGACTTGGTCGATATGTACAACAATATCCCGTCCAGCTCAACGAAGTGCACCCCAGCATATCTGATGAGGGCTCGCCCCGGCCGACTGCCGGTGGACCTGGAAATGGGATTGGAAGCCCCAGAAACACTCCCTTCGACGGCTGAATGGGACACCCGGCGGAGGGTCCAGTACCGACAGATTCAGGAATATGTGGAGAACTTAAGTCAGAGTCGGGAACAACAGGAGCGGCGCTTCAACCAGAAGGCGTCTGCTGGCCCTTTCCAGCCCGGAGAGGTAGTGTTGAAGCGGAAGAGGAGGACCCACAAACTGGATGATCAATGGGAGCAAATCCCATATGTCATACAGCCCACAGGATGGGAAGATGGGAAGGCCTACCAGATCAGCCGAGACCAAGAGGGCACGGTGGCCACGGTGTCCCGAGACCATCTAAAGAGGTGCCCACGAGCATTGAGGGTAGCGGCTGAAGTTCCGACTCCTAAACCGGCAGAGAGGGCAAAAGAGGTAATCCACACTGTGATGAGTGACTTCCCAGCGGACTGGCCCACACAGAACGGCGCGGTGATTCTTCCAGTGATACTGTTCCCACAACCCGTGGATGAAGAAATGATGGAGGCTATCAACCGTGAGCCAGTGCCAGTGCCCAGGGATGAACCTGTACCCAGCTCCCCTATGCCTCCGCCTGCCCCACACGATGACAGGGAAGAGGAACTGATTGTTCCCTCTCCCCCACTGCCTGTCACTACTGACACCGGACCCCGGAGGTCCACTCGCCCCAACCTAGGTAGACCCCCACTTAGGTACAGGAAAACTATTCTTTAAGAGGGGGGGAAGAGTGTGTATTTAAAAGTTCTGCAAGTTTGAAAATGAAAATGATTAACCGAAGTTAACCCGATTGTCTGCTTGATTGAACCGGTCGTTGCCGGCACCGTTATCCCCGTGGGGACCGTCTGAAGTTGCGTAAGGGACTCCTTACGGACAAGCCCGTGAACTTTCAGGGCAACCACAAACTTGTGGGATGTAAATAATGTTGTTGTTGCAGCTTCCACCGTTACCGCCTCCGGAGAGGCAGATTGGAGGGAGGGCCCGCAGTGGAGCAGGCTGGGGCCCAGCCACCACCGAAACCGGTGGCTACCCTCTGGGGGTTCCAGGGGCTCCCCATGGACGTGGGTCCCCTGGAAAGGACAGATCCCACTTGGGTAACTTGGTGCAGGACTGGGGTCAAGGGGTGCTGCCTGTTTTCTTAGGGGCAGCATCAGGGCCAGGTTACTTGGGTGGGAGAGAGCGGAAGCCGTAACCGTTAACCGTTTGAAACCGTTTGAAACGTTTAAGAAAGTGCCTCCCGATGTGGGATGATGTTAATATGCATTTATGTCTGTTACCGTTTTTTTATATTTTTGCAGAAAAATAAAACCGGTGTTGGACGGGCAGCCTGCGGACGGTCTGCATTTTGCTAAGGGGGAATGTGACGCCCTGGGCTCGCCAGGGGTCACAGGTAATGACATCACCACACCCTACACCCCGGTTAGGCACATCAAAGCTAGACCCAAAAATCCTTGTTGCCTTCCCCAGGGGCTGATGTCCACACCAGGGGGTGGAGCCAGGCGGTTGGTCTCCACCCACCAAGGAGTTCACAGTCCTGGAGGAGGGAAAAGACAGGCAGTTAAGCTAGGGAAGTGAAGGAGTGAAGAGTTAGAGTGTGAGGAGGAAAGTGGTAGTAGAGTAACTAACTGAGAGCGTCCGGGTGTGTGCCCCGGACAGAGACAGCAAGGTTAGCAGACGGCGGTGACCGTCTGCAGGAGTGGCCTATTGGAGTTGCCGTAAGTACCGTGGACGGGCGGTGGCCCGGCGGTACCGGACCCGTACACAAGGAGAAGCCAGCACCATTGGCAGGGGCCTTTCGGATCCCGGCAAGGCTTGAAGTCGCCGTGAATTTGCCAAATCTGTCAGTGAAGGGGACCTCCGGGTTTCCAAACAACTAAGTCCCGATTGCAAGCAACAGTCCAACCGTATGAGAGAGACACCGCCACCGCCAAGGCACCAGTTTCTCAGGGCCAGCGCCTGCGGGCAAAGAGGGGCTCCTCCGGCCCATATCCAAGTCGGGGAGCGGGTTACCGGTGGGAACCCATTGGAACCAACAGAAGTACTAGGTGCAGGGAAAGAGACAGTCACCGTTAACTACCGGGGAAAAGCAACAGCAGCCGTCCGTGGGAACCGTCTTTCCAGCCGTGTGTTTTACCGAGAACTGTGTCATCGTCTCAGGCTGAGTGAGTACCACCGTGCCGTGCGGCACAGCGCTGCCCCCGCGACCCTGCACCTCACCAGGCCCCGCACCCGGCCTGCCATCCACTCCTACCCCATCACCGGGCCCCGGGACAACCAACCCCCTACCCACGGAGGGGAGAAGTAACAACAAAGCTGCTCCCTGTCACCGCTCCCGGGATCCCCGTCCAGAGCAGCGGTGGTGTCCACACAATCACCACAACCGTGGGTGGCGTCACGGACAATAAACCCCCAAAACCATTCCCCTTTTCACTCACGGGCGAGGAGCGCCCATCGCTCGAGCCACTGAGCAGCAGCGGCCGCAGCAGCGGCGGCAGCCGGACCCGAGCAGTGGGAGAGCGCAGTGTCCCCTCCTCCGCCCGCGACACACACACTGGAAGTCTAGAGTCAGTCTCCATCTAGACTGCCCTAGACACACTCCACCTAGGTTCAGAGTCAGGATTGCTTTAACCCCTGGAGCCACACCCACAGGTGGTAAGGAGTGTGTAATCAGCATCACACCCTTCCATGGCCCTGCATGTAATGCAATCCTGTGGAACCACAGGTCCCAGCCAACTTGACATTGCAGAGCACCCATGCTTCTGCAAAACATACCAGCCCTTTGTAATACAGCCGGTTGATACGTCACAATATATATATATATATATATATATATATATACATATACATATATATATATATATATATATATATATATATATATATACATACACACACAGTGTATATATATATATATATATAAATAAAAGCTTTGAGCATGAGTCTACATTCCTTTTATAGACAATCAGCTTGGCTGCCTCATGCATTAATTTGACTTGCAAATATTTAACAATTGGTTACTGATGCGGTGATGCAGATTCTTGTAATTTGTAATGTCACTGCACTGTTGCTGTAACTCAGAAAAAAAAATCTAAATTTAAATTTTTATTATTTTGTTAGTATTTTATAAATCCACTTTTGGATTTCAACACTGTCTGTATCCTTCTTGGTATGCTTTTGATCAGATTCAAGCATGTATTAACCAAAATCTATTCTCAGCTCTCTTCTATACTCTCCTAATGTTGGTACATATTGCTTGACTCACTTGGGTATGTATATAGCTTTTTTTTAACTCAACCCACAATTGTTCAATTTGGTTGAGCTTTGGGAACAGTGGGGGTCTGTTCAGAACCTCTTCTTCATTGTCACTGAACCATTTCTTCCCCAATCTCGACATACTGTACGCTTTGGGTAGTTGTCCTGCTGGAACACCATGCCGTCCTTTCCTTATCCATAGTACTCAAGTATACGAAGTAACTGTCTTGTAGGATACTCAGATATAGCTCAGCATAGAGACTACCATGGATCCTCATCACGTTTTTAACGTCCTTGGCTGTGAAACAACCTTATGCCATCAGGCTTCCTCCTCCAAACTTGACAGGTACTTCAATTTCTCAATCCTTGAGCTCTTCTTTCCCTTTTTTCTTCCAGATTCATTTTCACCCATCAGAGCCCATTCTACCGACTTTCAACTCATCAGTCCAAATCACCCGTTTCCAATCTTCTACTGTCCACGTTTCGCACTTTTTTGCAAACTAGAATCAAGGCTTCTTATGATGATATTGAAGTTGAGGCTTCTTTATCTTGTTTCGGGTCACCATTCCAAATTTGTGTAACATGAGTCTGACGGTGCTGGCATGGACATTTGTGATCACACTATTATGAAGCATATGAACCACCTCCACTGATGTGTTTGTCGGAACAGAACTGAGAGACCTTGTGATGAGCCAACTTGTTGACTCTGATATTTTGCC
This sequence comes from Anomaloglossus baeobatrachus, assembly GCF_048569485.1. Classification (NCBI taxonomy): domain Eukaryota; kingdom Metazoa; phylum Chordata; class Amphibia; order Anura; family Aromobatidae; genus Anomaloglossus; species Anomaloglossus baeobatrachus. The sequence continues at coordinate 333,692,884 of NC_134358.1, forward strand.
TGGACATCCACCTCTTGGCCTTTGAATGAATGGACTTCATTTAGTATTCTCCCAACTTTCATGGCATGCACAGGATGCAATTTGTCAATTTTTGGTGCCAAGAAACCGCTATTGATGAGCTCCATGATGCTGTTCTTTTCTTAGGAAATCTTCTTCATGGCTGCTCTTTGATTAGAACCAGTGGCTCTCACTTGGGAATCAACCTAATAACACACTGAGCTATTAATGAATATGAGAACAGGTTGTAATTTTTAGTATACAGAAAGAAAAATATTTTTCAAACCCATATAACTAATTACATGCTAAATAGTATCAACTCAAATTTGTGTATGAGATAGCTAAGATGATTGTCTAAAAATGAAGGTAGTCTCACACTCAAAGCTGTAGTGGATGGTGAAAATTTCCATCTTTACCCTTTTGATCCTCACTGTGTATATGTGTGTGTGTGTGTGTGTGTGTGTGTGTGTGTGTGTGTGTGTGTGTGTATATACAGTATATAAATAAATATATATTGTGACGACTTGGGCCCCAAGCGTATGGGGGAACATGCATCAGGTAACGGGATTGAGTCACACAAGAGCCCTTATCACTTAAAATGTCCATGCGATTCATTCAAGCCTGTCATAAGCCGCTGTTACAGTTCCTTTAAACATATTTCAGCAACATGCCACTATCCCCAGTCGGTTCCAACAGGGAGTAGATCCACAAGGCTTCATACACACACAGGGTCTCCGTGCCAACATCACATACCTTTACTCACTGATCCGGTCCGGTTCACTCCATTGAATCTAAATCTATTCCACCCCAGGAGATTTAGCAGTCTCCCCATACACTGACTCCGGTCAGCGTTGCCCTGCTCTCAGAGGCTTCTTACACACAGCCTCCCACACTTCCCTGCTAGACTCCCATGTGATCACCACCAGACACATGATATCCCTCCCAGACACCCCCCTGAGTGGGAGGCATGTGGATGGTCAGTCCCGCCTATTGCTTTCTGGGACTATCCCATGCATCTAGCCCTGAAACATGCTACCAAAAGACTCGTGGAACTACAAGTCCCAGCGAACAATCCAAGTTCAAGGCCGAGGCTCTCTGCGACACACACCGGCCACCTCCAAGGTTACCGAGTGCCAACTCACATACCATCCCCCTCTGTTCACACCCGTAGGGGAAAACACTTGCCAACAACCTGGTGCCCCGAGACAGTGCATCCACGCTGCTGTGCCCCACCAGTCGAGAGGGCCGTTTCAGTCGCCTAAGAGCATCAGTTCCTGAGACATCGTCCGGTGTTGTCACCAATCCCCGTCTTGTCAACCTAGGGTCAAGGGATGTCCCATTCATGGACTGTTCTCTGCCTGACCCACTCCCAGGATCACCGCAGTAGAGAGACTCTTTACCAGTCAAATCTACGGTCTGGTCCGAACCTAGGTTTTCCTGTGTACCCCCAGGGCTACTGTCGGGAACTCTAAGCTGCAAGCTGAACGGAGTTGCTCTAAGCTCATACTGTCCCCTACCTACAGGACTTCGTAGGTTGGTTCTCTGTCGGCAATTTCTTTTATCGCGTGTCCCAACTACCGGACCGACACTCCACTTTCCTCTTCTTTCCCCTGAACAAGACAGCTGATGTCTTCCACACAGGCGGCGAAGCTGCTCCTCAATTTTCAGGTTTTCTTGCCTCAACTGCTCCATGTCATGTACATGTGTCACCCGATATTCAATAAGACTTCGTATGTTTCCAAGACTCTCTACAATCCCGACGCCAACAAATGGAACCATACCAGCTTCCCGGGGTATCTTGTCCTCGTCATCATCTGGGATTCTTAATCTCATCACTCCAGACTTGTCCACCATTTCTTGCATGACTCGTCCATTTTTCCCGATAACTTTCCTTACAAGAACCCTGGGTATCTGGATGACATCTTCTACCAGACTCTCCAGCCATCTAGCGGCTTCTTTATTCTGCAACCGGATCTTCTGCTTCATGCGCACAAATCTGAAGTGCATGTCACCAGGATAGCCACCCGCTTCACTGTGGTTTCAGTGGTGGACAATATAACTAACTTTGTAGCCTCTGACGACAAGTACACTTTACATGCTTCCACAGCCTTCTTAAACTCTTCATGCATGGACTCCCTGGTACACGCTTCTCTTAAGTCTTCCGGTACATCCACCATGCACTTGACCAAAGAAGTCTCATTCTTCTTTCTGCCACCAGATGACTGTCTTGTTGATCTTCCAGGGTCAGCTCTCTTTGGGCTTCACCTGCTTCAACATGTTTGGCCAGGAGAGACACTTGTTGCTCCATCTTTTCCAAGGCTACTTTATTCCTCGTCTCGTACTCTACCAGGCAACCTCTGAGCTTAGATACTTTTTCCTTCAGCTCGTCTACTCTGTTCTCTACAGCCTGTCTCAGGAGCTTTTCTCGCTTCTGATGGGCTTTTATTATCTTCTTGAGCCTCCTCATCTCGGCATTTTCATCTTCAGCCACCTCACAGCTAGGTGGCTCAACAGCTTGCTTTTTGTGGTCTGTGTGGACACTTGTTCCACCAATGTTCTCCAAGGTTTCTTCCTCTAAACTTATCTCAAGGACATCTTGGCCTATAGTACCCTCTCTACATTGACGATTTTCTGTTTGCTTAGCAAATGGAGAGGACACCGCTTTCATCTCCATGGCTTTCTCCTTCTCAACCAAAACAATCTCTATGTCTTCCACATTGGTCTTACCAGGCTGGTCATTCAGGCTCTCAGTCCCTGATGAGACCTCTGGTCCAGACTTCACCTCCTGAGAGGCTCTCTTCACTTTTATAGCATCAGCTGTCTCTTGGGTCTTCGCTGAATTATCTTCACCTTCCTCGTGGTTCTCTGCAGTGTCACCTTCAGTCTTTTCTTCCTTTCCTGCCAGGATGTCACACCCTTCAGTGTGGTACTCTGTTTGTTGTAAAGCTTTGGCGCTATTTTCACTGTCCATCATCCTAGCACTGGATGGACCATCAGTCTGCTCACCATAATCTTTGTGTTTTTCTCCCCATCACCACTCTCTAGGATATCATCTCCTACAGTGCACTCCAGGATTTCATATCCTATAGTGCTCACACTCGACAGACGATCAGCCAGCTTCACGCTTTGAAATCATAGGGGACACCACCATTACTACCTTGGTTGGCTCCTTTTATGCAATTTCAGCCCGCTGATTTCTCTCGTTACAATGTGTCAGCTCAGATTCCTCTTTCTCTTGCAGGACCCTGCCGTCTAACTCTACATTAGCAGTTGTCCCTAGCAACGAGCATTCCTCAACAAGGAACTCAACCTTCTCACTTATCTGTCTCTTACTGTACTCATTCATCACCTTTCTTGAATCAGTGTCTTTACTGGAGTCATAGTCACTCCCCCTGGTGTCCTGGAGTAACATGTCCCCACTTAACAGGTGTCAGTCCCCTTATCTGGAGCTACTATAATTTTAGTGGTCACACTGTCTCTTCCCTTTGGAGACGACACTTCACTAAGTTGGGGAGACCCTCTATTTCCCTTGGTCACCCCTAACTCTGGACAGTCTTTTTTAGGAGGTACCATTTCCTCATTACCCCTCAATATACCACAGGGAATCTGTGTAACCTCATAAGGAAGAGAGGCTTCCTTAGGCGGACGCCGACTCATTCCTGAACAATCGGTCCCGGCCTCTGTCTTCCATAAGTCCCTAAATAATTTTGAGCCCCAACCTACAATAATTGGATGGAGCAAATCCTCAACCACACCTACATCAGGGCACTCCAATTGCTTGGTCGTTTGAATTATCACTCTGACCAGGGGATATTCTTTAGTGGTCCCATGCACACAGCTACCTTGTATTTTCCTACCGACCATAAAATGAAGATTGAGTATGAGTCTCACTAAGGTCAGCCGGCTCTCCGGGTCTAACAGACCAGACACTATTGTCCCATTCAATTCCACGTAGCACTCCTGTGGCCACATACCAGATGGATAGCCTATACCGCAGGTAAGACATATGTAAGGCGAACCCCATCGCTCCTTGCTATAGTTCACCTGTTCGGACTTGGAATACTCCCCCTTGTGGGCAACTATTCCTCTAAGGGCCTCCACCCCCTTTTGAGCAACCACCCCTTTATGGGACTCCACCTCCTTTCGGGCAACCATCCCTTTATGGGACTCCACCCCTTTTCAAGCAACCTTCCCTTTATGGGACTCTACCCTCTTTCAGGCAACCATCCCTTAGGGGTACTTTGCACGCTGCAACATCGCTAGCCGATGATAGTGATGCCGAGCGCGATAGTATCCACCCCTGTTGCACATGTGACATCTTGTGATAGCTGCCGTAGCGAACATTATCGCTACGGTAGCTTCACACGCACTTACCTGCCCTGCGACGTCGCTCTGGCCGACGACCCACCTCCTTCCTAAGGGGGCGGGTCGTACGGCGTCACAGCGACGTCACACGGCAGGCAGCCAATAGAAGTGGAGGGGCGGAGATGAGCGGGACGTAAACATCCAGCCCACTTCCTTCCTTCCGCATAGCCCCTGGAGGCAGGTAAGGAGATGTTCCTCGCTCCTGTGGCTTCATACACAGCGATGTGTGCTGCCGCAGGAACGAGGAACAACATTGTACCTGTCGCTGCAGCGATATTATGGAAATGACCGACACTATACAGATCACTGATTTTCGACGCTTTTGCGATCGTCTATCGGCGCATCTAGGCTTTATATGTTGCGACGTCTGTACCGGCGCCGGATGTGCGTCACTTTCAATTTGACCCTGACGATATCGCAGTCGCGATGTCGCAACGTGCAAAGTACCCCTTACAGTGAAAACATATTTCAGCAACATGCCACTATCACCAGTCGGTTCCAACAGGGAGATCCACAAGGCTTCATACACACACAGGGTCTCCGTGCCAGTGTGGCGCCCTGGACAAGCCAGGACGTCACAAGCACAACACCAACACACCCCACACTCCCGGTCAGGCACACCGAAGTCAGACAAAAACCCTTGTTGCCTTCCTCCAGGGGCTGATGTCCACACCAGGGGGTGGGCCAGGCGGTTGGCCCCGCCCACCAAGGAGTTCACAGTCCTGGAGGCGGGAAAAGTGAGGAGTTGAGTTTTGGAAGTGAAAGTGGAAGGAGGAAAGTGGCAGTAGAGAAGCCTGAAGTTGGTCCGGGTGTGTGGCCCGGACGGATCAGCAAGGTTGGCAGACGGTGGTGATCGTCTGCAGGGGAGGCCTATTGGAGCCAGCCGTAAGGACCGTGGACGGGCAGTGGCCCGGCGGTACCGGACCGGTACGCAAAGAGAAGCCAGCACCATCCGGCAGGGGCTTACGGACCCCGGCAAGGCTAGGAGTCGCTGTGAATTTGCCAAATCCGGTAGCGAAGGGAACCTCCTGGGTTTCCCAGCAGCCAAGTCCCGACAGAAGACAACAGTCCAACCGAGAGAGGGAAACACAGTCACCACCAAGGCTAAAGTTCCCAGGGCCAGAGCCTGCGGGCAAAAGGGGCTCCTTCAGCACCCATCCAAGCTGGGGAGCGGGTTACCGGTGGGAACCCATTGGAACCGTACACGTTACACAGGTGCAGGGAAAGGCAGTCACCATCAACCTGCCGGGAGGAGGAACACCGCAGCCGTCTGTGGGACCCGTCCATCCAGTCGTGTGTTTTACCGAGAACTTTGTCCTCATCATTGGCTGAGTGAGTACCACAGTGCCGTGCGGCACAGCGCTGCCCCCGTGACCCTGCACCTCACCAGGCCCCGTAACCCGCCTGCCATTCACCCCTACCCCCATCACCGGGCCCCGGGACAACCTACCCACGGAGGGGAGAACTAACATCCAGGCTGCTCCCTGTCATCGCTCCCGGGATCCCCGTCCAGAGCAGCGGTGGTGTCACCAATATCACCACAACCGTGGGTGGCGTCACGGACAATATCCAATCCCCACAATCAATCCCCACCCTTTTCACTCACGGGCGAGGAACGCCGCTCGAGTCCCCGGGATCCGGCCCACCACTCGAGCCACCACCGAGCAGCGGCAGCAGCGGCCGGACCCGAGCAGCGGAAGAGCGCAGCGACCCTCCTCCGCCCGCGACAACTTGGCATCACGAACAGGATCTTACCGCTCTGCCGTCTGGTAGAGGTGCGCCTTGTTACCGCCGGAGGTGTCCGGCCGAAAAATTGGAGAAGCCGCCATCTTGGGCGCGAAAAATTCCCGCTCGAGCGTCTCCTCGAGTAGTGGAGGCGCGAAGGCCGGAGCCCCGCCCCGAGGAGGAGCTGGAAAGAGACTAAGGGGGACGGAAACAAGATGTCTGCGCCCGACGAAGCCGCTGGAGGAGCGGCGGACGCAGTCGTGGGAGCACCCGTAGATGGGAATGGGCCTGCACAGGTCCCGGCCGCGCTGGCGGGGGGCGCCGTGGCCCCAGCTCTCGCTCAGGTGATGCCGTTCTCTCTGCCCTATGTGCCCGGAGCTGCCTGGCTACCGCAGTACGATGGGAAGCCTGATGCCTTGCAGGATTTCCGTTTAAAAGCTTAGTCCGCTACTAGAGCTGTACCCCCTGACTGATAAGCAACGTGCAGCGCTAGTGCTGGGGCAGCTAACTGGCGTGGCTGAGCAAGAGGCGGAGACCTGGGCCGAGGGGGACCGGTCCTCTATAGCCACTATCTTTGAGAAGTTGCAGACCGCCTTTGAGATCCGTACCGAGGCAGAGTTGCGGATGCAGTTCTATCAATGCCGGCAACTGGTCCCCTTTGGGACCCCTTACAAACCACTGCGTAGGAACTACTACGGACAAGCCCGAGAACTGGCAGGGCATACACGAACTTGTGGTATGTAAATAAAAATGATGTTTTTATGGCTTATCCGTTACCGCCTCCAGAGAGACTGATTTGGAGGATGGGTCTGGAGGGAAGTGATGGCCCAGGCCCGCCACTACCGCAACCGATCCAGCAAACCGATCAGATGATATTGGATCCGGATTGGACGGCGCGGGACCCTTGACCCAGGATTACTGCGGAGGGGGGTTCTTTATTTCATTAAAGATGGAGTCACTAATTGTTTTGTGTTTTATTTCTAATAAAAATATTTTTCTGTGTGTTGTGTTTTTTTTTTATCTTTACTAGAAATTCATGGTGGCCATGTCTAATATTGGCATGACACCATGAATTTCAGGCTAGCGCCAGCTGATAATATACAGCTAGCCCTAACCCCATTATTACCCAGCGAGCCACCCGGCATCAGGGCACCTGGAAGAGTTGGATACAGCGCCAGAAGATGGCGCTTCTATGAAAGCGCCATTTTCTGGGGTAGCTGCGGACTGCAATTTGCAGTGTGGGTGCCCAGAAAGCTTGGGCACTTTGCACTGCGGATTGTAATCCCCAGCTGCCTAGTTGTACCTGGCTGGACACGTCATTTTTTTTTTTTTAATTTCATGAAATTCATGAAATTAAAAAAAAAAAAAGGGCTTCCCTATATTTTTGGTTCCCAGCCGGGTACAAATAGGCAGCTGGGGGTTGGGTACAGCCCGTAGCTGCCTGCTGCACCTGGCTAGCATACAAAAATATGGCAAAGCCCACGTCATTTTTAGGGGGCAAAAAACTCCTACATACAGTCCTGGATGGAGTATGCTGAGCCTTGTAGTTCTGCAGCTGCTGTCTGCTCTCCTGCATACACTATTGGATGGAGTATGCTGAGCCTTGTAGTTCTGCTCCCCCTGCCTCTCCCTCCAGCATACAGTCCTGGATGGAGTATGCTGAGCCTTGTAGTTCTGCAGCTGTCTGCTCTCCTGCATACACTAGTGGAGAATGAAGAACATATTGAAGAAGAAATGACATCAGACCTTTTTTTCTTTTTTTTTTTTCTTCAACAATCTTTAATGGCATTGTTCACTGGTGAAAAAACGCAATGAGCAAAAACGCACCAAAACACAGCGTCAAAAAAATGCAGTGTGTGAACTTAACCTAACGTGTGTGTGAACAATGGCATAATAGGGGAAAGGAAGGGGGCTGGAATGAGAATTTTACTAAAGGATGGGGGACCCATTCACACACTGCACAAGGATAAGGGTGGCCCCATTCACATACTGCACAAGGATGGGGGAGGGCCCATTTACACACTGCACAGAGATGGGGGTCCCATTCACACACTGCACTGGGATGGGGGGGCCCATTCACACACTGCACAAGGATGGGAGGCCCATTCATACACTGCACAAGGATGGGGGGGACCATTGCTACACTGCACAAGGATGGGGGTTGACCATTGCTACACTGCACAAGGATGGGGGGACCATTCATACACTGCACAAGGATGGGGGGTACCATTGCTACACTGCACAAGGATGGGGGTTGAGCGTTGCTACACTGCACAAGGATGGGGGGACCATTGCTACACTGCACAAGGATGGGGGGCATTGGTACACGGCACAAGGATGGGGGGGCCCGTTGCTACACAGCACAGGGATGGGGGGGCCCGTTACCTATATACAGATCTCCTGTTTATAAAGTCATCTGTGATCACTGTATTACCTGTACACTGACACTATATACAGAGCTCCTGTGTATAATGGCACTGATGGTAATATTAATGTTATTAGTATTGTGGTTTTTATTCATGATCATTTATTGTAGTATTCGTCACTGTGAAGTAGTAATATGTGGTCTTGTCATGGTTTGGTGGTATTTGTCTCTTGTATGTAGTATTATTTGGTAGTCTGGTCATAGTGTCGTGGTATTTCTCCCTTGTATGTGGTAATATTTGGTTACTATGTGGTCTAATTATGGTGTGTCAGTATTACTCTCTTGTATGTGGTTGTGTTTGATCACTATGTATTGGTAATATGTTATCTGGTCATGATGTGTCAGTATTACTCTCTTGTATGCGGTGGTGTTTGATCACTATGTATTGGTAATATGTTATCTGGTCACTATGTGGTGGTAATATGTTGTCTGGTCACGGTGTGGCGCTATTTCCCCCTTGTATGTGATATTATTGGTCTTGGTATAGTGGATTGTGTTGTGTCTGGAGGTCACTTTTTCTCTCTATCAATATGGGGAAGATTCTTTATTTCCAATAGTTTAAATATTTGAATGTTTAATCCTTCGCTGTCGTGTGATTATTACACTGCAGCAAATATGCACTTACAGAGGTTCTCCAGTGAAAACAAGTAATCTCCTTTACTAAGGCCACATGCACACAGTATTTGGTGAGTTTTTTACCTCAGTATTTGAAGCCAAAACCAGGAATTGTAGATCAGTAAAATGAGAGGAAAAGTATAATAGAAAGACGAGCACCGCTTCTGCATTTTTCACCCACTACTGATTTTGGCTACAAATGCTGATGTAAGATACTGACCAAATACTGAAAGTGTGAACGTGGCCTAAGTATGTGATAACTTATTCATCAGTGGTGGTCGGATTGCTGGGACCCGAACTGATCAGCAAAATGTGCACCTTTAATCCCCATTACACTGGAGCTCATGTCTGACCCGACCCCTGATCCATTCATTCCCTCAGTGGCTGTGAGCGCTGTGCTTGTTTTTATCTGACTGCTCCACAGAGGATGAATGGAGCTGCGGTCACACATCCCACCCCACAGAGGATGAATGGAGCTGCGGTCACACATCCCACGCCACAGAGGATGAATGGAGCTGCGGTCACACATCCCACCCCACAGAGGATGACTGGAGCTGCGGTCACACATCCCACCCCACAGAGGATGACTGGAGCTGCGGTCACACATCCCACGCCACAGAGGATGACTGGAGCTGCGGTCACACATCCCACCCCACAGAGGATGGATGGAGCTGCGGCCACACATCCCACCTGCTGCCGCTGCATTGTATAATAGGCATATAAGTGTCCTGTCAGGGATAAAAGTTCCCCAATCTTCCGGTCGGTGCGGTTTCCACTGGTCTGGTTCCACCAATCAATAAGTTATCACCAACCTATCCTGTGGATCAGTGATAACTTGTCACCAAAGATCCCATTACTGCAAACTACTGTAATTGTACAGAGTTATTGTGTGTGCACAGGAGATGTGCAGGAGCTGCCTGTGCTTTACAGTCAGCGCTAAACTATAACGGGCATAGCAGCTAACAGATATTTGCATGTAGCTGTAGGGTGGGCCCCTAGAGTTATTTTCCCTGGTAGGCCCCAGACACCCTAGTCCGACCCTGTATATATGTGTATATATATATATATATATATATATATATATATATATATATATATATATATATGTCTATATATATATATATATATATATATATATATATACACTGTATAATATATAAAGCTGAGTGTATGGTATGATGTATGTGTGTGAGTATGTCCACTAAAGGAATTTGCAGCGTCGCATGGACAATCACGAAATTTTGCACAGACACCCCATTTAACTCAGGGAACATCATAGACTATGTTTTGAGGGGAAATTTTAAGCCCGTGCTTTACAATTATTCGCCAAAAAACCTGCCTCCATTAAAGTCAATGGAGCTGGGAGCCTAAATGTAGCCAGAACTTCAGAAAAATGCGCAGCCACGCCCTTGAATGGAAAGTTGGTGTGTCACAATGCAGCCAGGGAGACAGACAGAGACAGACAAACATAGACAGACACTGACACAGACAGATAAAGAGACAGACAGACAGGGAAAGAAACAGACAGGGAAAGATACAGACAGAGGCAGGCAGGGATATGTACAGACAGAGGACAGAGACAGGCAGGGAAAGAGAGAGAGACAGACAGGGAAAAAGACAGAGACAGACAGAGAAACAGATAGAGAGAGACAAACCGAGACAGAAAAATAGACAGACAGACAGGGATAGAAACAGACAGAAACACAGAGATAGAAAGGGAAAGAGACAGACAAACACACAGAGAAACACAGAGAGACAGACAGACAAAGAGATAGAGAGATCCTGATACAGAGACAGACAGACAGAGACAGACTCGGATAGAGACAGAGACAGCGACAAACACACAGATAGACAGACACAGAAAGAGACAGACAGACAAAGGGAAAGAGAAAGAGAGACAGTTGCTATCCCGGGCAACACCGTGTACTACAGATAGTATGTATATATATATATATATATATATATGTGTGTGTGGCACCAGAGGATTCCGACAGCGTGTAGTGCGAGCACTGTGAGAATTCAGAAATTTGCAGTCGCATTCTCATGCTAGATATGGGGGAGTACCAAGCGAAAGGAAATCCTGTGGCTAGGGAAAGAGGATATAGTGACCCCTGACCAAACCTACTGCTGGGGTTCCTCGCCACCCTAGATAGGTTCTGCACCTATTGACTTTCATGGGGTTTGAATTCCGGGGTCAAGTTCAGGTGACGAGCCGAACTTTTATCTACAGTTTAGCAAAACCCAGCGAACCCGAACATCCAGGGGTCCGCTCATCCCTACTACCTAATACTCCCTCCAGTCATTTATCATTATGTGTTCCTAGAAGTATGTAACAATTCTATACAGTAAAGTCACAGCCAGACATAGAGACAGTCAATATGATTTATTTTTGTGAATATTTTATCTAAAGTCCCTATCAGTATGTCTTTGGTGTGTGGGAGGAAAGCGGAGAACCCAGAGTAAACAGCCATGTCTACGTTGTGCCTACTGAGCATGCTCGGGCAGATAGTCTGATTTCTGAGACTGTTGTTCAGGCTACTGAGCATGCTCAGGCACTTAGTGCATCAGAGGCTAGGTCCGGTAAGGACCTCACTGGGCATGTCCGTGAGGTGGCAGGCTATGATAAGCTGACACACATCAGGTGTCCTGAGGATGTAGCCACTCCGGACTGGCTCACGGAGGCCTGCCCCATGACACGGCACCTCACCATTGATCGTCAGACGATGACTGTTGAGGTGTTTGGGGCGTGGCAGCCATGAGGTCATCAGTGACATGGCGGTTCCGGATAGGCCGCTGGTGATGTCGTGGCACTCTGCTATTGGACCCTGGAGGTGCCATTGTGGTCCACCCTGGGTTGGACGGACCCAGGTTATAAAAGGGGCTGGAGAAAACATGGAGGTGCGCAGTCTTCACATTTGATCAGACAGAGCACACCTCCATGTTAGAGCCTCATAGCGGCATAAGCCATAGATTGGAAGCAGTAGGTAGTGTTAGGCGTCCGGCGCTTTTCACGTCAAGACACTCATGACTCAGCATGTTAGGGTCAGGCGCCGGGCTTCCACCTCCTACCATCCAGTCCTTCTAGTGCAGCCGAGTGGAGTCAACTGGGCTGCGGCTGCTGCGCCATCTGTCCTCATATCGGCTTCCCAGTCAACACTACCGGTGTGACCACATGGCCTGATGTGTCCTGCACACACGTGGACAGTAGAGAGCCCCGGTGACCAGAAACGCTAATCGGGGGACCGCTTGGTCTGACGTGTCCTACACACGTGGCCGACAGGGCGCTTTTGCGGCGGTCTTATGGTCAATGCTACCTGGTCACCACCCGGCCTGACGTGTTCCTTGCACACTTGGTCGGTGTAGTGCCACAGGTACACCGAAACGCTAGATGAGTTGTCGTCTGGTCTAACGTGTCTCTACACACATGACCGACTCTCAGGTCTCCTGTGCAGTCAACAGGGAATTCCTGCAAAACAAGGAAGCCGCGGAGACACCATCACGTTTCTCAACGCTGGCAGGTAACTAGCCAGGTCTTTCACTGGGAAGGAACAACCACGGGAAGGGCAGTCTCCAGTCAAGGAAACCACCTATGCCAAACAGCTGTCTGTGGATGGATACCATGTTTTGGCATAGGTGGTTTCCTTGTCTGGAGACTGCCCTTCCCGTGCTTGTTCCTTCCTGGTGAAAGACCTGGCTAGTTACCTGCCAGCGTTGAGAAACATGTGATGGTGTCTCCGCGGCTTCCTTGTTTTGCATATTTCCCACGCGGCATTGCTCTAGAATCACTGCGTTGAGAATCACGTGAGGGTGCTCTGCGGTGCTGGATATTGATCTCCTTAAGGTCAGCCATCCTTACCTATTTAGTCTTCTACTAGGCATTGCTCCCACTAGCCAGTTTCCTACTCCACACTGATTAGGGGCAAATACCCCGAAACAGCTGTCTGTGGATGGATACCATGTTTTGGCGTAGGTGGTTTCCTTGACTGGAGACAGCACTTCCCGTGGTTGTTCCTTCCCGGTGAAAGACCTGGCTAGTTACCAGCCAGCATTAAGAAACATGTGATGGTGTCTCCGCGGCTTCCTTGTTTTGCATATTGCCCAGGGGGCATTGCTCTAGAATCACTGCGTTGAGAAGCACATGATGGTGCTCCACGGTGCTGGATGTTGATCTCCTTAAGGTCAACCATCCTTACCTAAACAGAGAATTCCTGGGCTGGGTGAGTGGACACTGTGAGGCTAACAGAGTTCACAGTCTCCTGATCCAAGTGTTGCTTAACTTACTTATCAGGCCCCTATTATTTCAGAGCCATCCAGCTCTGTATTCCCCGCCTAACCTTTGGGTTGCCAGCAGCTCCTTGTCATCTAGAGCATGGTGGAACCGGACTGATGATTACGATATTTACCACCTTATTCTGGTCTGCCAGTCTCCCCGTAACAGTGGGTCCAAACGTTTGGTCTGTACTGTATCTATATCATTTTTATTTTTTTTTAATCATTGCATTAGGTCAAAAGTTCAATACACAAAATAAAAAGCAATATGAGCTGATCCCTTGTTAAAGAACAGCTAGCTTACATATTAATGGCCATATTTTATATTAAATAGCAAAACATCGTCTAATAATTATTCCTCTACTTTTCTCTACCAAAACTGTGGATAGAAGAAAAAAAGGTAGAAGAGAATGTAATAGAAGAAATAATGTACATTATCTTAAAAAACTGATATAAAAATGTGATTCATAGATTCTCTTAGTGGGATAGAAATGTTTCCAATTAATTGTTCCAAAGATTTGGACTTTTGTAATTTAAATAAGCTATAAACCAACAAAATCATAACCCAGAGTGGAGTAGTGACTCCCAAAAGCACTAGCAAAATGCAGAGCACGACAATAATAATGTTGTGATGGTGGAAGGGGTTTGTGTATCATTTTGTGTAGGTTCGTATTTCTGGCGTGGTGCTCTGTCCATTCTGTGTATTCCTTCTGTGTACATTGTCCTAATTGCAGGTTAATCACCCCCTGCCGGGCTTATACTATCTCTAAGTCTGGGGGAGGGGGCCTGCTATCTACCTAAACTCTCTGCTTACCTGGGAGATTATTCAGTCTGGAGAAGGACAAGAGACAAGCAGGAAGATTCATCCTCTGAGGAAGAAGCTGTAGCTCCTCAGAGAGACCTGGACATTTTTCGCTTACTGGACTGTATCCGTATTCCTGGACTATTTTACCCTCTGTGTGGTGATTATTTTTATGGACCTTCTGATTTGCTTGGAATAAATGTTCTTTGGATTGCTCACTCATCTCTCACTCTGTGGATTGTGTGATATAGGAGAAGAACCCCATGACAAATGTGTAGGACAGAAATTAATAAGCAATAAAATACATAACTGTTATTACAAAATTAATATAAAAAAGAACACAAGAAATATTCCAACACAATAGATACAAATGACAAGTGTTGGTGGGGGAACTAAAAAATAAATAACACCCATAAAAAAGTGAAGAGATGGTACTAAAGCGCAATGTTGAAAAATAAGCATAAATGTTAAATACACCCAGGCAAAATGGTGCATCATACAAAAATGTAAAGCATAATAATAAAATAAGGACAACCAAAATTATTATTATTGATTTACATAGTGGCAACCCCGGGAAAAAGGCTCACCTACCAAGCACACCTGACGCAGTTTCACAAATACTTTGTCAGGGGTTTTGGGGAAAAGGCTTTGTGCATTTTAGATATATTTGCAGAAAATTTTTGGAATATATTATCCATTGTATTGAATGCAGGAACATTTTGTGTAAGCATCTAGAATTCTGATCATGTCTTGATAGTTGAGTATTTTGAAAATGATCGGCCTTGCATGTTCTGTGGAATTTTGCTGCTCTGGTCCTAGATGGTGAAGTCTTCCAATGGTTAGAGAGTCTGATATTAATAGCGACTTTATGAGCCATGTTGAGGTGAATTGTAGTAAGTTTTTTTATGGAATGAGAAACCCCTATCAGGTGTATGTTATTTCTTCGCCTGCAATTTTTAAGGTTGTCAAGTTTTTCATTTTGGTGACAATTTTTTTCTTCTTTTTCTGATATATTGGAATTTAAGGATAGCAAGAAATCCTCCATGGCCAATACCCTCTGATCCAGCATTGTGATTCCTTTCTTATGCTCTGTTGCTTGTGGCACAATAAGGCCACAAAGCCATTTGAAGGTGATGATTCTTCTTGTTCTCCATTTGGTCTCCTTACAGCCCTAGGTTGGGGAGTATGAATGAGTTTGTCCATGTTATTATTGAGATGCTAATAAAATCGAACTCCTGTTTAGCCACTATGTGATTTTTGAGGTGAAGGTGAACTCATTTAAGTTTTGTTTACATTCTGATTATTACATTCTGGTTCATGGACTTATCCAAAGGAGATAGAGGAGGAGATGCTGTAGCTTATCCAGACTCAAGGTGGCAGTATTGCATAACAAATGTGGTGCCCCTGCGACCTCAGGCGCCACAAGGTACTGCGCCTCACCCGAGATGCAGTATTCATCGCAGATACGGAGTAGGTCGTCAATGGTAACAACCACAACCACACTCAACCAGCACATAACACAGGGGTTCTGTCACTGGGATTGGGCTAGGGTAGGAGCTGGGGTGGCCACCACGAGGTATGGGACCTTATACCCACTAGTTCAGGGACCCGGGAGGCGGGGTACCCACACAGGAAAAGTTAGGAGCCACCCCACAGACAACAGGCAGTTAGCACCGGACAGCGTCCGAGTCAGGTCAGACTCCGGAACGGACAAGGAAGCAAAGACACTGAAAGTTTGGGGCCCGTGGCCTGGAGCTGGAGGCTCGACCCGGGTTCTTAGGAAAAAAGGGGGATCCCAGAGTTTGCGGGGAGTGCAGAAGGCACCCATGACTCGTTTCACGGTCCAGGAGCTAGTGTGGAGGGAAATCATAGAAAGGAGATTCACAGAAGGAACCAAAGGCCACGACCTCCAGTATCCGGGATCGGCTGAGGCCCATCACAGCGTAGCCCAGTGCTCCAACTGCAGTGTGTAACCAGTGAGTTAAAGACCTAGAACTGTACCATCCATGTCATTTCATCCCTGCCGGCGCTCCCATCATCGCGCCCCTGTTCCATGGGTGACTACTGCCATCAATATCCTCCCTGGGGCTTAGCTCTGACTGTGGAGAGCTGAACCATCTGAGCTGCGTTATCATCCACCCCAGCAGAGAAGTCCCGCAGCGGTGGCTAATACTGGCCACACACCACAGATGGTGTCACAAATAACTACCCCCATTGTCCATATCCCCAGCCTTTTTATTGACACCCAAGGTAACGGAACCGGGTAAGGCTACCGCGGCATTCGAGGAAAAGCACCACGGCCTGGTGACGAGTAAACCCTGACTCCATGGGCACGTCAAATACGGAATTATAGAATTTTTGTCTGGATGTTAATTGTAGCACATTAGGTCTACTGAGGGCTTTTCCACATGCTGTAACTCCAGTATGTATGAGAACTAAAGTGAGTTGCAGTTGATACCACCAGTAGTTCATTAGTGAAAATACTGAAGTAGGTTACAACTCGGACCTCCAGTAGGTAACTGTTGTTTTTATTACAAGAATGGAAATAAAAGTATTGATTAGTCAATAGTCATCAGATCGTAGTATAGCAGTTGGTATGAAGGATGTCAAGAAGGCAATCTACCTTAAGATGGGTGATTTCCCACCTTTTTTAGCAAGATGCCTTATATTTCATTATTTAGACCACCTTTATTTAGAGACATATAGTTCTATCCCCAGTAGTGATCAGATGTGAAACAGCCAACTGACAAATATGTAGGTAATAGTTAAAAGGATAAGTCCCCAAGAAGAGTGATTTACTGTCTTTTCAGTTAAGTAAAGGGATGAATACTATTGGTGCAACCAGTGCAGCCGTACAGGGGCCCAAGAGATAAAGGGGTCCATATCCACCTCGGAAAGCAACACAAAAAGGGGTATGTCCCTATGAGCTCTATTCGACAGCAAAGGACCTATATACTGCTCTTGTATATGTGGCGCCCTGGACAAGCCAAGATGTCACAGGTACTGCAACAACACACCCCACACCCTGGCTAGACACACCAAAGTCAGACAAAAATCCTTGTTGCCTCCCTCCAGGGGCTGATGTCCACACCAGGGGGTGGAGCCATGTGGTTGGCCCCACCCACCGAGGAGTACACAGTCCTGGAGGCGGGAAAAGGAAGAGAGAGCAGTGAGTTGAGTTGAGTGGAGTGGAGCAGACTGACCATGTCCGGATACGTGGCCCGGGCACATACAGCAAGGTTGTCAGACGGTGGTGACCGTCTGCAGGAGAGGCTGATTGACGTGAACCGTAAGGACAGGGGACGGGCGGTGGCCCGCCGGTACCGGATCGGGGAGCGAAGAGAAGCCAGCACCATTCGGCATTCACCTACTGACCCCGACCAGGCTTGGAGTCACCGTAAAACCGGTCAAATCCGTTAGCGAAGGGAACCTCCGGGGTTTCCCAGCAGCCAAGACCCGATTGAAGGCAACCGCTCAAACCGTGAAGGGAAATACAGTCACCGCCAAGGCTACAGTTCCCAGGGCCAGAGCCTGCGGGCAAAAGGGGCTCCCTCAGCATCCATCCAAGCTGGGGAGCGGGTTACCGGTGGGAAGCCATCAGAACCAAGAACATAACACAGGTACAGGGAAAGGCAGTCACCGCCAACCTACCGGGAGAAAAACCACCGCAGCCGTCTGTGGGACCCGTCCATCCAGCCGTTTGTTTTACCAGAGACTTTGCATTCATCGTTGGCTGAGTGAGTACCACTGTGCCGTGCAGCACCGCGCTGCCCCCGCGACCCTGCACCTCACCAGGTCCCGTAACCCACCTGCCATTTCCTCCCTCACCGGGCCCCGGGAAAACCAACCCCCCCTACTCACAGAGGGGAAAACAACATCTAAGCTGCTCCCCGTCATCGCTCCCGGGATCCCCGTCCAGATCAGCGGTGGTGTCACAACCTCACCACAACCGTGGGTGGCGTCACGGACAATAAATCCCCAAAACCATTCCCCTTTTCACTCACAGGCGAGGAGCGCCGCTTGAGTCCCCGGATCCGGCCCACCGCTCGAGCCACCGAGCAGCAAGCGAAGCAACCCCGAGCTGGACCCGAGCATGGTGAGCGCAGCGTCCTCCTCCCCGCCCGCAACATATAGAGGCCCTCTTTTAGACAGCAAAGGACCTGTATACTGTTCTTGTACAGGTTCCCTCTGTTGTCTGTGTATATTCCAGGCTTAGAACCTTCTTCAGTCCAGGTTTCCCATCCACTGCTGATTTTCCAGCACTGATCTTCTAGTGAGTGAGATCTCCAAATTCTATTGCCACACAGTGCAGTCGATTCCACCACTTTCAGGGACTCAACTCAGTGATAGGATGGTAGGTCTCGAAATGGCCAATAACTTTTCCCGTCGACCACACTTCTCTGGTTGTCTTGGACCAGCCACCTGGGTCTCACTGCTGCTCTTTTTGTAGAGAAGCTTTTTACTATCTCCACACAAAAAGGATCAGAAGAGGCAGGAACAACTACCAGCAACCATCGGAGTGAATCAGACCATGGGGGTCTTCATGTAGATTCCTGTACTCTTCTCCTAGGCTATAGAAGACTGTCAGTAGACTATCAATGGGTCTTCAGCATAAGCGAAAGCACATGTTTAAGATGCAACCATCTTGATGCCATGCACTCAGAACGCTATCCTGCCATGTTACCTAAAAGCATTAGGTAACATGGCAGATTCCCTTTAAATTAGACAAGACAGTCAAATCAAATTCATCACAGTGGCTTGGCTGAGATTTTGTGCACTTTGCTGTCTTAGATACTTTTTTCTTTCTTAGGGTGCATTCTGAGATTTATTGAGGCGGTTAAAAACGACAAGTTTTCTAGTGGAAATCACTTGAAGAACAGGGAGTTTTTGTGATTTTTTTTCTTCTCATGAAGTGGTGGCCGAAAAGTTTTTGAAGAGTTTTGGTATGTGTATGAAACACCCACGCCGGGGCTTGCAGGGCTCGCACGGTCACCGGGCGATGGTGTTCGGGGTCAAGCTGTGAGTGGTCCGACCTGGCTTCCGTGGCCCCGGCGGGTTTCATTAAAAGAAGCTTGAAAGTCCAATGTTACGAGAGGCGGTAACGGGAAGAGGGTAACGGCGTTCCTGGGAGCATGTCACCAGTTGCACTGGTGACTGGGGTCCCGGTCTCCTCTGCCGTGGACCCCCTCCCCCTGCAACTCTTCTCTCCCCCCAGGAGCGGTATGGGACAGGAACAGGGGTTGCAAGCAGCACCACCCATGGTATGCGGCCAGGTGTTTAGCTGCCACTGCACCGTCTCTCTCTGGGGCAGGTGTTACGGGCAGCTAAGATAGAATCGCTCCCCACGGGTGGAGCGGGGAAGCCCCAGGAGGTTAGTGAGAACCGGGGGCGGCAGTCCTCGGAAGCACCGGGGCATAGGGCGGTGGCATTTACTCACAAAAGTCACTGAGTGGGGGTTCCAGTTCCTTTTTATTCGCTGGTCTGTTCCAACATCGCACCCGGGTGCTGGGCCTCGCCGTTGTAGCCTCCGGTCGGTCCCGGGCAGATCAGCGGCAGGGTCCAGTAGGGTAATCTGAGGGTATGGGTTTCATGTTCATTTGGTTGCTGTCCCCATGGCATGGAGCTTCTTGGGGATTCGCCGCCTCTCTGTCTCCCTCTATTATTCTGGTAACACCCCCTGAAAGAATCAGGGTTCTCTCAGGCGCCACCAGGTACATTCTCCACGATCCTCAGTACCTGTCCCCGTTCCCTTCCTCCGGGTGTTATTAGCCCTGGTCTGCCTGGTTCCCCTATACAGGAACTACCCCTGCAGAGGTCTGTCCTCTTTCACATTCCAGATGGTTCTAATTAGACTTCCTGTCTGCTCTCCAGCTCACTCCTAGCTCAGTCCCCCACCCCACCAGGAATTCAGTACTTCATCATGGTGACCTGTTTGCATACCTCCCAACCGTCCCGGATACAGCGGGACTCTCACGCCTTTGAGCCTTTGATCCTGAGTCCCGTCCGTGAGCTATGATCCCATGGCTCCGCCCACCCACTGTAGCCCCGCCTCGCTGTTTCTCCCTTCTATTCATTACAGAGTCGAGCGCGCACCTTGAAACTCCTGTGACTGCTGCTGAGGTATGAATCACCCCCTGCACCATAGTCGCTTCTCTGCAGCTGTTTTCTCTGTCTCTCTGATTCCCTGTGTGTGGCTTCTCACTGCTGGAGACACAGAAAGCTGAGGTGAAGACGGTGCAATCAGCACTTATCTCTCCTGCAGATAGCACTGGCCAGTAATAACCTATGCAGAGTTACATCTGCCAGACTTCTATTAGCTTACCGATCACATGGTCTCTTGCCTGTGGAGCTGCTGGGTCCTAGCTACCCAACAGGTTCAGCTCTGCTTTATCCTGGCTGCCTTACCAGTTAAAGGGAACCTGTCAGCAGAAATTTCGCAATAAACCTAAAAGATTCCCCTCTGCAGCTCGTGGGCTGCATTCTAGAAAGGTTCCTGTTGTTATTGTGCCCCTTTTGAGACCTAAAAAAATACTTTATAAAGCCTTACCTTTTTGTATGCAAATTTTTTTTATGGTCACGGCGGCGGGCTCTCTTGCGTCTGTTATTCGCACCCCTGCCGATGTACGCCGTCCCCCATTGCTCATTTACATACATGAGGACGCCCTCCTCATGTAACTGTCCTCCCGAGGTCTCGCACATGCCCAATGGCACTCGCGGAACTGAGCACTGTGCAAAGTGTGAACGCATTTGAGGTGATTGCGCAGGTGCGAGATTATGGGCGGCGCTGTGATTGTCATCAGCAGCGTCATCCAAGTACCCGCCCATAATCTCGTGCCCGCGCTTTTCCCTCTGCCTCCACTGTTATGCGCAAGTGCTGGCCATATGAACCATGTTACCTATTATCACGGGCACGAGATTATGGGCGGGTACTTGGATGACGCTGCTGATGACAATCACAGCGCCGCCCATAAACTCACGCCTGCGGTAATAGGTGACATGAGTTCATATGGCCAGCACTTGCGCATAACGGTGGAGGCAGAGGGAAAAGCGTGGGCACGACATTATGGGCGGGTACTTGGATGATGCTGCTGATGACAATCAAAGCGCCGCACATAATATCGCGCCTGCGCAATCACCTCAAAAGCATTCACACTTTGCACAATGCTCAGTCCCGCGAGAGTGGCACTGGGCATGTTTAACGGGGACAGGGGGCGCCTCGGGGGGTGTAATCGTGGCCCCTTCGTGCGACAGGCTGACCCCCGGCCCGGCCGTTACTATTAAGACAGGGGTGTTGTTTGTGGGGCAGAGTATGGATGGCAGGGGCACCTGCATGTCGGTACCTTGGCTCTCGGTGACACCTTTTTCTTTCTGTTCGCAGGGCACTTCGCCACTCCCAGTAAAAAGCCACAGACAGGCAGCTGGTAAACTAAGAGACACTTTATTGAACGTAGCTTCTATTCTTCTTTACACTTTCCAGCAGACAGACACTTCAGTTACAGATTACACTTCTTGCCGGGGGACTACTTCTTTCCCTTTCTGCGGGCGTTACCCGTGTACTTCCACTTCTTGGTCTATACTCGCACTCTGGCTGCTACGGGCATTACCCGTGTACTTCTGCTTCTGTATCCAAGCACTCACTCTGGCTGCTACGGGCATTACCCGTGTACTTTCACTTCTTGGTCTGTACATGCACTCTGGCTGCTACGGGCATTACCCGTGTACTTCTGCTCCTTTATCTGGGCACTCTCTCTGGCTATCTGCCACGTTTCACTCCCACACTCTGCCCCGTCACTTCGGTCTTCTTTCTCTGTCACCTCAGACTACTACTCTCACTCTGCTTCAGAGCCCTCCCTTCCCCACCTAGGCTGCCCTGCCCCTTTCTTTCCTGTCACTGTTCCCATGGGGACCACTACTCCACTCTGACACCTAGTGGGGTGAACCGTTTGTTAACTACAACAACACATAGCATTCTATCAGTACCATTGGCCACCACACCGTGGGTGTCTTCAGGGGGGGGAACGTTTTCTTCACCACCAGGGGTCCGTCCACCCCTTACATTCCTCCCCTCTTTAACCTCAGCCTCCTGGCAAGGTTCGTACCTGCAAAACAGCATATGGAGAGAACACACACACAAGGTTCCGAAGCAATATTCTCTCTTTATCAAAGAAAACTTTTAAAACCAGGCTATGGAACACAACACTTAAAACACACAGAATGGCACACAAGTTCGGTGCCCAGAGTCCCTCCAAGGGAGCTCCTGGTCTTAGTTGCACACCCGCCCGGAGGCCCTCCTCAGGCTCTCCCGGTCTTAGCTGACCTTCTGCCCGGAGGCTATTCCCAAGCGCTCCCGGTCTTTTAGATGAGCAAAAACAACAAACCAACAAGATTCCTTCTTCACAGTCACGGAAGGAGTCCACACACAGTTCTGCACCAAGCTCCTCCCGGGTTCAGTACTTTGAACGTTGCTGTAACCTCGAACATCCACCGGCTTCCAACAGTACCGGTTTCCAAGAACAAACAGGTCCTTCACCTCTGGTAAGTGCGATCTCACGCTGGGTAGTATGCGCGCAACCATTCAGCCCGCTGGGCCCTCACATAATCAGAGAGGGATTGCCCAGGTAAGCGGTGCAGCCTCTGGAACGGCTCATTGCATGGCTGCGACTCCAATTCTCCTGCCTCCGGTTTTGGCCCCTCAGCCCCCGGCGGGGGTGATGGGGTAGCTGGCCTGCCGACAACAACCACCGGATGCGACACCATGCTCTGGCGAATCGCCAAGATTGCCGGTGTTTCCTTTGCCTGGTTCCCTTCTGCCGGCCCAGCTACCGGCCCAGCGGCTGCTTCTGGTGGTGTCGCCGGGGTGCTCTTTGCCCGGCAAGCATCAGTGGTCGCCGGTCTCTGCTGAGTGCGCCACCTGTGCTGGCAGTCCTCCCATTCTATTTCTTGCTGCCACTGCGCGGCCTCCTGGGCAGTGGGCATACGGGTCACTCCCACTGCAAATAGGCCTCGGCAGCCTGCTTCCCTCCTGAATCTGACTTTCTCGCCCGGATACAAGGTGTGGAGGCGCTGCAGCAACCCCTCTGTATCCAAATTGACGCGGTTGTAAAAAAAATGTTCTCCGGTTCCGTCATCCTCTATGAATCCGTACCCTTCGGCCTGGTTAAACTTTACCACTGTGCCAATACTGCATTGCCGGTCGAACTCTTCGCTGCGGGACCCGGCCATCATTTGCCTCGCCACTGTCTTGGCCAGGTGTCTCTCCTGCACCGGATCTACTTCAGGTAGTGGGGACTGTCTCCGGGTCGGGGGCGCCGGCTTCACTGGTTCCCAGACAAACCCCCACTCGTCTACCTCTGGTTCTGGGATATCTTGCCAGTACGGGGTCCTGACTCCCGAGAGGGGCGGAGGGCCTACCTTAACAGACGCGGACGCCTCCGGAATCTGTACGGATGTTCCTAGTGGCCCGCTCCCCAGAGTCAGTTGGGACTTGTAGGTGGCCCGGACTTCTGTTGTCGTCTCCCCGGTAATGGCATCCCATGAGGTAAACCACGTGACCTTCGCGGGTCTCTCCGGTCTGAAACTCCGGTCACGGCCGGTATCATGCTGGCCGGCAACATGATGGTGGGTATCTCTTCCACCAAGCTTTCCTTCGGACGTCCTCTCCCACGACCTACGGTCACCGGCGCGCCCGCTTCGGCTTGCTTGCCTGTTCTTGCCTCCATTTTATGTAGCGCAGGCAGCTGAATCTGCGTCTTTTGTTGCTCAGATTGTAATGGCGCCAGGGAAGGTGGAAGTGGTTCTTCTTTTCCCGCTTTTGCACGCACTCCGCCCCTAGCCTCACCCTCCAAGTCGACCCAGCGTTGGCGATGCCTCTTCTTTCTTGCGACGCCGCCCATGTCTCTAGACCTCTGCAGCTTCTTGGGGCAAGTACCTTCCCTCTTTGGGCGGCGCACTCCGCGCTTCTTCTTCTTTCCCGGCCAGCTCAGTGTTTTGCGTTTGGCGCCAACATTTCGCACCTCCGCTGAGTCCATGAGGACGGCAGCCATCTTGCCACCATCTTGTGGCCTGTCCAACACGTCAGGCACCACTTGATCTTCCTCACAGTCTCTGGTCAGGGTTTCTTGCATACAGGCTTCACCCTGCTCGCAGCGCCACTTTGTAACGGGAACAGGGTGCGCCTCGGGGGGTGTAATCGTGGCCCCTTCGTGCGACAGGCTGACTCCCGGCCCGGCCGTCACTATTAAGACAGGGGTGTTGTTTGTGGGGCAGAGTGTGGATGGCAGGGGCACCTGCATGTCGGTACCTTGGCTCTCGGTGACACCTTTTTCTTTCTGTTCGCAGGGCGCTTCGCCACTCCCAGTAAAGAGCCACAGACAGGCAGCTGGTAAACTAAGAGACACTTTATTGAACGTAGCTTCTATTCTTCTTTACACTTTCCAGCAGACAGACACTTCAGTTACAGATTACACTTCTTGCCGGGGGACTACTTCTTTTCCTTTCTGCGGGCGTTACCCGTGTACTTCCACTTCTTGGTCTATACTCACACTCTGGCTGCTACGGGCATTACCCGTGTACTTCTGCTTCTGTATCCAAGCACTCACTCTGGCTGCTACGGGCATTACCCGTGTACTTTCACTTCTTGGTCCAAACACTCACTCTGGCTGTTACGGGCATTACCCATGTACTTTCACTTCTTGGTCTGTACATGCACTCTGGCTGCTACGGGCATTACCCGTGTACTTCTGCTCCTTTGTATAGGCGCTCTCTCTGGCTATCTGCCACGTTTCACTCCCACACTCTGCCCCGTCGCGTCGGTCTTCTTTCTCTGTCACCTCAGACTACTACTCTCACTCTGCTTCAGAGCCCTCCCTTCCCCACCTAGGCTGCCCTGCCCCTTTCCTTCCTGTCACTGTTCCCATGGGGACCACTACTCCACTCTGACACCTAGTGGGGGGAACGGTTTGTTAACTACAACAACACATAGCATTCTATCAGTACCATTGGCCACCACACCGTGGGGCGTCTTCAGGGGGGGGAAACGTTTTCTTCACCACCAGGGGTCCGTCCACCCCTTACACATGCGCGAGACTTCAGGAGGACAGTTACATGAGGGCGTCCTCATGTATGGAAATGAGCAATGGGGGATGGCGTACAGCGGCAGGAGGGGGAATAACGGACGCCAGATAGCCCATAAAAACACATTTGCATACAAAAAGGTAAGATTTTATAAAGTATTTTTTTAGGTCTCAAAGGGGGCACAATAGCAACAGGAACCTTTCTAGAATGCAGCCCAGGAGCTGCAGAAGGGGGAATCTTTTAGTTTTTTTGTGAAATTTCTGCTGACAGGTTCCCTTTAAAGTGAACCTGTCAGGTGCAATATGCACTCAGAGCCAGGAGCAGTTCTGGGTGCATATTGCTAATCCCTCCCTAACTGTCCTTGTATGCACTAGCATAGATAAAGGGGTCTATAGAAAAGTATTTTTAAAGATCTTATATCTTATGCTAATGAGCGCGGGGACTAGTCCCAAGGGCGTTACTTCACTTGGCTAGTCGGCTCACATAGCGTGTTAGTACTCACACAGAGGCGTAATAACATGCTAACATGCTATGTGAGCCGACTAGCCAAGTGAAGTAACGCCCTTGGGACTAGTCCCGTTGCTCATTAGCATAAGATATAAGATCTTTAAAAATACTTTTTCTAAAGATCCCTTTATCTATGCTAGTGTATACAGGGACAGTTAGGCAGGGAATAGCAATATGCACCCAGGACTGCTCCTGGCTCTGAGTGCACATTGCACCTGACAGGTTCACTTTAAAAGGAACCTGTCACCAGATTTGGTGACTATAAGCTGCAGCCACCACCAGTGGGCTCTTATATACAGCATTCTAACATGTTGTATATAAGAGCCCAGGCCGTTGTGTAGAAAGTAAAAATCCCTTTATAATACTCATCTAAGGGGCAGTGCGGTGCAGACTGGTCGGATGGGTGACAGACTCCCTTTAATTTATGTTGGACGGGCTGCCCAACTGGTTCGACTCTGTTGGATCTGGGCTGCCCAACCGCTTTGGCTCTGCTGCGTCCTGGCTGCCCAACCGATTGAGCTCTGCTGCATCCTGGCTGCCCAACCATTTAGCTCTGCTGGATCCTGGCTGGCCAACCAGTTCTGCTCTGCTGGATCCTGGCTGGCCAACCAGTTCTGCTCTGCTGGATCCTGGCTGACCAACCAGTTCTGCTCTGCTGGATCCTGGCTGGCCAACCAGTTCTGCTCTGCTGGATCCTGGCTGGCCAATCAGTTCCGCTCTGCTAGATCCTGGCTCACTAGCCAGTTCCGTTCTGCTCCATACTGGCTGCCCAACCACTTCCACTCTGCTCCATACTGGCTGTCCAACCAGTTCAGCTCTGCTGGGTCCTGGCTGTCCAACCAGTTCAGCTCTGCTGGGTCCTGGCTGTCCAACCAGTTCAGCTCTGCTTCGTCCTGGCTCCCCAACCAGTTCAGCTCTGCTAGGTCCTGGGCCTGCCTTATTAAAGTCAATAGCCACTTCACAGGTCGTGCTAAAATCCTATTTTTTTAGGGCTTCACACAGAAGGTCCTGACGGAGCAATTGATGTTTGGCGAAAACACAATGTGAACATAGCCTTAAAGTGACAGGTATTATCTCCCCAATAATAGCACAAATAATAATGTGATGTTGGTTAATTGGGGTTATCCATCCAGGACTTTTGGATTTTGTTTTCTGAAGGGGCTAAGAATTCACAGACCAGTAGTTGTTATCTACCTGCCTGTTCTGCGCAGCGCTGATGTGTGCCGACTCTTGGTGGTCATTCTGCAGCTTCATTTGACCTCACTGTGGAGCGGTGATGGAAACGCTTCCCATGATTACAGCAGAACAATAAGTCTTCTCTAATTGCTTCTATTAACCCCTTCACCCCGGGAGATTTTTCATTTTTTCCTCTCCTTTTTCCAAGAGCCTTAATTTTTCTATTTTTCCGTCAATTTTGCCATATGGGGGCTTGTTTTTTGCGGGACGAGTTGTTCTTTTGCATGAAACCATTAGTTTTACCATATAGTGTACTGGAAAACGGAGGAAACAAATCCAAGTGCGGTGAAATTGCAAAAAAGTGGAATTGCACAATTGGTTTTGGGATATTTTATTCAACGTGTTAAATATATGGTGAGGCTGACAGGTCACTAGGACGCCTCAGGTCAGTAGAAGTTCATAGATAACAAACATGTATACTTTTACTTTTATATAAGGGGTTAAAAAAAATCAGAAGTTTGTCCCTCAAAAAATTTGACTTTTTGCACTATTTTCCGAGACCCATAGCGTTCTCGTTTTTCAGGATCTGGGCTCAGTGATGGCTTATTTTTTGCATTATAAGCATTTTTAGGGATGCAATTTTTGTATAGCTGCTATGTTGTGATCGCCTGTTATTGCATTTTAAATAATTTTTGCAGCAACCAAAAAACTGAATTTTGGAGTTTGGAATTTTTTTTCTCGCCACACCTCGTACCGATCAGATTATTTGATTTTATATTTTGATCGGGCATTTCTGAACACGGCGATACCAAATATGTGTATTTTTTAAACAGTTTTATTTTCAGTGGGACGAATGGGTGTGATTTGAACTTTTAGTTTTTTTTATTCTATCATATTTTTTAAAACTTTTTTTTTTACTTTTTTTATTTATTTTACTAGTACCCCTAGGGACTATAAGGATCAGAAGTATAATCACTTGTTCTCTTCTGTTGATCTATGCTGCACAGCTCTGATCAGCAGAAATGCTTCTTTCCTGTCAGTGCCAGCGCTCTGTCAGGTCTCACAGGAAATACGTCAGGGTAGTAACAGGAGTCATCACATGACTCCGAGCTACCATGGCAACTATCATCTCCCAGTGATTGCGTCACAGGGCTCCGATGGCAGCGGAGAATGGCGTGGCCATTTAAATCACGTTGTCACATTTTGACAGCATGATCTAAGTGAAAAGCAGGCGTGGGTGGATCGCGGATCCACCTGCGCCTGTTAGCCCCACATTTCTGTTGTTCAAATCAGAAGATGTGTGGGGGTCACCACCGATTCACCGCAGCAGCTGGCAGTAATTACCCCGACATTACCAAGGACAAACTGGGGGTCGTAAAGGGGTTAACCAAAAGCACAACATTATTAAAGATAATTTATCTAATAGAGTAGACCTTATATGTGATGTGCAGCTTTTACATAGTGTAGATTAAGGTGTCAGATCTGCTTTAGAATAGAATTTTGTAGTTTTAAAATATTCAAATTTAAAATAAATACTACAAAGTTTGCATTAAGAATATTTTATATTTTTTCTGTTTATAATTATTGTTTATAAAACAATGTGATCGGCACTGCTGAATGGGTGTGGATGGGAAGTGGTTATGGGCGTTGTGACGGGGTATACAGCAGAGCAAGGAGAGACAACAGGCCGAGGGACGATCCAACAGGTTTATTCACAAGAACACTGGAACAGCACACGATAAGTCCACGTAAAACAGATTCGGGGGCCCTTCCCGACAATCCTCGGACCGGATAACAAAGCAATCGTCCTTACAGTAGTCCAAAGAGTTCCACACAATCCCACGGGCCACCACACAGGCCTAGCTCCGTCCGTGTCCACAGCCACCCAGGCTGGGAGTTCCTTCTTCTTCCAACTTTCAGCTCACTCTGAAGTTACAAAAAGGGAAATGCATTGTCTGTGCTTCTTGACCAGCCCACCATGTTCAGGGGGTAGGGGTCACACATCCTATCATCAATGGTTTGGTCCATCACAGGGCTCCGATATGTCTGCCAGCCACAGTAGATGAAGGGATCCCCTGCTGTGCAGCACAATGACTATTCCTTCACTGGCCAATGCAATTACAGACTAGATACACAACTCTGGATATAAGACGACAGGCTATTTACATAATCATGACATAGTATCACAGCATATACAGTGAGAGGGTAAATTACATCTTCACAATCCCTCCCCCTCCCAACTTGTGTACGTACTAGGGACCTCTACAGGTCACTGGTTAAGTACACACAGGCAGAGCGTTACTTACATGTGGCTTCATGCAGCCACGAATTGGCATCGTAGCTCTCCCCCACATCATTGCCCAGGAGAACAGCTGCAGGCAGACCACCCATCACCCCAACCACACAACGCCTGACCCCAAAACCAAAGTTCAGATCCACAGTGGCTGTGGGAATAGTCCTCCATTGTCCACCAGCCAGTTCAATGACAATCCCAGGTCCTCTATGGATTGCCTCAGGCCGAACCACTCGGGGATCAGCCAGTGTGAGGAAAGCACCCGAGTCACAAAATCCAACAAGTCTCTGTCCATCCAGCACAACCTCCTGCAAGTGTTTACCTCGATGAGCAGAAGTCGTCATAACTGCGGGTCGCACCCCGTAAACTCCTGGTGGTGCAACATGGGGGGCTGAGTCACTAGGCCAGTCCTCACATAGCGGTGCCACATCTTCCTCCATGGCACTGGGCTGTAAATAATTAACAATCCGATTGGGTGCAGGATCAGTCCTCATTTGAACAGCTGGGCAGGAGACTTGCCGATGCCCTGGCTGTCCACATTGATAGCATCTGAGCTGGGTCTCCCTCCATCCAAGGCGTCCTCTTGGGTAAGGGGTAGGGGAACTTGGAGGCCGGCTCCCACCTGAAGGTGCTGTAGGGGTTTGAGGATGATTCCTCCATGGGCTGGCTGGGCATGAGGCCTGCAAATGCCCGGGATGCCTACAAACATAACACCTGCGCTCTGTTACTTCCTCTCCCCGGCGTATTCCAGAAAATGCAGTAGAAGCAACTGGAGGCACATTAACACGGGTATCAACATGTGGTGGCTTAGAGGAACGGGGAACAATGGGGACAGAATAACTGGGGGCATCCGGTGTTGTGGAGCTGTTAGGCGTCTCTCCATCCTCCAACAGAACCCTCCACTGAGGCTTGATAGTGAGCACCTCATCAGCTAGAGCAGCAGCTTCCTCCACTGTCACTGGTTTTCTCTCACGCACCCATTCCCGGATCTCAGCGGGGCACTGGGCAAAGAATTGTACTTTTAGGATGACCTGCAGGAAGGTCTCCCAAGATAAGGCCTCCTCTGCCTCCAGCCAGCGATTACATATTTGTTTGAGTCTATGAGCATATATCTTAAAAGACACTTCCCCATCACAGGCTAAAGCACGGAACTGAGTCCTGTAAGTGTCTGGGGTCACAGCATAATGTTCTAGAATAGTCTGTTTAATCTCCGCATACTCACAGTTCCACCGAGGGTCCATAGCTCTATAGGCTTCAGCAGCTCCCCCCTCTAGGAGCTCAACCAGATGCCGGACACGCTCCCTGTCCGGAACTTCCATTAATCGACACTGATGCTCAAAGTCCTGGAAGAAGCCCTGAATGTCGCCTGCAGCCTCATTAAACGGCTTAAAGTCTTTGCGGGACACCCTGGGAAGTTCCCTCATGGTGGGTGCTGGGGTTACAGTCTGTCTGGAACCTCTCGCGGCTTCCACAGCGAGCTGCTTATCCAGCAATGCCATCTCCTCCATCCTGCGCTCCTTCTCTTTAGCTCCACGCATGACCTCCATCTTATATTCTATGGTGGTCTCCTCTCCCAGCAAGGCCATCTCCTCCTCATACCACACAACCCACTGACTTTTTTGGGTATTTACCTCCGGCTGCCGTCTTTCTTCCGTTTGCTGTGAGGATCCTTCCTCCACGTCATTTTGCGAGAAAACTCCTTCTAGCGCCTCAATCAGCTGCTCCTTGGAGAGTCCTTTGAAACGAACTCCTACTTCACGGGCCTTTGATTGCAGGCTCCCCAAAGTCCAGGTCTTGTACTCTGCAGTGCTGGTTCCTGATGTTGAGCCATTGTCCTCCATTCCTTCTGCTCTGATCCCACCGCTGCCAACCAGTTTGTGACGGGGTGTACAGCAGAGCAAGGAGAGACAACAGGCCGAGGGACGATCCAACAGGTTTATTCACAAGAACACTGGAACAGCACACGATAAGTCCACGTAAAACAGATTCGGGGGCCCTTCCCGACAATCCTCGGACCGGATAACAAAGCAATCGTCCTTATGGTAGTCCAAAGAGTTCCACACAATCCCACGGGCCACCACACAGGCCTAGCTCCGTCCGTGTCCACAGCCACCCAGGCTGGGAGTTCCTTCTTCTTCCAACTTTCAGCTCACTCTGAAGTTACAAAAAGGGAAATGCATTGTCTGTGCTTCTTGACCAGCCCACTATGTTCAGGGGGTAGGGGTCACACATCCTATCATCAATGGTTTGGTCCATCACAGGGCTCCGATATGTCTGCCAGCCACAGTAGATGAAGGGATCCCCTGCTGTGCAGCACAATGACTATTCCTTCACTGGCCAATGCAATTACAGGCTAGATACACAACTCTGGATAGAAGATGACAGGCTATTTACATAATCATGACATAGTATCACAGCATATACAGTGAGAGGGTAAATTACATCTTCACAGGCGTGACTAGTTGTGAAATGGGTGTGGTTAGGGGCGTGGCCTAAAAATCACTGCGGCGTGGATGGCACGCCGCACGGTTTGTCCCTCTTTCCTTTCTTTGAAAGTTGGGAGGTATGTGTCTGTGTGAAGCCACCTGCTTCCTGCTCATTTAGGAGATAGGATGAGTCATACAAACCTGATCTACCTGCTGAAAATCTATTAACCCATTCCTGGTGATGTTTTGTGTCTGTGTGAACTTATCTCCTTCTGCCCGGGAAAGGGATATTATACAATACCCTGTAACGACCAAGCTACAGGGGTGTTACATGTACATCTTGATATTAAGGTGGACTCTGCCTGAAATCCGTCTGAAGTACAGCAGAAAATGAAAATAATAAACCGGAATGTTGTTTTAACACGTTTTGTCATTTGTTACTTCTTTAAACTGATTTAGAGGTCATAAATAATGAGAAAATAAGTATCATGCCAATTTTTTTTCAGTAACTGCTTGCTAATTATAATTTAAAACACAGAAAAAAAGTTACCCATGGCGGAGCCACAATAAGAACAGTATGGCTGCTCCAGGACAAAGACCACCAGCATTTTCCTGATGCTACCTTTGCCTAGAAAATCTCAATGGTTCTGGCGCTTGAAAAAAACACATCATGTGCATATACCTTTTTTTAAGCATTTTTGAGGCATACCCACCTGAAAAAGATGTTGCGTGCACACACCTTTACATCACCTCTTGGTTGGAATAATGTGACATAAGGCTTGCATGTCTTTGTTTAGTGCAATTTGAGTGCTAATTTTAGTTTATTCAGCTTAATGTATATCCCCTGTGTGGATTGACTATAATAGTTTACACTATTGTTTATACAGTTAACGTCATTACATATGTAATATACTGTGTCATCATGCATTGTGTGTCTTTTATGGAATATATCAGATTTTCTTCACACTGCTAGATTTGATGTCAAGGGTAAGAAGGAGATAACTTTATAAAACACACTAATTCCATTACCCCATTGTTACATTTTAGAGTGTGCAAATGTAAAGAAGAGTTGACATAGGAACCACAGACTAATAATTTCTTTATTCCATGCAGGGTGAGAAAGGACAAGATGGCCAGAGCATCATTGGGCCACCTGGACCTCCTGGGCTTTTGGTGACCCTTCAAGAAGTAAGAAAATTCTGTAGATGTCTTTAATATAATATTCTACATGACAAACAAGGTTAAAGGGAATATATCAGTAGGTTTTTGCTATGGAATCTGACAGCTGAGGAAGTAGGGACAGAGAGCCTTATTCTAGCAATAAATCACTTACTGTACTGCTCGGTGTAGTCTTGAAAAAAATCTGTTTTCCCTGCTGTAGATGTAGCAGTGGTCAGAATGCTGAGCTGTGTATAATGCCATCCACACACCAGAATAGCCACTTCTTGTGTACGAGGTGCTGCTGACAAGTCTTTATTTCATACACAATAATAACATGATTTCATAGAGATACAAAATTGAGCAGAAGAAGTACAAAACGTGCACATGTTAAAACTGCAAATTGCAGGGGGGGTGTGTCCAATGCACCAGCGTCTAAGAGAATTTAATAATGTCTCAATAATGACCATCACAGCCCTCCAAGTATAATGAATAGATCACCAAGTAAGCATATAACCACATCAGTCATAATAGTAGTTATACCACATCATAAGTACATCAAATTATCATGTAAAGCATTTGGCATATAGCAAACCATTCAAGTGAATAGATATTTAAATTCAAATGGCTGATGGGAATACACTAACAGGTTGCTAACATGCCAAGCCTGTCAGATAGGGAGGGGTGCAACCTCACCCGGGCCCAGTATAGTACAGATAACGTACCCAGGTGTTTGCCAGAGACACCGTGCAGACACACCACCCTGCACCTCGACGCATTTCGCTACCGCTTCGTCATGACCTCCCAACGAAGCGGTAGCGAAACGCGTCGAGGTGCATTTGAATTTAAATATACTTACTATAAAATTCACATATTTTTGTAGTTTGCCGTATATATATATATTTCTATGGAGGTCTTTTGTAGGAGCATGCCTGTTTTTGGTGACTCTTCATAATATATGTCTGAATATGGACCTAGGGATTAATTTATTCTTGTGTATTGGGGAATCAATAACCTTCATATTCCACAGTTAAGAACTGGGTTGTCAAATTTATAACGGGCCACTTAGGCACCAATGATGAGGAACATCTTGGACGATCGAGAGTGGTTGTTGTTCCGGAGATCGTCGATGATCTTGAAGACTCCGTCCTCCTCGGGTAAATTATCGGGTTGCCGCACAACCTCATACTGGAAAATTGACGAATTTCAGCTAAAGCAATAGCAGACATCATGGGGATTTCTCGTGAATGTGTTTGTGTCATTATCCATGAACATTTTGATATGAGGAAGCTATCTGCAAAGTGGTCACCAAATGTTTGACAACAGATCAGAGAAGCATGCAAGTGAAAACTTCCCGGTCCATTTGTCAGCGTTTCCGGACTAATAAGAACTTCCTGGATCAACTGGTCACTATCGATGAGACCGGGATTTATTTGTATGACCCTGAAAACCAGGAGCAGTGAAAACAGTGGAGGCACAGTGGTTCTCCTCGTCCAAAGAGGTTCAGGGTGCAAAAATCAGCCACTAAGGTGATGGCATCTGTGTTTTGGGATGAGGAAAGAATGTTGCTAGTGGACTACCTTCAAAAGGTACTACCTTCACCATCAATGTAATGTATTCCATTGAACTTTTGGACCAAATAAAGGCAGCTCTGAAGGCCAAAAGGCGCGGCAAGCTGTCCAAAGGAATTTTGTTCCTGCAAGACAACGCCTCCGCTCACACTGCACAAGCAACCTGATACGTCACCGCCGGAGTCTGCTCCAACGACTTCTGCTCCGATCGCCAGGTGATGCCGTGTTCCTGCCGTGGATGGTGCTGGTGATGGGAGAGGAGTCGATGCCAGCAACACCGGTGGGCGCAGGCTTCGATCATCCACTGGGCTGGGTTATCTTGGGATCTGCAGTACCGCTGGCTGACTGTGGGTGGCATGTGTCTTCCAGCTGAAGTTGCCAGCATTCAGCTACAGCCAATGGAAGACACCACACCCTTCTTATTCCCCCCTCCTGTCACATGACCACTGCCAGAGATAGTTCTGATTTTTCTGGTTCCTGTTGCATCCTATTCTGTTTGGATATTCCTGTGTGCTGACTTCTGCGTGTTTTATGACTACCCTCCTGCCTACTGTTTTTGTACCTCGCTTTCCGATCCGGATTTGACCTCTGCTACGTTTGCTGACTATGTCATTGTCTGCCGATTCTGTCCCTGTTCCGCAATTCCTGGTTTGACCCTGCCTGACTACTACTCTCATCGGACTGCAGCCTTCCACAGGTAGTGATCTCCAGGGCCCTGTGTAATTCCAAATCCCTGTATAGGGGTTAAAGGGTTTCAGGGTTCTGGGGGTCCTGCTTGGTGAGTGGCTTCCCTCTAGCCTCCCCATTACAGCCCATCTGAGTCTGTGGATCCAGGCTGGCGTTACACAACCACGGCAAAACTGGCAGAGCTTGGCTTCCAGCTGATTGACCACCCACCTTATTCAGCAGATCTAGCTCCCTCCAACTATCATCTGTTTCCAAACCTGAAGAAACACCTCAAGGGTGCCAAATTTCACACCATTTCTGATGCCATGTCTGCTATGGATGCCTGGTTTGAGGCACAACCAAAATCCTTATTTTTGCTAGGCTTACAGAACTTGGAATGCTGATATAAGAAGTGTGTTGACATCAGTGGAGAGTATGTTGAATAAATGTAAGTTTCATCATCCTATCTCGTTTCTTTCTGGGTGAAGCCAAACATTTATCAGCAGCCCCTCGTACAATAATAAGTGTCTTCAGGAAACAGTGAAGCATGGTGGAAGTTGCAAGTTTAGGACTGCATTTCAGCAAATGGAATTGGGGATTTTGTCAAGATTAACGATTAGAGTTGAGCGCGGTTCGCGGTTCGAGGTTCTCCAGTTCGCGGCTCGAGTGATTTTGGGGGCTGTTCTAGATCGAACTAGAACTTGAGCTTTTTGCTAAAGCTCGATAATTCTAGATACGTTCGAGAACGGTCCTAGCAGCAAAAAGACAAGCTAATTACTAGCTGGCTTTCTGCTGTAATAGTGTAAGTCACTCTGTGACTCACACTATTATGAAATTTCAGTGTATAGTGTGCGGGAACAGCGCATTCAGATCACTGCTGTTTGGATAATGGCGATCGCCATTTATTTATTTTTTTCCTTGTCTTCCTTCCCTAAGCGCGCGCGTGTAGTGGGGCGGGCCAGCATGTCAGCCAATCCCAGACACACACACAGCTAAGTGGAATTTTAGCCAGAGAAGCAACGGCATATGTGATAGGATGTCCATGTCACATGTCCCTGCATTATAAAAACGAGTATCTGCCCGTCCGGACGCCATTATCTCTTCTGCTTCTGGGTGTCAGTCACCGCTGGCGTAGCTCCTGTCTCTGATTCTGCTGTGTACGCTCTATACATAGTGCTATACAGAATAGGGATAGAAGTTTCTATTAGTCCTTTTAAGGGCTAATACCGGCAGGGTCAGGGCCATAGGTGACAGTCAGGGCCGTGAAAACAGATTTTAACAGCTACACAAGATGACAGCGTCTGTGTAGCTAAGGTCAGGGATTTCCTCGCTGCATTTCCCCATTAGGAGGGATAGAAAGGGAGGCTTCCTTTCCTGTACCCAGACCCACAACCCTGCCACTGTACCCTCCTGCCCTTTGCACACTCAAACTCATTGTTACTAAGCCATTATACTAGCAAACACTGAGGAAACTTAGTGGCACCCTAAAAGTGGCTGTTGGACTTCTGTATTGTCCCACTAGTGCAAAGATATTTGCAGCACGTCTGCCTGCATTGCACACTCAAACTCACTTGTTACTAAGCCATTATACTAGAAAACACTGAGGAAACTTAGTGGCATCCTAAACGTGGCTGTTGGACTTCTGTATTGTCCCACTAGTGCAAAGATATTTGCAGCACGTCTGCCTGCATTGCACACTCAAACTCATTGTTACTAAGCCATTATACTAGCAAACACTGAGGAAACTTAGTGGCATCCTAAAAGTGGCTGTTGGACTTCTGTATTGTCCCACTAGTGCAAAGATATTTGGAGCACGTCTGCCTGCATTGCACACTCAAACTATTTGTTACTAAGCTATTATACTAGCAAACACTGAGGAAACTTAGTGGCATCCTAAAAGTGGCTGTTGAACTTCTGTATTGTCCCACTAGTGCAAAGATATTTACAGCACGTCTGCCTGCAATGCACACTCAAACTCATTGTTACTAAGCCATTATACTAGCAAACACTGAGGAAATTAGTGGCTTCCTAAACGTGGCTGTTGGACTTCTGTATTGTCCCACTAGTGCAAAGATATTTGCAGCACGTCTGCCTGCATTGCACACTCAAACTCATTGTTACTAAGCCATTATACTAGCAAACACTGAGGAAACTTAGTGGCATCCTAAAAGTAGCTATTGGACTTCTGTATTGTCCCACTAATGCAAAGATATTTGCAGCACGTCTGCCTGCAATGCACACTCAAACTCATTGTTACTAAGCCATTATACTAGCAAACACTGAGGAAATTAGTGGCTTCCTAAACGTGGCTGTTGGACTTCTGTATTGTCCCACTAATGCAAAGATATTTGCAGCACGTCTGCCTGCATTGCACACTCAAACACATTGTTACTAAGCCTTTATACTAGCAAACACTGAAGAAACTTAGTGGCATCCTAAAAGTGGCTGTTGGACTGCTGTATTGTCCCACTAGTGCAAAGATATTTGCAGCACGTCTGCCTGCATTGCACACTCAAACTCATTGTTACTAAGCCATTATACTAGCAAACACTGAGGAAACTTAGTGGCATCCTAAAAGTGGCTGTTGGACTTCTGTATTGTCCCACTAGTGCAAAGATATTTGCAGCACGTCTGTCTGCATTGCACACTCAAACTCATTGTTACTAAGCCATTATACTAGCAAACACTGAGGAAACTTAGTGGCATCCTAAAAGTGGCTGTTGGACTTCTGTATTGTCCCACTAGTGCAAAGATATTTGCAGCACGTCTGCCTGCATTGCACACTCAAACTCATTGTTACTAAGCCATTATACTAGCAAACACTGAGGAAACTTAGTGGCATCCTAAAAGTGGCTGTTGGACTTCTGTATTGTCCCACTAGTGCAAAGATATTTGCAGCACGTCTGCCTGCATTGCACACTCAAACTCATTGTTACTAAGCCATTATACTAGCAAACACTGAGGAAACTTAGTGGCATCCTAAAAGTGGCTGTTAGACTTCTGTATTGTCCCACTAGTGCAAAGATATTTGCAGCACGTCTGCCTGCATTGCACACTCAAACTCATTTGTTACTAAGCCATTATACTAGCAAACACTGAGGAAACTTAGTGGCATCCTAAACGTGGCTGTTGGACTTCTGTATTGTCCCACTAGTGCAAAGATATTTGCAGCACGTCTGCCTGCATTGCACACTCAAACTCATTGTTACTAAGCCATTATACTAGCAAACACTGAGGAAACTAAGTGGCATCCTAAAAGTGGCTGTTGGACTTCTGTATTGTCCCACTAGTGCAAAGATATTTGCAGCACGTCTGCCTGCATTGCACACTCAAACTCATTGTTACTAAGCCATTATACTAGCAAACACTGAGGAAACTTAGTGGCATCCTAAAAGTAGCTGTTGGACTTCTGTATTGTCCCACTAATGCAAAGATATTTGCAGGACGTCTGCCTGCATTGCACACTCAAACACATTGTTACTAAGCCATTATACTAGCAAACACTGAGGAAACTTAGTGGCATCCTAAAAGTGGCTGTTGGACTGCTGTATTGTCCCACTAGTGCAAAGATATTTGCAGCACATCTGCCTTCATTGCACACTCAAACTCATTGTTACTAAGCCATTATACTAGCAATTACTGAGGAAACTTAGTGGCATCCTAAAAGTGGCTGTTGGACTTCTGTGTTGTCCCACTAGTGCAAAGATATTTGCAGCACGTCTGCCTGCATTGCACACTCAAACTCATTGTTACTAAGCCATTATACTAGCAAACACTGAGGAAACTAAGTGGCATCCTAAAAGTGGCTGTTGGACTTCTGTATTGTCCCACTAGTGCAAAGATATTTGCAGCACGTCTGCCTGCATTGCACACTCAAACTCATTGTTACTAAGCCATTATACTAGCAAACACTGAGGAAACTTAGTGGCATCCTAAAAGTGGCTGTTGGACTTCTGTATTGTCCCACTAGTGCAAAGATATTTGCAGCACGTCTGCCTGCATTGCACACTCAAACTCATTGTTACTAAGCCATTATACTAGCAAACACTGAGGAAACTTAGTGGCATCCTAAACGTGGCTGTTGGACTTATGTATTGTCCCACTAGTGCAAAGATATTTGCAGCACGTCTGCCTGCATTGCACACTCAAACTCATTGTTACTAAGCCATTATACTAGCAAACTATGCTGCCAGTTTAAGGGCCGTGGTTGCATTGCCAGGGATAATTATTGTTGTTTATTCTGCTGTTAATAAAGTTAGACCACCGCTGAAGTCTACACCACCTCTCAATTTTTACTACCACATTTTAAGTGCACAATTTTGTCGCAATCAAAATGAGTGGCAAAATGACAGATGCTGGTGGAAAGGGGAAGAGGCGTGTTGGAAAAGGAAAAAAAGGGTTTGTCCATGGGGAAGGTGGCAAAACTCCATTAACATCTGCGGAAGATCGACCATCTTCCAGCAAAAGTAAGATGTCTACTACTTACTGTGGACAATCCGATGTGCTCCCTTTTTTACGGACACAAACAACTGGAACAAAGGTAGATGATGGCCAAAAAAGGAAAATGCTTGAATGGATTTCAAGTGGTCCAACAAGTGCCCTCTCCGCCACCTCAACTACCGCATCCAAAAAACACCAGTCCTCTGAGTTGTCAGCCCAATCACACTTGCATTCTCCCAGCTCTGAAGTCTTCATCCGCCCTGCACTGTATGGTGGAACTGAGATGGCTGAGTCTGCAGAGCTGTTCAGTCACACTATAGCCTGGGAATCAGAAGTCTGCTCCCAAGCTACAGTGAGTACAGACCAGGAAATGGTCTGCAGTGATGCCCAGAACCTTTGTGACTCTGATTCAGGTCGTGATGACCAAGTTTCTGAGCATCATGTTGACCCTTTTTCACAAACTGTAACACCTGTTGTTATAGACAATGAGGAACATACTAATGACGATGAGACGCAGATACCATATTGGGATGATAACTTAAATATTCGGTCAGGGCAAGAAGAGGCTCGGTCTGAGGGTGAGGGGAGTGCAAACACAACAATTGATGAAGAAGTTCTAGATCCCACCTACTGTCAACCCACAGTCAGGCACTCGAGGAGGTCAACAGAGGCGGTGGCGGAGGATGCAACCGACGACGAAGTTACCTTGCGCCTTCCTGGACAGAGTCGGAGCACTGGTAGCACGTCTACAACTGCATCCTCAGCCACCACTCTGCCTCTGAGCACTAGTCCGGGGGGCTCAGCAGGTCGCATGCCCTCTAAGCCTTGCCTAGCCTGGTCCTTTTTTGACATAGCAAAAGATCGCCCAAATTATGTGATCTGTAAAATTTGTCGTGATTCTGTTAGTAGAGGGCAAACCTCAGCAGTTTGACAACTTCTTCCATGAATCAATAAAGCGGAAAAGGACAAAATGTAGAGTCATTGCTTATTCCAAACGACTAAACCCAATTACGACAATATTAAACGAGAGAGAAAGCTGGGAATCATAGTCTGCACATATAAAAATTGCGTCAAAGCTAGAATCTTGCATTAAATTTTTTTTTTATTTTTCCAAAAAGAATTATTAGCAAGATTATAAATACATCATATTTAATAATAAATAGATCACATATAGGTTTAAACAAGAGGGGATCCTGACATAATGCACTAAGGTCCAACACCAAACATGGGAAGTTTCCAATATCCTATGTCACTCTCAATAAGAAGGCCTCACATAGGTTACAATCATTAAAGACAAATAGTCCACTCTCAAAGACATAATTACCGTGTGGGCATTCAGATTATCAATAGGAATTAAGGTGCATACTGCTGTAAAAGCAGGGGAATTACAATAATTATTATAGTAATAAATCACAAAGTAGAACCTAGTAATTCCCCAACACAACATGCAGCAATGCAAAAGTAAAAATATTTTACCCATGTTCAGGTGGATGCCAGTGTGGAAAACGTGCCCCGACGCGCACGTTTCGTTAGCTTCCTCGGGGGGCCGTGGTGTGTCACACCACGGCCCCCCGAGGAAGCTAACGAAACGTGCGCGTCGGGGCACGTTTTCCACACTGGCATCCACCTGAACATGGGTAAAATATGTTTTACTTTTGCATTGCTGCATGTTGTGTTGGGGAATTACTAGGTTCTACTTTGTGATTTATTACTATAATAATTGTTGTAATTCCCCTGCTTTTACAGCAGTATGCACCTTAATTCCTATTGATACTCTGAATGCCCACACGGTAATTATGTCTTTGAGAGTGGACTATTTGTCTTTAATGATTATAACCTATGTGAGGCCTTCTTATTGAGAGTGACATAGGATATTGGAAACTTCCCATGTTTGGTGTTGGACCTTAGTGCATTATGTCAGGATCCCCTCTTGTTTAAACCTATATGTGATCTATTTACTATTAAATATGATGTATTTATAATCTTGCTAATAATTCTTTTTGGAAAAACAAAAAAAAATTTTAATGCAAGATTCTAGCTTTGACGCAATTTTTATATGTGCAGACTATGATTCCCAGCTTTCTCTCTCGTTTAATATTCTTCCATGAATCGTCACATGAATAAATATCATATGTCCCAGTGGGAAGCTCACCGTGCTGCAATGCGGCCTAGCGGAGCGAACCATCCACCGCCTGCCCTTTCCAGTGCATCCGCGCGCTCTTCATCTTCTAGGACTGTGGGGACAGCTGTCACACCTGGTTTTCCACGCACAACTTCCACCACTGTACCCGCAACAGGCAGTTTGCTTGGTAGGTCGTCAGTTGGTTTGGAAGGGGAAACAAGTACGTGTGTACAGCTCTCTCAGACATCGATAGCACCAACGTTGGATGAAGGCAACATCATGTCTATGCACTTTCCTCACAAAGCTACATTTTTCCAGGGACACCCTACTCAACACCATCTACACACAGCAGCCAGATCTCTGTCCCTCAGATGTGGACAAATAAAAGGCCATTTCCTGCGACCCATGACAAAGCTAAGAGGTTGACTTTATCCCTCTGTTAGCTCTTGGCTACCGAAATGCTGCCTTTCCGCCTGGTGGACACACAGGATTTTAGAGACCTTATGTTTGTCGCTGTGCCCCAGTACCAGATGCCCAGTCGCCACTACTTCTCCAAGAAAGGTGTGCCCGCGCTACACCAGCATGTCGCACACAACATCACCGCTTCCTTGAGAAACTCTGTGTGTCAACGGGTGCGTTTCACCACCGATACTTGGACCAGTAAGCAAGGACAGGGACGTTACATGCCACTGCTTCTGCCTCCTCCACCTCATCTGGGTCCTCCACCTCCGCCCCAAACCTGCCTGGTCAGGCCACCAGCGTTCTCACTGCGCAGAAGGAATCACGCACCCCTCATTACTATGCTGGCAGCAGAGCGCAACGGCATCAGGCGGTCTTTAGCTTGACATGTCTTGGAAATAGGAGTCACACAGTGGCTGAGTTGTGGGCAGCTCTGGAGACTGAGTTTAATAAATGGTTGTCTCCACTCAACCTGCAGCCTGGTAAGGCCGTGTGCGACAATGCTGCAAACCTGGGTGCGGCCCTTCGCCTGGGCAAGGTGACACACGTGCCTTGTATGGCTCACGTGTTGAACCTTGTTGTCCAGCAATTTTTAACACACTATCCCGGCCTAGATGGCCTTCTGACCAGGGCACGAAAACTGTCTGCTCACTTCTGCCGTTCAACCGCCGCAGCTGAGTGACTTGCATCGCTCCAGAAGTCTTTCAGCCTGCCGGTTCATCGCCTGAAATGCGATGTGGCGACACGCTGGAATTCAACTCTCCACATGTTACAGCGACTGTGGCAGCACCGCCGAGCCCTGGTGCAATACGTCATGACATATAGCCTGGGCCAACGAGATGCAGAGGAGGGGCATATCACCCTGATGGAGTGGTCTCAGATCAAGGACCTATGCACCCTTCTGCACAGTTTCGACATGGCGACGAATATGTTTAGCGCTGACAATGCCATTATCAGCATGACAATTCCAGTCATTTACATGCTGGAGCACACGCTAAACACTATTCGGAGTCAGGGGGTGGGACAACAGG
Source organism: Anomaloglossus baeobatrachus (assembly GCF_048569485.1). Classification (NCBI taxonomy): domain Eukaryota; kingdom Metazoa; phylum Chordata; class Amphibia; order Anura; family Aromobatidae; genus Anomaloglossus; species Anomaloglossus baeobatrachus. Next base: position 333,736,004 of record NC_134358.1, read on the forward strand.
AAGGGGAGGAACTACAGGAGGATTCATATGCGCAAGACACAACAACATCACCAAGGTCCAGACGTTCATCATCACCAACGCGGCAGGCATGGGACCATGGGGGACAGGGATCAACAAGGGTGCATGGTAGCAGGCAAAATGTTGAGGAAGGTGCAGGAGAACATGAAGAAATGGAGGACGAACTGTCCATGGACATGGAAGACTCAGCGGATGAGGGAGACCTTGGGCAAATTTCAGTTGAAAGAGGTTGGGGGGAGATGTCAGAGGAAGAAAGAACGGTTAGCACCTCTATGCCACAAACACAGCGTGGACTTGGTCCGCATGGCTGCGCAAGACACATGAGCGCCTTCTTGCTGCACTACCTCCAACATGACCCTCGTATTGTCAAAATTAGAAGTGATGATGACTACTGGCTTGCCACACTATTAGATCCCCGGTACAAGTCCAAATTTTGTGCCATAATTCCAGCCATAGAAAGGGACGCACGTATGCAGGAGTATCAGCAGAAGCTGTTACTCGATCTTAGCTCGGCTTTTCCACCAAACAACCGTGCAGGTGCAGGGAGTGAATCTCCCAGTTGTAACTTGACAAACATGGGACGGTCTCGTCATCTTCAACAGTCTACCCGTACCAGTAGCACCGTATCTGGTGCTGGAAACAGCAATTTTTTGAATCTTTTCATAATTTTTTTAGACCGTCCTTTGCAAGGCCACCAGAGACAACAAGTCTGACACATAGTCAACGGCTGGAGAGGATGATACAGGTGTAACTCCAAATGAACATCGATGCCATGACTTTGCAAATGGAGCCTTGCTCATTTTGGGCTTCAAATCTTGAAAAATGTCCAGAGCTCTCAACTTACGCCTTGGAGATTTTGTCGTGTCCAGCTGCCAGCGTTGTCTCTGAACGTGTCTTCAGTGCTGCTGGGTGTGTGCTGACAGATAAGCGCACGCGTCTGTCCAGTGACAATGTGGACAGACTAACGTTTATCAAAATGAACAAGTCATGGATACACAAGGAATTTACTACCCCTGTGTCAGAGGGGAGCCAGCACGATCTGAAAATGGCATGCATCATATAAAAAGTGCAAATTCACAGATTTATTCCAACTGTACTGTAATATAAATGAGATTTTTAGCAAATAATTGATCAATTCTTTGAGCCACCCCTGCCAACATCACGGCAAATCTCAATAGGGGGGCCTTACTCTATATTCTGTATTTCATGTGCCATGCGGCCTCCTAGATAAAGTTAAAAGCAGAACCATAATGGAGCACACATACCTGTAACCTGTATATATAACCGCTTCTATGTTGCAAAAGAGGCAATTGTGGATAGAGGCCAGCCCAGGTCCCAGCATGTGGAGCAAGCTTTACACATACCAGGACTATATCAGAACTGACCCTCCCAGTGCCAGACAGCAACCATTGATAAAGGCGGACCAGATCCAAGTATGGTGGTGCTTAATTAGCAATGCCTGTGGAAAGGGTGAGGCAACTGAATGTGTACAGCTACCAACAGGAGGAATATATTGCAAACCAAGATCAGGCGTGCATAGCATGGTGGTGACCAGCCACCAGACATTTGTAGCATAACTACAACCAAACAGAGAGAGAGGGGAATTTTCACTTTTTATATGATGCATGCCAATTTCAGATCGTGCTGGCTCCTTTTTCTCTGTTTTGACTGTAGTTATGCTACAATTTTTGGTGACTGACCATCACCATACCATGCACGCCTGATTTTGGTTTGCAATGTATTCCTCCTGTTGGTAGCTGTTCAGATTCAGTTACCTCACCCCTTTCCACAGGCAATGCTAATTAAGCACCATTCTTGGATCTGGTCCGCCTTTATCAATGGTTGCTGTCTGGCACTGGGAGGGTCAGTTCTGATATAGTCCTGGTATGTGTAGAGCTTGCTCCACATGCTGGGACCTGGGCTGGTCTCTATCCACAATTGCCTTTTTTGCAACATGGAAGCGGCTATATACAGGTTACAGGTATGTGTGCTCCATTATGGTTCTGCTTTTAACTTTATCTAGGAGGCCACATGGCACATGAAATACAGAATATAGAGTAGGCCCCCCTATTGAGATTTGCCGTGACGTTGGCAGGGGTGGCTCAAAGAATTGATCAATTATTTGCTAAAAATCTAATTTTTTTATTATAGTACAGTTGGAATAAATCTGTGAATTTTCACTTTTTATATGATGCATGCCAATTTCAGATCGTGGTGGCTCCTTTTTCTCTGTTATGACTGTAGTTATGCTACAATTTCTGGTGACTGACCATCACCATACCATGCCGCCTGATTTTGGTTTGCAATGTATTCCTCCTGTTGGTAGCTGTTCAGATTCAGTTACCTCACCCCTTTCCACAGGCAATGTTAATTAAGCACCATTCTTGGATCTGGTCCGCCTTTATCAATGGTTGCTGTCTGGCACTGGGAGGATCAGTTCTGATATAGTCCCGGTATGTGTAGAGCTTGCTCCACATGCTGGGACCTGGGCTGGTCTCTATCCACAATTGCCTTTTTTGCAACATGTAAGCGGCTATATACAGGTTACAGGTATGTGTGCTCCATTATGGTTCTGCTTTTAACTTTATCTAGGAGGCCACATGGCACATAAAATACAGAATATAGAGTAGGAACCCCCTATTGAGATTTGCCGTGACGTTGGCAGGGGTGGCTCAAAGAATTGATCAATTATTTGCTAAAAATCTCATTTTTTTATTATAGTACAGTTGGAATAAATCTGTGAATTTGCACTTTTTATATGATGCATGCCATTTTCAGATCGTGCTGGCTCCCCTCTCTCTCTGTTTGGTTGTAGTTATGCTACAAATGTCTGGTGGCTGGTCACCACCATGCTATGCACGCCTGATCTTGGTTTGCAATATATTCCTCCTGTTGGTAGCTGTACACATTCAGTGGCCTCACCCTTTCCACAGGCAATGCTAATTAAGCACCATTCTTGGATCTGGTCCGCCTTTATCAATGGTTGCTGTCTGGCACTGGGAGGGTCAGTTCTGATATAGTCCTGGTATGTGTAGAGCTTGCTCAACATGCTGGGACCTGGGCTGGTCTCTATCCACAATTGCCTTTTTTGCAACTTGGAAGCGGCTATATACAGGTTACAGGTATGTGTGCTCCATTATGGTTCTGCTTTTAACTTTATCTAGGAGGCCACATGGCACATGAAATACAGAATATAGAGTAGGACCCCCCTATTGAGATTTGCCGTGACGTTGGCAGGGGTGGCTCAAAGAATGGATCAATTATTTGCTAAAAATCTTATTTTTTTATTATAGTACAGTTGGAATAAATCTGTGAATTTTCACTTTTTATATGATGCATGCCAATTTCAGATCGTGGTGGCTCCTTTTTCTCTGTTATGACTGTAGTTATGCTACAATTTCTGGTGACTGACCATCACCATACCATGCACGCCTGATTTTGGTTTGCAATGTATTCCTCCTGTTGGTAGCTGTTCAGATTCAGTTACCTCACCCCTTTCCACAGGCAATGCTAATTAAGCACCATTCTTGGATCTGGTCCGCCTTTATCAATGGTTGCTGTCTGGCACTGGGAGGGTCAGTTCTGATATAGTCCTGGTATGTGTAGAGCTTGCTCAACATGCTGGGACCTGGGCTGGTCTCTATCCACAATTGCCTTTTTTGCAACTTGGAAGCGGCTATATACAGGTTACAGGTATGTGTGCTCCATTATGGTTCTGCTTTTAACTTTATCTAGCAGGCCACATGGCACATGAAATACAGAATATAGAGTAGGACCCCCCTATTGAGATTTGCCGTGACGTTGGCAGGGGTGGCTCAAAGAATGGATCAATTATTTGCTAAAAATCTTATTTTTTTATTATAGTACAGTTGGAATAAATCTGTGAATTTTCACTTTTTATATGATGCATGCCAATTTCAGATCGTGGTGGCTCCTTTTTCTCTGTTATGACTGTAGTTATGCTACAATTTCTGGTGACTGACCATCACCATACCATGCACGCCTGATTTTGGTTTGCAATGTATTCCTCCTGTTGGTAGCTGTTCAGATTCAGTTACCTCACCCCTTTCCACAGGCAATGCTAATTAAGCACCATTCTTGGATCTGGTCCGCCTTTATCAATGGTTGCTGTTTGGCACTGGGAGGGTCAGTTCTGATATAGTCCTGGTATGTGTAGAGCTTGCTCCCCATGCTGGGACCTGGGCTGGTCTCTATCCACAATTGCCTTTTTTGCAACATGGAAGCGGCTATATACAGGTTACAGGTATGTGTGCTCCATTATGGTTCTGCTTTTAACTTTATCTAGGAGGCCACATGGGACATGAAATACAGAATATAGAGTAGGACCCCCCTATTGAGATTTGCGGTGACGTTGGCAGGGGTGGCTCAAAGAATTGATCAATTATTTGCTAAAAATCTCATTTTTTTTTATTATAGTACAGTTGGAATAAATCTGTGAATTTTCACTTTTTATATGATGCATGCCAATTTCAGATCGTGCTGGCTCCTTTTTCCCTGTGTCATCCTGGGGAGAGTAAATGCTTGTGGATTTGGAATGTGCTTGATGCAAATCAAAACATCCTGTTTGCAACTAGGGCACAAGTGCTGTCGCTGATGGGGTGCCTGTGTGGCCCAATTTTTGGAAAAAAAAGGGAGACTCCGCTTGGAGTAACCCTTGCTTACATTGTTTCTAAAAATGATCCAAGATGCACAGAGCTGGGATCAGGAAAGACTTTGCTACCTACCGCGGGGTCATCCTGGGGACGGTTAAGTATGGCGTATTTTTGAATGTGCTTGATGCAAATCTAGCTGTACAGTGTACAACTGGGGCACAAGTGCTGCCACTGAAGGGGTGAGTGTTTGTGTGGCCCAATTTTTGGAAAAAAGGGAGACTCCGCTTGGAGTAACCCTTGCTTACATTGTTTTTAAAAATGATCCAAGATGCACAGAGCTGGGATCAGCAAAGACTTTGCTACCTACCCCGGGGTCATCTTGAGGACGGTTAAGTATGGCGTATTTTTGAATGTGCTTGATGCAAATCTAGCTGTGAAGTGTACAACTGGGGCACAAGTGCTGCCACTGAAGGGGTGAGTGTCTGTGTGGCCCAATTTTTGGAAAAAAGGGAGACTCTGCTTGGAGTAACCCTTGCTTACATTGTTCTTAAAAATGATCCAAGATGCACAGAGCTGGGATCAGGAAAGACTTTGCTACCTACCCCGGGGTCATCTTGAGGACGGTTAAGTATGGCGTATTTTTGAATGTGCTTGATGCAAATCTAGCTGTGAAGTGTACAACTGGGGCACAAGTGCTGCCACTGAAGGGGTGGGTGTGTGTGGGGCCCAATTTTTGGAAAAAAAGGGAGACTCCGCTTGGAGTTACCCTTGCTTGCTGTGTTTTTTAAAAGGAGCCAAGATGAACAAGTCATGGTTCAGCAAAGACTTTGCTACCTACCCAGGTGTCATCCTGGGGACGGTTAAGTATGGTGTATTTTTGAATGTGCTTGATGCAAATCTAACTGTGAAGTGTACAACTGGGGCACAAGTGCTGCCACTGAAGGGGTGGGTGTGTGTGCGGCCCAATTTTTTGGAAAAAATTGAGACTCCGCTTGGAGTATCCCTTGCTTGCTGTGTTTTTTAAAAGGAGCCAAGATGAACAAGTCATGGTTCAGCAAAGACTTTGCTACCTACTACGGTGTCATCCTGGGGACGGTTAAGTATGGCGTATTTTTGAATGTGCTTGATGCAAATCTAGCTGTGAAGTGTACAACTGGGGCACAAGTGCTGCCACTGAAGGGGTGAGTGTCTGTGTGGCCCAATTTTTGGAAAAAAGGGAGACTCCGCTTGGAGTAACCCTTGCTTACATTGTTCTTAAAAATGATCCAAGATGCACAGAGCTGGGATCAGGAAAGACTTTGCTACCTACCCCGGGGTCATCTTGAGGACGGTTAAGTATGGTGTATTTTTGAATGTGCTTGATGCAAATCTAGCTGTGAAGTGTACAACTGGGGCACAAGTGCTGCCACTGAAGGGGTGGGTGTGTCTGGGGCCCAATTTTTGGAAAAAAAGGGAGACTCCGCTTGGAGTTACCCTTGCTTGCTGTGTTTTTTAAAAGGAGCCAAGATGAACAAGTCATGGTTCAGCAAAGACTTTGCTACCTACCCAGGTGTCATCCTGGGGACGGTTAAGTATGGTGTATTTTTGAATGTGCTTGATGCAAATCTAACTGTGAAGTGTACAACTGGGGCACATGTGCTGCCACTGAAGGGGTGGGTGTGTGTGCGGCCCAATTTTTTGAAAAAAATTGAGACTCCGCTTGGAGTAACCCTTGCTTGCTGTGTTTTTTAAAAGGAGCCAAGATGAACAAGTCATGGTTCAGCAAAGACTTTGCTACCTACTACGGTGTCATCCTGGGGACGGTTAAGTATGGCGTATTTTTGAATGTGCTTGATGCAAATCTAGCTGTGAAGTGTACAACTGGGGCACAAGTGCTGCCACTGAAGGGGTGAGTGTCTGTGTGGCCCAATTTTTGGAAAAAGGGGAGAACTCCGCTTGGAGTCACCTTGTGGTGTTTTACATGATTTTAGAAGGGCGTGCCATGCCTATATCTGTGTCTCCTCCTCTTTTTCCTTGTCCAGCTCTTTTGTTTTCGCATGAGTATATGTCCTTGTCACTTTCCCATGTGTTTGTGTTGTGTTGTGAGTTGTTTGTCACCTTTTGGACACCTTTGAGGGTGTTTTCTAGGTGTTTTTATGTGTTTGTGATTGCCTGCCATTGTTTCCTATGCGGTTCGAGTTCGGTTTGTCGAACGTTCGCCGAACTGATCTCGAACGAGACCTCCGTTCAACGAACCGAACTCGAGCCCAACCACGGCCGGTTCGCTCATCTCTATTAGCGATGTCCTCAGTGCTAAAAAATACAGGCAGATACCTATCTACAATGCAATATCATCAGGGAACGTCTGATTGGCTCCAAATTTATTCTTCAGCATGACAACATCCCCAAACATACAGTCAATGTAATTAAAAACTACCTTCAGCATAAAGAACAAGGAGTCCTAGACGTGTTGATATGGCAGCGGCAGAGCCCTGATTTAACATCAATTAGTTTATATGGGATTACAAGAAGAGACAAAAAGATTTGCACAAGCGTACATCCACAGAAGGTCTGTGGTTAGTTCTCCAAAATTGTTGGAAGAACCATCCTGCCGAGTTCCTTCAAACACAAAGTGCTTCGGTACCTAGAAAATGTAAGCGTGATGTGGTTATGAAGGCAAAAGGCAGTGAAACTAAAATTAGTCTGATTTATATTTCTTTATTGTGCATTAAATTTGTATTTTAATAATTGTTAAAAATAAAGTATTAACGTTTCTATTTTAAAAGCGTTCTTACTAAGCAGCATTTTTTCCACTCCTGCCTAACATTTTTGCATGGTGCTATACAATTGAATATAAAGTTAACAACCTAAGCCCACCATACACATTAGACTAACGTCAACTAAACTTACTGATATCAATGGTTTGGTCGACAGTTTAATGTGTATGGGGGCTCTGGAGAGAAGATTGTTGCAGGAGTTAAGCATCCAATATGTCCGATTTCGGACTGCGGATCCATTTGTTCTCTCGGAGACAAGCTGCTAAAACTGTAGGAGGGGCAAAAAATGCAATAGGGTTTTACCCGGTATGAGGGTAGACAGACAAGACAGAAAAAACACTCACCTGATGAGGTTGTGCCAGTCACAACCCATTATGATAGCCTGTGTGTGCCTGGTGGTTTAGCTGCAGCCCCAGGAAGGATCTTTGTAATATACAGGTAGAAGAGAAGACCAGGTTTATACCATGCTAGAAACCACTGATGCGTGTAGATTAAAAGATTTCCTTTATTTTACAGTTCAAACTGTAACAGAACTGTAAAATAAAAGGAAATCTTTTAATCTACACGCATCAGTAGTTTCTAGCGCGGCATAAACCCGGTCTTCTCTTCTACCTGTATATTACGGAGACAAGCTGCTGCAAGAGATGCTTGATAATGACTCTCTCATAGGGAGAACAGGTGTGCTGGGCTGAGAAAGCGCTCCTGGGTATGGGAGAGACAGCTGAGATACAATAGCTGCTTGTTGACTGATTGGACAAAACATCATTCAGCTCAAAGCAATCTATAGAGTAAAGGGCACTTTACACGCTGCAATATCGCTATCGATATCACTAGCGAGCGTACCCGCCCCCGTCGGTTGTGCGACACGGGCAAATTGCTGCCCGTGGCGCACAACATCGTTTACACCCATCACACGGACTTACCTTCCCCGCGACGTCACTGTGGTCAGCGAACCGCCTCCTTTCTAAGGGGGCGGATCGTGCGGCGTCACAGCGATGTCACACGGCAGCTGTCCAATAGAAGCGGAGGGGCGGAGATGAGCAGGCGGAATATCCTGCCCACCTTCTTCCTTACTCATTGCTGGTGGACACAGGTAAGGAGATGTTCGTCGTTCCTGCGGTGTCACACATAGAGATGTGTGATGCTGCAGGAACGACGAACAACCAGCGCCATACACCACCAACGATATTATGAAAAGGAGCAACATGTCAACGATCAACGATTTTTGATGTTTTTGCGATCGTTGATCGTTGCTCCTAGCTGTCACACGCTGCGATGTCACTAACGACGCCGAATGTGCGTCACAAACACTGTGACCCCGACGATATATCGTTATCGATGTTGCAGCCTGTAAAGTACCCTTATGTCTGTGGGGAGGATGCTTCTGTTGCTCCATTTCTTTCTTATGTCGTGAACTGAAATGACACAGAGGGGGGGGCGCAAATGGTATCTTATCCGGTGGTACTAGAAAGAATTTATTTAGGTGCACAAACCTGGTGCGGTGTTATATACATAACCACTATAACCACGTGTTGAGGAAGGCTGCTGCGAAACCCAGGAAGATGGCGTTGGAGGACATGGAGGAAAAGGGTTAATCCGCACTCCCAGAAGAAGACCACTGAAGATCAATGGGGATTAAGACATTAGATTTTATTGTTCTACTCGTTTCGGAGCTGTACAACCCCTTCTTCAGGAACAAAAATCAATAATGTACATTACCTAATGTACATAATTGATTTTTGTTCCTGAAGAAGGGGTTATTCAACTCCGAAACGTGTAAAACAGCACAGATTAACCCTTTTTTTTTGCATCTTCTCCACCGTCCATTTCATTCTTACAAGTAAACAATTATTGCAATTTCAATATAAAATTAATCATCTATTCTTTTTTAACAGCTAAATGACACAGAAGGATTGTTAAACCTTTCTGATATTGTGATACAGCCAGGTGGACAAGTGAGTATATCATGACAACACGTACTGCCCATTATCTCCTGACCCAAGCTAGATAACTTTACAGGCATATATAAAGCTTGGGTTGGGAGACCCACATCCAGTTGGTGCATCACTATCCAAACTCAAGCCATGATATTGAGATGTCTGACTTGAACCTAAATATGTTTAAAATGTACAGTAGTAACACTGTTTTCTTTTTGTGGGTATCTTAAGGACTCCAGTACTGTATAGTATTTGATTACAAGAATTTAGTCTACAGTTTACCTTTAAATATTTTACAGGGACAAATATTTTTGGAAATATAGTAAAAATCCACATTAATCAAACAATACCATAAGCACCATGCACTGTGCTAGTTTTTCTTTAGTCTACAATTGGGTGTACTGAGTTATTCCTACTATAGTGGCACAAAGTGACACCAACCTACGAACAGCTTTACACGGAATGTTCCATTGTGGGAGTGAGATGCATCATGTAATGTGATCATCTAAACTACAGCATGAAACAGAAAAATCTGAGGGAGATTGCAAAGTTGCATTTGTTGTTAGAATGAATTAAAATATGATTTTCTCGATTAGTTTTTAGTGTTGATGTACTTAATTTATTAATCTTTAAGGGACCAAGAGGACCAAAGGGTGATACCGGTGTCCCTGGATTGCATGGAAAAAAGGTAGTGACAAAAATGTAGTAATGTTTAGATTTACTAGTTTATAGACTGCTGATGGCACCCATGTGGAAATATAAAAAAAATTAAAAGCATGATACAAAATACAGTAGGGTGGTCTTTATTACCAAGTGCAGCAATAGCTGGCTAGATTACATAGCCGGTATGTGTGGTAAACGGCTGAGCTGTACCCATGGCTGTTAAACATTTAAATTCTACTGGCAATCTCTGACAGGAGCATTTCAATAGAATGCGTGCCAGTGCTTGGACGCCATAGTAATCCATCAGCCCTTCCCAAACACGCACCTGTCGGTTACCATGGCAGTCAAATGAATGAATGAAGGCCCTGTCACTGCCATCTTGGTACAAGTATGAAGCTCTGTGAATTCTACTGAAGTATGAGATTTACATGATTTACATACTTTGGTACCTCAGTGTATCGTATTAGCCATCGGATGATCATAGGTTTAAAGGGGTTGTCCAGGTTTATCACGAAAGTCTGAAGTCACTCTGTGTGTGTCACAAATGGATGAGGGGATGGCCAGCACACGGCGAAACACAGAAGTTACAAAGGGGATGAAAAGGAGGTAGGAAGACCCTTATGGTAGGGAGAAGGGCGATGGGTCACCACCAGACACTAACCTGCGTCTGCTCCCTAACATCCCTAAGTGGGTCCTTCCGAACGCCGCCATCACGTTACTAGTCCCTAGCTGTCCTTCAAAGTGGTAGGGAAAAGGGTGATGGGTCACCACCAGACACTAACCTGTATCTGCTCCCTAACATCCTTAAGTGGGTCCTTCCCTACACCGCCATCACGTGCCTAGTCCCTAGCTGTCCTTCCGCGTACCCTGGCTAGCGCAAAGGCCAGTGAGTGCACTAGACTTCACCACTACAGTAATAAGACACAGAGGAAGGAATACAGATTGGGGAACATAGACAAAAATAGATATACACTAACTATTGCAGCTAATCACTAGATCTGCAAGTGGCATGACCTCAGCAACTTTTAGAGGCTTCCTCGCTCCACAGTGGTCAGTTCAGAATGAAATCTATAACCAGCATCAGGTGATAAAACATGTGATTATGTAAAGGGAAGGGGAGTAGTCACAAACCGGCTGCACATGAGATAGAACTAACAAAGAACTACTTGTAGATAAACTGTCCTTATCCCTTGCTGCAATAAAACAAAGCAAATACAGTAAGGCTATGTGCGCACGTAGCGTTCTGTCCCTGCAGAAATTTCTGCAGCGATTTGAACAGCACACATGCGCTTCAAATCACTGCAGAAAGAGTCCTTAATGGAAAAAAAAGCCGATTTCATGTGCTCTGAGTGCAGCCCCTCCCATAGACAGAGCGAGGGATGCATGCAGAGCGCACGGAGTAACTGACATGTCACTTCTTAGAATGCGCGCTTCAGGCAGCAGCTGAAGCGCTGTGATCTAATACGCCGCGTGCACACGTCTCCTGCATAATCTTCATAGATTATGCTGGGGATGCAGGACGCATGCAGTTACACTGCAGTGCAGATCGCAGCGTAACTGCATGCAAATACGCAACGTGCGCACATAGCCTTAGACACAGAGTCTCACGAGGCAATGTGATACTTAAATCTAAAACCTGTCACGTCTTCCAAGGATGGTAGACCCGCCTGACAGTGTGACTTCAGACTTGGGAATAGTTACATCTCTCGCAACTCACACTGTGAGGATTCTCTGGTGATGAGCAGTCATATGACTGCAAGTATGTGATATGCATACTCCCAGCCACATCTGATTAGGCGTGCACAGGCTCACTCAATTCACTTGTATTAAGTGACTGCAGACTTTCATGAAAAACCTGGACAACCCCTTTAAGTCCCTTTATCTCTTCACAACACATGACGTACTGGGTACGTCATGGATCGTGTGAGGTTAATCCACGCAGGCTGCCGTGGGCAGTCCGCGGCGATCCGTGCATATCTCAGCTGATTTCAACAGTTAAGATGTGTGGTTTCCAGACGCGAGTGGAACCGCGTTCCACCTGCGCCTATTAACCCCCTACATCTCGCTGCTAAAATCTGACAGCAAGATGTATAAGCCAACTGGCATTAGCATAACTTACCCACCCCATCACGTGACTTCCGATGGTTGCCATGGTAGCACAGGGTCATGTGATGACTCTTGTAACTATCATGAGTCACTTTCTCTCACTGCAGGCAGATGGCAGTGTGAGAGCGTAAAGCCACTTTTCTCCAGATCTCAACTGTGAGAAATGGACGAGCGATCAGCTGCATAATCATTATAGTCCCAGTAGCATCTGTGCAAAAATGGTACCATTAAAAACGTCAGCCCGAAAAATAAGAACGCTATGGGCTTCGGAAAATGGCGATAAAAGGGAGCCACTTTTTTGTGAATTTTGTTTAACACCTTAGATAAAAGTAAACCTATACATGTTTGGTGTCTCCAAACTCGTACCAACCTAAGACATCACACCAACATATCAGTTTTATCATATAGTGTGAACATGGTGAATAAAATGTCCCAAAACTATTGTATGATCACACTTTTTTTGCAATTTTTCCGCACTTGAAATTTTTTTTCTATTTTCCAGTACACTATATGGTAAAACTCATGGTTTTATTTAAAAGTACAGCTCGTCTCGCAAAAACAAGCCCTTATATGGCAAGATTGATGGAAAAATAAAAAAGTTACGGCTCTCAAAAGAAGGGGAGCAAAAAAACCCCCCAGAAAAACGGAAAATCGCCCTGGGTTAAAAATCTAGTCTAAAAATTTGAATCAACCTTTTACCACATTAGAAGCAAATAAATTAAAGATGAAATAGGTATTGCTATGTCCATAAAACTCTGGTCTGTGAAAATATAATAATATTTAAGGCATATGGTAAGAGTTGCATTGAGAAAATAATCAAAACGGCAAAATTGCAGTTTTTTTGCTGAACACTGTTCCCTAAAAACTAGCAGTAAAATGAGACTGAAATATCAAATCAGTATAAATAAAACCGAAAGCTCCTGTCACTGCCACAGAAAAATCAGGCTATCTCAGGGCTCAATATATGAAAACATAAAAATGTTTAGGGTCTATGAAAATGGACCAATACAAAACTTATTTATTTATTTTTTTACCAACTTCTAAACCTTTTTTCCACCACTTAAAATAAAAAAATAGAGCAAGTTTGGCATCACTGTACTGAAACAATAAACCCTGACAAAACATGGCAGAATTGCTTTTTTTCTTACAATTTCACTGTACTTTTTTGACATTTTTCAGTATATTCAATGTTAAAAATGGATAGTTACATTAAAAATTACAATTTGCCGTGTACATAAACTATGTCGACAAAAAAATTAAGTTGGGGCTTTCTGAAGAAGGGAAGTAAAAAACAAAAGTGCAAAACTAAAAAAAATCACCTAGTCTTTATGGAATTAAAATAGTATCTGCAGTAGCGTGGAGCGACCACTAAATATTGTATAGACGTATAGACTACATCATACAAAATGCCAGTCCTGATTAATCAGCCCCTTAGTTTAATAGACAGCATATCATGTTATAACTTACATTTTTTTATGACCTGAGCGCCTGACTGCTATCATCTCCCAGATTCTAGAGCAAAATGTTATGTGCTACTGTATATCTGTGTATACAGTCTAAATATCTATATATCTTTATATTTGTACGAGCGGTCATGTTTACTTTTTTATAACATTAGACTAGTTTTACAGCATTTTAAGTTACATTTTATTTATAACATCATACAGTTAGGTCCAGAAATATTTGGACAGTGACACAATTTTTGCGAGTTGGGCTCTGCATGCCACCACATTGGATTTGAAATGAAATCTCTACAACAGAATTCAAGTGCAGATTGTAACATTTAATTTGAAGGTTTGAACAAAAATATCTGATAGAAATTGTAGGAATTGTACACATTTCTTTACAAACACTCCACATTTTAGGAGGTCAAAAGTAATTGGACAAATAAACCAAACCCAAAAAAAAAAAATGTATTTTCAATATTTTGTTGCGAATCCTTTGGAGGCAATCACTGCCTTAAGTCTGGAACCCATGGACATCACCAAACGCTGGGTTTCCTCCTTCTTAATGCTTTGCCAGGCCTTTACAGCCGCAGCCTTCAGGTCTTGCTTGTTTGTGGGTCTTTCCGTCTTAAGTCTGGATTTGAGTAAGTGAAATGCATGCTCAATTGGGTTAAGATCTGGTGATTGACTTGGCCATTGCAGAATGTTCCACTTTTTTGCACTCATGAACTCCTGGGTAGCTTTGGCTGTATGCTTGGGGTCATTGTCAATCTGTACTTTGAAGCACCGTCCGATCAACTTTGCGGCATTTGGCTGAACGTGGGCTGAAAGTATATCCCGGTACACTTCAGAATTCATCCGGCTACTCTTGTCTGCTGTTATGTCATCAATAAACACAAGTGACCCAGTGCCATTGAAAGCCATGCATGCCCATGCCATCACGTTGCCTCCACCATGTTTTACAGAGGATGTGGTGTGCCTTGGATCATGTGCCATTCCCTTTCTTCTCCAAACTTTTTTCTTCCCATCATTCTGGTACAGGTTGATCTTGGTCTCATCTGTCCATAGAATACTTCTCCAGAACTGAGCTGGCTTCATGAGGTGTTTTTCAGCAAATTTAACTCTGGCCTGTCTATTTTTGGAATTGATGAATGGTTTGCATCTAGATGTGAACCCTTTGTATTTACTTTCATGGAGTCTTCTCTTTACTGTTGACTTAGAGACAGATACACCTACTTCACTGAGAGTGTTCTGGACTTCAGTTGATGTTGTGAACGGGTTCTTCTTCACCAAAGAAAGTATGCGGCGATCATCCACCACTGTTGTCATCCGTGGACGCCCAGGCCTTTTTGAGTTCCCAAGCTCACCAGTCAATTCCTTTTTTCTCAGAATGTACCCGACTGTTGATTTTGCTACTCCAAGCATGTCTGCTATCTCTCTGATGGATTTTTTCTTTTTTTTCAGCCTCAGGATGTTCTGCTTCACCTCAATTGAGAGTTCCTTAGACCGCATGTTGTCTGGTCACAGCAACAGCTTCCAAATGCAAAACCACACACCTGTAATCAACCCCAGACCTTTTAACTACTTCATTGATTACAGGTTAACGAGGGAGACGCCTTCAGAGTTAATTGCAGCCCTTAGAGTCCCTTGTCCAATTACTTTTGGTCCCTTTAAAAAGAGGAGGCTATTCATTACAGAGCTATGATTCCTAAACCCTTTCTCCGATTTGGATGTGAAAACTCTCATATTGCAGCTGGGAGTGTGCACTTTCAGCCCATATTATATATATAATTGTATTTCTGAACATGTTTTTGTAAACAGCTAAAATAACAAAACTTGTGTCACTGTCCAAATATTTCTGGACCTAACTGTATGTGTTATTATATTTGTTGTATCTTTTCTGGCTTCTAATTTACATATTTATTATTTCAGGGTGAAAAGGGGGAGCCTGGTGCAATCATAGCAGCTGATGGTTCTGTAATATCGAAATTATCGGGAGCACATGGAGAAAAGGTGATATTGTGCTCATTTTTTTTAGATATTTACAGTATATACACTTTTATATATACATTTTTATCAGTGAAAAGAAATCCTTTTCATTGCTACGCAGCTAGATACTTGGGTGTCGGAAGCTCCTTTACATCTAATGTTTAATCTTATGATTTTGCAGTAAAAGTAGGAATTAATGCTAAAATGGGAAGACGGAGACCTTAAAAGTAATCTCTCAGCAGGTTTTTCCTATGGAATCTGAAAGTAGCATGATGATCGCGGACAGATTCCCTGATTCCAGTGATATATCAGTTACTGGACTACTTGGTGCAGTTTTAATACTGATTTGTCTCATGTAGCTGTAGCAGAGCTAAGACGTCTAGGCTGTATAGAATGCCACCCACACCCCTGACTAGCAGCTTCCTGTGTATGTCGCGGGCGGAGGGGACGCGCTCGCCACGCTCGGGTACGGGGCTTCTGCTGCTGCTTCTCGGTGGCTCAAGCGGTGGACCGGACCCGGGGACTCGAGCAGCGCTCCTCACCCGTGAGTGAAAAGGGATGGTTTGGTTAGGGAGATTGTTCGTGACGCCACCCACGGGACGTGGTGATGATGGCACCACCGCTGCTGGTAACGGGGATCCCGGGAGAGATGGTAGGGAGCAGCTAGGATGTTGTCCCCTCCGTGGGTAGGGGGTTGGTGATCCCGTGGCCCGGTGGTGTAACAGGGAGGCTGGATGGCTGGGGTGCAGGGTTGCAGGGACAGCGCGGCGCGGTGCCGGACGGCACTGGTGTACTCACTCAGACAATCACTGACAAAAATCTCTGGTAAACCAAAACGGCCAGATGGACGGGTCCCGCAGCCGCCTGCAGTGTTGTTGTTGTGCTCTCCCCGGACGGCTGATGGTGGCTGTCTTTCCCTGCACCTTTAAGAATGTTCTTGACTCCTATGGTTGCCCACCGGTAGTCTGCTCCCCGGCGTATAGGTGCCGTAGGAGCCCGTTTTGCCCGCAGGCGCTGGCCCTTGGATCTCTAGCCTGTGCCGGTGGCTGTATATCCTCTCTGGGTGGACGGTTGCTTTCAATCGGGACTTGGTAGTTGGGAAACCCCTGGGGTTCCTGTCACATTCGGATTTGACTATTGACGGCGGCTCCAAGCCTGGTCGGGTTCCGATGGCCCTGCCTGTGTGCTTAGCTTCACTCCGTTCCCCGGTCCGGTACCGGCGGGCCGACGCCCGACCCCGGTCTTTACGGCTCTGCGGAGTTCCACTAACTCCTGCAGACGACCACCACCATCTGCCAACCTTGCTGTCAGTGTCTGGGCTCCAACCCAGACACCCAAGTGTTCACTCCTCTCACTTTCACCTCCAAGACTGAACTCCAAACTGAAAACTGACTCTTTTCCCGCCTCCAGACCTGTGAACTCCTTGGTGGGTGGGGCCAACCGCCTGGCTCTGCTCCACCTGGTGTGGACATCAGACTCTGGAGGGAGGCAACAAGGGTTTTTGTGTTTGGCTGCTGTAACTGCCTAGGGTGGGGGTGTGTGTGTTGGTATGTATGTGACTACCTGGCTAGTCCAGGGCGTCACATGTACACTGTCAGTAGTCAGTAAGTTGCCAGTCAGTGTTGAGGGCGGGTTACACAGATTAGCTTAACTGCTCTGCATGTGAGACCTAGTCCTGCAGTAATAATTTCCTTCTGATAAAACACTGTAGGTATTGATATTACAGCACACAGCCCGGTAAGAAACACATCACTTTAACCTCTTCCCGACCGCGGACGGTATATAAACGTCGGCGCTTGCTGGGCTTTGTTCAGCGCCAACGTTTATGAACGGTCCGCGGTTTTGCAGCGATCGTGACCGTATGGTACCTGTAAGCGCCGGGATTCCGGTGCAGGACGCTAGCTGCGACCCCTGACCTCACCAGGATCTGATTGGTTCAGGTCCTGGTGACGTCAGCGCCGCGCTAACCAATGAAAACGATCGCTGGGAAAGTTTGTTGTAGTTACAAACTTGCCTGGGCGATCTGCCGGTATAAAACACTGCTTCACCTCAGATCCTCCGTGTGTGACTGATCTGAGGAGAAACAGTGTGACAAGTGCTGCTGACAGGAGCTCTGTCAGTCAGCGATTTTTCACACAGTAAAAAACCCACACATTACATCTATATAAATCAATTCCCCCTTTTCCCAGTTAGGCAGCATATAGGGTTAGATAGGGTAGATGTTCAGTATAGTATAGCATAGAATACAGTATAGTGTAGTATAGTATAGAATAGAATACAGTATAGTATAGAATACAGTATAGTGTAGTATAGTATAGAATAGAATACAGTATAGTATAGAATACAGTATAGTGTAGTATAGTATAGAATACAGTATAGTGTAGTATAGAATACAGTATATAATACAGTATAGTATAGAATACATTATAGAATACAGTATAGTATAGTAAGAATACAGTATAGTATAGAATATAATGTAATATAAAGGGTTAATAAACTTCTTGGATATGATTTTGACCAGTGTGAGGGGTGTAGTTTTCAGAATGGTGTCACTTTTGGGTATTTTCTGTCACTTAGGCCCCTCAAAGTCACTAAAAATAGGGTATGGTCCCTAAAAAAATTATTTGGGAAATTTTGTTGGAAAAATGAGAAATTGCTGATGAACTTTGACCCCTTATAACTTC
Organism: Anomaloglossus baeobatrachus; assembly: GCF_048569485.1. NCBI lineage: Eukaryota > Metazoa > Chordata > Amphibia > Anura > Aromobatidae > Anomaloglossus > Anomaloglossus baeobatrachus. Next base: position 333,754,215 of record NC_134358.1, read on the forward strand.
CTAACAAAAAAAGGTTATGTTTCCAAAATTGCGCGGATGTAAAGTAGGCATGTGGGAAATGTTTTTTATTAACTATTTTGTGGGACATAACCCTCTGGATTAAGGGCATAAAAATAAAAAAATTGAAAATTGCAAAATTTTCTAACTTTTTACCAAATTTTCGATATTGTCACAAAAAAACACAAAATATATCGTCTTAATTTTTCCACTATCTTGAAGTACAATATGTCATAAAAAAACAATCTCAGAATTGACGGGATCCATTGAAGCGTTTTAGAGTTATAACCTGTCAAAGTGACACTGGTCAGAAATAAAAAAATTGGTCCGGTCACGATGGCAAAAACAGGCTCTGGTGCGAAAAGGTTAATAAGGTTCTCAGCTACTACATCATGCTGCTTTCAGATTAAATAGCAAAACCTGATGAAAGAGTCTCTTTATTGATTCCCTGCATGCATTAAATTAATTTTACGGTATGAATTTGGGGTATAAATTTGCTTTGGAATCACTAAATCTTGGATATCAAATTATTTGAGCAACTGACAGACTTAATAATTGCAATCTATGAGTTCTAGATTTCTAGGTGCCTCTAGTGGAAAACACAAGCTGAAGTACCAGTGTAGCATGCTGCGAAATGCCTAATTTAAAGGGAACCTGTCAGGTCCCCCATGCCCTCCAACCCAGCAGCATCCACATCTGTATGACAAAATTCCTCTTCTCACCAGCCCTGTACAATGTTATTCTATTAATTCAATATATTAAAAAAGTATTTAGAACCTGTCGATGGGGCGCTAGTTTTCCCAGACTATTTGGCCCTCTTTCCATGTTAATACGCCCCTATAGGCGTGATAACATGATTTCCACAAGTCAGCATCACCACCAATTCCAGGAAATCTTGTACGTGCACGCGGCTTTAAGCCTGCTTTACACACTTCAATAGATCTTTCAATCCGTCGTCGGGGTCAAGTTGTAAGTGACGCACATCCGGCATCGTTCGTGATGTATTTGCGTGTGAAACCTACATGCGATCGATATTGAACGAAAATACGGTGATCGCATACACGTCGTTTATTCCTCATACATTGGACGTTTTGTTGTACGAAACTAGTGAATTGTAACGTGTGACATCCCTCATACGATTTCGGTGTCTGAGGCTATGTGCGCAGGTGTGCGCTCTGCACCGCAGCTTAAAAAAGGTCTGCTTCAGAGCGCAGCTGAAAAGCTGCGTTCTGAAGCGCCTCACAATGTCTGTCATGCACTAATCTCTGTCAGTCCGTCACTATCTCTGTCCCTCTCTCTCTGTCCATGTCAGTCTATCCCCCTCTCTCATATACTCACCGATCCCCGATCCCCGGCGCTGCACGGCATTCACACTGCTCCGGCGGCTTTTACTGTTTTGAAAAAGCCGGCCGCCCATTAAACAATCTCATATTCCCTGCTTACTCCGCCCACCAGCGCCTATGATTGGTTACAGTGAGACACGCCCCCCACGCTGAGTGACAGGTGTTACACTGCACCCAATCACAGCAGCCGGTGGGCGTGTCTATACTGTGTAGTGAAATAAATAATTAAATAATTAAAAAAAACGGCGTGCGGTCCCCCCCCATTTTAAAAGCAGCCAGATAAAGCCATACGGCTGAAGGCTGGTATTCTCAGGATGGGGAGCTCCACGTTATGGGGAGCCCCCCACCCTAACAATATCAGCCAACAGCCGCCCAGAATTGCCGCATACATCATATGCGACAGTTCTGGGGCTGTACCCGGCTCTTCCCGATTTGCCCTGGTGCGTTGGCAAATCGGGGTAATAAGGAGTTATTGGCTGCCCATAGCTGCCAATAAGTCCTAGATTAATCATGTCAGGCGTCTATGAGACACCCTCCATGATTAATCTGTAAATTACAGTAAATAAACACACACACGAAAAATCCTTTATTAGAAATAAAAAACACACACACATTCCCTGGTTCACCACTTTAATCAGCCCCAAAAAGCCCTCCTTGTCCGGCGTACTCCAGGATGGTCCAGCGTCGCATCCAGCGCTGCTGCATGGAGGTGCCCGGAGCTGCAGCAGACACAGCCGCTCCGGTCACCTCCACGCAGCTAATGAAGACAGCTGTGCGATCAGCTGAGCTGTCACTGAGGTTACCCGCTGTCACTGGATCCAGCGGTGGATGCAGCGGTGGCCGCGGGTAACCTCAGTGACAGCTCAGCTGATCGCGCTACTCACCTCAGTTGCTGACTGGAGCTGACCGGAGCGGCGGTGAGTAGCGCGATCAGCTGAGCTGTCACTGAGGTTACCCGCAGCCACCGCTGCATCCACCGCAGGATCCAGTGACAGCGGGTAACCTCAGTGACAGCTCAGCTGATCGCGCGGCTGTCTTCATTAGCTGCGTGGAGGTGACCGGAGCGGCTGTGTCTGCTGCAGCTCCGGGCACCTCCATGCAGCAGCGCTGGATGCGACGCTGGACCATCCTGGGGTACGCCGGACAAGGAGGGCTTTTTGGGGCTGATTAAAGTGGTGAACCAGGGAATGTGTGTGTGTTTTTTATTTCTAATAAAGGATTTTTCGGGTGTGTGTTTATTTACTGTAATTTACAGATTAATCATGGAGGGTGTCTCATAGACGCCTGACATGATTAATCTAGGATTTATTGGCAGCTATGGGCAGCCAATAACTCCTTATTACCCCGATTTGCCAACGCACCAGGGCAAATCGGGAAGAGCCGGGTACAGCCCCAGAACTGTCGCATATGATGTATGCGGCAATTCTGGGCGGCTGTTGGCTGATATTGTTAGGGTGGGGGGCTCCCCATAACGTGGAGCTCCCCATCCTGAGAATACCAGCCTTCAGCCGTATGGCTTTATCTGGCTGGTTTTAAAATTGGGGGGGACCGCACGCCGTTTTTTTTTAATTATTTAATTATTTATTTCACTACACAGTATAGACACGCCCACCGGCTGCTGTGATTGGGTGCAGTGTGACACCTGTCACTCAGCGTGGGGGGCGTGTCTCACTGTAACCAATCATAGGCGCCGGTGGGCGGGGTAAGCAGGGAATACGAGATTGTTTAATGGGCGGCCGGCTTTTTCAAAACAGTAAAAGCCGTCGGAGCAGTGTGAATGCCGTGCAGCGCCGGGGATCGGGGATCGGTGAGTATGAGAGAGGGCTGCTAAAGTCACTCGGGGGATTAGCGGTCACCGGTGAGTCCTTCACTGGTGACCGCTAATCAGGATGCGACACAGACAGAGCCGCAGCATGACCATGAAGTCGGGTGAAGTTCACCCGAGTTCATTCTGACAGTGCGGCTCTGTCTGTGTCTGCTGTCATCTGCCATTCAGCTCTGCTACATGGCTGTCTGTGTCTGCTGTCAGCGGCCATGTAGCAGAGCTGAATGGCAGATGACATAGTAAAAACGCATCCCTTCACATTACACACGCTTGTCAAGACAATAAATAAAAAAAAAAAAGGGTGCCCAATGCATACGTCACAGAACACATGATCTAAAGGATCGCACACAAAATTGACCAATTTAACATAGGCTACTAACGCACGTGTGACAGCAAATGAACGACCTACGTGCAATCTCATTAGATCGCATATGCGACCTGGGCGTGTCACATCGCATACGAGATCGCACACCTAATTGTAAGGTGTAAAGCTGGCTTTACTCACTCACATTGAGCCAGGGATTCTATGGAGAAATGGCCATATCACTGCTTCCTCAACCAAATCAATGTCTCGCTATTAGTGTACCCAGAATAAAGACAATAGGGAGTCGACTACAATATATTATTGCACAACGCACCATAATTGCAGGAGGAGTGTCTCTTTTTAGGAGAGAGTCCTTCCCGGAGGGATATCTCGCTATTTTCTGTGTGGAGACTCCTAACAGAGGCTCCATGGACCTTTTTGATTTGCATTCTTCCCAGGAGGCAATGCACCTAGGATTTCACTGTGTTGAGCGACTTCGGTGGCTTCCGTTAATGTTTTCTGGCTGGTCTCCCCGAGATCAGTGATTGTTTTGTCTTGTTGGTCTACTAGGCATTGCTCCCACCTGGCCAGAATCCTACTCCACATTGATGAGGGGCAATACCCCGAAACAGCTGTCTGTGGATGGATACCTGGCTTTGGTATTTCCGTTGTCATATCTTTAACCCCTTCAGCCCCGGGGCACTTTCCGTTTTTGTTTTTTGCTCTTTTTCTTCCGAGAGCCGTAACTTTTTTATTTTTCCGTCAATCTTGCCATATGAGGGCTTGTTTTTTGCGGGACAAGTTGTACTTTTAAATTAAACCATAAGTTTACCATATGATGTACTGAAAAACAGTAAAAAAATTCCAAGTGTGGAAAAACTGCAAAAAAAGTGTGATGGCACAATAGTTTTTGGGATGCTTTATTCACGGGGTTCACTATATGGTAAAACTGATGTGTGGGGTATGATGCCTGAGGTCGGTGCGAGTTTGTAGACATCAAAAATGTATAGGTTTACTTGTATCTAAGGGGTTAAAAAAAATTCACATTTTCCAAAACCTGTAGAGTTCTCATTTTTTGGGATCTATGGCTCAGTGATGGCTTATTTTTTGCGTCTCGAGCTCACGTTTCTAATGGTACTATTTTTGTGCAGATGCTACGTTTTGATTGCCTGTTATTGCATTTTGCGTAAAACTTGCGGCGACCAAAAAACGTAATTTTGGCGTTTGGAATTTTTTTGCTACTACGCAGTTTACCAATTAGATAATTGGTTTTATATTTTGATAGATCGGGAATTTCTGAACCCGGCGATACGAAATATGTGTATATGTATTTATTTTTTAACCCTTTAATTTTCAATGGGGGGAAAGGTGGGTGATTTGAACTTTTAGGTTTTTTATTTATTTTTTTATTTTTTTAAACTTTTTTTTACTTTTTTTTTATTTTTTTTTATTTTACTAGATCCCCTAGGGGGCTATAGCGATCAGCAATCCGATCGCTCTTATCTATCTGCTGATCACAGCTATACAGCTGTAAACAGCAGATCAGTCACTTCCTGTTTCCCTCTGCTCCGGGCCGAGGAAAAACGGAAGTGAAACGTCATAGCTGCAAGCGTCATCACATGACCCTGTGCTACGATGGCAACCACTGAAAGTCATGTGATCACTCACGTGACTTCCGGTGGGGACGGCGGTAAGTGAAAATCTTCACCGCGCATATATACATCTCCCTGCCAGACTTTGGCAGCGAGATGTAAGGGGTTAATGTTACGGGTGGAATGCGATTCCACTCGTAACATGTAGGCACACATGTCAGCTGTTGAAAACAGCTGATATGTGTGCCGATCCACGCCGCCTGCTTGCGGCAGGGGGCGGGGCTTAACGGGACACGCTCCATGACGGATATATCCGTCCATGGTCGTGAAGGGGTTAAACTCGTCAAGAGCTGGATATTGACTAAAAGGACCACTTAATATGGTGGTTATGGTGGTCTCCTAAAAAGAGACACTCTTTGGCTAGGTTCTTCCCGGAGGGATATCTGGCTATTTTCTGTGTCGAGACTCCTAGCAGAGGCTCCATGGACGTTTCTGATTTGCATACTTCCCAGGGGGCAATGCACCTAGGATTCCACTGTGTTGAGTGCCCTCGCTGGCTGCCGGCAGTGTTTTCTGGTTGGTCTCCCCTAGATCAGTGATTGTTTTGTCTTGTTGGTCTACAGTCATGGCCAAAAGTTTTGAGAATGCTACAAATATTAATTTTTACAAAGTCTACTGCTTAAGCTTTTCTAATGGCAATTTGCATATACTCCAGAATGTCATAAAGAGTGATCAGCTTAACAGTAATTACTTGCAAAGTCAATATTGGCTAAGAAAATGAACTGTAACCCCCAAAACACATTTCAACATCATTGCATTCCTGCCTTAAAAGGAGCAGCTAACATTGTTTTAGTGATTGTTCCATTAACACAGGTGTGGGTGTTGATGAGGACAGGGCTGGCGATCAATCGGTCCTGATTAAGTAAGAATGACACCACTGGACACTTTAAAAGGAGGCTGGTGCTTGGTATCATTATTTCTCTTCAGTTAACCATGGTTATCTCTAAAGAAACACGTGCAGCCCTGCCGTGTTGCTTTGCACAAAAATGGCCTAACAGGGAAGAGTATCACAGCTACAAAAATTGCACCTCAGTCAACAATCTATCGCATCATCAAGAACTTCAAGGAGAGAGCTTCCATTGTTGCCAAAAAGGCTCCAGGGCGCCCAAGAAGGACCAGCAAACGCCAGGACCGTATCTTAAAACTGTTTCAGCTTCGGGATCGGACTACCAGTAGTGATGAGCGAGTATGCTTGTTACTACTCGGTACTCGCACGAGTATCACTGTACTCGGGCTACTCGGCGGGGACTGAGTAATCTCGCGATACTCGTGCTGTACTCGTGGTCTTCATCCCTGCATGTTGGCGCTCTTTTGAGAGCCAGCCCTCATGCTGGGATTGGCTGGCAGACCACTGCAATGCCACAGCCCTGTTAGTTGTGGAATTGCAGTGATTGGCCGGCCTGCACAGCGTGACCGAGCCTTTATACCGGCGGGCGCGCTGTGCTCTGCACACAGCCATCCAGACAGTCAGTGCAGGGAGAGTGTTGCTGCTTCAGGGAAAGGTTTGCGGCCCTTTATAGTTATTTCCGTAGCAGGGCTGCAAACAGTGTGACCAGAAGTCCTTCTCAGGACTATTATAGTTGTATACAGGCAGGCAGGGTATAGCCAGGTCGGAGTACAGTAGCAGAGTCCTTCTCAGGACTATTGTTGCTGTATACAGGCAGGGTATAGCCAGGTCGGAATACAGGCTAGTGACCAGAACAGTCCTTGTCAGGACTATTGTAGCAGTATACAGGCAGGCAGGCAGGCAGGGTATATAGCCATTCCTAGTGGTGACCGTATACCAGCCTTTATCATATCTGGGGCTGGTGTACACAGTCAAAAACAGTCCTGATAGTGTCAGACTTCTCAGTAATTGTCGCTCCTAAAAACCTGTTAGGTTCTTAGTGCGTCCGTGCTTGCATTTAAAAACCGCACGTGTGTGCCTGTCGGTGGCAGCGTACAGGTGCACGTTTTGCACAAACTATTATATAACGCACAAGTCTAGTGAATAATACACGTCAGTCAGCAGTGTCTGATAGTGTCAGACTTCTCAGTAATTGTCGCTCCTAAAAACCTGTTAGGTTCTTAGTGCGTCCGTGCTTGCATTTAAAAACCGCACGTGTGTGCCTGTCGGTGGCAGCGTATAGGTGCACGTTTTGCACAAACTATTATATAACGCACAAGTCTAGTGAATAGTACATGTCAGTCAGCAGTGTCTGATAGTGTCAGACTTCTCAGTAATTGTCGATCCTAAAAACCTGTTAGGTTCTTAGTGCGTCCGTGCTTGCATTTAAAAACCGCACGTGTGTGGCAGTCGGTGGCAGCGTCAGGCTCCATATTGTCCCTGGATAGAGACGTGCATGATGGCCTGTAAACCTGAAGTGCCCATTGTAAGGAAGTGGGTCTATTGTAGTATAGCCCTTAGGCAGGGCAGCCAAAAATTTGGAGGCTCCACATTGTCCCTGGATAGAGATTTGCATGAGGGCCTCAAAACATTGTTCCCATTGCAAAGGAGCGGGTCTCCTGTCGTTGTAATGCCCATTCTGAAAGAATGGGCGAAAAAATTTACCACTGGGGGTATACCTGAAACAACGGCCTAACTATTGTAACGGTCATCATGATGGCGCATGAGGAGAAGGAGGAGCAGTCCAGCGATTAGCCAAAGTCCAGAAGTGTGTTACCATGGGTGAGTGGAGGTACATGGCAAATTCCCATTACAAACTTTAAATTCCGCTGTCATTTGCTGGTGGTGTGGTGAACTCTGGCCCAATCCAACCCTTGTTCATCTTGATCAGAGTCAGCCTGTCAGCATTTTCAGTTGACAGGCGGGTGCGTTTATCTGTAATGATTCCACCTGCGGCACTAAAAACACGCTCTGACAAAACGCTAGCGGCAGGGCAGGCCAGGACTTCCAAGGCGTAGAGAGCCAATTCATGCCACGTGTCCAGCTTGGATACCCATTAATTATAAGGCACAGAGGAATGTCAGAGTACAGTTGTTTGATCTGCAAGGTACTCCTTGAGCATCTGGGCAAACTTAGGATTTCTTGTGGCACTACCCCGCACCTCAGGGGCTGTGGTATGTGAGGGGCTGAGAAAACTGTCCCACATCTTAAAGACTGTTCCCCTACCTCTGGCGGATTGGACTTGTGCCCCTCTCGGCTGTACGCCTTGGTTGTCCACTGATTCCTGACCTATGCCGCTAGCGTTTTGTGAGGGGAATACTTTGCCTACTTCCGTGACTATGGCCTTCTGGAACTGCTGCATTTTGCCTGACCTCTCCGCCTCGGGAATAAGAGACATAAAGTTCTCCTTTTAGCGTGGGTCTAACAGTGTTACCAACCAGTAATGATTGTCGGACAAGATGTTCTTAACGCGAGGGTCACGAGACAGGCAGCTTACCATAAAGTCAGCCATGTGTGCCAGACACTTAACAGCCATCACTTCAGTATCCTGACCAACACGATGACTGAACATGCTGTCCTCCTCCTCCTCCTCATCATCTACCCTGTCCTCTGGCCAGCCACGCTGAACCGAGGATATGACTGCACGTCATATCCTCAATTTGGCCGGAGAGTTGCTCCATGTCTTCATCCTCCTCCTCGTCATAGTCCTCCACTGCACGTTGTGATGAGACGAGGCTGGGCTGTGTGTTATCACACACACTCACTACTGTTTCTTGCTCCAACTCATCGCGCTCCGCCTGCAATGCATCATGTTTGTTTTTGAGCAGAGACCATTTTAGAAGGCAGAGAAGCGGTATGGTGACGCTAATAATGTCGTCATCGCCGCTCACCATCTTGGTGGAGTCCTCAAAGTTTTGGCGGATGGTACATAGGTCGGACATCCATCTCCACTCCTCAGGTGTTATGTGTGGAGTTTGACCCATTTCCCTACGGCTTAGGTGATGCAGGTACTCAACAACTGCCCTCTTCTGCTCACATATCCTGACCAACATGTGCAGAGTTGAATTCCAACGTGTGGGGACATCACACACCAGTCTGTGAGCCGGAAGATGCAAATGGCGCAGAAAGCCGGCAAGGCCGGCTGAAGCAGTAGGTGACTTTCGAAAATGTGCAGACAGGCGGCGAACTTTTACCAGCAGATCAGACAGCTCTGGGTATGACTTTAGAAACCGCTGAAGCACGAGGTTGAGCACATGGGCCACGCATGGACCATGTGTCAGCTGGCCTCGCCTCAAAGCCGCCACCAGGTTCCGGCCATTGTTAGGTTCAGAGGTGTGAGCCAGTGATCTGCATGCTGTTTCAGAGCTGTCCACACCTCTTCTGCATTGTGGGGTTTGTCACCTATGCAGATTAGCTTCAGCACAGCCTGTTGCCGCTTCGCCGAGGCAGTGCTGCAGTGCTTCTGTGTCGCCCTGGACAAGCCAGGGGCCACAGAGCACAACACTTACACACCCCACACTCCCTGCAGGCACATCATAGTCAAAACACAAAATCCTTGCTGCCTTCCCCAGGGGCTGTTGTCCACACCAGGGGGTGGAGCCAGGCGGTTGGTCTCCACCCACCAAGGAGTTCACAGTCCTGGAGGAGGGAAAACACAGGCAGTGAGAGTTAAGCTAAGGAAGTGGAAGGAGGAAAGTAGTAGAGAGGAGAAAAGTGACAGCAAAGAACCTGAAGTTGGTCCGGGTGTGTGGCCCGGACAGGGCAGCAAGGTTGGCAGGATGTGGTGACCGTCTGCAGTGGAGGCCGATTGGAGTCTGCCGTAAGGACCGTGGACGGGTGGTGACCCGGCGGTACCGGACCGGTATACAAAGAGAAGCCAGCACCATTGGCAGGGGCCTTTCGGATCCCGGCAAGGCTTGGAGTCGCCGTGAATTTGCCAAATCCGTTAGTGAAGGGGACCTCCGGGTTTCCAAACAGCCAAGTCCCGATAGAAGGCAACCGTCCAACCGTGAAGGGGAGACACCGCCACCGCCAAGGGCAACCGTCTCCCAGGGCCAGCGCCTGTGGGCAAAAGGGGCTCCTCCGGCCCATATCCAGGTCGGGGAGCGGGTTACCGGTGGGAACCCATCGCTACCAACACTGAACTTAGGTGCAGGGAGAGACAGTCATCACTAACCTGCAGGGAGGAACAACCGCAGCCGTCCGAGGGACCCGTCCATCCAGCCGCTTGTTTTACCGTGAACTGTGTCATCATCATTGGGCTGAGTGAGTACCTCCGTGCCGTGCGGCACAGCGCTGCCCCTGCGACCCTGCACCTCATCAGGCCCCGCAACCCGCCTGTCTTCCATCTCTACCCCATCACCGGGCCCCGGGACAACCAACCCCCCTACCCACGGAGGGGAGAAATAACAACAAAGCTGCTCCCTGTCACAGGCTCCCGGGATCCCCGTCCAGAGCAGCGGTGGTGTCCACACAATCACCACAACCGTGGGTCGCGTCACGGACAATTTCCCCAAAACCCAAACCACCCCTTTTCACTCACGGGCATGGAGCGCCGCTCGAGTCCCCGGGATCCGGCCATCGCTCGAGCCACCGAGCAGCAGCAGCCGTAGAGCAGCGGCAGCCGGACCCGAGCAGTGGGAGAGCGCAGCGTCCCCTCCTCCGCCCGCGACACTTCCAGCTTGGGACTGGTGTGGAGGGTAAAGTGGATGAGGATGCGCAGGAGGAGGAGGAGGCTGAGGAGCATGACATTCCGGAGCTGTAGAGTGTGGGTGAAACCCTGACTGAGGTAGGGCCTGCAAAACTTGGTGTGGGAAGGACGTGTTCCGTCCCTCGCTCAGACTGGGTCCCAGCTTCCACAATATTAACCCAGTGTGCCATCAACGAGATGTAGCGGCCTTGCCCACAAGCACTTGTCCACGTGTCTGTGGTTAGGTGGACTTTGGCTGAAACAGCGTTGTTCAGGGCACGTGTGATGTTTTGTGACACGTGGTTATGCAATGCGGGGACGGCACACTGGGAGAAATAGTGGCGGCTGGGGACCGAGTAACGTGGGACAGCTGCCGCCATCAGGTCGCGGAATGCTTCTGTCTCCACCAGCCTAAAAGGCAACATTTCCAGCGCAAGCAGTCGCGAAATGTTAGCATTTAGAAGTGTGGCATGTGGGGCGTTGGCAGTGTATTTGCGCCTGCGTTCAAAGGTTTGCTGAATGGATAACTGAACGCTGCGCTGGGACAAGGACATGCTTGATGATGGTGTTATTTCTGCGTGGGCAACTGCAGGTGCAGGGCCGGAGGAGGCTTGTTCGTGGGCAGCATGGACAGGGGATTGGCTCGCATGCACAACAAGCGAAGACGTAGCAGTGACATCAGCAAGCACTGCTCCTCGACTCTGTTGTACATCCCACAAAGTTGGGTGCTTGGCTGACATGTGCCTGATCATGCTGGTGGTGGTCAGGCTGCTAGTTTTGGTACCCCTGCTGATGCTGGCACGGCAGGTGTTGCAAATGGCCTTTTTAGAATTATCTGGAGCCAACTTAAAAAACTGCCAGACTCGGGAAGACCTAACATTTGTACAGACACCTTGTGTCGTGTTGTTGTTCCGGGGAACGGTTGCCTGACGTCTGCCTGGGGCCCCCACCCTGCTTCTTACTGCCTGTTGGGATGCTACGCCTCCCTCCCCCTGTGCACTGCTGTCCTCGCTCTGCATATCCTCCTGCCAGGTTGGGTCAGTTACTGGATCATCCACCACGTCGTCTTCCTCTTCCGCACCCTGCTCCTCCTCCTGACTTCCTGACAATTGTGTCTCATCATCGTCCACCCCATGTTAAGACACGTTGCCAACTTCGTGAGAATGTGGCTGCTCAAATATTTGGGCATCTGTACATACAATCTCGTCATGACCCACTTCAACAGGAGCTGGCGAGAGGCCAGAATGTGTGAATGGAAACGTGAACAGCTCTTCCGAGTGTCCAAGTGTGGGATCAGTAATGTCCGTGGACGTGTACTCGGCCTGGTGGTAGGAAGGAGGATCAGGTTCTGAAATGTGCGGTGCAGTATCACGGCTACTGACACTTGACCATGTGGAAGACAGAGTGTTTGTGGTGGTGCCAATCTGACTGGAAGCATTATCCGCTATCCAACTAACAATCTGTTGACACTGGTCTTGGTTCAAGAGCGGTGTACTGCTGCGGTCCCCAAGAATTTGGGACAGGATGTGCGAGCGAGTAGATGTGGCCCTTTGTTGTGGCGAAATTAGAGCTTGCACACGACCTCGGTCTCTGCCTGCACCACCATCACGTCCACTTCCTTGTTCGTTGACAACGCCCTTGCGCATTTTGCAATGCTGTGCTGATGTGTATTCACTAGACTTGTGCGTTATATCCAAGTTTGTGCAAAACGCACACAAGTGCACCTGAACGCTGCCACCAACAGGCACACACGTGCGTTTTTTAAATGCAAGCACGGACGCACTAAGAACCTAACAGGTCTCTATCCAGGGACAATGTGGAGCCTCCCAATTTTTGGCTGCCCTGCCAAAGGGCTATACTACAATAGACCCACTTCCTTACAATGGGCACTTCAGGTTTACAGGCCCTCATGCACGTCTCTATCCAGGGACAACGTGGAGCCTCCCAATTTTTGGCTGCCCTGCCAAAGGGCTATACTACAATAGACCCACTTCCTTACAATGGGCACTTCAGGTTTACAGGCCCTCATGCACGTCTCTATCCAGGGACAATGTGGAGCCTTCCAATTTTTGGCTGCCCTGCCAAAGGGCTATACTACAATAGACCCACTTCCTTACAATGGGCACTTCAGGTTTACAGGCCCTCATGCACGTCTCTATCCAGGGACAACGTGGAGCCTCCCAATTTTTGGCTGCCCTGCCAAAGGGCTATACTACAATAGACCCACTTCCTTACAATGGGCACTTCAGGTTTACAGGCCCTCATGCACGTCTCTATCCAGGGACAATGTGGAGCCTCCCAATTTTTGGCTGCCCTGCCAAAGGGCTATACTACAATAGACCCACTTCCTTACAATGGGCACTTCAGGTTTACAGGCCCTCATGCACGTCTCTATCCAGGGACAACGTGGAGCCTCCCAATTTTTGGCTGCCCTGCCAAAGGGCTATACTACAATAGACCCACTTCCTTACAATGGGCACTTCAGGTTTACAGGCCCTCATGCACGTCTCTATCCAGGGACAACGTGGAGCCTCCCAATTTTTGGCTGCCCTGCCAAAGGGCTATACTACAATAGACCCACTTCCTCAAAATGGGCACATTAGACTCAAGAGGCCTTCATGTACGTCTCTTCTCAGGGACATCGAAGTGCCACACAATGTTTTCACATAAAATCTTTCATGTAATCTCCAAAAGTAACATACACCAGCTCTGTCTCACTATTGGGTATGTACCCTTAACATTTCCGCCATGAAAATTCATTTTGGTGTCATTTTGGAAGGTTTTCTGGTGAGTCCGTAAAAATGGCGTAAAACGCGGACAAAATTGTTCACAGCTGTGACTTTTGAGTGATAAATGCTTCAAGGGATCTTCCCCATGCTGTTGCCATGTCATTTGAGCACTCTTCTGAGACTTTTGTGACATTTTTAGGGTTTCTACATGCTGCCGGGGGTCATTTCATAAAAATACTCGGGTCTCCCATAGGATAACATTGGGCTCGGTGCTTGGGCTGAGTACACGAGTTTCTTGGGATGCTCGGCCCGAGCCTCGAGCACCCGAGCTTTTTAGTACTCGCTCATCACTAACTACCAGCAGTGCCGAGCTAGCTCAGCAATGGCAGCAGGCTGGTGTGAGTGCTTCTGCACGCACTGTGAGGCGGAGACTGCTTGAGCAAGGTCTGGTTTCAAGGAGGGCAGCAAAGAAGCCACTTCTCTCCAGAAAAAACATCAGGGACCGACTGATATTCTGCAAAATGGACAAGGAGTGGACTGCTGAGGACTGGGGTAAAGTCATTTTCTCAGATGAATCCCCTTTTCGATTGTTTGGAACATCTGGAAAACAGCTTATTAGGAGAAGAAAAGGTGAGTGCTACCACCAGTCTTGTCTCATGCCAACTGTTAAGCATCCTGAAACGATTCATGTGTGGGGTTGCTTCTCAGCCAAGGGAATCGGCTCACTCACAGTCTTGCCTAAAAACACAGCCATGAATAAAGAATGGTACCAGAATGTCCTCCAAGAGCAACTTCTCCCAACTGTCCAAGAGCAGTTTGGCGCCCAACAATGCCTTTTCCAGCATGATTGAGCACCTTGCCATAAAGCAAAGGTGATCACTAAATGGCTCATGGAACAAAACATAGAGATTTTGGGTCCATGGCCTGGAAACTCCCCAGATCTTAATCCCATTGAGAACTTGTGGGCAATCATCAAGAGACGGGTGGACAAACAAAAACCAACAAATTCTGGCAAAATGCAAGCATTGCTTATGCAAGAATGGACAGCTATCAGTCAGGATTTGATCCAGAAGTTGATTGAGAGCATGCCAGGGAGAATTGCAGAGGTCCTGAAGAAGGGTCAACACTGCAAATATTGACTTGCTGCATTAACTCATTCTAACTGTCAATATAACCTTTTGGTACTCATAATATGATTGCAATTATATTTCTGTATTTGATGTAAACATCAGACAAACACAATTAAAAACCAGAGGGCAACAGATCATGTGAAAATATAATTTTGGTGTCATTCTCAAAACTTTTGGCCATGACTGTACTAGGCATTGCTCCCACCTGGCCAGAATCCTACTCCACACTGATGAGGGGCAATACCCCGAAACAGCTTTCTGTGGATGGATGCCTTGCCTTGGTATTTCCCTTGTCATATCTTTAGACTCGTCAAGAGCTGGATATTGACTAAAGGGCCACTTAATATGGTGTTTATGGTGGTCTCGTCTTACTCGCACCTGCCTTTTTCCGCTTTGCCCATAAATTTTCAATAGGATTGAGATCAGGGTTTGTGATGGCCACTCCAAAACATCAACTTTGTTATCTGTAAGCCACTTTGTACCCAGTTTCGCAGTATGTTTCAGGTCATTGTCGATTTGGAAGATGCATTTCCGCCAAAGCTTTAAGTTCCTGGCTGATGTCTTGAGATGTTGCTTCAGTAATGCCACAGATTTTTCTTTCCTCGTGATACCATCTATTTTGTGAAGTGCACCAGTCCCTCCTGCAGCAAACAAACCTGACACCATGATGCTGCCACCCTCATGTTTCACAGTTGGGATAGTGTTCTTATGCTTCAAAGCTTCTTTTTTCCTCCAAACGTAGCGATGGTCATTGTGGCCAAACATTTCAATTTTAGTTTTGTCAGAGCACAGGACATGTCTCCAGAAATTAATGTCTTTGTTCTTGTGTGCATTTGCAAACATTATTCTGGCTTTTTATGTTTCTTTTGGAGTAATGGCTTCTTCCTGACAAAGTGGCTTTACAGCCAATGTTGATACAGTACTAGTTTCACTGTGGGTCATGACACAATTT
Organism: Anomaloglossus baeobatrachus; assembly: GCF_048569485.1. Classification (NCBI taxonomy): domain Eukaryota; kingdom Metazoa; phylum Chordata; class Amphibia; order Anura; family Aromobatidae; genus Anomaloglossus; species Anomaloglossus baeobatrachus. The sequence goes on from NC_134358.1 coordinate 333,769,723, forward strand.
TGCCAACTTCTACCAGCATAATCACAAGGTATTTTGCTTTTGTTCTTGAGTTGATATGCACATGTCTGACCTAAGCAAATTCATCTCTGGTATACCGAGCCCATCTCCTTCTTGAGTGGTATACCTGAACATTCCCATCTTGTTTGTACTTGCATATAATTGTTTGTACAGATGAACGAGGCACCTTCAGGCATCTGGAAATTGCACCCAAGGATGAACTAGACTTGTACAAGTCCACAATTCTCTTCCTGAGATCTCGGCTGATTTCTTTTGACCATAATGATACACAACAAAGCAGTGTGTTTCAGGTGTGCATTAAAATATATCCATAGATGTGTCTCTTATTAACTCAAATGTTGCAAATAACCCTATCAGAAGCTTTCAAAGACATGACATCATCATATTGTCTACTCATATTGTTTTAAGGCATAATGCTCTTACTGTATGTAAACTTCTGATTTTGGAGAAAGTAATAAACATGCCTTAAAACATTATCTCTCATTATTCTAGCATTTGGCAAATATAAATACTTTTGGTAATCCTAATTACCTAAAACGGGAAAGGTTTATTCTGGTTTAATGTCAGATAGTGAGAAAAACATGCATATGTGTCTTTTTTTAGATAGTGTATGTAAACTTATGGTTTCAACTGTATATGCAGTTTGACTATGTGAGCATTTATAAATGTAAGCATTGTTCTGGAAAGTTATAAAACTGTCTAGTCACTATCATTAAAATGGTCATTAATGATAGGCTTGTTAAAGGGTTTTTTCCAAAATCACTTGAATGGGGCAGATGTGCTGCTTCTCTGCCTTGACCCCATTCACTGTAGTGGGACTAGTGGGAGAAAGCTGAGTACAGTCCCATTGAAAAAGAATCCAAGCTTGCACCAACTCCTATCAATTTAAGATGATGTTGTACAGGTCTCTTTTCTCTAGGATGCTAGCTACCCAGTAGATAGGAGATAACTAAAGATTTTAGAGAAAAAAAACTTTAATTTGTTATGTTTTTGTTAATGTAATAATATTGTGAATACTATTATTTTAAATTATTCATTATTGTTTAATATACCAGTGTTTATTGTCTTTTTCTTTCAAGGGTGATCCTGGAATGACGGGCCCCCCTGGACCAATGGTAATTAAATGTTTTTATATTACTTCTGTTTGTTTGAAAGTTGTTTTGCTTTTGTGCTCATCAGGAGGTAAACAGTGCTGATGATGCAGCATCCTCTCAAATCTGCAGGGTCACTGGACTGCTGCACAATCAGAAATCGTGTACTATTCATGAGGTATGTGGGCACACAATGCTATCAGCACTGGCTACCTCCTAATATGAAAATAAGTGATGCTGAAAAACCTCTTAAAGGGAACCTGCCAGGTGCAATATGCACCCAGAACCATGAGCAGTTCTGGGTGCATATTGCTAATCCCTGCCTAACTGTCCCTGTATCAAGTAGAACACATGACGAGAACTTTAGAAAAAGTATTTCTAAATATCTTTTATGATATGCTAATGAGCGAGGGGACTAGACCCAAGGGCGTTAGTCCCTGCGGTGAACTGCTTACGTGTGTCCGCTTTCACCATTGATCATAACCGGAAGTCTGCCCCTTACTAGTCACCACTGAAGTCTCATATCATTGTGACTAGTGATGGATGGACCCAGACTGTAAGGGGTACTTTGCACGCTGCGACATCGCAAGCCGATGCTGAGATGTCGAGTGCGAAAGTCCCTGCCCCCATCGCAGCAGCGATATCTTGTGATTGCTGCCGTAGCGAATGTTATCGCTATGGCAGCTTCACATGCACTTACCTGCCCTGTGACTTCGCTCTGGCCGGCGACCCGCCTCCTTCCTAAGGGGGCGGGTCGTGCGGCGTCACAGCGATGTCACACGGCAGGCAGCCAATAGAAGCGGAGGGGCGGAGATGAGGGGGACGTAAACATCCTGCCCACCTCCTTCCTTCCTCATTGCAGCCAGGACGCAGGTAAGGTGATGTTCCTCGCTCCTGCGGCTTCACACACAGCGATGTGTGCTGCCTGCAGGAATGAGGAACAACATCGTACCGTCGCTGCTGCAAAATTATGGAAATGTCGGACCCTACACCGATCATACAATAACGACGCTTTTGAGCTCGTTAATTGTATGTAAAAGGATTCACATACTGCGATGTCCCAAGCTACGCCGGATGTGCGTCACTTTCAATTTGACCCCACCGACATCGCACCTGCGATGTCGCAATGTGCAAAGTACCCCTAAGAGTCCAGATCCACGTGGTTTCAAAGGTGCCAGGGTGCTCAACCCTGTCTCAGGATTCCGGGTGTTTGATCCAGATCCGTCACTCGAGAAATTAAAAAAAATAAAGGAAACTTTAAGAAAATAACTTACCGAGGCTTCAACACGGTTGTACACTGTTCCCTCGTGACTGTACGCTGCTCCCACGGCCTCTCCTTCACTTCCTGGACTGCTCATCATTGCTCATCCATATGCACTGCTTTCCCTGCCCACCGTCTGGCTTGGCGTCTGTGATTAGTTGCAGTCAGATGCACCCCCATCCTGTGTAACAGGGTCTGCCTGCAACCAATCACAGGCGCTGTTTGCGGGTCAGTATCGTGGTTGACGTAGGGTGCCCCCATATTATGATACCGAGCCCAGATAAAGCCCATGGCTACAGGCTGCAGCCCCCAGCCCTGCGCTTATCGTGGCTGTGTATTAAAATAAGAGGAATCGCATGTGTTCTGTTTTTTTTGTTTTTGTTTTTAATTATTTAAATAAATAATTTAAAAAAACTGACGTGCAGTCACCCCCAACTTTGATACTGTGCCATGATAAAGCCCAACAACTGGGGGCTGGTATTCTCACACTGGGGAGACCTATGGTTATTAGGCTTCCCCCCCAAAATAGCAACCTGCAGCAGCCCCGTATTGTCGAATCCCTTAGATGCGACAGGCTTGGCGCTTTACTCTGCTCTTCCCAATTGCACTGGTGCAGTGTCAATTGGGGTAATGAGGGGTTAATAACAGCGCACAACTGTCATGAAGCCCAAAATTAGTGATGGGTAGGTGTCTATGATACCCCATCATTACTAATCCTATAAGTAAAAAGAAATAAACACAAACACTGAGAAAAATCCTATATTTGGAATAAAATACAAAAAAACACCCTCTTTCACCACTTTATTAACCCCAAAACACCCCTGCAGGTCTCACATAATCCACATAAGGTCCCACGACAATCCTGGCTCAGCTGCATCTCAGTCACAGCGAGCAGCCATAGAGCATGACTGCCCACTGTGACTACAGACATAGACTGAGCCGCGATGAGTGATGACATCACTCAGGTTATTTACGGTCACAGCTGGAGGTTTCCACCTGTGACCACAAATAACCTGAGTGACATCATCGCTCATTACGGAGCAGTCACAGCGGGCAGTCATGTACACTGACATGACATGTGCATTGAGAAAAAGCTGCTAGTCAGTGGTGGGGGCGGGGTAACATAGAGCAGCTGACAATTTGTGATAATCTCCTGCTGATAAAACACTGATTTTATTGAAACAGCAACACACAGCCCATTCATTGTGGTACTGATGGAACTAGTATGGACAATGATTCAACCAATCACAGGCACTGTTGCGGGTCAGCATCACGGCGCATAAATAAATAAAATATTTGGTGTAGGGCCTCTCATATTATAATACCCAGCACAGATAAAACATACAGCTACGGGTTACAGCCCCCAGCCGTGCGCCTATCATGTTTGTGTAACAAAATGAGAAGAACCACATGCTGCTTTTTTTAATTATTTAAATAAATAATTTAAAAAATTGCACGCGGTCCCCTCTCAATTATGATACCCAGTCATGATAAAGCCCAACAGCTGAGGGCTGGTAATCTCAGCTTGGGGAGTCCCATGGTTATTGGGACACCCCAGGCTAAGAATAGCAACCTACAGCTGCCCCGGAATTGTCACATCCATTAGATGCGACAAGCCCAGCACTTTACCCTGCTCTTCCCTATTGCCCTGGTGCAATCGCAATCAGGCAAATAGGGGTTAATTACAGTGCAACTGTCATCAAGCCCAGAATTAGTGATGGGTAGTGGTCTATGAGACCCCCCCATCACTAATCCTATAAGTAAAAAGAAATAAAGACAAACAGAGAAAAATCCTTTATTTGAAATAAAACACATCACCCTCTATAAGACGTCGGGATGTTTCCGATCCCAAGGCTGAGCATAATGTTGGGCGTCAGGATGTTTCTCGTCCCAGGGCTGGGTCTGGAGCATCTGTGAATCCAGCGGTCTCCTATTTGGGCCTAGTCGCTGGGACTTCTGCTCAGCTTCCCCGTTGATCCAGGTGCCTAGCTAGAGCCAGCACCGTTCAGGTGCTTGCTAAAGGTTCTACTCCTGTGAGCATAGTGAATGCTGTGGGGCAGAAGAAGACTTTGTCTTCAAAAACTAAGTACAGAATCTGCCACAATGAGAATGTCCATGATGCGGGAGCACCGCATAGGTGGTCCAGTGTCAGCAGACCTAATGACGTGTCCTTACCCGATTGGACGGCGTGTAATGTCACTGTAGTGTTTGGGCATGGCCTATTCTATTTAAAGTCCGTCCGAGCACATGGTGGCGTCTGTTGATCATGTTATGTTTGAGGCGTGTGTGTGTGATTGTGTGCCATTACAGTACCATATGCTAGTACCTGTTAGCTACTATCGCTATACCGCAGTCTTGTTCCAGTGAGATACTACTCCACATTTGTATAGACTGGTTAGGTAGGAGTCCTTGGTAGTTCCAGTATCATGAGAGGGTTACTCCACTGCTAGTCCGGTGACTCAGCAGGTAGTTTCGGGCACGGCCTGGGTAAGCTCAGGTCTGCTCAAGGGACTTAGTAGACGAGTCACCCAAGGCAGGTACTCTGTGCTCTGGGACCCAGATAGTGTGAGAGTTACTCCACATCCAGGGAGGTTACCGATGCAGGCACTGTAGTTGCACGGTGGGCATACCTATATACATTTAAGTTCTCTTGCTATAGTGTATCCCCTGTGCAGTCAATAGAGGTTACTGTGACTTTATTATTTATTTGCATGCTCCCTGTGATGTATATAGGGAGTACTGCTGTTCTGATATACTCTAGTGTGTGAATTAACACAAGTCATAGGGGAACATTACTATTATTATTTTAATAAGTTATTTTAGTTCTGCTAAGCCCTGTGGGTAATTTAGCTGCAGCTCTACTTCGCTGCATCACGGACCCCGGGTTACAGTTGCAAACATTATTATTTTATTATTTGCAATCCATCACCCATAGCACCCTCTTTCCCCTCTTTGTTAATCCCAAAAAGACCCTTGAAGTTCTGCCGTAATCCATGTGACATCCCACGACAATAATAGCTCTGCTACATCAAGATGTCTACCCCTCCAGGCTCTCGGAAACTGTTATGATTCAGTGACCGAGGAGGATCAAAAATGCGGAAACCCAAAAAGTAACCAGAGTGGCTGAAACCTTAATGGACTGCAGACCTAATCCTGACACATAACTAGAAGTAGCTGTGGGATGAGTGTTAAGACACCACCGGAGTCCGCTCCAGCGACTTCTGCTCCGATCGCCAGGCGACACCGTGTTCCTGCCGTGGATGGTGCTGGTGATGGGAGAGGAGTCGATGCCAGAGGCACCGGTGGGCGCAGGCTCCGATCATCCACTGGGCTGAATTATCTTGGGATCTGCAGTACACCACACCTTTCTTATTCCCCCTCCTGTCACATGACCACTGCCAGAGATAGTTCTGATTTCCTGGCTCCTGGTCCGCCCTATTCTGTTTTGTGATTCCTGTGTGCTGACTTCTGCATGTTTTCTGACTACCCTTCTGCCTGCTGTTTTTGTACCTCGCTGCCCGATCCGGATTTGACCTCTGCTTCGTTTTCTGATTACGTCCTTGTCTGCGGATACTGTCCCTGTTCTGCTATTCCTGGTTTGACCCTGGTTTGACCCTGCCTGACGACTACTCTCATCGGACTGCAGCCTTCCACAGGTAGTGATCTGCAGGGTCATGTGTAATTCCAAATCCCTGTATAGGGGTTAAAGGGTTTCAGGGTTCTGGGGGTCCTGCTTGGTGAGTGGCTTCCCTCTAGTCTGTCCATTAGATCCCCCCTGAGTCTGTTGATCCAGGCAGGCGTTACAATGAGCATACGATGACCTAGTCGTCTCACACAGCCGGAGAACTAAATAGTCTTACAGATAGAAATAGATAGATAAGAAAAGCTAATCTGCCTCGGAGCAATCCCCAAAGATATAGATAGCCCCCCACAAGTAATGACTACGGTGACATAGCAAAACACAATACAAAGCTAGAAAGCAGATTCAGCAAAGATGAGGCCCAAACTATCTTTATAGGAAAGGATAGGAAAGAGCACTGTCTGCAGCCGTTAAAACCCTAATAAATCTCAGCATGCCTGATATTAAAATACCCTGAGCCCACACAGGCTCTCCCCCACTATATCAGTACTCTGATGTTACTGGGATCCAAAAACACTAATATAGATGAGGGACTGAATTTAATACCAAGCATGACAAACACCATACATAGCAGAATCATGGTGCTAAGAATACAGACACTCTCATCAGGGAATGATCCAATTCCATCAAGAACTCCACACAGGCAAAATAGGAATCAAGCATTAGAATCAAAACAGAAAAAACACCAAGAAAGTGGAAACAATAAACAGAGGTACAAAGATCAACTTATCTGAAAGGAGTTCTGGTAGAGGAAAGGGCTGGTTTCAGAATGTCCTTAGCACACAGGAGATCCATTTAGCACCGGCAAGGAACAGGAGAAAACTACTCAGTTATATAGACCCAATCTGAAAGACCTTATTGCCAGTCCTCCACAGGTGTCTGGCTCTCATTCCACAAGTCAACTGCACCGCCAGCACTGACCACAAGAGGGAGCCCCAAACTGGAAAATGTATTCACAACAGGAAACACTGACAAGGGAGACTGAGCTGGCAGCCGTGATGTCACTTAGTTCACTGGAGGTCATACCCAGGTTCCCACAGTATGACCTCTGGTGACCTGAAGCACTCTGGCTTAAAGTGCGTGGCCGTGCCCTTTAACACTGACAGTGCCGGCCGGAGAGTGCCGGGCTGCCCCGTACCCCCTCCCCAACTGCCATGCCCCTCACCTTGCCAGCCCTTTAAGACTGACAGTGCCGGCCTGGGAGTTTGGGAATGCCCTGTACCCCCTTCCCTAACTGACACTGTCAATGTGAAAGTGCAGGCTGTGCCCCACACCCCACCAGCTATTTAACACTGACAGTGCCGGCGCCAGGGGTTGGGGAGTGCGGTCAATGTTGGAGGATTCCAGTTATGACTGCAACTAACCTGTGTGAGTGACGTCACTGCTGATCACTGAGGCTTATTCATTCTCTGGAGCTCACAGCGAGCAGTTATTGTTCTCTGTGAAGTTCAGATGTAGCAAAGTTGAAGCGTTGTGGGACCTTGTGTAGATTATGCCTGACCTGCAGCGATATTTTGGGGTTAATAAAGAAGGGAAAGAAGGTGCTTTTCGTCTTTTATTACAAATAAAGGATTTTTTTGGTGTTTGTGTTTATTTACTTTCACTTACAAATTAATAATGGAGGAGTCTCATAGATGCCTAGAAGTCTAGAGCTTAGTGAAAGCTATGGGCTGTTATTAGCCTCTTATATTACCCCGATTGCTACCACACCGAGGCAATCGGGGAGAGCCGCTTAAAGTGCTGGGCTTGTCACATCCAATGGAAGCGACAATTCTGGGGGCAGCCTAATAACCATAGGACTCCCCAGGCTGAGAATACCAGCTCCCAGCTGTTAGGCTTTATCATGGCTAGTTATCAAAATTACTGGGAGTTGCACTCCGATTTTTAAATTATTTATTTAAAGAATTGAAAATAGAGCCGCATGTGGTTCCTCTTATTTTGATGCACAGCAAAGATAGGCGCATGACTGCAGTATATAGCCATGGACTTTATGTGCTGGGTATCATAATATGGGTGACCCTATGCCAATTTTTTTATTAATTTATTTTTTTTACCATAATAGTGGCCCGCAGACATTTGCACTGCTTTCCCCATCCCCTGGCTGTCCTCGCACCTGTGATTTGTTGCAGTCAGCTGACACGCTGTCCCTCAGGGTGGAGGCGCATCTGACTGCAATCAATCACAGGTACCGGTGGGCGGGGAAAGTAGTGCATATGAATGAACAGTAATTAGTGGCCCAAGAAGTGAATGTGTGGCTTGGAAGCAGTGTACAGCTGTGTGGGAGCAGTGTAGAGCCACACCGGAGCCTCGGTAAGTACACTGCATTTGCTCCCATGCCCCTATCCTTTCTACCATCATTTTTAATCCCCGGTTTTTAGTCCCCATAGACTTATATGGGGCCCCGAATCTGGCCAGAAACCGGAATTTAGAAACCGATCACTGGGATCAGCCTGTGACAATACTGTGAAATGAACGAACAGAGTTGAAGTTGGAGCAGACACAGCTGAGTAGTCTATAAGATACTGTGTTGAAGCAGAGCTGAATGTGCAGGTAGAACCCAAGAGCAGCTATGTAGATAATCGGATACCTGGCTGTAGCTAGACCTTTGGAAAGCACAAGGTAACTAGCAGCATGCACTTGCTGTAGGTTGCAGCCACTTAATTCAGCCTTGAAAAGTCTTTGGATTATGCAAATAGAGGTGTGCATAGAGTTAACTCAGGAACTGGACTGCACTACCACAGAGGAAGCTGTCCATCAGGGAATACAGAAGCAAAGCTCAGCAATGGAACGAGGACAGATGAGTAATTTGAATGATTTTTACACAAAAACTAAACCCCTCTTGTTGATGGACTGTGTACAGTCCCTGACAAAAGTTCTGTCGCTTATCCATGTTGTGTAAATAAAAGCATATAACCTGACTTTAAATTCATCCATTGGTTTCATAAATTACTCTTTTGAAAGCTGAAACCCTCCCAAATTTGGATTAGGTTATGAAAATAAAGTTGCTGCAAAGCTGAAATATTAATCATTTAATGAACACAGAAAGGTCAGATTTTGGCAAGACAAAAGTTTTGTCGCCTTGTCATATAATTACACCCAATCCTAGTTTACATCCTCACCTGTGCTCACTAAATGATCGGTTAATTAGTGGGTGTGTATAAAAAGAAACCCAGCACTCCAGATCTTCACTTGAACTGCAATCTGACCTCTGACAACATGCCAAAAATCCACCCTGTGACCAAAGCCTTGATTATCAACAGGCTGAAGACAAAATCCACTGCAGAGGTGGCTGGCACCTTTAATGTGTCTCAGCGTCAAGTACAAAGAATTAAAAAAAGATTTGAAAAGACTGGAGAGATTTTTGACAAGCCCAGGTCCGGCAGACGCCGCAAGACAACTGCTCAGAAGGAACGTTTGTTGGTTAGAAAATCCAATGCCAGCCCCTCTTCCACTGCATCAGAGCTCCAACAGGCCTGGTCACCTCAAGTCCCTGTGTCAACTAGAACAGTTTGTAGGATTCTATCTCGAAATGGCCTCCATGGTCGAATCAGTGCTCAGAAGCCAGCACTAAACAAAAGGCAATTAAAAAAACGTGTGGCATTTGCCAAGTCCAACAACCTGCTAAACAGATGGACGCTGGAAAAGGGGCAGAAGGTGGATTTCTCTGATGACTCTTCAGTTGAATTACACGACAGTCACCGCAAATACTGCAGGAGACCTACTGTAGCACGTATGGATCCAGAAAACAGTTACGTTTGTTGGTGGAAAGATCATGGTCTGGGGTTACATTCAGTATGGGGGTGTGCAAAACATTTTCAAGGTGGAAGGCAATATCAATATCCTAAAGTATCAAGAAGTATTAGCTACCTCTTACATTCCCAATCATAAAAGGGGTTACATTCTGCAGCAGGATGGTGCTCCATCTCATACATCCATCTCTACAACAAAGTTCCACCTGGCATAGAAGATCAAGGTGCTCAAGGACTGGCCAGCCCAGTCAACAGACATGAACATCATTGAGCATGTTTGGGGTAGGATGAAAGAGGAAGCTTGGAAGACAAAACCAAAGAATCTAGATGAACTCTGGGAGGCATGTAAGACTGTATTCATTGCTATTCCTGATGACTTCATCAAAAAATTGTATGGATCATTGTTGAACTGCATGGATGCAGCCCTTCAAGCTCATGGAAGTCACACAAAATATTAAATATGGCGCAGCACCACAACTTCATTCACCAATGTTCTGCAACATATCTTTGTATTAGAAGTTAATTATTTGTTTGAATTTCACATTACTTTTTGTGGGCGACAAAACCTTTGTCTTGCCAAAATCTTACCTTACTGTGCTCATTAAATGATCAATATCTCAGCTTTGCAGCAACTTTATTTTCATAACCTAAACCAAATTTGGGAGGGTTTCAGCTTTCAAAAGAGTAATTTATGAAACCAATGGATGAATTTAAAGTCAGGTTATAAGGTTTTATTTACATAACATGGATAAGCAACAGAACTTTTGTCAGGGACTGTATGGTATTGCAGTCCAACTCATTCCCTTCAGTGGGGATGAAGTGAAATGATAGATGCACCCTGTGGATAGAAATAGATTATTTTTCTAATCTTAAACAACCCTTTGACAGCTAGATATAGAATTATTAATTACGTACATAGCAACCCTAAATATATTAATTAGAACACTACTAAAATGATTTTTATTATTATAGATTATATTGTTAGATTACTGTTTTTTGGTTTGTTTTTTTTTTCACTTTAGGGCCAAGCAGGACAACCAGGCATAAAAGGAGAATTTGGCTTTCCAGGGAGACCTGTAAGTAACATAATTGCAGAACAGTGAACTCTAGTTATCCAGCCTTTTACCATACATGTTGTCTATGCACATTTTGTGAAATAATATGTACAGTGCCTTGAAAATTTATTCATACTCCAACTATTCAGTATTTTTTAATGTTACACTTACAAATGTAAATTAATTTTATTGAGATTTTATATGATATACTAACAGAAAGAAGCGTTATGAAGTGTAAAGATAATGATACATGGTTTTCTAATCATCTTAATAATATAGTCAGTCCTCTGTTGTCTGATAACCCTAAATACAATTGCCTTCAGAATTCAATTAATTACTAAATTGAGTACATATGTGTAATTTTTTTTCCACGTTTCTACTATTCTGTGAAGGGCTCAGAGGTTAATTTGAGAATATTAGGATCACACATCATCATGAAAATCAAGGCACACACAAGAGATGCCAGGGATAAAGTTGTGGAAAAAAGGAAAGCAGGGTTAGGTTATAAAACACTAGCCCAAGCACTGAACAGCTCAAGAAGCACTGTTTAATCCAACATCGAAAAGTATGATGGAATAAGGAACAACTACCAACCTACCAAGACATGGCCGTCCATCTAATCTGAAATCCCAAGCAAGTAGAACACAAATTAGAAAAGTGGCCAAGAGGTCCAATGTCACTCTGGAGGAGCTGCAGAGATCCATTATGGTAGAGTGGCAAGAAGAGACACATTTTTGAAAGCAAGCCATAAGCAGTCTTGTTAGCAGTTTGCAAAACGCTATATAAGGGGGACAGCTAATATGTGGAAGAATGAGCTCTGGTCAGAAAAGACCAAAGTAGATTTTTTTGGGGCTAAATGCAAAACAAAATGGTGGAAAACTAACACTGCACTTCACCCTGAAAACACTATCCCGACTGTCAAACATTATGGTGGCAGCATCATGCAGTGGGGATGATTTTATTAATCAGGAATAGGGAAACTGCTGTTACGAAGGGACTGGCAGATCAGGATAAGGTGGTAAATATCCCAATCGCCAGTCGGGGCCCACCGTGCTCAAGATGACAAAGTTGTTGCTGGCAACCCGAAGGTTAGGCAGAGAATACAGAGCTGGATGGCTCTGACATAACCCAGGAAACCTGGGAACCGGTCACGTGTGTAGGGACATGTCAGACCAGACAACAACCCAGTTAGCGTTTTGGTGCACCTAGCGCTACACCGACCACGTGTGCAGGGAACACGTCAGGCCGGGTGGTGACCAGGTAGCCTTGACCAGAAGACCGCCGCGATAGTGCCCTGTAGGCCACATGTGTAGGACACGTCAGGCCGAGCGGTCCTCCAATTAGCGTTTTTGGTCACCTCTTGATGTGTGTGAAGGACACGTAAGGCCAGGTGGTCACACCAGTAGTGTTAACTGGGAAGCCGATATGAAGGGATCAGGGTACACACACCCAGCCCAGGATTTCATTGGTAATGCCACAGGGATCCTGGGGTACGCTGTCCGTGTGCAAAGGGGGCACAACTGAACAGGAGGCGCAGCAGCCGCAGCCCAGTTAACTCCACTGGGCTGCACAAGCAGGACTGGATGGTAGGAGGTGGAAGTCCGGCGCCTGACCCTAACGCGCTGAGCCACGGGTGTCTTGGCATGACAAGCACTGGACGCCTAACCCTACCTACCACTTCCAAACTAAGGCTTATGCCACAATGGGCTCTATACATGGAGGTGTGCTCACAACAAGCATATGAGAAGACTGCACACCTCCATGTTGTCTCCAGCCCCTTTTATAACCTGGGTCCGCTCCAAACTCAGGGTGGACCACAATGGCACCTCCAGGGTCCAATAGCGGAGTGCCATGTCATCAGCGACATCACCAGCGGCCTATCTGGAATCGCCATGTCACTGATGACCTCATGGCTGCCATGCCCCAAACACCTCACCAGTCATCGTCTGACGACCAATGGTGAGATGCCAGGTCATAGGGGCAGGCCTCCACAAGCCGGTCCGGAGTGGCCACATCATCAAGACACCTGATGCCCTCTGCCCTATTAGGGCCTGCCACCTCACAGACATGCCAAGTGAGGTCCTTACCAGAGCTAGCCTCTGATGCACCAAGTGCCTGAGCATGCTCAGTATCCTGAACAACAGTCTCAGAAATCAGACTATCTGCCTGAGCATGCTCAGTAGGCACAACACAGGACTTAGACAGGGCACGATGTCCAAGTACCTGTGCAAAGAGGCTTTTTGCCCTAAGTATAGGAGCATGCTCAGTAGCCTGAACCAAGGACTTGGCCTCAGAAATGGCACTATCAGGCTGAGCATGCTCACTAGGTAAAATACTGAACTTAGGCTCTGGCTGGGGTAAGTCGGCGTGCGCATGTGCACTAGCCGCCTCTCCACACTTAGACATGGAGGAGGAAGCAGCCAGCTGGACAACCCGAGGCAGGGCCAAAAACGGCAGCCGGCGCCTGGGTGCAACAGGAACCGCAGCAGGCTGCTTGAGGCTATGGCGGCGCCGATTCGTAACAGCTGCTCAGAGTTGATAACAAGTTAGATAGAACTAAAAACAGGGCAATACAAGAACAAAACCAGTAAAAGGCTACAAAAGACTTGAGATTGTGGTGTATGTTCATCTTCCAGCAGGATAACGACCGTAAACATACTGCCAGAGCTACAATGGAATAGATTAGATCAAATGAATTGCCCAGTCAAAGTCCAGACCTAAACCCTGTTGAGAGTTTGTGATCTCTGACAAGACTTGAAAATTGCTGTTCCCAGACTCTCTCCATCAAATCTCACTCAACGAGAGCTATTTTACAAAGAAGAATGGGCAAAAATGTCAGACTCTAGATGTGCAAAGGTGGTAGAGACATACCCCAAAAGACTTACAGCAGTAATTACAGTGAAAGGTGGTCCTACAAACTATTCACTGAGGGGGGCTGAATATAAATGCATGTCACAATTTTCAAATTTATATTTTTAAAATAATTGGAAAACCATGTATCATTTTCTTTACACTGCTCAAATACTTGCTAATTTGTGTTGGTATATCACATAAAATAACAATAAAATACATTTCGTAGATAGAACTAGAAAAAATGTGTAAAAGCTCACAAGTTATGAAAACGTGTTAAAAATACTAAATACATTTTAACAAAATCAATGGTTAAGATTACTTAAATAGTTATTTCTTTCATACATTTACCTTTTCAAGTGTACCACAGTTCATTTTAAAGCTTCTTTCCTACACGTGTTGTAGTGGTTTTTACCTGCTGTAGAAGAACACTGGTCTACTGACTGTTATGCTTACATACAATTAGTAATACAGCCAGTAATTTGCTGTAGACGTTAGACACTGAGGCGGCATATCATTGCTGCCGCAGCAAGCAAGGGGGGGGGCACCTGCCATGGTTCTGTTTGAAATTGGTGGTGTTTGCTTTGTTTATTGTTATTTTAACCATAGGGTCGGCCAGGACTAAATGGTGTAAGAGGACAAAAAGGGGAACCAGGCATTCCAATGATGGTAAGTACACAAATTCCACTATTTTTCCACTAAGCCATTATGTCAAATAGCATAAAAAATATTGTATAGATTCTTTTCTTCAGCCATTAGGAGAAAACTGACCCCACTTTCTCAGAATTAGTCTAGGGTCTTAAAACTGTATTTTTTCTTATTCGAGAAAATTGGTCCGATTATACTAATCACACTCTGAAACATCACACACAAGAGAGAGGCGATTATAAGGTTCAACTTATTTTTATTGGTATTTATATTATTATTATTATTCTTATTAACATGCGGAGAGGTGATGGGAAAAGGGCAAACGGATTACATCACCGCAGTCAATACAAAAATAGTAACAATGTACTGATTATATATAAATCAATGTAAATATCCAGTCCAAACAGGACAAAATTGTGGCCCACGGTAGGAAAATTCAAATCAGCATACTCACAGAGATGGTAAAAAGGGCAACTCTTAATATAAGATACAATGTATAGGAGACTAGGAAAACCTAGTATATACAAGAGACAGCCATAGATATCAGATATTCCACTCCCCTAAGCAAAGGGGGATGTATAATTTATAGATTATATCATACATCATATACTGTATACCTGTGTCAGCGATGGGAAGCAGCGCAGCCTCAGAGAAACACACAGATCATAAGTATCAACTACGATGAAAGGCTATAATCGTCTAAATAGAGTCAACACATACATCTCAATATATAAACATGCATACTAGGGTCCATGCGTGTTTCTGCAGCAGCGGTGAGATCCAGCACCGATAGGGACAAACAGCAGTGTTAGTTACTCAGAGATAAAGTATCCATATCACAGAGTTGCTACATATCAGAGAGGGAGAGCATACTACCGTTACATCAAGGGCACCAAGGCACTTATTGGTAAGGATAGATCATTGTGCAAAATTAGTATTACCTAGATAAGAGAGACTGCGGAGGGAATGCGCCCGATGCGTATTTCGGAGTGTACCTTCATCAGGGGGCGTGGACGTATATATATGTTATATATACATATAATAATTATTCTATTTGATATGCAGATGTTTATGCCACTACTTACTCAGAGTGTGATCTTATTTTCTCAGCTGTGGAGAAGATGGGAAAAATAATTCTTCATCTTCTCCTTTCTGCCGGTCCGTGAAAATCGGACAGCACTTGGACGTCATCTGAGTGCAGTTAATTTTTTTTCCATGGACCCATTGGCTTTCATCGGCGAGTGCAATCTGATTCATGTATACAAATCATGCATGTGTGGATTTTTTCCTCTGACAGACTAGGTCCAAGAAAAAAATTAGACATGGACACAGCCCCATAGGATAACATTAGTCCAAGTATATTCCAATATTTTGTTGGATCGCACTCAGTCTGAAAATGTTGTCATCTACACAAGCCCTTATACCTAACACTTTGTTTATTAATTCACCAGACTTGCATTAGGCTAGACTAGTATAAATTAGGCACAGTTTTCTACACCTTTTCACATACCATTTCAGTAGATGTGCTTTAGTTCTGGCCTTCATAGCATAAGCAGTAAAGTAATTCTCAGGTCTTTTTCTCCAGAAAACCATTGTCTGTACCAAATGTAGTTATCCTATAGCTCAGTTTCATTGTTTTTGATTTTGCAAAAACTAGGCCTAATTCCCTCATCTATTACCCTTCACACTCTGTTATACTGCCTAAATGTCCATGTAGCATGAATTGGGGATAGGCTTTATAATTGCAGATAATTATGTTCCACTCTGAAATTTTGCAATATTTGAATATAAATAAAAAGTTTACACAGAAGGTGGGAAGGTGGAGACTAATCAGCTAGCTACATCTCAGACAGATCACAGATCTCGCCTTATGCAAAAATAGGGAGAGACCTTCAACTGGTTCTTTACTGACCTTCTGGTGGTAATTGGTCACCCGAGGCTGGCTGGTCTTAACTGCAGGTCCCCTTAGTCCCAATGCCGGTTTAGTGACCTGGTGGCTTCTTTACCCTCTTTGTTTGGTGGGTCCCCGTGGCGTAGAGCGGTTGGGGGTCCCCTCCTGGTTGTCTTCTTCAGCAGTCCGTATGATGGTAGCGTGAACCCTGTGGGGTTGGAGTCTCTGGTCCTGTCCCCGGTTCTTCCTTTGCTACTGAGTCCCGAACTTCAAGGTCAGTGAGGCCCTTGATGGTTCCCTCACTGTGCAGATTTTATCAGGTCTGCCTGGAACTTTTGCCTGACCTAGGATTCTGTACCCCGTTGGTGCGTAGTTCCTAGAGTACTCCACCGGCAACTAACCGCCTGGGCCCTCAGGTCACTGTTCACTCTGGTCAGTCCATCTGCTCACTTTCACTCCACCACTACTACTCTCTTCCACTGTCTGACTCTGGTTGTCTAGTGGACTGGACTGGCTTCACCTCTAGGCGGCCATCCATTGGTCCGACCCTAGCCTTGTATCATTCTATATGGGATGATTGGGGAAAACTGGGATTACCTGGAGTGTTTATGAGTTACCGTGACTAGTTTTCTGGGTCCTTAGGGGGTAGGCCCTGCATCCTAGTGGGGATGCAGTACCTTGTAGCTCCCTGATGGCTTAGGGGCGCTACATTCCTCTTTGATTAATTCCAGCATGTCCTCGGGCTGTAAGTGATACAGGTTACACTTTTTATTTTTCATATAAACATAACATAACAGGTCTTCCCACGCAGGGGAGGTTCAGGCTTTAACGTTACTTTAACTGGTTCAGGTCCCAGTACCCTCTAAGGAGGCAGGTCACCGGTTTCTTTAATGACCAGGTCCGGACCCTCTCTGTCCCAGACCTTTCCTCCAATCTTCCTCTCCTTGGTGGCGGTGTTTAACAGGTTGAACTCTGGTGATGCACAACTGGTCCAACTTTTTACATTTAAAGTTTTTGGCTGCTGCCAGTCCTGCAGCCTGGGTCAATTTTTATCAAATCAAAACTGAAAACTGGTAAATGCAACGTTGCAAATTTTTTTCAGCACACATTTATCTGGAACAGTTCAAACAATTAACAAACAAACTGGTAGCACAGCAAGTCATAGCTACCAGGGTGTTGGAAGGGGGCCATCTGGTTCACTTGGCCTCCTGAGATCAGCATTCACAGTCTGGGTACACTGGTACCGTGCACCTGAACTGCCTCCTGGTGGCAGCTGGGGGACTGGTGCTGAAGTGGGAGTGGGGGCTGTTTTTTCTGCAAGGACCTCCACATCAAGGGCATACCAGTCCCGCTCTCCATAGTGCCGGGTGTAGGCAGCTTTGTCACCCACATGCAGATCCCGGTCGGGGTGTCCTCTGGGGAGATGGGGTCTCACATCCCGGCTGGAGATGAAGACTCCCTCTTTCTGGCCAGGCTCCGCAATTAAACACCATCCCTGCTTGATGCTGAAGCGCTCCACCACTCCCTGGTAGAACAGGCCCTGGGAACAGTAGCCGGCAAGCCGCAGGCGCTGCTTCTCCTGGAGGTCCCAGGCCTCCATCTGCACCTGCCTGGCTTCCTGCTGCTCCTGCTCCTGGGTCAGCTGGGTGATGATGGCCTGGTACCCCCGCCGGTGTCCTCCTCAACACGGGCCCACTCTCAGATGACAACTGCTGACTTCCCGCTACCTGGTTCAGGGTAACTCTCTGCCGGGTCCCCGACAATGACTGGGCACAGTACATGGGGATGGTCGTCAGCGCTGGCGGCGGCCTCCTCCGTGGCTCCTGATGATGCCATAGCGTGGGCTGTCGTCACTGGGTCAGAGGGTGCTACTTGTTCCTTCTCCAGTGGAGAAAGTGATGTGACCGCTTCAGGTTTCGCTGGCTCTGCTGGTGATGCGGCCTGGTCGAGGATGGATCCCAGTGTCTGGGTCGGTGCAGCCTGGTCAAGCGGCACTCATCTCTCTTGGGCCCACATGGCTGCCACCACTTCCATCATCTCCGCCTTCCACTCCTCGACACGCTGCAAGTGTTCTGCACGCAGAGTCCAGCACAGCTGCTGGACCTCCGCCTCTAGCCTCTCCGCGATTCAGGTCCCTGAGCAACCTGCTGCGCTGGAACGATCCCCTGGGGCGAACATAGTGCTGCCAGATACAGTCCTGGAGGCATTTTGTGGCAGGGCCTCCGGGCTCCCTGCTTCCGGTTTCGCTTCACATACCGGACACTCCCAGGGGGCAGGGCTTTCTTTTCTCACCTTTCTCACTGCTGTGGCGCAGTTACTTTTTACACCAAAATGGCAGCGTTTTTTCGAGCAGTAAAACACAGTCCATAAAACACAGTCATTAAGGCACACGTCACCTGGTTTGACCGGGTCCAGTTCAATCCTGTTCGTGACACCAGGAAAAAGCTGTGTTGCCCAGGGTTATGGGGTACTCGGTTCCGGGCGGTGTTTAACTGAGGAATGTCAATTTGGTGGCCGTTGCCAGGTTCTGTGCCCTGGGAGCTTTTTGAAAAGGGGATATTTACAGGGGATTGTTGATTAAAGTTTATACGTGACGCCACTTGCGGTGTTGCGGCTATGTGGATGGAACCACCACTCCACAATGTTCACTACTGGGGCTGGTGTTAGTGGCAGCCTGGATGTTAGGCCCTCCGCAAGTAGGGCCAGGCCCCAGAGGGTAGGGAATGTGACGGGTGTCAGATGAAGTTAGGCCACACAAGGGTTTCAGTGCAACTGGTTCTTTACTGACTTTCTGGTGGTAACTGGTCACCCGAGGCTGGCTGGTCTTAACGGAAGGTCCCCTTAGTCCCAATGCTGGTTTAGTGACCTGGTGGTTTCTTTCCCCTGCACCGGTCTTTGCTTGGTGGGTCCCCATGGGGTAGACCGGCTGGAGATCACCTCCTGGTTGTCTTCTTCAGCAGTCCATATGACGGTAGCATGAACCCTGTGGGGTTGGAGTCTCTGGTCCTGTTCCCAGTTCTCCCTTTGCTACTGAGTCCCAAACTTCAAAGTCACTGAGGTCCTTGATGTCCCCTCACTGTGCAGATTTTATCAGGTCTGCCTGGAGCTTTTGCCTGACCTAGGATTCTGTACCCCGTTGGTGCATAGTCTAGTGGACTGGACTGGCTCCACCTCTAGGTGGCCATCCATTGGTCCAACCCTAGCCTTGTACCATTCTATGGGGGATGATTGGGGAAAACTGTGATTACCTGGAGTGTTTGTGTGTTACCGGCACCTGTTTTCTGGTCCCTAGGGGGTTTGCCCTGCATCGTGGTGGGGATGCAGTACCTTTTAGCTCCCTAATGGCTTCAGGGGCGCTACATGTACACTAGCATAGATAAAAGGATATTTCGGAAAAGTATTTCTAAAGATCTTCTATCATATGCTAATGAGGTTAGGGACTAGTCATAAGGGCGTTTTATCTCCCAACTAGTCCACCCTCTTAGCATGTTAGCATGCCCACAGGGGCGTGCTAATATGCTATTCAAAGCAGTGTCACCAGCATTCGCTGTGAGCGCTGTTATGAATGCCGGGCACTTCCGGTCATGCACAGTATGAAGCCGAGTGTACACGTCCCACCTTCATAGAGGTCTACATTCACAACGAACACGGGCACACATGTCTCCGCTGGTGATGCTGCATTGAATAGCATGTTAGCACACATTTGTGGGCGTACTAACATGCTAAGAGGGCGGACTAGTCAGGGGATAAAACACCCTTACGACTAGTCCCTGCGCTCATTAGCATATGATAGAAGATCTTTAGAAATACTTTTTCTAAAGATCTCTATATCTATGCTAGAGTATACAGGGACTGTTAGGCAGGGGTTAGAAATATGCACCCAGGATTGCTCATGGTTCTGTGTGCATATTGCACCGGACAGGTTGCCTTTAAAAGATTGGTTGTGGGCACCCTTTCTCACCCTATCTACATCCCTTCAATACGATTATAGAGTGCTGATGGTGGTCATGGCACCAAGATCTCAAGCAATGACCTTGAGGTTTACCAAGTCTGGTAGCCTATTGTGCCATGCCATAAGTAAGCTTTAACAGGTATCCTATCATTGTCAAAATCACAGGTCTAATGCATTATACACTGGAGATTAAAATTAGAGAACAATGTATGTTCACTTGTTTTTTTCAGAAATAATGTAATCTACATTGACCAATATTTGAAGGTTTTTTTTGTAAGAGGTACACCATGCCACTAGAACAGTGTTTTACAAAAGATCCAAAAGTATCACCATAATTTTGCCCAAAACATGATGATCATAATTAGAGAACAGCAAAGACTGCAGCATAGAGAAAGATTATAAGTAAATATTTTTATGTAAAATCAAAATAAGGGGGAAAAAAAGTACACATTTGGTATCATCACATCAGGCACAATTAGATCTTTAGATATATCACACTATTTAGCCCCTACAACAAACACCATAATAACAAACTGAAAACTTGACAAAATAGTTTTAATATCATACTGCCAAACAAAAGTGGAATAGAATGTGATCAAAAAGTTGCATGTAATTAGAAATAATATTCCTGAATACGTAATTTAGTCAGGAAAAAATAAGCTCCTGTTCAGCTCTGTAAGCAGAAAAACAAAAAGTTCTTACTCAGAATTTATAGCGTTGGTTTGTATGCAGATTAAATGATTATCGTCATGGATCAGGTTAGTGATTACCTGCTTCACTGTATCTTGATCATTGCCATACTCAGTAGACACACTATCCTTTTTATAAATTCGCATAAGGCTGGGTTCACACATAGCGACAGCGACAATGACGTCGCTGTTACGTCACCATTTTTTGTGACGTAACAGCGACCTTGTAAGTCGCTGTTATGATCGCTGCTTAGCTGTCAAACACAGCGACGCAGCAGCAACGTCGCTACATGTGCAGATAGCAGGGAGCCGCGCACACTGCTTAGCACTGGCTCCTTGCTCTCCTAGCTACAGTACACATCGGGTTAATTAACCCAATGTGTACTGCAGCTACATGTGCAGAGAACAGGGAGCCGCGCACACCGCTTAGCGCTGGCTCCTTGCTCTCCTAGCTACAGTACACATCGGGTTAATTAACCCGATGTGTACTGCAGCTACATGTGCAGAGAGCAGGGAGCCGCGCACACTGCTTAGCGCTGGCTCCTTGCTCTCCTAGCTACAGTACACATCGGGTTAATTAACCCGATGTGTACTGCAGCTACATGTGCAGAGAGCAGGGAGCCACGCACACTGCTTAGCGCTGGCTCCCTGCTCTCCTAGCTACAGTACACATCGGGTTAATTACCCGATTTGTACTGCAGCTACATGTGCAGAGAGCAGGAGCCGGCACTGGCAGCGAGAGCGGCGGAGGCTGGTAACGAAGGTAAATATCGGGTAACCAGGGAAAGGGCTTCCCTTAGTTACCCGATGTTTATCTTGGTTACAGCTTACCGCAGCTGCCAGATGCCGGCTCCTGCTCTCTGCTCGCTTCATTTCGTCGCTCTCTCGCTGTCACACACAGCGATGTGTGCGTCACAGCGGGAGAGCGCCTTTGAAGAAAACGAACCAGGGCTGTGTGTAACGAGCAGCGATCTCACAGCAGGGGCCAGATCGCTGATCAGTGTCACACACAGCGAGATCGCTAATGAGGTCACTGTTGTGTCACCAAAACCGTGACGTAGCAGCGATTTCGGTAGCGATCTCGCTATGTGTGAAGCACCCCTAAGTCAGCACTGATGTCCTTTGCTCATGAATCTATCCAATAACTGGACAAGCTTTCAACGCTACCTGTTGTAAGCTATTTTATATTTTTTAATATTTGGGGATGAATATTCTAAAACATAATGTAAATGATCTCTCGTCTAATTTTCTTCCTTTGCTTTACTATACCAAACTCAAATTCAATTTATGGGCTAAGTTGCCACTGCCTATGTTGGGTTGTGTAAATTTAATTAAACTGATACTACTCACTAAGTTTAGTAATGCCTTACAACACAGTGTGGTATCAAGTTCTCAGTCCTTCTGTACAAAACTTAAATCACTGTTATCTACTTCTATATGGGGTGGCGGAGGGGTGGGGGACGGATAAAAGGCCAAAACTCAAGTTGTCCACTCTCCAGAAACCAATAAATTTGGGAGGAGCAGTCTAATTACTAGATTTCATTCTTTATTACTTAGCAAGTCAGCTAAAGGTATTGAGTAGTTGGAGGTCTGGCAACCAACTGCAAACCTGGCTCAAGCGGCAAAAACAAATTGCTCTCTGGGCTTTTTGGAATCTTCTAAACACTCTTCCCCGGATTGTTGCTTATGCATAAATTGGTACACCTCGTTTAGAGACAGGTAAAATGGATGGTTAATTTTAGCAATGTAATAACTGAAAGGACAGAACTCATACTTCCCTTCACTGATGTACCACCCATCCTCCCAGATTTTGTCTACTAATAATATATTTTCATTAGGTAACCTTTCTTTTCCAAATATATTATTATCCTTCCTATCCGCACTTAGTTTTTTTCGTTTGGGTAAATTACCAATTTCAGAGTGCCTATGTTGCTGTGCTTTGGATGTGGAAATTTGGCACCTGACATGGGCCTGTCCAATCGTGTCTTCTTTTTGGCTGGCTGTAAACTACTTTTTAACTTTCTTAAAGGGGTTATCCGGTTTATTTTGCCTTTTTCTAGTCATTTCACTATTGGTCTACATTGGGGCAGGTAACTAGATAGTAACTACCTACCTGCCCTGCTGTCAGCCCCTCTCCCCTGACTCAGAGCGGTCATGTGACCTCTCCTGCCGTGATTTTGCTGCGTCCTGTGATGACACATTGACAGGGGTAGGAGCTTGCGGTCGCCTTGTAGACGGGCATCACAGACGACTTCATGTTGCCACCCTGCTGGGCAGGTATAGTGCGTGGCGTACCTGCCCCCCTTCCCTGCACTCTCCCTCACATCAAATAGTGCAGTGGTCTCGCTGCCTGTATGCTGCATGCAGACCCCAATGCTGCTCGCGGCGCGTAGGCTCGTGACCCCCTTGCTGGGGCCGCTCAGTCAGCACTGTATATTAGATGACCAATTCCCGGGCGCTGCACAGATGGGAGTACTGCATACAGCAATGATCAACCGCCGGTTAATCAGAGGCCAGCAGCGGATCATTGTGAGCTGTATACAGAGCTCGGCTCTGCAGAGCGCTTGGGAATCTGTCATCTGATATAAAGCACTGTAAACTGCGGTTCCTGATGCTACTTGTGATGCGCAGGCTCGTGGCCCCTTTGCTGATCACAGCCTTTGCAGGGGGCCGTGCTGTCAGTGCTGTATATCAGATGACTGATTCCCAGGCGCTCTGCAGAGCTGAGTTCTGTATACAGCTATGATCAGCCGCCGGCCAATCAGAAGCCAGCAGCAGATAACTGGAGAAGCTGCATATGCATACAGATTTCAACCTGCCCAGCTCCTGGAAATCAGTCATCTGATGTAAAGTGCTGTCAGCTGCGGCGGCCGCAAGAGGCAGGCCACCGAGGGAACAAGGACAGGTGAGAAAGATTTGTGTTCGGTTTTTTTGCGTGTGTGAAGACTGGCACACTAAGGAGCAATTCTACAGGATAGAGCATTATTACAAGAAGAGGAGCCCAATGGCACATTACTATAAGAAGAGGACCAGGAAAAGGGACATTACTACAGGATGAGCAGGATGGAGTCATTACTACATTATATGTGCGGTGGATGTGAAGTGATTGTGTTATGCCCTGGCAAAACCAGGTTGTCACAGAGACTGCACAAATCTTCCAGGTGCAGGGCTCCATCCTCCTTGGCATTCCAACACAAACCTCACATACAGGTACAAATACCAGCCACAAAGCCTAGTCACCCCCCCAAGGACAATAGGGACACACCAGTGGGCGGGGCCAGGCTGATGGTGATGCCCACCTAGGGGTTCTAAGGTGTCAGGGGAGGGAACACAACAGTTTAGTCTGGACAGAGGAAGTGAGAGGAGTGAAGTGGTAGTCGGGGGCTGTAGCTCCCGGACTACCGGACTACCTGAGCTGACTAGCTGGCAGGCGGCAGAGCAGGACCACAGGTGATGGAGATCCGGTCACGGGAGACCTTAAGTGGACCATGGCGGGGTTGTAGCCCGCTGGTGCCGAAAGCGGGAATCTGGTCCGGAGGCCGTGCACAGTCGGGGTGCCTGGACCCTAGGGCGAAGACAGCTTCAAGCCCCTTGTCAATTAGCCAGCAGGGGACAAGATTCCACGTCTTGTCCCACCAGTGAGCGCAGATAGAGCAAGACGGAAGCCCAACGCGGGGGATAGGGCATCTGCAAGTGCCTGCAAAAATCCCAAGGGTCAGATCTCGCGGGCAACAGCTCCCACAACAAAGACACCGGGATCGAACTTTTCCCGTTTTATGCGGACTAGTCAACACACAAGACAAAACACTGAAGTGCAGGAGGAAGGGCCCCTGTCCTGTCAACTGGTGTGTGAGACCCGAGCACACCCCTCCGGAGGCTACCGGTATCCGGCACTTGGTTTACTACTTGGACTCTGAGTGACTTATTTCTACACAGTGAGTACACCGGTGTCACCCGGTCCAGCCTGCAGACGGCGCCCAAGCACTGCACTCCACCTACACCTGAGCCCCCAGGACAACACCTCCCCTACCCGAGGAGGGGATACCATCTTGCTGCCCCACTCCATCAGCCCCGAGCGTCCCATACAAAGGCAGCGGCGGTGTCACCAACCATCACCGCAACCCACAGGTGGCGTCACTGACAAACTCTTCCCCTGTAAATACCCCCTTTATTACGTTGTGGGCGACGGGATGCTGCACGAGCCCCGGATCCGGCTGCCACTCGAGCCACAGCCACGATCCCGGATCCGAGCTCCTTGGGTAGCTCCCCACTGGCCGTGGCCTGCGCCCCCACCCGCGACTATTGCGCTGTCATAGATCAGATATCACCGCTCTGTATTTCCAATCATTGGAAATACAGAGCAGTGATAACTGATCTGTGCAGCACAGTCACCTCACATCCACCGCACATATAATATAGTAATGTGCCTATCCCTGTCCTCATAATGTAGTAATTTTCCCTTCTTTGCTGGAGCATTGAGAGGTCAGTGCTGGGGCAGAATACTGACAGCCAATGAGTGTGCAGAGGGCGGGGCTGGACAGTGAGGCTGGGTGGTGCCAGCTCTGACTGTGAGGTCTGGCATAGGAATATTTCATGTTTGCTTGAGCTGCAGGTAAATAAAATTGTCTGCAGAGAATAGAATATTCCTAAAAAAGGCTCTAAACCTTGCAAGTAAATTGATAGCTATGTGCTGGATTGGTCTCCAATATTACAATCCTGGATTAGATTAGTTAACACAAAAGACCCATATAGGAGAACAGTCTATTACAACAGGTGTTGTCTATAGACGTTTAGCAAGGTATGGGGGTCTCTGTATTTCCTTACTCCTGACAATCACCTCAAACTAAACCTTCAAGATTTTTATCTTGAGGCATCAACTGTTGGAGTCCGTGACATCCTTTAAATACTCCAGTTATCAAATCTAATCTACAGGAGTAGTTGTAGGCTACAACTCTCCATTTGAGAAATATTATACAGTGATGTAGCTTGGGCAACTTCATTCTTGTTTTATGTTTCTGATGTTGGTTTATGTTTTAATCTCCTCATATAAAAATCATGTTTGTCAATAGTGCATGTATGTATTGAATGTATAAGATTGACGGCAGTACTGACCCTATGCTGGATTGTTTCATTTCACTGCATGTAACTTCATATGTGACTGAACTTGTCACGTTGTAACTGGATATACCATGGATTATATTATGTTATGCATCAGTCCTCAATAAAACAAACTGAATTAAAAGGGGACATCTATTCTATCAAAAATTGCATGGTAAAAGTCAAATGGTGCGCCTTCACTCTCGAACCGTACCATGTTGCCAAATAGAAGTTTCTGACCACTTATGGGGCATGGCTGTACTCAGGAGGAAATAACCATTCAATCTATTATGCAATTTCTACTGTTATCCTCGTAAAAATGAAAGATTTGAGGTAAAAACAACATTTTAAGTTAAAGAAATGTAATATTTAATTTTCATGTCTCAATTTTTTAAAATTACCGGTGTGTTAAGCACCTGCTGGTTCAAGATTCTCATCTTCATTGACTTCATTGATATATATAGTTTTCAATATTGGGTCACATGTTGGGGTTTCTGCTGTTTTGGTACCTCGAGGACTCTGAAAATGCAACATGGTGTCCACAATCATTCCAGCCATATTTACATTCAGAAAATCAAACAACGCTCCTTCTCTTTCTACTGTGTACCCAATCAATAGTTTCTGACAACAAAAAAAATCAGACCCACTTGTCTAATCTTAGAAAACCGATTAACAATAAAATGACTAATAGTCATCTTAATAATGTTTAATAATTGACAGGGTCTTCAAGGACTACCAGGGCTACCAGGCCCACCAGGTCCTCCTTTAAACATCAAAGGAGTAAGTACAAGCTTTGTAAACAATAGTAATTAACTGTAAAGTTAAAATTGTTAGTTTAACTTACCGTAAATGTCTATTTTCATTTTCACTTAGAATGTCTTTCCAGTCCCTCCAAGACCAAACTGCAAAGTACCGGTAAGTTACACAAGGGTTATCCAAAATAAAAGGAATCTATTAAAATAGCTTATGTATATATAAAGGGGCTGTCTAGTCCCCGTTTTCTCTCCGAGGCCCACCATGGTCTAAAAATAAAAAAATACTTACGGTATATTCCCCTACCAATCTGCAACTTTTTCGCCATACCGCTGTCTGGGTTCCCCATGCTCTCCTTGCTTCCTAATCTGGCAAAGACAGCACATGACGGCTGCAGTCAGAGGACAACCACTTTGAAAGGCATGATGCAAAGTAAAATAATTTAGATTCTACAAGTACTATTAGGTCTCGTTTAGAAGGGGGTATACGCATCAAGATCTCCCCTTTTACTAGTAGTCTCAAAAATATTTCAGGAGAGTTGGAAAGTATGATATTAGTTTTAAGTTTTTGTACCGCATATAAAAAGTTGTTCCCTAAAAATCAAGTTATCACATATCTAAATTGAGAATAACTTGCTGATTGCTAGGGATCCGATTGCTGGGACTTCTACGGATCTCAAGATAGGAGTTTTGGAATCCTTTAAACAAGGTTCTGCAGCCCTGTACTGAATGGACCAGAGGTATGCATTTCTGGTTTCTGCTCCATTCATTGTCTATGGGACTGTGAGAAATAGCAGAGCCGTATACCCTGCAGTCTCATTGACAATGAACAGAGCAGAGGCTGCACATGCGCAGCTCTAGTCTATACAACAGAGGGCTCTGCATAATCTCCATTTTCAGTTTTCTAAAGCTGTGATTTTGGAATCACTGGGGTCACAGCGGACAGACCCTCATTGGTCAGAAACTTGTACAAGGTAAAATTAAAGATTTATTGCCCAAAAACATCTTGCTATTCCCTATCCTATGTTAATAAATGATAAATACTTCTTAAGGCCTTGTGCACATGCTGCATTTTTTGCCTCATTTTTGCACGTTTTTTGGGTTCAGTTTTGGTCCCAAAACTGCATGGATTTCCTTCCCCAGCAAAGTCTATGAGATTTCATTTTTGCTGTGCGCACTTTGCAGCTTTTTTTTTTTTGCCTGCGTCTTTGTGGTGACTATAAAGATGCAGCATGTCAATTCTTTCTTTTTTGAGTTCTTCCAATCAATAGGTTTGACTTTAAAAAAATGCACTGGGCAAAAATGCTATTAAAAACACAGTAAAACGCGGCAAAAAATGCATGCCGAGGGAGTCGTTTTTGGGGACCAAAACATGCATCTTTGTGATCACCACAAAGATGCAGCGTGCGCACATGGCCTAAGTATCCTCCTGTTCCAGAAACACCATTGCAGTAGTCCTGGCTGTCAATATTAACTTTGTTGCACTGATCATCCCCCATAGAATTGAGCTACAAGATTAGCAAGACCCTGATCCAGCAGCTGTGTTGCTATTCTGTGACTGAGTGACCAAAAGCTGAGGGCCTTATGCTACCTGCATCCCCAACGCCTCTTCTGATTAGTAGGCCTGATGCGATGTGATGTTTGCATTATGAGACAACAATGATGCCATGGGCCTTATTAATGAAAAGAAAAGAATCACCAGAGATGTTGGTGGATAGGAGGAGAATCATAGGGCTGTGGCCATGGACTTCTGATGTGGCCACTGGATTAGAGTCCTGCAAATCATTGTACTCAGCTGAAGGATGCCATAGATGCACTTGACTATAGAAGGCAATAATTGACCTCAGCAGTACCTGTACGTATGACTGACTACTGTGGTCATGTAAATGTATGTGACATCATCGCTGAATCCAACAATCCTTTACAATTTTCCTTTCCACCTTGTGGGAGTCACAATTTGGCAATCATAATTTGGTAATTTGTAATTAAATAAAGTGACAGCAGAAATTTCTTTTGAGCTTGGAAGACTTCTTTAAAGGGCTTTTAAGACCCAGGTTTTGTTGGGTTTTTTTTATAAAACACATGCGTATGGTATAAAATATTAAAAATAGGTATATTTACATCTCAAATCCTTCAAATTGCCTGGTAGCCCACAAACCTATTTTATCCCAATTCAGCAATGTCATGTTGCAGATTCTCCTTGCAATAGTAATGTGCAGGTTTGGTGAAGGCAGCAGGCTGCAGATAGCACCAGCCATAGGTAAAGCGAAGCACAGTTCAGCACTCCGCTATCTTCTCCAGTCTCAGATGGCAAATGAGGACGGAATGTGCTGATTCACAACCGCACCATTTTCTGAACTGGTGGAGTCCCTGAGCAATTTGTGGATTGGTAAAAAGTTCATTATGGCCCAAACATTAAAATGAAGGGTAATAAAGTTAACAGAAGACTGTTTATTGTTTTGGAACATAACTGTAGATTTTTTTATAAAAAGGACCTGTCACGTCAAATGCTGCTGTTCTCCTAAATCGAGTGTTTTTCTTTTGTTCCTGCACCTTAGCATTCCTGACCTATGGCGAAGTGGGGTTGACTAAAAAGACTAGACTTACATCCGAAGAAGATAGGGCCATATCTGAGGAATGGAGAGGCTCAGGAATATAAGAAAGACAACACCAGATTTTTGAGAACAATATCACTTACACCAAGCAGAAATAGATATAGCAAATAAAGATACCAAAAGGAACCTGTCAGAAAAATTTTATTTATTCAATATGTGGTATTGCTGTATAAGCACTAAAACACCCTACCAAAGCACTTTTAGGCTAATTTGAATATGGTTTCAAAGCTGAATGTTTCTGCATTGGCACATCAAATTACCACAAAACAGGTATTATATTGATTTTTGATAGACTTATACAGCCATACCATTAGCTTATGTCTCCCTGTCAAGATATTTTTAAAAATGAAAAGTGATTCTAATAGTTCAATGAGCCCCTTGCTCTATCACAAACAAGCACAATCCATTATATTAACATTGTAGGTTTTGTAGTTTAATTATATTATCAGCAAAAATGACCAAATAGAGCTATTATTACTACTACTACAAACAATGTAAAATGATTCTTGTGTTATGCAGGTACATACAGCTGGAGAGGTCTCGCAATCATGCGGTATGTCAAATGATTATTACCTAAAAATATATGCATTTCTGGAAGAAAAAGAAAAATTTAAGAACATTACAGTCTCCATGTAAGACCAGTAAGACAGAAGATGCTGACAAGTGTATAGTATACAGTGGTATTACCGTATCTTGCCTTATTTTCACCATGTGCAGAATTATTAGGCAATTTGTATTTTTGATGATTAATGTTACTACTGAACAACTACAGTGCTGTCTGCCAATCCAAAAAGTGAATAAACCTGAACCCTGAATATTTAAGAAAGTAAACGTGAGATTTTGTCTTTGTTAAGAGAATACAGTGATACCTCGGTTTTCATTGATAATCCGTCCAAATACAATCGGTGAAGTCCGAAACCAATGAAAACCAACGCAATTATTTCTATAGGGATCAATGTAAATGCAATTAATTTGTTTTAGACACTCAAAAATAAATACCAAAAACACATTTTATAGAGAATAAAAATAGTGTTTAATACTAAAAGCAATAAGAAATAAATATAAAATAAATATAAAATACTAGCGTAAAGAATAAATACATTTTATCTTACATTTCTTACATACATTTTGAAACTGACGAGCGGGGTGATACATAATGCCACACAGGAAAATGCATGGATTACCTTATGTTGTCTCAAAATTAGCAGCATAGTCACATGGGCATGCCGACAAAAAACAACAAAATCAGAGGCAATCAACGAAAACCTAGTCAAATTTTCAGTAGAAAAAATCAGTGAAAACCAAAAACAACGATACCCAACAACAACAAAAACCAAGGTACCACTGTAGCTATGTGTGCAGAATTATTGGGCAACGTTTAGTGTGCAGAATTATTATGCATCCCATTTCAATTGTTTATTTTCATCTGTTAAAGTGAGAATAATAGCGAAAATAATAATAACAACCAAAATAATCACCAAACAACTAAAAATATTAAAAAATACATTTCAAAAAAATAATTCTGATCAATATAGCCACCCTTCTTTTCAATAAGCCTTACATCCTTGAAATCTGTCAGTTTCTTAATTTACACTGTTATGAGAGGTGTATTGTTTTCCTTCATTGTATGTCTCTTATTTAGGAAGGTCCCACAAGTTTCCAATATGTTTTAGATTGCCCCAATATTGTAGCAATTTCAAGAGTGCCTCATGCCTCTGTAAGACATGTAACACTTTTTCACTTTTTAGATGCAAATTGCCTCTTCAGACAGGAAGAAGACTTCCACCTATTGGAAATAGCAATCCTAAAAGTCAATATTGACCCTTTAACGGGCCTTATTGACTATGGATAAATGCTAAACTGGAATCTCAATTTTTCAACAGTGTTTCGGGATGTTGCCTCTCATCAGTGTAAAACATGATATCTGATTTGGCTGCATGTAATGCTTCTGAGTAGAGTCTAAGGGTTAATTTCTGTTATAGTCCATGTCAAGCTCATCTTGGAAATTAAAAATGCAAATAGTTTTGTCAGAGAGAAAGAGAACTTGAACTCAAGTGCCAACTATCAGTTAATTCTATCTTTTGGCCCACAATGCTTGAGGAAAGCAAGCTGCCTAATAATTCTGCACACCTTGATAAAGGGTGTTGTTATCCTTAGGCCACATGCTCACTGAATACACAAATGCACATCTCCTAATATGCTTCATTCAATAAGCATTTAAGTTTATATAACTTGGAGATGGTAAATCTGCATAAAAATACTCACTTGCCTTATAATTGTTCACACAGATTGATAATTTGCCTGCTTTCTAATAATGGCTCTACCACTTGTGCTGTCTCGAACTATTCAGCAAAGCTGAAACATGAGCTAAAGGAAGAAGGTGATAGTCGGTGCACGTGTGAAATCTGTAATATTTTAAGATAATGAAATGTTGTTTGCTTACAATTTTTCTTCCTGAATACATTTTCAGGGGAGAAACAAAGAGACTATATACCAAAAATTTAAAGAGAACATGTCAGCAAAGAAAAAAATCTGTATTCCTGCAGACATAGTAGTTCTATTTTCCATCCAGCCTTTGTAGGTGGCACTAGGGACAATGAACACTCGCCGCATGCTACACAGGGAGCGCGTTGTATTCACTCCCCCTGTACATTGACTAACTGCTCAGAGGATGTCTCCAGTGGCATTTTTTAGTTGACAAGTTTCTTTTAAATATTTTAGGAAGGATAAGAAAAATAGATTAATATATTTGTTCTACCACCACCAATCTGTTCAGTACACTGCTTATAATATGGGCTTATAGAATAGAGTGCCAGTGAAAAGTTTACTCACCTATTCATGCACTAGTGCTCTTGTTTGTTCACCAAGCATTTGAAAAGGACCCACCAAACATGCCACAATGAGAGCACCTTTACAACCTCAAGTGCCTGAGACCCCCCCTCTGCAGAAGCAAGGCTCACTCAATACTTTCTTGCAAACTGAGTGCCCACAAGTCAATACCCACTATCTTCAAGTGCACCCCGTCTGCCAACCAAAATTTTTTATCCCCCTGTTCCAATTCGCAATGACGGACTGCAACCCCTCCATTGCGGCTCACAAATTTTGAGATAGCCATATTGACCTTCACCTGAGGCATGTTAAGCTTCTTTGCTGATTGAACATTTTGCCACATACTCCTTGGAACCATCTCTGACCACACTGTCACCAAACCCGGAAAAGATGCCCATAGATGCAACAAATCATGTTTCATGTCCTTCACTAAAAGTCTAAAAGGACGCACACCCAAATCATTCCCCCCCACGTGCAAAACCAGAATGTCAGGTGGCTTGTCTAAACAAACATACCTATTAAATTTCAGCAATTTCATACCCTGTTCTACCCCATACCCTTAATACCAAGCAACCTAATGAGGGCCGACACCCTAGGAAAACCAAGCTGTCTACCATTCCTTCTGGCATCCGCTCGAAGCGCACCTCAAGAAACGTAAGAATGACCCAAAATCCAAACCAAACATGGGTAAGAATCTGAAATAGAAAAAAATATGCAACAAAACAAAATTAAGACGCATTCAGCCAGACACAAGAACCATTACCCAAAACAACCAATTAATGGTCCACAATCACATGAGGGTGAACATATGATCAAATGTGCTGAGATTCCCAATGACCTATGCGCCGTATAAAATTCTTCAAACACCTCAAAGGACACATAGCCAACGATGATATAGCATCTAAACGGACCCAGCGATCCTTACCTGCTTGATCTGTTTTGGATTATTGCCTCACAACAATCCCCTGGTCAAACCTTTGCTAGGTGAAACAGTTTGCTAACCCTCAACGCTCTGAAAAAGGCCAACGAAAAAGCTAAACAAAAAAGCAAGTCCTCGAAAAACTGACTTACAAATCACCCTCAACTCCCTACCCAACCGCTTCAATAGACTAAATGACACGGGACATCAACCATCCATGGTCCTAGAGCCCCTTCAAATCCCCCTCAATGCCCGGTGAACCAAAAACCTTAGATAAATCCCTCAAACCTTGCAGCTTGAAAGCAAATGCCAAACCTGCCATAAAATGACTCACTTTAGCCACAGACGATCCGTCAGCCACAACTCGCTCAATTTATACAGCAGTACTCCGACCTGGTCATCGTCTGCCAATGGCTGACAAACAGCGCCTATCCAACTCTCTCAAAGGACCCAGGCAGAATGATAAGCCACCCATGTATTACCAAAGTAACTAATGGAATAAAAATCTGCATATCTAATAAGAATAATTATTATATATGTCATATAATACGCAGAAAGAGGGACTACAATATGTGAACCAAATCACTAAGGACTGAACAAACCACACACAAGAAAAGAGGCGGTCATATGGTTCAACATGTTTTTATTATTAGTGCAGAAGGGTGGTGGGAACAAGGCAAACGGATTACATCACCGCAGTCAATACATGTATTGACTGCGGTGATGTAATCCGTTTGCCTTGTTCCCACCACCCTTCCACACTAATAATAAAAACATGTTGAACCTTATGATCGCCTCTTTTCTTGTGTGTGGTTTGTCCATGTATTACCAGCAAGAGATGATTGAATCAGAGGTCCGACTGCTTGAAGACCAATTTCCAGAGCTGTACGGGGCACTCAGAGCTGTTGGTCTCGGAATCCGGGGCGAGAAGCCGAAAACGATCTCACTGGAAACAAGATAAAGAATCAGCAATTGAGTTCTTAACTCCCGGTACATGAGATGCCAAAACACAAGCATTAATTGATAGCCAGACCAACACAAGCTGCCGCAACACCCGGATCACTGGCGGGGAAAATGTTGAGAAATTATTGATCACCAATACCACCCCTATGTTGACATAATTGAAATTAATTTTTTTGTTCAATAATTTACCTTTCCATAGATGCAAAGCAACCAAAAGTGGAAACATTTCCAACACAGCAACATTCTTAGTCAATCCGGCTTGGACCCAATGTTCAGGCCACGTACCAACGCACCATTACCCCTTAAAATAGACCCCGTGCTGCCACGTAAACACAGTAAAGAGCTCAAGTTCTACATTGTCCACCATGTCATCTATCAGCAAAGAATCATTGCACCTTTCCAAAAATTCTGGTGAAACAGATAGGTCCATCCTAAGCTCCGCGGACAGATGAACATGATGGTGAGGGGCCCATACCTCCACCGTAGGACTGGCTAACCTACGAGAGAACAACCACACAATGGGCATAACTCGACATGCAAAATTGAGTTTTATCAACAGCAACTGATCCTTCCTCAACGTCAACTTCTTCACCTGGCAGGCCCTTGACACCTCAGCCTTCAGCAGTGCAACTTTATCCTCGGGAAGATGAAATTCCCAGTTCGCTGAATCAATAACAATTCCCAAAAAACAAATACAAGCAGTAGGACTGACCGTTTTTTGGGTGCCAAAGGAACTCCAAAACATTTTGCTACCCATTCTGTGGATCTAAGAATGCTAGCACACTGCAAGGACCCCACAGGACCAATGCACAAAAAATCGTCCAAGGATTGTATGAGTGAGTCCAAGCCTGATACATCACAAACCGCCCATTCCAAGAAGGAACTAAAGGCCTCAAAATAAGTGCAGAAGATTAAACACCCTATGGGCAAGCACCTATCAACAAAGAATTCTCCCCCAAAAACAACCTAACAACCTAACACTATGCGGGTGAACTGGCAGTAAACTAAAGGACGATTCTATAGCAGTCTTTGCCATCAGCGTACCCCTGCCGCATCTTTTTACCCACTTGGTGGCCTCATCAAAAGACATTTAAACCACTGAACACAGCTCAGGGGCTATCCTATCGTTACTTAACATACTGTAAGGGTAAAAAGATGATGAATCAGCCGGAACTTTCCAGGCTCCTTTTTAGCCACACCTTCCAAATGCGATATCAGCAGATCAGGAAAGGGAGGAACTTGAAATAGACCCACCATTCTACCCATGGCCACTTCTTTCCCCAATTTTTCGAACACAACCCCCGCATGCTGATAAGCTGATTTTAAGTTTTTGGACGCACCTTAAGTTATAAATGCTGGGGATGGAATCCTAAACCCCATGTCAAAACCCGCTCTCAAAAGCTCGACCTTTTCCAATCAGGATACCTATTTAGGTAGCCACTCACCTGAATTACTCCAAGGCCGGGGCCAGCTAGGCCGCTCACTCGCAGAACCCAGCCTGGGGGGTCCCTGGAGGGGCTTCTGCAGTGACTCTGACCCAAGGGAGTCAGATCCAGTGACAGCCAATCCAAAGGCCTAGATCTACGGGGACACTGCTCAGGAAGGGATGGACTCCCCGCCCGTTCCCGGTCTCCCACCGATAATTTCTCTAATCGTCTCCTGCAACCAGCACAGGACATGGTCACTAGCAGCAGCCCTGAGCCGCTCCAGGAGCTGATCCAAGGATTTCATGCTGAGGTGAGCAGGAGACGGTCACAGGGACTAACTCACTATCCCCAGAGAGCGGGAATGGTGCAATTCCTCCCCCCGCAAGGCCTTAAAAATGCCTATAGCCCCCCCTACTCCTCCCCCTCTAAGGGGACCACCACTCCCCTCCAATCCTGGTCATGTTTACCTCTGCCCATAGCTTGGGCTAGTGCTTCGGTCTGTCTATTATATTGTATATTTGTACATACCCCTCTGAATTGAAAAGTGTGATGGAATGTCAGTGCTGTAGAATGAAAATAATTATTATTAGAACTCTCATTGCACCATATCGTGTTTACCTGAAAATAAGACCTACAATGAAAATAAGCCCTAGCAGGATTTTCCTTGCTTTTTGCAATATGCTTGAAATATAAGCCATACTCAAAGATAAGCTCTAGTTGCAGCTTAATAAGGAAGCATCGAGGCAGCTCAAAAAGAATTCACAAGAACCCTTCATCAAAGAAATTCAAATGCTGTGGACAAACAAGCGCAATAGAGTCTTATCAAAACATAAAGGTGGTACTGTGTTAGTAAGATGCTCAACTTGTTTGGTTGTGTCACCCACAACCAGTAGTACAAGTGTAAGCAGCTGCTGCAAGGTCCACAAGCCCAGGAGCTGAAGCAGTATGAAGGAACCTAGAGAAAACGTGGATTAAACTGCGCGGACAAGAAAGGAAAATTCCAAACGTCTTGAAAGGCAATATAAGTGCTTT
Source organism: Anomaloglossus baeobatrachus (assembly GCF_048569485.1). Lineage (NCBI taxonomy): Eukaryota > Metazoa > Chordata > Amphibia > Anura > Aromobatidae > Anomaloglossus > Anomaloglossus baeobatrachus. Next base: position 333,806,201 of record NC_134358.1, read on the forward strand.
ATTCAACATGTTTCAAAGTGAATCCCCACATCTTCATCAGGAAGTACACCGAATTAAGTGCATTCCTGATGAAGAAGTGGGGATTCACTTTGAAACGCGTTGATTAAAGCACCTATATCGCCTTTCAAGTGGTTTGGAACTTCCTTTCTTGTACAGCAGCACAGTTTAATCCACATTTTCCCTTGGTTCCTTCACACTGCTTCATCAAAGAAAGCAGATTCCCCCAAAAGAAAGCAGACACCCCTAAAACATCACACTCCCATGTACCCAAACAATTACCATTGGCAAGTGTCAATGATGGGTGGGCTCTTACACAGAGATCTGCATCGCTAACCATTCCAGCTGCATTTCACTGCAGCTCTCACACACAGATCGGATACCAATTTCAGTCCTCGCGAGTGATACTGCTTCCAGTCACCAGGGAGAGCCAACAACTGTGGAGTGCAGGGAAACTTGATAGCAACACAGATTTGTATCTGAGAGCCCATTCACTTGCCAACTCTAATCATTTGGTGTCTGGTAAATGTGATTCTTTTGGGGTAAACTTAGCAGTACATAGAGAATAATAAATTTAAGCAGGTATTTTAAATTTTTGGAAATATAGTATTTATGCACCTCTATAGGACTGATTCTGCACCATGAGAATAGCAGATCAGATAAGAAAATGTGCATCTGAACCAGTAATAGGGTTAACACAAATTTGTATTAACAAAATTTAGACAAAATAAAAGTTTATTGAAAAATGGAAATTAAAATATAAATACTGTATATCAATTAACCAGTAGAGGGAAGCAGAACAAATAAACAGGGAAAGATATGAACATTTACATTTCTATAATAACCTTGAGTGAAGTATTAATCTAGTGATATATAACCATGAATACATTATAATAGGAATTCTTTATTACTTGTATCAAGTATCACAAAAGGTTAAGAACAAGTGGAGTACTTTATAATTAATGTGGATTGTTGTTCATTGAAAATAACCCGTAGTGCTTCTTTTAGAGCAGAAAGTGATATTAGACCCTGTCTTATTTTGCGAAACACGGTAGCTAGATTAAATTTTTACAATAAAAACATATGCCAATGTATGTAAAGCGCTCTGGAATTAATAGCGCTATATAAATGAATACAATTATTATTATTATTGTTATTATTATTAATAATACTACATAATTTGGTGGACTCGAGCAGTTACCAAATGTATCATAAAAAACATACATAATAATGAGGACGCTCAGGAATAGTAATGTCAAAAATACTTATGTAATTGAAATCTATGATCATGCACTCCCAGGATTTTTAAATAGCACTATATTGAACACATCTTGCCTGTAGCTCTATCCTCTGCTGGTAATCTTTCTTGGCCAGTTAGTAAAATCGCAGGATAAACAAGGATATTTATATGGGTGTTGTCTATCCCGAAATTTCCAGTGTTAAAAATTTACAGTTTTAAAACAAATGTAGTTTAGGTCCTGATCTGGACCTTCAGCAAGCAAAAAATACAATAACAAAAACACTATTGTTTTTAACACTTTGTAACCTATTTTTAAAAAAGTAAAAAGGCTCATATTAAAGTAATGGTGTAAAGGCCACTTTACACACAGCGACATCGCTACAGTAGCAATGTCGCTGGTGAAAGCACCTGCCCCCATCGGTTGTGCGTCACGGGCAAATCGCTGCCCATGGCGCACAACATCGTTAGTCCCCGTCACACTACTTACCTGCCTAGCGACATCGCTGTGGCCGGCGAACCGCTTCCTTTCTACGGGGGCAGTTTGTTCAGCGTCACAGCGGCGTCACTAAGCAGCCGCCCATTAGAAGTGGAGGGGTGGATATAAGCGGCCAAAATATCCCGCCCACCTCCTTCCTTCCTCATTGCCGGCGGCCACAGGTACGATGTTGTTCCTCGTTCCTGCGGTGTCACACAGCGATGTGTGCTGCCGCAGGAATGACGAACAACCTGCGTCCTGCAACAGCAACGATAATCGGGATTAGAACGACGTGTCAACGATTAGGTGAGTAATTTTGATCGCTAATGGTCGTTCCTGTGTTTCACACGCAATGACGTCTCTAACGAGGCCAGATGTGCGTCACAAATTCCGTGACTCCAACGACATCTCGTTAGCGATGTCGTTGCGTGTAAAGCCCCCTTTAGGGAAATTGCAGTTGATGACCGCTTGTATGAAAATATTATTTTTTTAGTTTCCACACAGAGTATTTGCAGAATTCTAAGGGGTCTACTCTAATGAAGAGAAGAATAGATCTAAAGGACTCATTGAAACATAAAGTAACAAATATAAGCTAAATTAATGTTGTTCTCACAAACAATTGCTTTAATACAGTTTGAGGAAATAAATGAAATAATTTACTTTATTTGTACACAGGTTTTAAAGGAGAAAAAGGATCATTTGGCCTACCAGGGTCTAAAGGGGACAGAGGAGATGTTGGGCCCCCAGGACCTCCAGGTGTGTAGAAGTTACAAACTTGTAAAACCTAGATTTGGATTTTACATGTGTCTCATCAATCGTCTATTGCAATTTTGAATCATGTCTTTATACATTTTGACACTTTGCAATTATATACAATGTCAGATATTGTATTAAAAAGCTTAATGATAATGGTAAAAATCCTCAATATATTTATACGAGGCATAAAGGAGGAAAGGCGCAAAATAGCTTTGTAGAACAGATGCTTTACAATTGTTATTTTATAGATAACAATGCAACAGACATGGCACGGAAAATGACCACCCTCGTTATGGTTTTGATCTCTAACAATATGAGTATTACCATAGACATGCTCTCCATTGAATCCTATGTTCACTGTTTATATAAAACTATTCTATAAGGTTACTTAACTGTTTATATGGAAAAATTTACATTTAAACTGGAAAATGAGGACACTGCACCTTGACTTTCATCTTACAGTTTGTTCATGCTTCTTCCAGCTTGCATATAAAGCATTGAAAATGTTTGAAATGTATGAGTTTTTCAAGACTGCAGCTAACTTTTTCTTTTTAGTTTACTCGTAACAAACATTTTATGGCAATTTTCAACTCATTGAGAAAAGAACCTGTGAAACACTCTCCTCTGTTCCCGCCTGTATATTATTCAGAATCGTCTCCCTCCGATTCATTTCTCCACACCCTCTATTCACCCAGTAGCTCGTTGCGACTGCAGATACTGGCTGATGACCGGATCATGCAGCTTTATATGAACACCCCTATTGCATCCCCCTATTTCCCTATAGATTGTAAGCTTGCTTGTTGAACTTTGTGTTACTTTTTATTTTCTGTACATGTTCCCACGTAATTGTAAAGTACTGCTTAATATATTGGTGCTATACATACCGTATATAAAATTATTAATATTTATTAAAGTGGTGATGCACTACATTATACAGCAGTGAAACTTTATCAAGGGTTAGATCCTACATTGCCAGCTGGTGAGAGATATTAATGCCCTTTGAAGAGACAAAAAAAATGTCAGTAGGGACACGTACGTAATCAATGATATAATCCCACTAATATTTAACCTGGGGAAAAAGAAAAACACTCACCAGCATGCAATAGGGGATGGAAGAAGAACACCGATTTGATGATTTGGCCGCCAAATGCAGCCAGCAACCATGCTGAGACGTTAGCATGTGCTATTATAAATATAATATCCAAATTTATCCACACAATCTATACATTGCTAAGACCCTGATGAATCAAAACAGTAAATAATGTTTGAGGAAATACATAGGAATTAGGGTTTAACCTAGGGCATATAATAATTTCAATTCACTAATATCTTGATCCTTTGGTCATGCAGTTACTATGATGGTTGCTCAGCAATATCAATTTTGAAATATCTGAGAGAAATCATTGGCGTATTACTCTCGGTGCTGTCAAATAAATATCAGGGCACTATAATGGCACTGCCAAATGACCAGCAATGAAATGTAACACTTTACAACTATTAACCCAATATAAAACATTGTTCCGTAATCTAAGTTAGCTTTGAAGGTGTTTGGTGTTTTGAGTACTAATACAGTGAGAAGAATGTTATTTACATTGAATAGATAGTACTCACATTAATACTAACTAGTGCCCTGGTAAACCCTACTGTTATAGGTTTTATTTATTATTTTTTTTTATTAAATTAGGTCTTTTAAATATTAGTATTAAATGTTAATTGTTATTGGATTCTACTCCAACTACATTTTATAGTGAATTTCTAAAATTTGAAACTTGGAGATACAACCTACTATATGAGAAAGTGAAATTTGCAATAGGGGATGGAGGAAGAACACCAATTTGCACCTGTTCAGCACTGTCCTGTGTCTACTGTGGACCCTCAATGTTCGTGTCACATGCTGCAGGATTTGGTGAATGAGGCAGAAGAAGAAAAGGAGGAGCAGAATCAGGTGGAAATGGAGGAAGACATAGATTTGGTGCAAAAAGGAGATTAGGAAGTCAGAGCAAAAATTATGATGACTAAAGCGGGCTTTACACGCTGCGACATCGCTAATGCGGAGTCGTTGGGGTCACGGATTTTGTGACGCACATCCGGCCGCATTAGCGATGCCGTTGCGTGTGACACCGATAAGCGATTTTGCATCGTTGCAAAACCGTGCAAAATCGCTAATCGGCGACACGGGGGTCCATTCTCAATTATCGTTACTGCAGCAGTAACGAGGTTGTTCCTCGTTCCTGCGGCAGCACACATCGCTGCGTGTGATGCTGCAGGAGCGAGGAAGCTCTCCCTACCAGCCTCCCGGCCGCTATGAGGAAGGAAGGAGGTGGGCGGGATGTTACGTCCCGCTCATCTCCGCCCCTCCGCTGCTATTGGGCGGCGGTTCAGTGACGTTTCAGTGACGTCGCTGTGACGCCGCACGGACCGCCCCCTTAGAAAGGAGGCGGTTCGCCGGTCACAGCGACGTCGCCGGACAGGTAAGTATGTGTGACGGCTCTGGGCGATGTTGTGCGGCACGGGCAGCGATATGCCCGTGTCGCGCAACAGATGGGGGCGGGTACCCACACTAGCGATATCGGGACCGATATCGCAGTGTGTAAAGTAGCCTTAAGAGGCTGGCCTTGACAACCAGCTGTGTTAGGGGTACTTCTCACATAGCGAGATCATGAGCGAGATTGCTGCTGAGTCATGGTTTTTGTGACGTACCAGTGACCTCATCAGCAATCTCGCTGTGTGTGACACTAAGCAGTGACCTGGCCCCTGCTGTGAAATCGCTGATTGTTACACACAGGGCTGGTTCATTTTTTGCTCGTTGCTCTCCCGCCGTGAAGCACACATTGCTGTGTTTGACAGCGAAAAAGCAACGATCTGAATGTGCAGGGAGCAGGGAGCCGGCATCTGGAAGCTGCGGATGCTGGTAATCAAGGTACACATCGGGTAACTAAGCGAAGCGCTTTGCTTGGTTACTCGATATTTACCTTGGTGACTAGCGTACGCCGCTCTCAGGCTGCCAGTGCTGGCTCCCTGCACACGTAGCCAAAGTACACATCGGTTAACTAAGCGAAGCGCTTTGATTAGTAATCCGATGTGTACCCTGGCTACGAGTGCAGAGAGCCAGAGCTAAGCAGTGTGCGCTGGTAACCAGGGTAAATATTGGGTAACCAAGCAAAGCATTTTGCTTAGTTACCCGATATTTACCTTGGTTACCAAGCGCAGCATCGTTTCCAAGAGTCGCTGCGGGCTGGTGGCTGGTCACTGGTCGCTGGTGTGCTCTGCCTGATTTGACAGCTCACCAGCGACCATGTAGCGACGCACCAGCGATCCTGACCAGGTCATATTGTGGTCGGAATCGCTGGGACGTCGTTTAGTGAGACGGTACCATTAGTTTGGTATGACAATGAAACAACGGGCAGAAACAGGATTCCCCCGCCTATGCCAGCATAAGGACTACAACAAGCAGCCAAGGCAACACCTACAGTATACATTATATGTGACATGATGGATCAGATATTTTTTCTGCCATTGAAACAACCTGGTGTACTTCTGCAAACACAGATGCACCATTTAAATAGCCAGTTTCAGTTACATTGAGACTATGTTCTTTCTCAGGCAATTACCTTGAACACGAATCCCATGGATTTCTGTGTCAAGACATTGTACTACTGGCAACAAACTAGACCAGTTCTTATGGGAGTACTGTTGTATTCAACCTCCAGTGTGGTGTCACAGAAGCAGTGCAATTTCACAGAAGGTATTCGGCACCGCTGGGGGATTTTCCCACCAAGGTGGACCAGGTCATCTGCTACAAGTGTGGAAAACCTAACATTTGTCAAAATGAATCAGGCAGGTATAAATGCAGACTATTATGCACCAATGACTGATACCAATCATTAAATCAGTGATACATTATGACGGTTTACTGTCATCTACTTTGTTCTGCTGCTGCTCTTCTGAGCATCTATTTCCTGTCCATCATGTAATCTATACTGTAGTACTGCTACTGGAATGGACCACATGCATCTACACCTTGTCGATCATGTCATCTATATTGTTTTACTGATACTGCTATTGCTTGGCCTAGACTGCAAGCATCTCCTTGCCTCTACCATGTTGCTCCTGACACAGGCATTGGACAGCGAAGCCAGCCACACACCACTTTCCTGCCCTCTGTTTTTTATAGTGATAGACTGCAGCACTGCTGCTTCCAGGGCTGCCATTGCTGACATTAAACTACCAAGTATCCCCTCGCTCACCCATTCCTAATACTCTACCGTGCTGCTCCTGCCATGGCCACACAGGTAACATCTCTTGGCTGGCCACTGTGTTTTATAGTGCTAGAGAGCACTAGTTATGCTGGGAAGCCAACTTATGTTTTCGTACCCTCAAGAAACAGCTCTCAAAATAGGGTTAATTTTTAAAAAAAGCTTGGTGACAATTTTTTAACATTCAAAACAGTACTCCCATTTTGACTCCAGAGAGAAGAGCTTAATAATTTTTTCATTAGCAAACAAGTTACGTACTCCAAAAAATGAATGCATTTTTTCACTTTTAGTTGAGCGGCCATTACTTTTTTATATTCAAAATAGTAAAGTAACCTGTATTGCCTCCCTATTTAAAGGGATAGATCATTTTGGACAGCTTATGAAAAATTCCTTCTTCATTTAGCAAAGTGAAAAGCTCTTTATAATCATCAAACAGGGATAGTTATTGTACCCAAACTTTTGAAAATGCCATTGAGTCTTTTTTACCATCTGCCAATAAACAACAAAAAATGCATCTATATGTCTCTCCTGAATGGATAATTTTTTAGACCATTTATACCATTTTCGTAGCCTAAAACGTCTAATACTGCAGTGTGTTGTTAAATATGGTGTTGAATACTTCTGGTTGCCAACTATTTATCCCTTAGCCAGACATGTATGTAATTTGTACATTAAAAAATCTGTGTTTGCATTGCAGAGCTCAAAACGTGTTCACTTGACTCCAAGGAGAAACCCGTGTTCTGCACATATTTTCCTGGCAATTAGAGGCTTTTTAATTATATGATTCGCCTAAATCTATGCGCCAAAAATAAAAAAAATTTCTGAAAGTTTGGCAAAGTCAGCAAACTTGAATTTCAAAAGATCTGCTCATTTCTACTTTTTTTTTTCAACTTTATATTTTATTAGAAGTTTTTCCTTTTTTACAACAATAGAGAAAACAAACAATCAGGTGACATCGAACATTATACTGTCTGGTGGAACAACACGTTAGGTAATATAAATTTGTTGTCAAAATGAAGCGTTAAGCAAGAGAGTTAAAAGGGTCTGGTCGCCGGGAGTTGTATCATAGTCTATTGAGGGGCAAGGTAAAGAAGGGTCCGTGAACCACCGAGGTATTATAGGCAAGATGCTGCCACAAAGCTGTCCCAATCAGGCCAAATTTGAAGGAAACCCTGCATAGTGTCATGTAGAGTAGATGGAACTACTGTTCCATCTGGCGAATGTCCTTAATGTGGGTGAATAAGTCTTCCTTAGATGGTGGGGCAAGAGATAAGGCACTTTGCTGCCGTAAGGAGATGTAATCACAGTGTTGCTTCGGGTTTATGTAAGTACGGCAGGAACACATTTAACAGTTAAGTGACCTGGTGCTCAGGAACGCTCCTGACCACGACCTCTTCCACCAAGGACGCTACCATCCTCTAATAACCACTATACCTGGGCAGGACCAAACACATGAAACAGGTGGGTTCAATTTATGGAGGAGTTGTGGAGTATAGTACCATGTCATTAGTAGTTTAATTTCGTTCTATTTATAAAACATATTGATGGAGGTCCTAAAGGCCCTAGATCAAACCACCCTCCAAACCCTCCAAACCCGGTCAGGGAGATCTCTCCCAATCAATCTCTCCCATCTCTGCATATACTGATGTGCTGGTGTGTCTGGGGAGCCCCTGCTAGTCAAAAACGCATAGGCGTCCGATATCAGTCCCTTGGTGAAACTATTGCCCGCACATAGATATTCAAACCGGGACAGGTTATGGATCTGTCCAGACCCCATGGTTGCTGAGAAGTAATGGGCTATTTGCTGGTATGAGAAGAAGAGGCTGAGGGGACTTTAAATTTGTGGCGAAGGACAGCAAAGGCTCTTATCCTCCTCGTTAGAGGATTTACCAGCTCTCGAAAGCAGAAGAGACCCACTGCTTCCCACTGCCCTATCAACTCAGACCCCATAGACTCTGAAAGATGGGGCGTGAAAAGGACCATTATCAGAAGAGACGACAGGAGAGTCAGTTGGAATTTGATCATGCATCAATGCCACAGCTCCACGGTGAATGCCATAGGACCCAAAAAAGCCCCTGACAAGCATACTCAGGTAATATGGAGCCAGCAATAATTTCTCCATCTCAGTCCACTGATTATAGGTAGGAAAGGTTGACCAAGAGGGTAAATGGCGAAGATGTGTTGCATAGAAATATAGGATAAGGTCTGGGCAGGTCATACCCCTTCGGGACTTCGGTGCGCATAGGACTGAGTCAGGGATATGGTGTACCAGAGTGCCAAATGAATCTCATAAGTGACGTCTGCACACTCTGCAGAGTTGACAGAGGGACCTTGACTGGAATCGTCTCAAAGAGGTATAGAAAACATGACAGGACGGACATCTTGACTGCTGCTGTTCTGCTCAAAAGGGAAAGCTGTAGGGATGACCATTTACCAAGACGAGCCTCCACATCCCGGATCGGGGGGGAGTTTGCCTGGAACATAGTTGCGCAGGTAGGGGTAATATTAACTCCGAGTTAACACAGTGACATAGACCGCCTCGCATAGTTATAGGACTGTTTTAGGCCTTGAAGTTTAGGTGCTGGAATGTTGATCGGGAGAGCTTCTGTTCTACTCGTTTTCAGTTTATAACCTAACAGTTTAGCGTAGGTGGAGAGGGCCTGATGGAGGTTAGAGAGGGACGTAAGGGGGCTTGTTAAGGATAACATTATGTCGTCGGCAAATAGCACCACTTTAAATGTTCTAGATTTAACCCATATTCCCTGGATATTAGGGTTTAACCATATCTGCGTTGCTAAGGGCTCAATACTAAGCACATATAGTAAAGGGGAGATTGGGTAGCCCTGCCTTGTTCTGTTCCCAATAGGGAAGGCTAACAGAATGGGAATACGGGAGGCAGACCACTGCTGTAGGGTGGGAGTAAAAGCCCTGCAACGCTGATATGAAAAGCCCTATTAGCCACCTCCACCAAGTCCATAAGGCGTCTGGTATTGTCTCCTGCCTGGCAATAACGAATGAAACCTACTTGATCCTTGTTGATCAGGAGGGGGAGCCAATTATTTAACCACTCCGCCAGGAGTTTTGTAAATATTTTCAGGTCCGAGTTCAAGAGATTTAGCTGGCACAGTTTCCAAGGTCTTTACACTCCTTCGGGATCAGTGTGATATAGGAATGGTAGAATGAAAGTGGACTGTCTTCCCCTCCCATAAATCAGTTGAACACAGAGATCATTTGGGGAATAAGCATAGCATAGTGTCGGCATAGATCTTATAGTATTGGTATAGCAACCCGTCCAGCCCTGGGGATTTATGGTCTGGCAAATTTTTAATAATCAATTCAACCTCTTCAGCTGAAATCTTCTGGTTTAAATCTGTAAGTGCCTCTGAAGACAGTTTTGGGAGATGGCATGCAATAGCTTGAATCTTAGATGTTTGAGAAGGTGGGAAGGCCGAGGGGAGCGAGTAGATGGAGGAGTAAAAGGAATGGAAAATTTGCGCTATCTTTGTTGGATCATAATGGTTGGTACCCACTTCATCTTTGATATCATACAGCAAGTTGTTGGAGACCTGTTCCCTCAATCTTCTAGCTAACATCATGTGAGCTTTATTGTTATATTCATATTAGCATTGCCGAGAGTAGCAGAGGAGACTTACCACCTTCCCCTGGGCAATAGCTTTTAATTAGGCTTTTAAGTCAATTACCTCTCTATGCCTGGCTCTAGTGTGGCACCCCTGAGTCACAGAAGGGCATCACCACAGCAGTTGGGTTTACAGGACGCCACCGCACTAGGGGCTCCCGATCCACTGGTACCGGGACTCAGGGTCAGGGAAAATCAACCACCAGGGGGAGTTAGGAGCAGACAGGGGAAGAAGCAGGTTGAACTAGTGAGAGTAGTGAACCAGCCGGTGGCAGCTGCTGGGGGCAACAGCTTCCAACTCACAACACAACTTCATAGAAGAGAACAGCTACAGATGCTGAGCAGAGCGGACATGCCACAAGGCAGCTCTGTAGGCCAAGATGTTTGAACACGGTCGCTGGGGAGAAGCAGGAGGCTTTGACCTTCACCATCAGCCCCGGAGAGCAGCACCCGCAGTGGCGGCCCATCTCTGGCCGCGGACCACAGATGGCGTTACGATCTTCCTCCCGTCCACCACCTTTCCTGCCTGACGCCTCGGCATCATGAAACTGGGCCAGGCCAGCCCGTGACGACGCAGAGGATCTTCAGCCCCTGGCCCGGTGACGAGTCGGGTAAAAACCCCTCGACCCGAGGTTGTTACACTAGTAGGGTTGGAAAGGATGCGCGTCTCCGCAAGCTTCAGATTTTGTTCACACTGATGAACCTCGGCTCCCGCCACCTTCTTCAGATGGGATGAGAGAGTAATGCACTCACCCCAAATTAACCATTTGTGGGCTTCCCACAGGACTGAAAGAGACGGGGAGTTTTCAGCAAAATAGTTCTGGAGATCACTTCTCAATTTTTCCTGACAGTTGACATGTGTTATTAGGGATTCATTAAGCTACCAATGAGTCGTGCTAAAAAAAGTACAAAAAAAGCACGGTCTTAAAAGCGCTGCCCAGGCTATAGAAACAAATGCACATTAACTTCTCACTTTCGTCCTATACCGTGCTGCTGCAGAGGCTGCACAACCACATCAGGTGAGCACTTTTCAATATTTTCCTTACCGATATCTCATGGATCCTTCACATGCGCCCCTTTGTTTAACTTCATTACTTAATAAGTCATCCTAGGTGACTTGGTCATCATTTCCAGGTCTACTTAGACTGGGGCATGATCCGATCATTACATTTTTTCCCATATCTGCTGAATGCAGGGATCTCAGAGTCAAAACACCCCGAAAAAATAGTGAATGCAGCTATTAGATTGATGTGGGTGTGAAAAGAAAAAACTGCCTCGCTGTCGGGTTGTCAATTCTACACAGATCATAAAGCGTATATTGTCTGATTAATTTGCGGAATTCTGAGGAGAGACTGGAATCTCCCTGCAGTCTGGGCGGTGGGGCGGTTGGGGCGGATAGTCTATCCACTGAGTCGGAAAATGCCATGTTAACGTCCCCTCCTATTAATTGTATGGAACCTCTGTCCGGGGGTATGCGAGAGAGTAAAGATGTCACAAACCTTACCTTATTTAAATTTGGGGCATACAGGTTGCATGAGAGGACAGGAACCCCACTCAAGGTCCCCCGGAGGATTACAAAGCGACCATGGGCGTCAGTTTCCGTTCCAGGAACCCGGGGTGGGCAGTGGCAGGAGATCAATACAGCATCTTTGGCTCTCTTAGCTGAAGATGTCGCGGAAAAGGCCTGGGGGTAACAGTGTTGGGCAAACTTAAAAGTTCCCGTATTAGTTAGGTGAGTTTCCTGTAGGAAAGCAATGTCAGCTCCAGCCCTACGCAATTCCTGTGGGGAAAGTCATAATTTCACGTCCGAGTTCAGGTCTTTCACATTTAAGGAAAGTACTCCACCCATTATATCGGGAAATGGTGCACATGGCCATTGGGCAGACCTGTGGACCCGGATCCCTGGCAGACAATGGAGACCATGGGGGGGGGAGGGAACTGGGGACAACAATTCACCACTACAATGCAGAAAGCATCAGTAGAAACATTAACAAAGCTTGACATATGACAAAAAAAAACAGTGAGTTGAGCCATCAATAGCCTCAGTGTACGAGTTGCATATAGGTTGGCCATAAGAGTGAAAGAAGGAGAGAACTCCCCACAAAAAAAGAAAAAGGCAGGGGGAAAATAGCCCGTGCCTGCACGGCCATAAGCAATGCAAGAGGTTTTATACAACTCGTACAGTGGGAGTGTGACGGGTCCATTACAACCGAGACAGTAATAACCTCTCCACCTCCAAGAGCTCTACGTATGTAGAAGGGAGGGGGGAAGAAAGGGATGGCAGATATAATTAGCATTGTCAGACAATGGTATAATCTGCTAGCCTAAGAAAAAAAAGGATCTCAGACATCATATCCACCAGTCAGGTGTGTCCCTCAATTCTGGAGCTCTTTGGGCACCTCGTCTGTGATAAGACCCGCTGACATGTCTGCTGCAGCAGGGAGCCAGGCAGGGGAGTGGACAATTCTGGGTGATCCACAGGGTCAACGGAGAGGGCTCAACAAAATGACAATAGATCTTCTGGAGATTTCAGGGTCGCTGTCTTCTCTCCTTTCCTCGCGGTTAGGCTGAAATCCCGTAGGCTATGGAGAAGTGGGTAGTGTTGAGCCACCCCCCTAGTGTTCGAGTTCAGTTCGGTCTGTCGAACAGAGGCTCCACAAACTCATTCGAACCCCACTGAAAACAATGGCAGGCAAACACAAACACATAAAAACACATTATACATATACACATACAGTTAATAAACATTGCCATTACACTTACAGGTCCCCGCGACGCGTCCTGCACTCTGTCTCCCGTCGCTTTTCCTTCCGATTATCGCTGCGTCCTCCCGGTAACCAGCACTGATGATAGGACCTTCCGTGACGTTAATATAGCATGTGACCAGTCACGTGTGTATTATCTCATTGGCTACAGACTGGTCACATGGCTAGACGTCATGCTAGGTCCTGTCAGTGCAGCTCTCTGGTACGCGGTGCTCGTTCCAGCATCTCCGTGTACCGGCGAGATGCTTGGGCACATGCTTGGCTCCAGATTCCTGCATGTGGGCGCTCTTTACAGAGTCAGCCCACATGCAAGGACTGGATGCCAAAGCCGGTGAATAACAGAGATCACCGTTGGTATAGTAACCCGCCTGTCAGCGGTGACGTCACTGCTTACAGCCCACAGCCTCTGCTTACTCACTGAGTAATTAGACTGCATGGGAGCACCAGCGTCTTCCTCCCATGCAGTGCTGTTTGATGTAACAGAGCTGCATGGGTTGAAGGAGAAAGAAAACAGAAGACCAGGATCGTGGAGGGCTGAGAGGGAGTAATACAGTAATCATGGAGTCTCTAAGTGTGTCTGTGTATTTATTTCTATTAAAGTATTTTTTTCTCTGTGTGGTGTCTTTTTTTTTAACCCTTTATTGGAGATTCTTAATGGCCGGGTCAAACTTGCCTGACATTAAGAATCTCTGGCTTAATACTAGCTAGTAAAACAAAGCTAGTATTAACCCATTATTACCCAGCAAGCCACCCGGCTTCAGGGCTGTTGGAAGAGTTGGATACAGCGCCAGATGATGGCGCTTCTATGACAGCTCCATTTTCTGGGGCGGCTGCGGACTGCAATTCGCCGCAGAGGGGCCCAGAAAGCTCGGCCTAACCTGTGCTGCGCATTTCAATCCCCAGCTGCCTAGTTGTACCTGGCCGGACACAAAAATGGGGCGAAGCCCATGTCGTTTTTTTTTTAAAATATTTCATGAAATTCATGAAATAATTAAAAAAAGAGCTTCCCTATATTTTTAGTTCCCAGCCGGGTACAAATAGGCAGCTGGGGGTTGGGGGCAGCCGTCCCTGGCTGCTGTACCTGGCTAGCATACAAAAATATGGAGAAGCCCTCATCATTTTTTTGGTGGGCAAAAAACTCTTGCATACAGTCCTGCATGAAGTATACTGAGCCTTGTAGTTCTGCAGCTGCTGTCTGCTCTCCTGCATACACTAATAAATGGAGCATGATGAGCCTTGTAGTTCTGCTCCCCCTGTTTCTCCCTCCAGCATCTAGTCCTGGATGGAGGATGCTGAGCCTTGTAGTTCGGCAGCTGCAGTCTGCTCTCCTCCATACAGGCAGACAGCAGCTGCAGAACTACAAGGCTCAGCATACTCCATCCAGGACTGGATGCAGGAGTTTTTTGACCCCCCCAAAAAAAATTACGTAGGCTTCGCCATGTTTTTGTATGCTAGCCAGGTACAGCAGGCAGCTACGGGCTGCCTCCAACCCCCAGCTGCCTATTTGTACCTGGCTGGGAACCAAAAATATAGGGAATTTCATGAAATAATGAAAAAAAAAATGACGTGGGCTTCGCCCAATTTTTATGTCCAGCCAGGTACAACTAGGCAGCTGGGGATTGGGCACCCCTGCTGCGAATTGCAGCCCGCAGCCGCCCCAGAAAATGATGCTTTCATAGAGCCGCTATCTTCTGGCGCTGTATCCAACTCTTCCAGCTGCCCTGGTGACGGGTGGCTCGCTGGGTAAAAATAGGGTTAGGGATAGCTGTAGATTATCAACTGGCCCTAAGCCCGAAATTCATGGTGTCACGCCAATATTAGACATGGCCATCATGAATTTCTAGTACAGATAAAAAAAAGACAAAACACAGAAAAATATTTTTATTAGAAATAAAACACAACACAATTAGTGACTCCATCTTTATTGAAATAAAGAACCCCCCCCTCCGCAGTAATCCTGGGTCAAGGGTCCCACGCCGTCCAATAGGGATCCGATATCATCTGATCGGTTTGCTGGAAGGAAAATCGATCAGATGATGTGTCAGGTTCAAGGGCCTGAATCACATGACACAGCAGCTGATTGTATAAACGGCTTTTAAAAAAAAAAAAAAAGCTACACACTTCTGTGCAGACTCCTGTCCGACAGCATCAGCTGATAGTTTAGCCGGCCGGGCGGTAAAAAGCCGGCCTCACCGCTCGACTTATAGTGTCAGCTGATTCCGTCAGGTGACCGCATCAGCTGATCATCGCCAGGTTTGAGAGAGAGAGAGAGAAGATAGAGAAAAGAGAGAGAAAAAAGAGAGAGAAAAGAGAAGAGAGAGAGAAGAGAGAGAGAAAGGAGAGACGAGAGAGAGGAGAGAGAAAGAGAGAAGTGGAAGTACTTCAGAAGAGGAAGTATAACGAAACCTCTACTCCCTCCCTCACACTAAATGGCACCACGCTGGAGAAGACCAGCAGCTATACCTACCTCGGTCTGGAGCTAAGTAAAACTGGGAGCCTTAAGCAAGCAGCAGAGACCCTGAGAGGGAAAGCATGCAGAACCTTTTATGCTATCAGAAGACAACTGTACCACCTCAAACAACTGGTGAGAGTCTGGCTCAAGATAATCGACAGCGTCATCACCCCTATACTTCTGTATGGCAGCGAGGTATGGGGCCCAGTGACCTATCCAGACCAAACAAAGTGGGATTCCAGTCCAACTGAAGTCTTCCATCTGGAGTTCTGCAAATATCCCCTCTAAGTCCATCACAGCACCTCAAACATAGCCTGTCGGGCAGAGCTGGGCCGATTCCCTTTATGACTCAGTATACACAAGTGGGCACTATCACACCAGGCACACATACATAACAGCAACCCCAGCTCCTACCATCATAAAGCCCTGCTGAGCCGGAGCCCAGAGCAAGCCAGGAACCCCGGCAGCCAGTACAGCCAAAGTCAGACACACACCCTGACAAAAGCCCAAATAAAAGAGATCTCAGAGAGCTGCAAGATGCAATACATAGAGGTCTGGAAGAGTGCATTAGAGAACTTCCAGAAACTCACCATCTACCGGTCACTGCGGAGGGACTACACTCTGGCCCCATATCTGGAAAGGTTACGCCACCCCAAATACAGGCAGACCCTGAGCCTGTACAGACTGAGTGCCCACAGCCTAGAGATGGAAACAGGGCGGCACCGACAGACATACAAGCCGCGGGAGAACAGACTGTGCCAGCACTGCCAGCAGGGGGCTCTGGAGGATGAGGCGCACTTCCTGCTGCACTGTGACAAATACTCAGCAGTGAGGGCCTCACACTTCCAGAAACTTACCGCTCATACCCCAGACTTTCCATCCATGAACGAGGAGAGGAAACTCTGCATCCTACTGGGGGAAGAGGAATCAATGGTGGAGATCGCCGCCCAATATGTCTCCACTTGTCATAAGATGAGGGGTACTAAAGACCTCCAAATGGGCCATCACTCCCTAAATTGTGGCCCCAACACCCCATCCCCACAACCCTAACCCACTCCCCGTCACACTTCTTTTTTGCTTTGGCAATGCTAATAGTTTTTTGGTCCTGCCAATAAAGCCTATTTGATTTGATTTTATTTGAGAAGAGAGAGCGAGAGGAGATAGAAGAGAGAGAGGAGAGAGAAGAGAGAGAGGAGAGAGAAGGGAGAGGGAGAGAAGAGAGAGAGGAGAGAGAAGAGAGAGAAGAGGAGAGGAGAGAGTGGGTAAAAGAGAAAAAGAGAGACTGAGAAAAAGAGAGAGAGAAAAAGACAGAGAGAAAAAGATAAAGAGAGAAAAAGAGAGAGAAAGAGAGAGAGAGCAAGAGAGAGAGAGAAAGAGAGAGAGAAAAAGCTCCTCCCCTCAGTGCATAATTAAATTAAATTATAATTATAAACCCCCATCATTACATACCATACCATAATTACAACCCCCATCATCACCGCACACTACGCACTACAGCACTCATCCTCGCACACACGCAGGCACTACAACCCCCATCATCACCGCACACGCAGGCACTACGGGACTTATCATCCTCGCACACATGCAGGCACTACAACCCCCATCATCACTGAACACGCAGGCACTAGCTGGGTGAAGTCTCCGCTGACAGCGCGGCTCACTTCATTGTGCCGTGGATCTGACACAGAGTGCTCGTGTTCTACGGCCGCTCTTGTCAGCTTCATGTAGCAGAGCTGGATGCTTCGCGGGACCTCTGTGGATTACGTCAGACCTGGAGGAGTATTTTGGGATTTTAATAAAATGGTTAAAGAGGGTGTTTTTTTGTTTTTTATTCCAAATAAATTTCATTGTGTGTGTTTATTTACTTTCACTTACAGGTTAATCATGGAAGGTATCTGGGGGAGACGCCTGCCATGATTAACTCCTAATTACCTCAATTGCCACCGCACCAGGGCAATTCGGGATGAGCTGGGTAGAATCCCGGGACTGTCGCATCTAATGGATGCGGCAATTCCGGGCGGCTGCTGGGTGATATTGTTAGGGTGGTGGGCTCCCCATAACTTGGCGCTCCTCATCCTGACAATACCAGCCTCCAGCCGTGTGGCTTTATCCTGGCTGTTATCAAAATTGGGGGGAACTGCATTTTTTTTTTTTAATATTTATTTATTTATTTTACTGCATGATATAGACTCGCCCGCCGGCGGCTGTGATTGGTTGCAGTGAGACAGCTGTCACTCATCATGGTGGCGTGTCTGACTGCAACCAATCATGGTCGCCGGTGGGCGGGGGAAAGCAGGGGATACCAGATTAAATAATAAAGCGGCAGCCATTTCCAAAAGAGGCAAAGCCGCCGGAGCTTTGTGAAAGCCGTGCAGCGCCGCGCCCGTGATCGGTGAGTAGGAAAGAGAGAGGGATTGTGCTGGGGACGCAGGACGCATACAGATACGCAACGTGCGCACATACTTACTGTGAAAAGCCACGCTTTTGGTGATCGAACCGTTTTCGAATGGTAACTCGAACTGCCGAGCTTTAAGCAAATCATTCGAGTTCGCCGAACGACTCGAACGCCGCCAAAATCACTCGAATTTGAAATTGGCGAACCGTTTGACTCGAACATTGCTCAACTCTAGTAGTGGGCGAAGGGCTCTCTGCTACTGAAAAGTGACCCAAGAAAGGTCCTGAAATAGTTGAAGTTTGGCTCCATGAAATGTAATTCGCTTTGGTGGGAGGGACTTGATTTCCTCTTTAAAGGAACCTCTCAGCTGCAATATGAACCCAGAACCACGAGCAGTTCTGGGTGCATACACCATGTGCAGAATTATTAGGCAAGTTGTATTTCAGAGGATTTTTTTTATTATTGATCAAGAACTATGTTCTCAATCAACCCAAAAGACTCAAATATCAAAGCTTAATATTTTTGTAAGTTGGAGTGGTTTTTTTTTTAGATTTGGCTATCTTAGGAGGATATCTGTTTGTGCAGGTAACTTTTACTGTGCAGAATTATTAGGTAACTTAATAAAGAACAAATATATTCCCATCTCACTTGTTTATTTTCACCAGGTAAACCAATTTACCTCCACAAAAAAACATTTCTGACATGCAAAAACAAAACCCCCAAAAATTAGTGACCAATATAGCCACCTTTCTTTATGATGACACTCAACAGCCTACCATCCATATATTCTGTCAGTTGCTTGATTTGTTTACAATCAACATTGCGTGCAGCAGCCACCACAGCCTCCCAGACACTGTTCCGAGAGGTGTACTGTTTTCCCTCCAGATCTCACATTTTATGAGGGACCACAGGTTCTCTATGGGGTTCAGATCAGGTGAACAAGGGGGCTATGTCATTATTTTTTCATCTTTTAGACCTTTACTGGCCAGCCACGCTGTGGAGTAGTTGAATGCATGTAATGGAGCATTGTCCTGCATGAAAATCATGTTTTTCTTGAACGATACAGACTTCTTCCTGTACCACTGCTTGAAGAAGTTGTCTTGCAGAAACTGGCAGTAGGTCTGGGAGTTTAGCTTCACTCCATCCTCAACCCAAAAAGGTCCCACAAGTCCACCTTGCTTGTGTCTGAGTTGGAGTGGAGCTCTCTGCCCTTTACTGATCCGGCCTCTAGCCCATCCATCTGGCCCATCAAGAGTCACTCTCATTTCAACAGTCCATAAAACTTTTAAACAATCAGTCTTAAGATATTTCTTGGCCCAGTCTTGACGTTTTATCTTATGTTTCTTGATCAAAGGTGGTCGTTTTTCAGCCTTCCTTACCTTGGCCATGTCCCTGAGTATGGCACACCTTGTGCTTTTTGATACTCCAGTAACGTTGCAGCTCTGAAATATGTCCAAACTGGTGGAAAATGGCATTTTGGCAGCTTCACGCTTGATTTTCCTCAATTCACTTTTTTTTTTAATTCATGGGCAGTTATTTTGCGCCTTTTTTGCCCAACAAACTTCTTGCGATCCTGTTGGCTATTTGCCAAGAAATGCTTGATTGTTTGGTGATCACACTTCAAAGATTTGGCAATTTTATGACTACTGCATCCCCCTGCAAGACATCTCACAATTTTGGACTTTTCAGAGCCCTTCAAATCTCTCTTCTGACCCATTTTGCCAAAGGAAAGGAAGTTGCCTAATAATTAAGCACACCTTATATAGGGTGTTGATGTCATTACTAGAGATGAGACACCCCCTTAGTGTTCGAGTTTGGTTCGGTTCGTCGGACGGCGGGTGTGTTCGTCGAACACCTTCGAACCCTATTGAAAACAATGGCAGGCAAACACAAACACATGCAAACACATAGAAAACACCTTCTAAGGTGTCTAAAAGGTGACAAACAACTCACAAGACACCACAAATACATGGAAAAGTGCCAAGTACATATAGTCATTCATGCTGAAAGAAAAGAGCTGGACGCGTAAAAGGAGGAGAAGACACAGATATAGGCATGTCATGCCCTTCTAAAATCATGAAAAACACAGCAAGGGGACTCCAACCAGAGTCTCCATTTTTTAAAAAAGTTGGGCCACAGACTCCACTTAAGTGGCATCAATTGTCCCACAGTTGCAAACTTAACATGTTGATTTGCATGAAGCACAATCAAAAATCCACAGGCCTTTACTCTCCCCAGGATGGCACAGGGGTAGGAAAGTCCTTGCGGATCCATGACTTGTTCATCTTGATGAACGTTAGTCTGTCCACATTGTCACTGGACAGACGCGTGCGCTTATCTGTCAGCACACACCCAGCAGCACTGAAGACACGTTCCAAGAAAATGCTGGCTGCAGGACACGACAAGATCTCCAAGGCGTAAGTGGTGAGCTGAGGCCATTTTTCCAGATTTGAAGCCCAAAATGAGCAAGACTTTATTTTCAGAGTCATGGCATCGATATTCACTTGGAGATACTCCTGTATCATCCTCTCTAGGCGTTGACTATGTGTCAGACTTCTTGTGTCTTGTGGCCTTGCAAAGGATGGTCTAAAAAATTAATGAAATGATTCCATAAAATTGCTGTTGCCACCAGATACGGTGTTGCTGATGCGGTTTGAGTGATGATGACTCGACAGTCCCATGGTTGGCAAGTTAGAACTGTGAGAGTCACTCTATGCACCACTGGTGTTTACTGGAAAAGTCAATCTCATATTGTGTAACAGCTTCTGCTGATACTCCTGCATACGTGGGTCCCTTTCTATGGCAGGAATTATTTTGCCAAATTTTGACTTGTACCGGGGATCTAAGAGTGTGGCAACCCAGTAGTTAGCATTACTTCGAATTCTGACAATCTGAGGGTCATGTTTTAGGTAGTGCATCAAGAAGTCGCTCATGTGTCTTGCGCATCCAGGAGGACCAAGTCCTTGCTGTGTTGTTGGCGGCGAGATGAGAATCATGCTTCCTTCCTCTGCCCTCTTCCCCCAACCACGCAAAACAGAAATGTGATCAAAGTCTCCCTCATCTGCTGAGTCTTCCATGCCCATCGCCAGTTCGTCCTCCATTTCTTCCTGGGCTCCTGCACCTTCCTCAACAGTTTGGCTGCTACCATGTGCCCTTGTTAATCCCTCTCCCCCACCGTCCCTCATGCCTTGGTGCTGCTGACCGTCTGGACCTTGTAGATCTCGGTATCCCTTTCGCATGTGAATCTTCCTGTACTTCCTCCCCTTCCTCTTGTCCCACCACCTGACTCTGAATAGTGTTTAGAGTGTGCTCCAGCATGTAAATGACTAGAATTGTCATGCTGATAATGGCATCGTCAGTGCTAAACATCTTCGTCACCATGTCGATAATGTGCAGAAGGGTGCATAGGTCCTTGATCTGAGACCACTACAGCAGCGTGAACTGCACCACCTCTGGATCTCGTTGGCCCAGGCTATACATCATAACGAAAAACCTATATAACAGTGAAAGATAGCATAAAAACAACCTATACTCAAAATATTGTATTTTGCAAAGTGTGCACAGTACCAATATTCCAAACTGTACTATTGAAAAATGAGATTTTTGGCAAAAAATTGCAATTTTTCGAGCTACCTCGCCACGTCACGGCAAAACTCTTCAGGCAGTCCTACACTACAATATTTTTATTTAAAGTGTGCCATGCGGCCTCACATATGCAAAAATAGGACTGCACAGCACGTACCTGGTGCTTTTCAGTCTCGTCTCCATGACTGATTCATGGTTGTGGGCGGGATAGGCCCAGGCACATGCTGCTTAGAATATATAGCCTGTGGACAAGGCTGGATGGCAATGTGTGAACAGCCACCAATCGCCATCCGCATGGCACACTTTAAATAAAAATATTGTTGTGTAGCAGTGCCTCAAGAGATTTGCCGTGACGTGGCGAGGTAGCTCGAAAAATTGCAATTTTTTGCCAAAAATCTCATTTTTCAATAGTACAGTTTGGAATATTGGTACTGTGCACACTTTGCAAAATACAATATTTTGAGTATAGGTTGTTTTTATGCTGTCTTTCACTGTTATATAGGTTTTTGGTTGGTCCCCATATTGCAGTGCACTTCATTTTTTTATTTTCCATCTGTCTTGATTTTTGGCGATTGGTGGCTGTTCACACATTGCCATCCAGCCTTGTCCACAGGCTATATATTCTAAGCAGCATGTGCCTGGGCCTATCCCGCCCACAACCATGAATCAGTCATGGAGACGAGACTGAAAAGCACCAGGTACGTGCTGTGCAGTCCTATTTTTGCATATGTGAGGCCGCATGGCACACTTTAAATAAAAATATTGTAGTGTAGGACTGCCTCAAGAGATTTGCCGTGACGTGGCGAGGTAGCTCGAAAGATTGCAATTTTTTGCCAAAAATCTCATTTTTCAATAGTACAGTTTGGAATATTGGTACTGTGCACACTTTGCAAAATACAATATTTTGAGTATACATCATAACGTATTGCACCAGGGATTAGCGGTGCTGCTACAGTCGTTGCAACATGCGGAGAGTCGAATTCCAGCGTGTCAGCACATCGCATTTCAGGCGGAGAACTGGCAGGCCGAAACACTTCTGGAGCGATGCAAGTCGTTCAGCTGCGGCGTGTGAACGGTGGAAGTGAGCACATAGTGACCGTGCCCTCTGCAGAAGCCCATGTAGACCAGGATAGTGGGTTAACAATTGCTGGACAACAAGGTTCAACACGTGAGCCATACAAGGCACATGTGTCACATTGCCCCGGCAAAGGGCCGCACCCAGGTTTGCAGTATTGTCGCACTTGGCCTTCCCTGGCTGCAGGTTGAGGATGAGTGGAGACTACTATTGATGAAACTCGGTCTCCAGAACTGACCACAACTCGTCAGCTGTGTGACTCACATTTCCCAGACATTTCAAAGTAAAGACCGCGTGATGCCATTGAGCTCTGCTGCCAGCATAGTAAGGAGGTGTGCGGGATTCCTTGTGTGCAGTTACAATGTGGGTGGCCTGACCAGACAGGCTTTGGGAGGAGGTGGAGGACCCAGACGAGGTGGAAGAGGCAGAAGCCGTTGAGGAACTTCTACATACAGAGGATTGACGCACAACTCGTGGGGACGGCAAGACTTGTATAGCAGACCCTTCTCTATCTCGCACCATAGTTACCCAGTGCCCAATCAGCGACATGTAACGCCCCTGTCCATGCTTACTGGTCCAAGTATCTGTGGTGATATGCACCCTGTCACACACAGAGTTGCAAAAGGAAGCGGTGATGGTGTGTGCGACATGCTGGTGTAGCGCAGGCACACCTTTCTTGGAGAAGTAGTGGCGACTGGGCATCTGGTACTGGGGCACTGCGATGGACATAAGGTCTCGAATATCCTGTGTGTCCACCACGCGGAAAGGCAGCATTTCTGTAGCCAACAGCTTGCAGATGGTGAAAGTCAACTTCTTAGCTTTGCCATGGCTAGGAGGAAATGGTCTTTTACTTGTCCACATCTGAGGGACCGAGGGCTCGCTGCTGTGCTGAGACGGCGTTGAGTAGGGTGTCCCTGGAAAACTGCGGTCTGTGAGGAAAGTGCAGGCGGAGACATAATGTTGCCTTCATCCAAAGGTGATACTCTCGATGTCTGAGAGAGCTCAACACCAGCAGCTGTTTCCACTTCCAGAACAACTAACGACCTGCCAATCACACTGCCTGTTGCGGGTAAAGAGGTGGAAGATCTGCGTCCAAAAGCATGTGTGACTGCTGTCCCCACAGTCACAGAGGATGAAGAGCACACGGATGCACCTTAAGGGGCAGACGGTGGTTGGCCCACTCAGCTAGGCCGCATTGTAGCACAGTGAGCTTTCTACTGCGAATTATGCTTCATATCCATGTGACGGTTCATGGACAAAGTACTCAAACTTCTGAGTTTTTGGCCTCTACTTAGACATTGGTGACAAATCTTACAAATGACATGAGTTGGGTAATCCTTTGCGATGTCAAAAAAGGACCAGGCTAGGCAAGGCTTAGAGCCCATGCGACCTGCATATCCACCCCGACTTCTGCTCAGAGGCAGAGTTGTGGCTGAGGATGCAGTTGTTGACGTGCTTCCAGTACTCCATCTCTGTCCAGGAAGGCGCAACCTAACATCGTCATCAGTAGCATCCTCCTCCACCTCGTCTGCTGACCTCATCGACTGCCTGACTGTGGGTTGACAGTAAGTGGGATCTACAACCTCATCATCACCTTGTGTGTTTGCACTCCCCTCATCCTCAGAGCCAACTTCTTCCTGCCCTGACGGAATACTTAAGTTGTCATTCCAATCAGGTATCTGAGTCTCATCATCATCAGCATGTTCCTCATTGTCTCCACCAAGAGGAGTTACAGTTTGGGAATGAGGGTCTACATTATGCTCAGAACCTTCTTCATCTGGGCCTCGATCCGACTCACAAAGCTTCTGGGTATCAGTGCACATCATTTCCTTGTCTGGACTCACTGCAGCTTTGGAGCAGACCTCTAATTTCCAGGCTATAGTGTGACTGAACAGCTCTGCAGACTCAACCATCTCTGTTACCCCATACTCAGCAGGGCGGGTTGAGACTTGAGAGCTGGTAGGTAGCAAGTGCGATTGGGGTGACACCACAGAGGAATGGAGTATTTGGGAAGTTGATGAAGTTGAAGTGGAGGAGAGGCCACTTGATGGAGCACTTGAGATCCATTCAAGCACGTGCTCTTTTTGTGCCTCATCTACATTTGGTAGCGATGGTCGTGTCCGTAAGAAAGGGGTCATATCAGATTGTCCACGGAAAGAAGTAGACATCTTATTTTGGCTGGAAGATGGTCTTTCTTCAGCAGATGTTACTGTTGCTTTACTACCTACCCCACGGACACTTTTTTTCCCTTTCCAACACGTCTGTTCCCATTTCCACCAGTATATGGCCTTTTGACACTCATTTTGTTTATGAACAAATTGGATACTCTTTGTTGCAGTTAAAAATTGGATAGTAGAAAACGAAAGGTGGTGTAGAATGGAGAGGTGGTGTAGCATTCTTGACAGCAGTGGCAGGTCACTGACTATCACAGATACTAATACTGTCCCCCAAAAAATTGCCTGCACTTTTTGCAGTTAAAATTGGGTAGCAGAAATCGAGAGGTGGTGTAGAATGGAGAGGTGGTGTAGCTTTCAAGACAGCAGTGGAACGTCACTGACTATCACAGACACTGATACTATGCCCCAAAGAATTGCCTGCACTTTTTGCAGTTAAAATTGCGTAGCAGAAATGGAGAGGTGGTGTAGCTTTTTTGTCAGCAGAGGAACGTCACTGACTATCCCAGATAATGACACTCTGCCCCAAAAAATTGCCTGCACTTTTTGCAGTTAAAATTGAGTAGCAGAAATGGAAAGGTGGTGTAGAATGGAGAAGTGGTGTAGCTTTCAAGACAGCGAAGGAACGTCACTGATTATCACAGACACTGATACTATCCCCCAAAGAATTGCCTGCACTTTTTGCAGTTAAAATTGCGTAGCAGAAATGGAGAGGTGGTGTAGAATGGAGAGGTGGTGTAGCTTTCAAGACAGCAGTGGTAGGTCACTGACTATCGCAGACACTGGTACTATCCCCCAAAGAATTGCCTGCACGTTTTGCAGTTAAAATTGTGTAGCAGAAATGGAGAGGTGGTGTAGAATGGATAGGTGGTGTAGCTTTCTTGTCAGCAGAGGAACGTCACTGACTATCCCAGACAATGATACTATGCCCCAAAGAATTGCCTGCATTTTTTGCAGTTAAAATTGCGTAGCAGAAATGGAGAGGTGGTTTAGAATGCAGAGGTGGTGTAGCTTTCTTGTCAGCTGAGGTACGTCACTGACTATCACAGACACTCATACTATGCCCCAAAGAATTGCCTGCAGTTTTTGAAGTTAAAATTGCGTAGCAGAAATGGAGAGGTGGTGTAGAATGGAGAGGTGGTGTAGCTTTCTTGTCAGCTGAGGTACGTCACTGACTATCACAGAGACTGATACTATCCCCCAAAAAATTGTCTGCACTTTTTGAAGTTAAAATTGCGTAGCAGAAATCGAGAGGTGGTGTGGAATGGAGAGGTGGTGTAACTTTCTTGTCAGCAGAGGAACGTTATTGACTATCCCAGACACTGATACTATCCCCCAAAGAATTGCCTGCACTTCTTGCAGTTAAAATTGCGTAGCAGAAATGGAGAGGTGGTGTAGAATGGAGAAGTGGTGTAGCTTTCTTGTCAGCAGAGGAACGTCACTGACTATCCCAGACAATGGTACTATGCCCCAAGGAATTGCCTGAACTGATTTAAACAGACGCTGTGAAAAACCCTTGCACAGTGCTGGCACAGACCTGCCTAGCAAAAATGGCTATGAACTGCTCTAATCTAGCCCTGGAAAGGGCTGAAATTAAAACTAGTCCCTACTCTCTAAACCGATGTCTCGATTGCACTTTATAGCACCCACACCCGAAGCACTGAGATAATGGCAGCGATGGGGAAAATGGCCGGGTCTTATAGGGCAAGGACATGTGACATGCACAGCCAATGAAACATGCCCTTGCCTGTCTTTCAAAAATCTACTTTGCTGTGTGTGTGTCTGTGATTGGCTTACAGCCTGGCCCGCCCCACTGTACGAGTGGTTAGGAAAAAAAAATGGCGATCACAATTCTTTCAGCACTCAGCAGCACTGATCTAAACCCCGTCCTCCCCGCACACTATACGCTGAATTTTGAGAATATCATTAGTAACAGTGACTGACAGTATTACAGTGAAAAGCCAGCTAATAACTAGCTATGCTTTTGGTGATTGAACTGTTATCGAGCGGTAACTCGAACGGTCGAACGTGAAGCAAATCGTTCGAGTTCGTCGAACGACTCGAATACCGCCCAAAACAACGCGAATTTGAAATTGGCGAACGGTTCCCTGGAACACCGCTTATCTCTAGTCATTACACCCCCCCCCTCCTCATTATAGAGATGCACATCACCTGATTTACTTAATTGGTAGTTGGCTCTCAAGCCTATACAGCTTGGAGTAGGACAACATGTATAAAAAGTATCATGTGATCAAAATACTCATTTGCCTAATAATTCTGCACACAGTGTATTTCTAATCCCTGCCTATCCAACAGAGGATGGATGCGCACTGAGCATGATCCGGAGTCCTCAGCACTTCCGGTCATGCACACTGTACCTCACTGAAGCCGGGAAGCTTACACCCGGCATCAGTTTAGACATGATTGGAAGCCTCAGGTACTCCGGATCAAGTTCACTGCGCATCTATCCTCCGCCAGCCGCCATGAATAGTGAGGTATGTGCGGCGTCGCTGCGTATTCATTAGTATGTTAGTACGCCCACAGGGGTGTGCTAGTGTTGCGGGTGGGGGCCGCTGCCGCTTCTCTGGACCCGCTCGGATCCGGGGTTCGCTGCTGCGGCTCGAGTAGTGACCGGACCCGGGCTCGCACGGCCGTCCGTCCTCACAACCGTCGTAAAGGGGGATATTTACAGGGGATTTGTTGTGTCGGTGATGCCACCCGTGGGTTGCAGTGAGGGATTGTGACACCGCCGCTGGCTGATGATGGGGCGCCCGGGGCTGATGGAGCTGTTCAGCAAGATGGGATCCCCTCCACGGGTAGGGGAGGTGTAGTCCCGGGGCCCACGGTCCGAACACGGGAGTGATTGCTGCTGGAGGTGGCGCGCCGGATTTGACCGGGGAACAATGGTGTACTCACAGTTCAGTAATTTCACACAAGTCCAGAGGTAAACCAAATTGCCAGTGACCGGCGGCCGTTGGAGGGTGTATTCAGGTCTCACACCCGAGTTAGTGAACAGGTGTCCCTTCCTCTTGCACGTTATGTTTGTCTATCCTGTTGGACGACTTCACATGGAACGGAGAAGTCCACTCCCGGTTCTGTGTGTATTTGGGAACTGTGGCCTGAATAATCTGACCCTTGGGATTTCTGTGGTTTCTGACGGACACCCTATCCCCCACATTGGGCTTCCATTTCGCTCTCTGGGCTTCGGGAGAACAAGGTCTGAAACCTCGTCTTCTGCTGGTTAATTAACAAGGGGGCTTGCAACCTTCCTCGTCCTAGGGTCCAGGCACCCCGTCTGTGCATGGCCTCCACACCGGATTCCCGCTGTCGGTACCGGCGGGCTACGACCCTGCCCCGGTCCACTTAAGGTTTCCCGCGACTGGCTCTCCGTCGCCTGTGGCCCTGTTCACCATTTGCCACCTAGCCAGGTAGTCCAACGGCCCCTACCCCTGACTACACTTCGCAGTCTCCACTTGACTTCCACTCACTACTCCTCCACACTTCAACTTGAACTCCACTCTTCTCATCTCCAAACTCAACTCAGATCTACTGTGTTCCCACCTCTGACACCTCAGGACCCCTAGCTGGTCCCTGATCCTGCCCACTGGTGTGTCCTTATTATCATGAGGGGGTGGCTAGGCTTTAATGGCTGTGTGTTGTACCTGGGTGTGGGTTTTTGGTGGTGACAAGGAGGATGAACACTTTTCTGACTACCTGGTTTTGCCAGGGCATCACACTAGCATGCTATGTAAGCCGACTAGCTAAGGGAAGAAACGTCCTTGGGTCTAGTCCCCATGCTCATTAGCATAAAATAAAAGATCTTTAGAAATACTTTTTCTATTGATCTCTTTAGCTATGCTAGTGTATACAGGGATGATTAGGCAGTGATTAACGATATGCATCCAGAACTGCTTGTGGTTCTGGGTGCATATTGCACCTGACAGGATCCCTTTAAGCAAGAAGTCTGTGATGTGGCAAATGATGTCCCGGGGGTTGCCATCCATGTTTTTAGGCCTCAAGGCCCTATGGGCTCTATCCATTTTAATACGGTGGTCTGCTGGACATTGCAGCATGGAGTTGAAGATGGATTAAAGTAGCTTTGCCACATCCTCTTTGTCACGTGCCTCAGAGACCCCTCTGTCCCTAATTTGTGCCTCCATTCTCTGTTATCCAGGTCCTCAACATGTTGCTGTAGGTCTCGGATAATGGATGCCTGCAATATTGTCTGAAGCTGTAGCTGTCGGATCACTGATCTTGTGTCATTATGGTCTTCCTCAATTTGGCTTATTTGTTTGATTATAGAGGTTATGTCTTGTCTCACGGTGGCTATCTCTGACCAACAGGCATCCTTAACCTCAGGAATCAGGTCTTTAAAATTATGTTAAGTAGGGAGCTGCATGTAGCCACCACTCGGGAGGAGGTTGTGATGTGGGCCCTGGGACATTCCAAGGTGGGGGCAGCAGGGCATCCTGGCATGGTTGATCAAACAGCTGGTGAGAAGAATGGGGGGATGGAGTTGCAGGACTCCGTACGTATTGTGGACCCTGATTTGGGACCCCCGGGAGCCTCCGTCGCCCCTGCGATCCAGGAGTCAGGGGCATCTCCCCAGTCCCCTGAGGGATCTCTGCAGGCAGGCATTCCTCCCCCTGAGTAACCCATTCTCAAAATGGTTCTGGCGGGGGGGGTGGGAATCGTACCTCTGGGGATCCTGAGCCAGCTGCCGGGTCTCAGCGTCAGTACTCCAGAGATCCAGGCCTCCAGAGCCGCTCCGGGTCGAGGAGAGCGACAGGGCAGGTGATGGGGGAGCCCCGGTCAAGGAGGGAGGGCTCTCTGGGTGCCGTACATCCCTGGCCTGGGGATGGAGCGCAGTTCCCTGCTTGTCCCTATGCTGCTCCTCTTGATCCGCGGTGCGCACACGGCCGTCAGTGGTCGGTGCCATCTTGCCTCTGGCCCGCACACCACATTGGGGCCACAGGGGGTCCAGATGCAGGGGAAACAATGAGTCCTGGGTCCCTCGGGAGGCAGACGGAGACCGAGGGGCCGCCCCAGCAAGATCTGCCTCCCCTGCATCCACCAGCCCAGGAGAGTGCATTGCTTTAGCATCTCGCAGCTGCACTTCCGCGGCATCACGGTCCTCTCTCACCAGGAAATAATATAAAGTGAAAGGGGCTCCAGGGTCTTTGTGGGGGTTTGCTAGTAGCCACTTCCCCTTCCCATCTGCTAATTTTAGGGTTATTATTGCTTTAGGTTGTGGGAGGTCAGTTCTCAGGTGTCCACACTCATGGAGATCCGGTCACGCTCCCCCATTTCTACTTTTAAGTGTTTGTTGATCCTAATGCCTTCATCAGCAAACTAATAAGTCAAAATTGTAGCTGGGGAAAACGATAGGCCTATGTTGATAGGTTAAATATCATCACCCGTAAGGCTTTAAGAAGAAAGGTTGAATATTTTTACTTTTCAATCTTGTTTCTCTTAGAACTCAGTTTTATAGTTACATACTGTGTTCGGTGTGTTGCATGTCCAGTTTTATTTATTTACATAGTTACTCAGGTTGAAAAAAGACCTAGGTCCATCTAGTTCAACCTTCCTCCACCAATTCTACATTTTGTCCCTAAGGGTGGCTTTACACGCTGCGACATCGCTAGCCGATGCCAGCGATGGCGAGCGTGATAGCACCCGCCCTATCGTTATGGCGATATGTGAAGATCGCTGCCGTAGCAAACATTATCGCTACGGCAGCGTCACACGTACTTACCTGCTCGGCAACGTCGCTGTGACTGGCGAACTGCCTCCTTTCTAAGGGGGCGGTTCGCTCGGCATCTCAGCGACATCACTGAGCGGCCGCCCAATCAAAGCGGAGGGGCGGAGATGAGCGGGACGAACATTCCGCCAACCTTCTTCCTTCCTCATTAATGGCGTGTGGCAGGTGAGAAGAAGTTCCTCGTTCCTGCAGCGTCACACGTAGCGATGTGTGCTGCTGCAGGGACGAGGATCAACTTTGCCCACGCGACAGCAGCGATAATTGAGAATGGACCCCCATGTCAACGAGGAGCGATTTTGGACGTTTTTGCAACGATCCAAAATCGCTCCAAGGAGTCACACACAACGAGATCGCTACAGCGGCCGGATGTGCGTCACAAAATCCGTGACCCCAACGAGATCGCTGTAGCGAAATCGTAGCGTATAAAGCCCGCTTAAGTCATTTATAACCAACAATGTTATGTGTACAGAGGAACGGAAAGCAGTAGAGAGGGGTTTCACACCGCGCCAATGACCGACAACTCCTGAAATTTCAGATCAATGCTTCTTTATTTCAGAGGAAATCATTCAGCCCTTTTTAAAGCTGTTATAGTAATTTTTTTTCAGAATTTTGAGCACAATTTTGGTACATTTGGATCTCTCTTAAATAACAGTTGCTGATGAAGATATCACTCTTTTTTACTTTTGGTAATCAAAAGAGAGGCAATAAATGAAAGAATTATAAAAAATTGAGTAAGCTGATGTGAGACCTACTGTTCATCATATGAATGGTGGTTTCATGCAGTGACACTGTTCAAACTATTATAGTCATTCATCTGAATGAACTACTATTATGAAGCATGATTTTTAGCAGATGAATCATGATTTCTAGCTGATTGTCTGGAAATTATGGTAATCTACTTTACATTGGAAAACACATGTTGCTGAGGTTAAAAAAAGAAAGTTGTAGAGCAGGAGGCCGAGAGTGTTTTGCATGATAGATCTGGATTTGTTGGATCTAGTGCTATTGATAAATGAGCCCTAGGATTATTGAGCTAATTGTAATGGTGAAACTCTGTCTAGAATGGGTGTTTGGTGATCCAATAAGGGTGATCCAGCAATAACTAGGTGTGTAGCTGTTAGAGGTCTGGGAACCTGAGTGAGCACGTTTCCCTATTTTGTCCATTTCCCTTGGGTCCTTTACATGTAGAAGCACACTTTGTATGTGGTCTTGGAGTTGTGAGTTCACTGTTGTTAAGGCCATATCTATCCTGTCTCAGACCAATTTGCACATTTTTGTTATCAAGCATATATTTTCCAAATTATCTTAACTGTTGATTGGTTTATCAAGATTAAGAAAACAAGGATGTGTTCTGTGTGTGTTAATTTGGCGGTGACAGTCAGCAATAGTTACTCAAGAGGCTGTACATAGTGTCTTTTGTCTTAAGAATGAATTTAAGAACACTGATAGCAGAATATAATAGGTAATGTTTAGTGATGGGCGAATAGTGACATATTCTGGTTTGGATTACTTGTCTTGAATATATCTTACTATTTGCGTAGTCATCATGAATAATGAATATAATGCAGTCTAGCAATCCATTAGCGGGTTCACCATTGGTCACACTTGGCACCATGGAAACCCGGCTGTGAACCACACTGCTTCTCACAGGCGAGTCCTCCACTTCCCTTAGTGTGTCCTAGGAGCTGCAGGGATCATTCTTGTTTTTCATCACTGCAGTTTCTCAATGTAGCAGAGCCAGAATCGTCATGGGACATCATGTGTATTATATCATGATTTTTGGGTTAATAAATTAGTGAAAGAGGTTGTGGGTTTTTTATTATTATTATTATTATTTAAAATAAAGTATTTTTATGTGTTTGTGTTTTTTTTTTCTTTTTACTTACAGGGTTGGTAATGGTTGGGTCTCATAGACACCTCTCAATTACCAACGCAGGGCTTGATGGCAGCTGTGATTTTTGACAAATTACAGACATCAACCCCATATATTACCCCAATTTCCACCGCACCAGGGCAATTAGTATAAGCCGGGTAAAGCACCACAATTGGATGCGCCAATCGTGGGGCAGCTGTAGGCCCTTCCTAGCTTGAAAATACCAGTT
Source organism: Anomaloglossus baeobatrachus (assembly GCF_048569485.1). Lineage (NCBI taxonomy): Eukaryota > Metazoa > Chordata > Amphibia > Anura > Aromobatidae > Anomaloglossus > Anomaloglossus baeobatrachus. The sequence continues at coordinate 333,838,871 of NC_134358.1, forward strand.
CCCAATTGTCTCCTTTACCTGCGCTGGTTATCACAAATAAGCTGGGGACCGTACGTCTTTTGCTGCCAATCACAGTAATGCCAGTAGCAAAGATGGCTAAAGCATTATTGTGAATGGCAGACATTCCTGCATGTTTTATGGCTGAATATCAAACATTTGGGGAGGAGACTCGAAACTTACAAAGTGTCAACTGTCAATTGTCAACATGTAACGAATATCCCGAATACCTTAATATTCGTGCGAGTAACAACTAGCATCAAATATATCCACTCATAACTAGTAATGATAAGTGATGGGCGGACCCGGACTGTAAAAGTCCAGATCCGCCCAGTTTCAAAGTTACCTGGGTGGCGGGCCCAGGTGTTTGATCCGGATCTGGCACTCGAGAAATAAAAAATAAAAATAAAGAAAGTAAGAATGAAGAAAGAGTTTCATACGTAACGAGGCCCCGGCACGGCTGTACGCTGCTCCCGCTCGGCTGTCACACTGCTCCTGCTGCCTCCCTGGGCCGCTCATCATTGCTCATTTCATATGCACTGCTTTCCCTGCCTACCGGCTGGCCTGTCCTCTCTGGTTGGTTGCAGTCAGACACACCCCCAGCCTGTGTTACAGTCTCTGCCCTGCAACCAGTCATCACTCATCGCGGCTCATTCATTCTCTGGAGCTCACAGTGGGCAGTCAAGCTCTATGGCCGCTCACTGTGATATGTAGCAGAATCGCCGTGGGACCACGTGTGGATTACGTTGGGTCTGCAGGTGTGTTTAAGGGGTTAATAAAGTGGTGAAAGAGGGTATTTTTGTATTTTATTCCAAATAAAGGATTTTTTTGGTGTCTGTGTTTATTTTACTTTCACTTACAGATTAGTGATGGGGTGTCTCAGACACCTGTGCTATCACTAATCTAGGGTTTAGTATCAGCTGTGGGCTGTTATTAACCCTCTATTATCCCGATTGCCACCGCACCAGGTCAATGGAAAGAACTGGGTACAGCACTGGGCTTGTCACAGATAACTGATGCGACAATCCTTGGCGGCTGCAGGTTGCTATTTTTAGGCTGGGTTATGGCCAATAACCATGGCCATCCCTAGTCTGAGAATACCAGCCCCCAGCTGTTGGGCTTTATCTTGACTGGGTATCAAAATTGGAGGGGACCGCACGCTGTTTTTTAATCATTTATTTAAAAAAAAGCCGCATGCGGTTCCTCTTATTTTGATACGCAGCCAAGATAAGCTGATGACTGGGGGCTGCAGCCTGTTGCTGTGGGCTTTATCTGTGTTGGTGTCATGATATGGGGGACCCTATGCCAATTTTTTAATTGATGTATTTATGTATTTTTACTGTACGGGTAGAGTCACAACGTACAACTCACACGAGTGCAGTGAGAAAATCTCGCATTGCACTCGACCCCATATAAGAAAATGCTGCAGCTCACATCTGCAAGTTTTTCCTCAGCCCTAATCGGACTGAGGAAAAAAATTGCAGCATACTGCGATTGTCTGCGAATCTCCTATCACTCGCACCCATACAAGTCTATGAGTGCAAGAGAAATATCAGACTGCTCTCGGATGTTATCCAAGTGTAGTGCGATATACAAACAGGCTGAAAATGAAGGAGATGAGAGGATTATTCCACATTTACATGACACTCGGACCACGCTCACAGGAGAGCCTGAGCTGAGGGTCATTAGCATATCGCATCCAATGTGACCCGGCCTATGATATAGATGAGCATAGTGCCTGTGAATGGAAACAGTCAGCTGACACATAGACTCAAAAAACATAACTATACAATAGGATAAAGAGTTGCACACAAGTCACAATGTATATAGGAACGATGAAAAGCAAAACTGCTATGGGAATACTAGACTGAAAAAATACAATGAACTATTTGAAAAAGTGAAAAAACATGAAAAATGAAATATGCATAAGTGCTATGAATAATAGGAATATAAGAGATGTTTAGCCATTGTATTGATCAATGCAAAAGAGCCCCAAAACTAACGCGAAGGTAATCTCTATTTTTGGGATCCCTAGCCTATATTTAACCTCACCTGCAGTTAAAAAACTTGCTCTGTATGGGAAGCAAAGGACCAAGCTATATATGTGAAGTGAAACAAATGTTTGTGGTTGGGCAGGGTTCTCAGACAAAAAGTGCATACTAACTAAAGAATGTATGTCTGGAACACCAATGGTGTGAACATGGTGCAAGACTCAAAAAACATAACTATACAATAGGATAAAGAGTTGCACACAAGTCACAATGCATATGGAAATGATTTGGTCCTTTGCTTCCCTTACAGAGCAAATTTTTTAACTGCAGGTTACATATAGGCTAGGGACCCCAAAAATAGAGATTACCTTGGCGTTGGTTTGGGGCTCTTTTGCATTGATCAATACAATATCTAAACATCTCTTATATTCCTATTATTCATAGCAGTTATGCATATTTAATTTTTCATGTTTTTTCACTTTTTCAGATAGTTCACTGTATTTTTCAGTCTAGTATTCCCATAGCAGTTTTGCTTTTCATTATTCCGATATACATTGTGACTTGTGTGCAACTCTTTATCCTATTGTATAGCTGACACATAGAAACACTGCTACTCAGTGTGGGGGCGCGGCTGACTGCAACCAATCATAGGCATCGGTGGGCGAGGAAAGCAGTGCATATTCAATGAAGGTGCTCCAGAAGTGAATGCGCAACCTGGAAGCAGCTTGCCGCCATGACAGTTACTTGGTGAGTATACCGCACACGCTCCTATATCCTTATCCCTTCAACAAACATTTTTAATCTCCAGTGTCTCATCCCCAAAGACTTATATGGGGACCGGATTCCAGATTGGAACCGGGTTTAAAAAAAAAGATAACAGGGACCCACTGGTCCCGGCTTTCTGCGAGTCCGCCCATCTCTAGTAATGATCCCATTTATGTGAGAAGGTAACTTAATCTTTAAATTAACTCTCAGAACAAAGTTTCAATGTGAATGCAAGAGTTTCATTAATGTAAAATTTTAGCAAAAAAAGATTCACCGCAATCTAAGATTTCCTCCTTCATAGGTTTTTCAAGAGGGTGAAATAATCAAACTAAGGATTTGTAGTTAACATCTTTAGGTTCTTTTTTTATCCTACAAAAAAACTCTGAAATCTAGAAATCCATAAAAAAAATTCAAATTGTATTCAATGATAATTAACAGCGACATTATAATGAGGGAAACCAGTGAGGCAGTCATATTCATGATAAAGAGAGGTGGTATTGTGGAAAAAACGTATTGCACTGTCCCAATGTAATTCCAAGCTCCAAGGGTAAGGACGGCTTAATGCATACTAAAAAAAAATTGAAGATACATGCTACCATACATCCAAACAGTGTAAGGCACATGTGCCGCCCCCGTGCCAGCAGCTGAGCTGCTCGGATCTGGGTTCTCAGTGACTCGAAGGTCTCCGGACTCAGGGGTCGTGCAGCCACTCAAATGAAGGGGGTTAATTACAAGGGATTTTATAGAGTTCGTGACGCCACCTGTGGTATGTGGTAATTAAGAGTACCATCGCTGCAGTTGGGAGTACCCGGGGATGATGGAATGGGGCAGCCAGGTGTTGTGACCCTACACGGGTAGGGGGATACCCCGGAGCTCGGTGATCGAAGAGGAGTGCCATTGGATGCAAGGGGGTCACTGTGGTACTCACTCAGTCCATTAATCTGACACCGACAACTGGTCAAACAAGTCTCTGGACACCGCTGCCGCTGTGGGAAGCTTAGTTCGGGTTCCGTCCCCAATGGTGCTGCCTGGTGATCTGTGACCTACCTCCTGGCACTAAGTTTACTTCTTTGGGGGTCCCGGTAGTGTGAAACTTGCCAGGTCCCGCTTCCCCACTATGGCTAAGTGTGGGAGCTTGCTCTCAGGGATCACGCTTGGGATTTTCTGGACCGTTTTGAATTGGAAAGTCCTATCCCCCTCGTTGTGCTAATGCCCCGATTTTGGAGCAGGTGGGAATGGATCTTGAAGACTCCGTCCTCCTCGGGTAAATTATCGGGTTGCCTGAAGCTACTCCCTGACCTAGGGTCTACGTACACCGTCGTGCCTTGGTCCCAGCCCGGTGATGGTGCAAGGCCACCGGCTGTCCTCCTCGACATATCCGTGCCTCTTGCCATGATCCCCTATGACTGGGGGTCCAGCTCCTCTAGGCCCAGACCACCGTCTGCCACCTAGATTGCTTCCCAGGAGCCCCATTCCTAACCTCCTCTCACTTTCACTTCTCAGACCCCACTATCTCTTCTTGACACTCCTGACCTCCCCTCTCCAACCCCCCTGGTGGGCGACTCTATTCCACTCAATCCGTCTACTGCTGTGTTTGGTGGGTGTGGTGCAGGATGTATCTAGGATTTGATTAGCTGATGTAGGCAACACCATGTAGTTAGGGACCCTATACCAAGAAGGAGGTGGATACTGCATGGGAGAACAGATTGTACAATACCCTGTGACGACCCAATAGTCCAGGGGCGTCACATTCCCCCTTGGTTAAACGTAGCTCGTCCTCGAGCTACAGGACATCAAAGGTTTATTTATTTTTTTTCAAAACTGTTGAAAAAGAAAAAGAAGAACATTTCTATTTACAGGTTTCATTCCATATTAGGGAGGCTTTGCACTTCAACGCTACAGTAACTTTTGAGTTCATCAAATCAACAATAGAACGCTACGGGTTACGTTAGTAGCGGAGGCTCAACCTGCTTCGTTGCAGCCTCTTCCTGCGAAAGTCCAGTCCCAATGTCCCGGATCCCATTAACCTGCGACCCAAACAACCTGACCCGCTGCATACCTATTCGTGGGTCCGTGACCAGGTTAAGGTCTCGGGTGTTGCAAAAGACGACTCTGGTGGGAACAGGAGGTGCAACTATTTACAATACACAAGTCTGTGTTAGTCACAACCAGTCCAATGACCATGGTCCATTTTTACTATTAAACATTGGTGCATAATATGAATAATAAGGTCCATGCACCTGGTGCACACACTATATCAACTTCTTCTTAATCAGGTGACTTTCTCTATTGATTTAAACCTGGTTGATTAAAACTCTGTTGTCTCATAACATTACTCTATATGGAAAATAGCAAACTGTAAAACAATAAACGAAAACACAGATCCTAACTATAATTTTAATTAGCCTTGTACCGCTACCATCATCGCTGATACCTGGCTGCAGAGGCCGGCATGACTTTTCCATCAATCATAACATGCCGCTTTACCTCCAGGGCATACCAACCCCACTCTTTCAACTCCTCTTCGTTAGTGTGGGCAGCATTCTCCCATCGTCGCTGATCTTAGGTTGTCATCTATTGGTATATTTTCTACTGGTGTCGTTCCCAGTAGGGGGCGTCAGCGTCCAGCCTCGGCTCCCTAGCTGGCATAGGTTTTAGCTGTGCTTTTGCGGTCCCAACAGCCGTTGGGATGCCGCACGGTGGCGGAACCGGAAGCTCCTCAGGTTCCACCTCCGCCATTGTGAATAAAGAAACTGACTGCTCCACAGCCGGGGTTGCAGAGTCCGGGTGCTCCGCCTCTAAGGACAGGCCCGGTGATGCGGCCGGGTCTGGTCGAGCCGGTGTCGGGGTGACCGCTGTCGTGACCTGGTCAGGTGACGGAATCTGGGGCTCTGCAGCTAATTCTTCACAAACGGGGGCTGAAGGTTCTGCTGCCATGATGGGAGCAGGCAGCTCAGCGTCCGTCGAGGACGGGGTTGGTGGCAGCGGAGTGCTTGCCAGGACCAGAGGCAGTCCGGATCCCACAGCTGCATTGGCTGGATTAGTGTAATCAACAGGGACTGGGCAACCGCTTAACCTCTCTTCACGTGAGATTTCGATCTCACGGGCTCGCACCACCACCGCCATGCTCCTCATCTCTTCCGTCCAGTGATCCAGTATGAACAGGAACTGTGTTCGCATCCTTCTGAAAAGCTGCTCCGTCTCTTCCTCAATCCAGGTCGTGGTCCCAGGAACAGCACGCTCCGGTGACCAGCTCCGCTCAACCGCCATCTTTCCTCTGCGGGGTCCAGGAACGTTATGGCAGAGTCCAGGTGTCCCTGCTTCCCTTCCACTGCTACATGCCATCACGCTCTCTCGGTTTTCGCCCACCACTCACTTTGGTGCTGTGGCCCTCTGGGAACTTTTGGTTCCGGGCCGCCTCTCAGGACGAAGGGTGGGGCTTCGGCTTTGCGCGCTTTTGATGGAGAAGACAGCGTTTTGGCGCCAAAAGATGGCGGAAGATGGAAGAAATGTCAGGAAATGGGAATTTTGACTCGTGGTTTTGACTTCTAAGGCGTACGTCACCCAGGTAAGTGGGTCCTGCTTGAATCCTGTTCGTGACGCCAGGAATTTGAGGTGTGCCGCCCCCGTGCCAGCAGCCGAGCTGCTCAGATCCGGGTTCTCAGTGGCTCGAGAGTCTCCAGACCTGGGGGTTGTGCGGCCACTCAAATGAAGGGGGTTATTTACAAGGGATTTTATAGAGTTCGTGATGCCACCCGTGGTATGTGGTAATTAAGAGTATCATCGCTGCAGTTGGGAGTAACCGGGGATGATGGAATGGGGCAGCCAGGTGTTGTGACCCTACATGGGTAGGGGGATACCCCGGAGCTCAGTGATCGAAGAGGAGTGCCATTGGATGCAAGGGGGTCACTGTGGTACTCACTCAGTCCATTAATCTGACACCGACAACTGGTCAAACAAGTCTCTGGACACCGCTGCCGCTGTGGGAAGCTTAGTTCGGGTCCCGTCCCCAATGGTGCTGCCTGGTGATCCGTGACCTGCCTCCTGGCACTAAGTTTACTTCTTTGGGGGTCCCGGTAGTGTGAAACTTGCCAGGTCCCGCTTCCCCACTATGGCTAAGTGTGGGAGCTTGCTCTCAGGGCTCACGCTTGGGATTTTCTGGACCGTTTTGAATTGGAAAGTCCTATCCCCCTCGTTGCGCTAATGCCCCGAATTTGGAGCGGGTGGGAATAGAAGACTCTGTCATCCTCGGGTAAATTATCGTGTTGCATGAAGCTAAACCCCGACCCAGGGTCCACGTACCCCGTCGTGCCTTGGTCCCAGCCTGATGATGGTGCAAGGCCGTCTGCTGTCCTCCTCAACAGATCCGTGCCCCTTGCCACGATCCCCTGCGACCGGGAGTCCAGCTCCTCTAGGCCCAGACCACCGTCTGCCACCTAGATTGCTTCTCAGGAGCCCCGCTCTTGACCTTGTGTGGTCTCTGTTATTACCCCCGTTACATCTCCCAGGCACAGCCCTACCTGCGGAGGGTCTAACACCATTGCTGCAATCACCACCAGCTCTGGGAGTACCCACATTTGGCAACGGCGGTTCTCCATCCTTAATCGCAACCCGTAGGTGGTGTCACATGACAATAACTTTTAAAACCTGAACCTTACAGGGGCAAATAAACAGCAGGTACTTATATCTGAGCTAAGTGTGTTTATATCTAATATATACCACCATATATTTAATGTATTAGTGACGTAAATGTTCAGTATATGTGTGCTGTATATGCCCAGTGTGTGAGGTGTGAGTGCTTTGTACGGCATGTGTGATTGCTGTATACCATGTGTGAGTGCTGTATACGGTATGTGAGTGATGTATACTGGGTGTGAGTGCTGGTTACGGCGTGTGAATACTGTATACCGTGTGTGAGTGCTGTATACTGTGTGTGAGTGCTGTTTACGGCGTTGGAATGCTGTATACCTTGTGTGAGTGCAGTATAGTGTGTGTGAGTGCTGTATGCCATGTGTAAGTGCTGTGTACGGCATGTGACTGCTATGTATGGCATGTGACTGCTATGTACGGTATGTGAATGCTGTATTCCGTGTGTGAGTGCTGTATACCGTGTGTGAGTGCTGTATACCATGTGTGAGTGCTGTGTACGGCATGTGAGTGCTATGTACAGCGTGTGAGTGCTGTATACCGTGTGTGAGTGCTGAGTATAACGTGTGAGTGCTGTATACAGCGTGTCGCATGTGTGAGTTCTGTATACAAGGTGTGACTGTGTACGGCGTGTGAGTGCTGTGTACGGCGCGTGATTGCTGTGTATGGTGTGTGTGATTGATCTCTACAGTATACAGTATGTCCAATGTATGTGTACTGTATATAGCCAGTGTGTGTTGTGTGCGGTATACAATATGACCAGTGTGTCAAGACTGTGTGGAGTATACGCCCATTGTGTGAGTACAATGTGCGGTTTACAGCCAGTGTGTTGGAGCTGTGTGTTGTATACTGCCAGTGTGTCGGAGTTGTGTGTGGTAAACGGTCAGTGTATCGTGGCTATCTGAAAATAAGATGGCAGATAAAAATATAATAAATATGTCAGGGAAAACCTGATGCAAAAGTATATGTTGACATAATGCCCTTGGAAAAAGCCATGGCGAAACGCGTCAGGGTGTCTCATTGGTAAGGCTTTATTAATATGTAGCAGTGTGATACAATTGTTTATTGGTATTTTGCAGCTTAGTTACTTTTGCATCAGGTTTTGCCTGACATATTTATATTTTTATCTGCCATCTTATTTTAGTCTTACATTGTTTCACACTGCTACCATATTATGCCTATGTCATCTCACTATGTAGGTTTCACCATTCATTTTTTTGCCACAGTTAATACCTGATATGTATATTATCCTCATTGTGGGGTGATTGTGAATTTTTTGCACACTGTCAGATTTCATATAAATAATTACCTATCATGGTTTAAAATTTACGCTGGCAGCTGTGCCATCAGTGACTATCAGTTTTTTATATGTGCCACATATTCATTCCTACATTTTAAATGCTGTGTATTTGTGTATTTTTCATATTTTTTTGTAATAAAGATTTATTTTGATTTAAATCATTTGGATTTTCTTCTGGGTAGTTTTGTAGGTATTAATTTTCCACTGAGCAACTACCTGGTTGTTCTTTTTGCTGTTATGGTCTCTTTCTTTGATTGGTGGTCAAAATTGTAGGTTTTCTGCTAATGAATACGCAGCATCAGAGGATGATCTCACTCACCTCTCCACTGCCATCGCCGTCCGGCACTGGATTTCGGCTCAGGCTCAGTGCACATGACCCAGGAGTTTTTTTCATGCGCACTACTTCAGTTTGAAGTCAGGACGAATACACACCGCTTCATAGTGCGCATGACCGAAACTTCAGGGTCATGCGCACTGAGCCGAAATCCAGCATCAGGCGGTGATGGCAGCATCGCATACAATAAAACATCTTTAGAAATACTTTTTCTAAAGATTTCTTTATCTATGCTAGTGTATACAGAGACGGTTAGGTAGGGATTAGCAATATGCACCCAGAATTGCTCGTGGTCCTGGGTGCATTTAGCACCTGACAGGTTCCCTGTAAATGTCGACGACAGCAGCAGACGGCCAGAGTGCTCAATTCCAGATTTGCTCTGTCTTCTGATAGTGGCCGTGGCTGGGTATTGCCCATCTGCTCCCATGCTAATCAATGAGGCGGATGTGCAGTACCCGGCATACTTGTGCTCACATAACCCTCCACTCTTGCCACTGGCATGGTAGAATCCTAAAAGTGTGCAGAGCATGCGTTGTGAGAATTCAGAAGCCTGCAGTCACCTAGAGTGACTGCAGAGTTTCATCATAAAAAATTAAAATTAAGGTTTGTAGCCAGGGGTGGGATTCAAATTTTTAACAAGATTATCTGTAAACCCCGCCCATTTGAAAACCACACCCATTCTGTAACCACACCCATTTTGTTAGCAACACCAATTTTCACGCACTCTCCTCAACCAAAAAATATAAGTAATTTAAAGTATAATCTCCTTCCCCTCCTATACCTTCACTCTCCTGTCCAGCACCAGTTGTTCCAGTCACTGTCAGTCATATTGTATTAAATGATTTTTCTATAGTTTTTAAAAATTATTACTAAAGGAGCCCTGCTAAAATTGGAACGGACGACCTTCCCCATACAGATCTCATCCCATGTGGTCTCTTTCCCCTGTAGATCCCATCCCATTATGGCCTCTTTCCCCCTGCAGATCCCATCCCATTATGGCCTCTTTCCCCTTACAGATCCCATCCCATTATGGCCTCTTTCCCCCTGCAGATCCCATCCCATTATGGCCTCTTTCCCCCTGCAGATCCATTCCCATTATGGCCTCTTTCCTGCTGCAGTTCCCAACGCATTATGGCCTCTTTCCCCCTGCAGATCCCATCCCATTATGGCCTATTTCCCCCTGCAGATCCCATCCCATTATAGCCTCTTTCCCCTGCAGATCCCATCCCATTATGGCCACTTTCCCCTGCAGATCCCATCCCATTATGGCCTCTTTCCCCCTGTAGATCCCATCCCATTATGGCCTCTTTCCCCTGCAGATCCCATCCCATTATGGCCTCTTTCCCCCTGCAGATCCCATCCCATTATGGCCTCTTTCCCCCTGCAGATCCCATCCCATTATGGCCTTTTTCCCCCTGCAGATCCCATCCCAATATGGCCTCTTTCCCCCTGCAGATCCCATGCCATTATGGCCTTTTTTGCCCTGCAGATCCCATCCCATTATGGCCTCTTTCCCCCTGCAGATCCCATCCCATTATGTCCTCTTTTCCTATGCAGATCCCATCCCATTATGGCCTCTTTCCCCCTGCAGATCCCATCCCATTATGGCCTCTTTCCCTCTGCAAATCCCATCCCATTATGGCCTCTTTCCCCCAGCAGATCCCATCCCATTATGGCCTCTTTCCCCCAGCAGATCCCATCCCATTATGGCCTCTTTCCCCCTGCAGATCCCATCCTATTATGGCCTCTTTCCCCTGCAAATCCCATCCCATTATGGCCTCTTTCCCCAGCAGATCCCATCCCATTATGGCCTCTTTCCCCTGCAGATCCCATCCCATATGGCTCCTTTTCCCATATAGCTCCCATCTTATGTGGCCCCTCTCCCCATATACAGTAGCTCCCATCTTATGTGGCCTCTCCCCATATAGCCACATATAGCTCCCATCTTATATGGCCTCCTCTCCCCATATAGCCACATATAGCTCCCATCTTATGTGGCCTCTACCCATATAGCCACATATAGCTCCCATCTTATATGGCCTCCTCTCCCCATATAGCCACATATATCTGCCATCTTATATGGGCTCCTCTCCCCATATAGCCACATATAGCTCCCATCTTATATGGCCTCCTCTCCCCATATAGCCACATATAGCTGCCATCTTAATGCGGCTCCTCTCCCTGCTCCCTACATCTTCGGCTCACTGAGCGCTCACCTGCTCCAAGCACCAGCAGCCTCTCCTCTGTCTTCCGTCCTCCACGGCTCTCTGCACACACTGATGCTGACAGACGGCAGGAGGAGGAACTACCTCCCCACACTGCCGTGACCTCTGTGCAGCATCAGCGCATCGCTGCACGCCGGGTCAGGGAGCAGACAGGCTCCACTGAACCCAGAAGTGCGGCACGGAGGTACAGGGATTCATTTGTGTTAGAGTCTTAAAGACACTAACACAAATGAAAACAGGGAACCGGATCGCCAGAGCTGTTTCTTGTCGGTTCTGGGAACCGGCTGCTTTGTTAACAAACGGTTCTCCAGAACCGGACAGAACCGGATGAATCCCACCCCTGTTTGTAGCCCAATCCTAACAGCGTATAATATACTCACTGTGAGGATTCAGCTCCGCTCGCTGTTTCCTGCGTCATCACATGGCCGCTCCACTCATATGCAAGTCTCATATTTAGGCATGTGACAATTCGCTTTTCTTTCTACTTCTGTTTTTCAGTGAACATTAAGAGTTAGTGAAATGCCCACGCCGGGGCTTGCAAAACGCACGGTCACCGGGCCGGTGGTATTCGGGGTCAGGCTGTGAGTGGCCCGACCCGGCTTCCGTGAACCCAGCGGGTTTCAATAAAAGGAAAGTCCGACCGTCAGTCCGGTGTTACAAAAGGGATGGAAGGAGGGTAACGGGGTTCCTGGAGAGCTTGCCATCACTCTCCCCCAGGAAACGGTTCAACGGGGACGGGGGATGCTAGCAGCGCCACCCATGGTTTGCGGCCAGGTATTCAGCCGCCACTGCGCAGTCTCTCTCCGGGGCAGGTGTTACGGGCAGCCGGATGGAATCTGCAAAAGCTATTAACTCCTTCCTGCCAGTGTAATGTGAGTGTGTGTTGTGGGGACTCTTTTCCTCCTGCCCGGGAAAAATGGAGTAACATTTAATACCCTGTAACGACCCGTTTACAGGAGCGTTACACTCCTCCAGACCAAAAACGCAACACTCCGGGGTTGCGACAACAAACAACACTGCAAAAAAAAACCCTTTTCATAGATAAACAAATTAACATGTCCCTTTTACCGGGACCCAATAAAGGATAGGAAGAAGTAGGAGGAAAAAGAAGAAGAAAGAGAAGAAAAGCATGGAAAAAGAAACATTTGCATATGTCAAAACATTTAAACTTTCGGGAACAGGCCTCCTAACGACGCTCCAGGGCCCTCCAGGTACCCAGGTTTAGGGAGTAAACTCGGTAGTCCAAATCCCGGTACGGGCTGCGGTGCCGGGCTCACCCCTCCGGCCACCACTCGCCAAAGCTCGCACCCGGGCAGTCCATATCATCTCCCCATCTTCTCCTGGGCCTGGGGAGGCAGGGTTCCTGGCTCCTAGCAAGTGTCCAATAAAGGGGCGGGCACGGATTTTCATGCCCCGCTGCAGCCCCACCCACGAAGGGCAGGCAAGTCCAGTCCTTGTTGGTACACATGGCGCCCATCCCATTCTCAATGGACGCCATTGTACAGTCCAAGTCCATTTGTCGCATACCCGCAGCCGCGGGCACCAAAATAAATGTTAGACAATCCAATTTTGCAGATGGTAAACACAAGGCACGCGTCACCCGGCGTTACCGGGTCTTGTCCGGACCCTGCTTGCAGCGCCAAGTTGAAACGCCCGCGCCAAGTTGAAACGACCCGTTTACAGGGGCATTACATTAGGAAGAGCAGCTTGTCTGCACCTGACTAAATGAGCAAATCATATATGAATGAGCGGTCACATGATGACTACCAAAACTGCGGGGTGGGTGGGGGGGCCAAACAGGATTCTTGCCCCAGGTGCCAGAAAGGCTAGGTACACCTCTGGGGCACCTAAAAGGTTACTGTATAATGACTGGCTCATTCATCTTTATATGAAATCCATACTTTATCATAACAATGACCGGACCAGATACTATAAGCACATTTTACCTTTTGTGTTCCCCTATCTCCCCATAGATTATAAGCTTTCTAGCAGGGCCCTCATTCCTATTGTAGATGCTGAACTATGTGTTACTTTGTTTTGTTTTTGTCTATACAAACCCCCACCTGATTGTAAAGTGCTGCGGTATATGATGGCGCTATAAAAATAAACTTAATAATAATAGTTATTATTATTATTATTATTCCCCAAAACAAAACCTGAAAGAGCAAATGATTAAAGAAATAAAGACAAAAGACACCCTCATTCACCAATTCATTTTCCTGCAAAAAGACCTAAACCACAGTTCGACCTAATCCAAAGTGAGTCCCACGACACATCGTTCCTCATTGGCAGGGAGAGCAGTCACTGCAGACTCACACACTGATGTACAGGCTATTTATCTATCTATCTAACTATCTATCCATTATCTATCTATCCCTCTATCTATCTATCCATTATCTATCTATCTATCCCTCTATCTATCTATCCATCTATCTATCCATCTATCTAGCTAGCCATTATCTATCTATCCATCTATCCATCTCTCTATCTATCTATCTATTCATTATTTATCTATCCATTATCTATCCCTCTGTCTATCTATCTATCTATCTATCTATCTATCTATCTATCTATATAGACAGTGCCTACAAGTAGTATTCAACCCCCTGCAGATTTAGCAGGTTTACACATTCAGAATTAACTTGGCATTGTGACATTTGGACTGTAGATCAGTGTGAAATGCACTGCAGCGAAAAAGAATGTTATTTCTTTTTATTTATTTTTTTTTTTTTAAATTGTGAAAAGTTTATTCAGAGGGTCATTTATTATTCAACCCCTCAATCCACCAGAATTCTGTTTGGTTCCCCTAAAGTATTAAGAAGTATTTCAGGCACAAAGAACAATGAGCTTCACATGTTTGGATTAATTATCTCTTTTTCCAGCCTTTTCTGACTAATTAAGACCCTCCCCAAACTTGTGAACAGCACTCATACTTGGTCAACATGGGAAAGACAAAGGAGCATTCCAAGACCATCAGAGACAAGATCGTGGAGGGTCACAAGGCTGGCAAGGGGTACAAAACCCATTCCAAGGAGTTGGGCTTACCTGTCTCCACTGTTGGGAGCATCATCCGGAAGTAGAAGGCTTATGGAACTACTGTTAGCCTTCCACGGCCTGGACAGCCTTTGAAAGTTTCCACCCGTGCCGAAACCAGGCTTGTCCGAAGAGTCAAGGCTAACCCAAGGACAACAAGGAAGGAGCTCCGGGAAGATCTCATGGCAGTGGGGACATTGGTTTCAATCAATACCATAAGTAACGTATTCCACCGCAATGGTCTCCGTTCCAGACGAGCCCGTAAGGTACCTTTACTTTCAAAGCGTCATGTCAAGGCTCGTCTACAGTTTGCTCATGATCATTTGGAGGACTCTGAGACAGACTGGTTCAAGGTTCTCTGGTCTGATGCGACCAAGATCGAGATCTTTGGTGCCAACCACACACGTGACATTTGGAGACTGGATGGCACTGCATACGACCCCAAGAATACCATCCCTACAGTCAAGCATGGTAGTGGCAGCATCATGCTGTGGGGCTGTTTCTCAGCCAAGGGGCCTAGCCATCTGGTCCGCATCCATGGGAAGATGGATAGCATGGCCTACATGGAGATTTTGGCCAAGAACCTCCGCTCCTCCATCAAGGGTCTTAAGATGGGTCGTCATTTCATCTTCCAACAAGACAACGACCCAAAGCACACAGCCAAGAAAACCAAGGCCTGGTTCAAGAGGGATAAAATCAAGATGTTGCAGTGGCCTAGTCAGTCTCCTGACCTTAACCCAATTGAAAACTTGTGGAAGGAGCTCAAGATTAAAGTCCACATGAGACACCCAAAGAACCTAGATAACTTGGAGAAGATCTGCATGGAGGAGTGGGCCAAGATAACTCCAGAGACCTGTGCCGGCCTGATCAGGTCTTATAAAAGACGATTATTAGCTGTAATTGCAAACAAGGGTTATTCCACAAAATATTAAACCTAGGGGTTGAATAATAATTGACCCACACTTTTATGTTGAAAATGTATTAAAATTTAACTGAGCAACATAACTTGTTGGTTTGTAAGATTTATGCATCTGTTAATAAATCCTGCTCTTGTTTGAAGTTTGCAGGCTCTAACTTATTTGCATCTTATCAAACCTGCTAAATCTGCAGGGGGTTGAAGACTACTTGTAGGCACTGTATATATCTGTATCTATCCATCTATCTATCCATCTATCTTATAAATCAAATCAAATCAAATAGGCTTTATTGGCAGGACCAAAAAACTATTAGCATTGCCAAAGCAAAAAAAGAAGTGTGAAAGGGGAGTGGGTTAGGGCTGTGGCGATGGGGTGTTGAGGCCACAATTTAGGGAGTGATGGCCCATTTGGAGGTCTTTAGTACCCCTCATCTTATGACAAGTGGAGACATATTGGGCGGCGATCTCCACCATTGATTCCTCTTCCCCCAGTAGGATGCGGAGTTTCCTCTCCTCGTCCATGGATGGAAAGTCCGGGGTATGAGCGGCAAGTTTCTGGAAGTGGGAGGCCCTCACTGCAAAGTATTTGTCACAGTGCAGCAGGAAGTGCGCCTCGTCCTCCAGGGCCCCCTGCTGGCAGTGCTGGCACAGTCTGTTCTCCCGCGGCTTGTATGTCTGTCGGTGCCGCCCTGTTTCCACCTCTAGGCTGTGGGCACTCAGTCTGTACAGGCTAAGTGTCTGCCTCTCTTTGGGGTGGCATAACCTTTGCAGATATGGGGCCAGAGTGTAGTCCCTCCGCAGTGACCGGTAGATGGTGAGTTTTTGGGAGTTCTCTAATTCACTCTTCCAGACCTCTATGTATTGCATCTTGCAGCTCTCTGAGATCTCTTTTATTTGGCCTTTTGTCAGGGTGTGTTGCTGACTTTGGCTGTACTGGCTGCTGGGGTTCCTGGCTTGCTCTGGGCTCCGGCTCAGCTGGGCTTTATGATGGTAGGAGCTGGGGTTGCTGTTCTGTATGTGTGCCTGGTGTGATAGTGCCCACTTGTGTATACTGAGCCATAAAGGGAATCGGCCCAGCTCTGCCCGACAGGCTATGTTTGAGGTGCTGCGATGGACTTGGAGGAGATATTTGCAGAACTCCAGATGGAAGACTTCAGTTGGACTGGAATCCCACTTTGTTTGGTCTGGATAGGTCACTGGGCTCCATACCTCGCTGCCATACAGCAGTATAGGGGTGATGACGCTGTCGAATATCTTGAGCCAGACTCTCACCGGTGGTTTGAGGTGGTACAGTTGTCTTCTGATAGCATAAAAGGTTCCGCATGCTTTCCCTTTCAGGGTCTCTGCTGCTTGCTTAAGGCTCCCAGTTTGGCTTAGCTCCAGTCCGAGGTAGGTATAGCTGCTGGTCTTCTCCAGCGTGGTGCCATTTAGTGTGAGGGAGTAGAGGTTTCGTTATACTTCCTCTTCTGAAACACCATGACTTTGGTCTTCTTTTGGTTGATGGGCAAAGCCCATGTGGTGCTGAATGTTTCTAGCACAGCCAGACTATCTTTGAGGCCTTATATCTATCTATCTATCTATCTATCTATCTATCTATCTGTCTATTTATCTGTATCTATCCATCTATCCATCTATCCCTCTATCCCTCTATCTATCTATATATCTATCTATCTGTACCGCCTCGTGCTCGGCCGAAGCCGAGCCGCTCGGGTCCGGGCTCGTTCGGTGGCTATCTATCTATCTATCTGTCTATTTATCTGTATCTATCCATCTATCCATCTATCCCTCTATCCCTCTATCTATCTATATATCTATCTATCTGTACCGCCTCGTGCTCGGCCGAAGCCGAGCCGCTCGGGTCCGGGCTCGTTCGGTGGGTGGCTCGAGTGCCTCCGGACCCGGGGGTCATGTCGCTCTGAAGGGAAGCTGGCGCTACGTGAAGGAGGGTGATCTTCGGTGGGGAGGTTCACGGCCGGGGCCGTGGTATTTAGGGATTTATGTTCGTGACGCCACCCATGGGTTGTGGTGAGTGTGGACACCACTGCTGCCATTAACTAGGCTCCCGGGGACGGTGTTGTGCAGCCTGGTGATGGCCCCGGGGCCCGGTGGTTGTGAGGTGCGGGTGTGTTAGTGTGGTGCGGTGCGCGGCCCAAGGGCACTGTTGTACTCACTATGACAGATACACCGGAGTCTCTAATAAACCAAAAGGATGGTGGTCGGTGCCCGCAGCCATCTGCATCTGGTCCCCCACCCGGTTCGGTGGTTCCCGCCATTCTCCTGCACCTCGTTTTGTAGATTTCAACTGCCTACGCTTCAGCGACGGCACTCCACTCCCTGGCTTTGTGTGTGTCGGGGAACCCGTTTGCCTGCAGGCGCTGGCTCGTGGGATCTCTCTGCTTGTGTGGTGGCTTTCTATCCCCCTCGGTGGGCTGTTGCCGTCTTTCGGGTCTTGGGACGGGAAAGGACCTAAGGTCCAGACCTCAATCAGTAAATTCGACGTGGTCCAGTGGCTTCTGGACCTCATTCTGGGTCTGAGTACCCCTGGTGCTCCAGTTTCCAGTTGGTTTCCCGGTTCGGTACCGGCGGGCCACTACCCTGTCCTGGTCCCTTATGGTTCCACTAGCCGTCTTCCCGGCTCCTGCAGGCGGCAACCACCATCTGCCTCCTGGCCACAGGGTATCCGAGCTACGACCCAGATCCCTGACAGACGTTCACTCCTTTCCAACTACTCCACTCTCCTCTCCTAACAGATCTGCTCTTCACTCCTCTCCCTCCTAGCGGGGACTCCTCTGTTTTCCCGACTCAAGCCATCCGAACTCCTCGGTGAGCATGGCCAAACACCTGGCTCCGCCCCCTGGTGTGAACGTCAAGACCGAGAGGGGTGACCCAGGGTTTTTTGGGTTGGCTGCTGTTACCTTGTTAGGGGACGGGTGTTTGTGCAAGGGCCTGTCTGTGACTACCTGGCTAGTCCAGGGCGTCACATATCTATCTGTCCATCTATCTTCTATCTATGTATCTATCTATCTATTTATCTATCTATTTCACACAAAAAAGGAAAGACTGGCAGCACTTCTAGTAATGTGAACAGGTGCCTATCTGTTTGTAATGCATAATATTACAATAATATCTCTTTCTTTGTAATATCTGTCTACCTTTTATCATTTTTCTGCCTTAGCACATCTGTTGCACATAAAAACATGTCACACGGACATACTGACGGACGGTACACGGATTTCACACGGATGATGCACACGGACACACAGATGGTTATACGGATGACCATGCAAAACTTGCTTTTATTACACGAATGTCTGAAGGAGCCCTTATTTGTCCTGCATAATAGTAGCATTGTAAATGACAACTCATCAAGAAGAAAATTAAGTCCTCATGCAACTATGTTGATGAAAAAAAATTCTGACTTTTAGGATGCAGCAATACAAGAAAGTAAAAATATCACTGTATCCTGAAGTCAAAAATAGATATTTTTCTGTACTTGCAGTTAATCATAATAACAATGTTGATGTCATGCAACTTTACAAGTCATATAAACAAATGTACGGGCATGCATTGTAGCATTATGTTTATTAGGCTAGGGCTGCACGGCATCTTTGACTGCTACATGGCATCGCTATACAAGGGAATGAGGTCTCAATGTGACACTGACACTATCCCGACCACAACCAGCATGTGGAAAAAAATCCTTTGGAATCTGATTTTTGATACTTGCTTCCAAGGTTATGGGTTGTGTAAGTGCGGCAATGTTACCTCATTCACTTGTATAGCGCTGCAATGTCGCAATGGCACCAGATCAACTTCATCAAAGTCACTGTGTGGACCCAGCCATAAAATGACACTGTTTAATTGATACTTGATTTCTTTCAGGGTATCCACTGAATGCTCAGCACTTGAATCATTATTTTATTAAGGTACGTTATTTTATTAACTACTAACCATTAAATACATTCCTTTTAGCACCTTAAAATTGTGCATTCAACTGTATGCAAGAAAAAAGCATAATGAGAATCAGTGGCAGACTGAAATACTTTGTCACATGTATTACACATTTACAGAGCCGGACAAAGGCTAATATGCAAAAACCCTGGTAGCCCACATGTTATATCTCCCCTCCCTATCCCTCATCGAGGAAATATAACAGTCCACAATGCAAAAACCCACTCCAAATATGTTTCCACACCACAGGTGGATTAAGAGTAGTCAGGGCCTCGGATAGATTGGAGGGAGTAGAGCCACCCCTGCATCCAATGTATCATGTGACATGTCACATAATTCCCTTGAACGAAAACTTGCCCTTATTTGCAGCATTGTAGATATGATAGTACATTACCTAGTATATGATACAATGTACTAATAAACAAGAGGATGCAATATAATACAAAACAGGGCTATAAACAACAAAAGAGAACGCTATGTAATAAGGGACAGTACTATATATAACTACAGGGATACTATATAATAAGGGATGGATCACACAGTCTGCATCTTTTATTAGCCTGTTTAAGCAGGCAGAACCTGGTATTCGAGTGTCAATCAGTAATGGTTTACCACTTGATGTTTGTTTAGTGACACCGATCTGTCCATGTAAAAGTAGAAATCGAAAAGAGTCAGCGGCACTCACCATCCTGGTAAAATCACAGCTACTGCAGTTACCATCATGAGGGGAGGAGTAGTCGTGGTGTGTTTAGAGGCTACCAGGCCACAGTGCAGCCGCTGAGTAACCCGTCACCTCCCAGTCCCTGCATTACTAACAGGATGACTCCCATACAGTCCATTGTCACACTGAAGCAATAAACTGCATGCAGTAGTAGTGTTTTCAAGCAACAGAATTTAACTAGGTTTCTTCTTAATAACATGTACAGCATTCATGTTCTGTACTTCACTTCTGGTCTGCTCAGCGTTTACAACAGTTATCTTCTCAGCTTTCCTTCTCAACTGCTTAGTATCTGCAATATCTATCTTCTTCACTATCTGGGCACCGTTACTAGTCCCATTGGGGTTCCTCAAAGCTCCACCTCATAATTCAATTTGATGGCCAACCACTTTCCTGGCACCTGGGCTTTTGACGACGCCACTAGGCCCCTCATAATCCTGGCTGACATGGCACTGTGCAACCGACTCCACTAGTCCAAGGGTCCTTACCCATGTAGACAGGGGGCCACTGACCTTTAGTACCGCCGGGGACTTCATAGGTTATTCGTATCCAGGAAACAGACACCTTCCCTGCCGTCCGGACTATACCCCGCTTCTGGGGCCACGATTACACGATCCTAAACGTGCAAGTTTCCGTGGGTCTGTATATATAGGGGTAGTAAATTAGGTGCATAATATGGGCAAAATAGAGGTTTGGGCTTCCTCCCTGTAGCTACTGCTGGGGACTCTCCTTCCCTTTTCTCCCTGATACTTTCCCTTTTATAAGCTCACTGTCCTTTTTATAAGCTCTCTCCTCCTCTTCCTTAACCCCCAGGTGCCAGGACTGCCATCCCTAAGTCACACTGCCACCTGTTGGCCTCTTTAACACAATATACCTTCTGCCATCAAATTACACATTAAACAACAGTGTGGTGGCCACTTATGCAGGAGTGGCTGTAGCCCTGACCCCTTACATTTCCCCATTCCTTGAATTAGGCCGTCCCAGCTGACTACACGTGGGGCCGGCAGACATACACTGGACCCAACACATACCCCACTGCTTACCGACCAGCCTCACACAGCTGCTCCAGGGGTCCGGGTCACCGTCTCTGCTGCTGGATCCTGCAAACCAAATACACATCTTATGCAATACATTCCTACAGCTAACATTTACACAGCGGTTCAACAATAAATAACTTTAATTTTCACCATAAACCTTCGGGTGTACCGCCCCGCAAAAACCGCATTCAAACAAAAAAAACGCCAAAAATCAGCCGCGATCGTTTTTCTCAATACGTCCACAGGGGGCAAGTCCGCTTTCACCCTGGGCATCTTCTTTCAATGTTACGTAACAGAACAGGCTACTGTCCAGCTCTATGTCCTCCCCCTCCTTCGAACCTGGCAGTCTTTAGGAACAATCATGGGGAGAAGATGGGGAACAAAACTGGGGAAAACGTCTCCAAGTCCACCTTTACAGCCATCCGTCCGCTCACTCTTGACTGCCTAGATGAACATTTACACAGCCATTGGGCCCCTGTGTGACGCTAAGTACAGTGGCAGCAGCCGACACATCCCCCACTGCCATGCGTCCATTCGTGAAAGAGCCGGAATCTTTGCTGTCGTGGACCGCTGTGGTGTCACCTCGGCCGCCGCTTTTGGCTCCCGAGCAGAGCTGCCCATCACCACTTGGGCAGCCACCGCAAACTACCCCCATGGTCCTTTTTCCTTGATGAAATGGAGACGGCTACTCATCTGCACTGTTCAAGGGCCTGGCATTTAAATAAAATTTATCTCGGGTACCTTCCTCAAACACAAACACGTACCCGCGTCCGCAGTCCATATATATAATATGCCCATGGGTGAATTGGGCTGCCGCAGCCCCACTACTGGGCATCGCCAGCTGGGCCCGTTTTTGACGTTCCTGGGCCTTACCCTGACTAACCTACTGCACCCAGTCCTCACCGTCTCCTGCATCCAACTTAGGAATGGAAGCAACATGGGTCACTAAATGCTGTTGGGCGAACTTCTGTGTGGCCTCCTCCTGCTGTGCCGCCTTATCCACAGCTCGTGTGGCTGCTTCCTGGGCCCACCAAGCCTGCGCCTGAGCGAAATCCGCTGCTTTCTGTGCCTGGGCGGCTTTCTCCCAGGCCTCATCCAACTCTTTCTGAAGCTGCTTCTCCTTCGTCTGGGCCATCACCATCTCCTCTAGCTGACGCAGCCGTGCCTTTCCGTCGTGTCCCAGTAGAGCAAGTGAAGCTGGGAGTTTCACAATTGTCAGCCGTGTGATGTTTCCCGCTCTCACCGAATCTGTGGAATCAGGCTCCGGTAGCCTTTCCTGGAGACCCCCGGGTCTTTTGGCCTCCGACTCCGCAAGCTGTCCCTCCCAGGCACTCTGTCCAGGGCCTCGGGTGTGGTGAGATAGCCAGTGGGCTTCAAATAGTGATCCTGGTCTCCTCTCCATCCTTTCCAGCCACTCTCTGTCAGCACACTGTCTTCAGGGTACAGCCCGGAAAGTTCCAGTAACCGACCACTCCTTTGTGGGTGCTATTTCCTTCTTCTGCCACACTTCACTTTTACTTTTTCCCGCCCACTGCATTTTATAGCATAGCAATGGGGGGGTGTTATCTTCAGGCCGCACGCACCAGGGTTGATTGACAGTCACCAGAGCTCCCAAAGATGGGCCACATTTTCACGCCTTTGTGCCCTGACTCCGCCCAAGCTGTGCTCGTCGCTCTTCCAAAGCGACCTCCACCATCTTGAATTTCGCTCTGCGGCCTACTCTGCAGCACAGATGTCCATCCTGCTGACTACACCAAAATGTAACGGGCGCCCAGGGGCAAGCAGCGGTAGTCGTGGTACGTTCAGGGGCTACCAGGGTGCAGCTCAGCAGCTCAGTAACCCCTCACCTCCCGGTCCCAGTGTTACTAACAGGATGACTTCCATACAGTCCAAGCTCACACTGAAGCAATAAACTGCATGCAGTAGTATTCTTTTCAAGCAACGGAACTTAACTAGGTTTCTTCTTAATAACATGTACAGCATTCATCTTCTGTGCTTCACTTCTGATCTGCTCAGTGTTTACAACAGTTATCTTCCCAGCTTTCCTTCTCAACTGCTCAGTATCTATAACATCTATCTTCTTTATTATACAGGCACCGTTAGTGGTTCCATTAGGATCCCTCTAAACTCCACCTCATAATTCAATTTGATAGCCTACCGCTTTTCTGGCACCTGGGTTCTAGATGACACAGCTAGGCCCCTCATTCTCCCAGCTGACATGACACTGTGCGACCAACTCCACTAGTCCTAGGGTCCTTCCCTTTGTAGACAGAGGGCGACTGACCTTTAGTACCGCCGGGGACTTCGTAGGGTATTCGTATCCAGGAAACATATGCATTCCCTGCCGTCTGAACTATACCCCACTCCTGGGGCCACGATTACACAATCCTAAACATGCAAGTGTGACACCCTGGACTAGCCAGGTTGTCACAGGTAGTCCCATACACACACACGCCCCCCCCCCCTTAGTAAGGTGACAGCAGCCAAACTACAGAAACCCTTGTCACCTCCCTCCGGGTTTGATGTTCACACCAGGGGGGCGGAGCCAGGCTGTTGTCTCCGCCCACCGAGGAGTTCACAGGCCCTGAGGCGGGAAAACGGTGGAGTCTAGTTTTGACATTAAAGAGAAGTGGAGTGAAGTTCAAAGGCAAACCTGTGCCTAGGTCTGCCATAGTCTACACCAGGTGTCTGGGTTGGAGCCCAGTCACCTCTGGCAAGGAGGCAGATGGTGGTGGCCGCCTGCAGGAGCTGGGATTACAGCCGGTGGAACCGTAGGGACCGGGGATGGGCGGTGGCCCGCTGGTACCGAACCAGGGAACCGATTGGAAACTGGAGCACCAGGAGGGGTACTCAGACCCAGTACGAGGCCCAGAAACAACCGGGCTCAGTCAAATCAACTGATTGAGGACTGGACTTTAGGACCTTTCCCACCTAAGACCCAACTAAAGACAACAGCCCAACCATAGGGGTAAAGCCACCGCCCAGGCATAAAGACCCGAGGGGCCAGCGTCTGCAAGCAAAGAGGGCTCTTTCGACATATACCAAACCGTGGAGCGGACTACCGTTGCTCAGGCATAGGAGTTGTGATTTCTACATAAGTGAGGTGCAGGAGAAAGGCGGAAACCACCAACCTGATAAGGGGAAAACTGCACCCGGCTGCGGGCACCGTTCACCATCTTGTTTGTTTTACCAGAGACACCAGGGTGTTTGTCATGGTGAGTACAACAGTGCCTTCGGGCCGTGCCACACTGCACCGACACCCCAGGACGCATCCATTCCCTCGCCACAGCACCTCCCTCGGGCCCCCGGGACCATCATCCCCCTACCCACAGAGGGGGTCAACACCAAGCTGCGCAACACCGTCCCCGGGAGCCTAGTCAACAGCAGCGGTGGTGTCCGTCCATTCACCACAACCCGTGGGTGGCGTCACAAACTTAAATCCCCTACAAATAACCGCGGCTCCAGCCGTGGACCTCCCCACCGAAGTCCCTACGTGTAGCGATAACCCCCTCTCAGAGCGACGTGACCTCCGGGTCCGTGAGGAGCTCCAGCCACCCACCGACGAGCACGGATCCAAGCTGCTCGGCAGCCAGCCGAGCCCCGGGGCGGTACACAAGTTTCTGTGGGTCCATAAACACACGGGCGACTCCCCTTGGGTTGGTAAATTAGGTGCAAAATATGGGCAAAAGAGATGTTTTTGCTTCCTCCATGTAGCTACTGCTGGGGACTTTCCTACCCCTTCTCCCTGATACTGTCCTTTTTATAAGCTCTCTCCTCCTCTTCCTTAACCCCTGCACTGCCTACCCAGGTGCCAGGACTGCCATCCCTAAGCCACACTGCAAGAAAGGCAAATTAAACGTCCGGCGCTGAGGAAAAGTAGGGTTCAGCCAGGTAAATTTCCAAATCTTTATTCCACGCTTGGTGCATCAGTTAAAATATACAAATAGTCCAAGTAACCACTCCATACAAAAAAGAAAAATTGACACAGCGACGCGTTTCAGCTACATATTGTAGCCTTTGTCAAGCAATGTTCCTTCAGGAATGAGAGCTATTTAAACCTCCAAGATTCCAAACCTTCTGATTAATATAACAGGTGTAAAAGTCCATCCATTCGGGGATTAACTCTTCCTTGTAGTTGAGAAATTTCTCATACATATAAAAAACAATGACTATCAACACCATTTTGAATAAAAAGTGATATTATAGTATAAGTAGTCCAAGAGAGTAAGATATATATGGAAAAATATTACAAAAAATGATAAATAAATACCATATGTAAAAAACCTGTTTTACGAAATATAGTTCTATATATTTGAGTATAATACTACTGCCGTTGATCAATATTGGATTGTTTATCCTTGTGAAAAAAAATCTCAACAGGGGCAAATTGCTGTAAATTATAAACATGCAGTTTTCAAAGATATATTTGGCTATATAAATCGCAAAATGTGAACAAAACATATGAAATGCGTTCTACCATGCAACAATGACAGAGAGATTGAAATACATGTTCCGTATTTATTTTAATAAATTAATATAGATGTTATTATTAGATAATAGGCATCAAAAATATCCAAAACCACCATAATGATCGCAATTGTATCACTCAAAATATATATATTTATTTTTGTAAAAATTTTTATATATTACCGACTCATTAATATGAACATATCCAATATATATTGAAATCCACAGATGGAAAAATGAATGTAAAACAACATCTTTTAAAGAGCTAATTATTTGTAGTTATCAACAAAATTCTTTTTACACAGGATTAGCAAAAAATTATTAATACTGGACTAATAAGATGTTGTATGTATATATAAAAATATATAAAAATATCCAAACTGGTGTAGGGGAGAAAATTGTTTTTATCTTGAGTATATATATATCCTAAAAATGTTCAAAACGTACATATCCAAAACCTTATCTAAAAAGTATTTCAATA
Organism: Anomaloglossus baeobatrachus; assembly: GCF_048569485.1. Classification (NCBI taxonomy): domain Eukaryota; kingdom Metazoa; phylum Chordata; class Amphibia; order Anura; family Aromobatidae; genus Anomaloglossus; species Anomaloglossus baeobatrachus. The sequence goes on from NC_134358.1 coordinate 333,864,733, forward strand.
TTTGAAAGATATATTACAAGTGGTTTTTAATATGAAATCCTCAGAAATACAGAAATACAACACAGCGAATATTGACAAAAAAACATTTCAGATACGCTTCTACCAAACAGGAAAGATTTATTGTTATATTTGTAGAACAACACTCCATCTTCATATCTGGTAAAGATGTATATGACATATCTAGTTGTTTGTACAAGCCCTACTGTATAAAGAACACAAAATGATCTAAATCTAAAATCTAAAATAAATCAAGATAATTTTTCAATGTATTGTTAAACTGCAAATTATATCCACATAAGAGGGTTCCATTATCAATATATATCCTTTTTCACCTAAAAGTTTCTCTAGAGGGTTCACCTATCAGTTAATGTAAATGCCCGAAAAATCCCAATATGTTGATGTATATATCAGTTTCCGGTAAAATGAACCAATTAGGTAATTCCTTATTAGTTATATTGTAAGATGAGATCCCGGCGAATGTTTAAACCTTCTGGTTGTCTCGTCCCCAGTTTAAAGATCCAGCAGGTCTCTCTATTCAAAATTTTTTGTCTAGAATTACCCCTCTTAAAGGTTTGATAACCTTTTCTATGCCACAAAAAGTAAATCCCTTATTATGACCACTATGTATGTTGGAAAAATGTTTAGAGACCATAGAAATACCTGTTTTGCCCTAGGGCATCAGATAAATGTTGTCTTAGGCCCTATGTGCACACTGCGATTTTACCCGCGCTTTCTTTGCATTTTTGCTGCAGACGTTTCTTGAGAAAATGTTTATAACCTTTCTGCAGACATTCCCCAACAAAACCTATGGAAAAATAAAACAGCAGTGCGCACACTGTGTTTTTTTCTCAAGAACATTCTTTCTGCAGAATTTCTTGGGAAAAAGAAAGAGCATGTCACTTCTTTTCTGCAGGTACCTGCATTTTTTGCCATAGATAATGGCAGGGACCAACCTGCAGAAAAAACGCATCAAAAATGCATCAAAAACGTACAAAAACATGTTAAAAATGCATGCGTTTTTCAGTGCGTTATTGGTGCATTTTTTGAACGCAAGTGCGCTAATCTTTTAGACTCTCAAGAAATTTCTTGAGAAAAATCCCTTTTCTAGTGCGCACAGGGCCTTATGCATTTTTTTAGGTGGCCTGTTGTACAACCAACATATTGAATTTGACAAAGATTACATGTGATAAGATATATCACTCCAATTGTGTTACAGTTCATAAAACTGTTAATGTTAAAAGTACAGCCATTCGTTACTGAAGTGAAGGATTTACTTTTTGTGCCATATGTGCAGGCAGTGCATACATTATGATTGCATTTATAAACCCCTTAAGATCTAACCAGGTTTGAAATTGTTTCGGGGGCAGTCGTAGAAAACTGGGGGACACAATGTTCCCTATAGTCGCAGCCCTTTTAGAGATATAATTGACATAGTTCTTTGATAGTACTTTTTTTGTAATTGGGTCACTGTTTAGAATGGGTATATATTTCTTGATGATTCTCACTATATAATTGTAATCCTCACTATATTGTGTGATAAAGTTTAGATTATTATGTTGTGAGATTTTAAACCTGTCAATCAACAAGGTTGAACGATCTATGTTATCCACTGTTTTGTGAGCACTGTCCATCAAAAATCCAGGGTATCCTCTGTCCCTCAATTTATTACATTTATTTATAAGTTCATTTTTTAAAACTGAAGGGTTAGAACAATTGCGCTTTAGTCTTATGAGTTTCCCCTTGGGAATATTGGATGTTACATGGTGGGGATGGCAAGAATTATATTGTAATATTGTAAAAGCATGTTCTCGCTGGTATCTTTGTGAAAAAAAGTTATCAATACTCTTGATGACCCCTATCAGCCCGGAGAGTAATGTCAAGGAAACTAATCAGTTCAGGATTGAATGTGGAAGTAAACCGTAGATTTAATTCACTGTTATTAAGATACCCCATGAACTGACCAGCCTCCTTCACCACCTCTCCAGACCAACAGAAGGTCATCAATGTATCTTCCATACCATTGAATATGGCAAGGGTAATGGTTATTGTCATTAATGATAAAAAAATTCTCCCAAAAGCCCATAGCCAGGTTTGCAATAGAGGGAGAATATTTTCCTTCCATGCTCACTCCCCTCTTCTGGATGTAAAATTTCTCATTGAACAAAAAATAATTCTTAGTCAATAGATATTTTGTAATCTCCACAATACACAATTGGGTATTTTGATCATAATTACTGTATGTAGACAGAAAATGCTTTAAAGAGGTTATTGCTAACTCATGTGATATGGAGGGGTATAAGCTAACCACATCTGCACTCAGCCACAAAAAAACATCCTCCCATGAAAAATCCTCAAAGGCACATAATACAATAATACACTTGTTGTATCTCTTATATAGCCCGGTAATGATTTTACTAAAGGTTGCAACATATAGTCCAACCATGCTCCAAGCCTTTCAGAAAGAGAACCAATGGCAGAAACTATTGGTCTAAACTTGGGGGGAAACCCCCCCTTATGTATTTTAGGGAGTGAACGGTAGATGGGTATTACCGGACTGTCCACATATAAATAATCCAAGATTTTTTTTGTGTGCTAACACCCATCTCCAATCCCTCTTTCAAAACGGAGAGCAGTTCCGCCTGAAAAAATGCAGTGGGGTCCCCCTTGAGAACTTGATAGGTGTCAGGATCCTGTCATAAATCTTCATTGCATTTAATATACATATCTGTATCTAGAATGGTAATAGCAGCTCCTTTATCCGCCTTTTTGGCGGTAATAGACCAATCTCTTTTGATTGGTTGTAACGCTTGATATTCTGTCATCATATTACACATTAAATAACAGTGTGCTGGCCACTTCTGCAGGAGTGGCTGTAGCCCTGACCCCTTACACAGGTGCAAGAGGCTGAATAACGGCCATTTCGCACTACCAAATGCTTCAACAGGTCCTCCTTAAAGCTTCCATTGTCATTGTTGCAGCAGTACATGTTGTCTGACACAGCCAGTATCTCCAGGACAGCTGACTTTGTGGCTATAGTGGTGAAGTTAACCCTCCATAAACCAGTTGGGTCTACTGTTAAGATGCCGCCTGAACATTTTGGGATCCATTTGTGATGGACCATGCCTGATACATATCTTTGGATATCAATTTGTGATACCATCTGATTCTGTATCCTCCTAATGAGCCTGTTATTTCCAAGTCATGTGGAAAATAAGGGGGCAAAACGCATTGAGGCATATAAAATTGAAGCATATTTAATCAACCAAGAACTTATATGGAGCAATTTGTGAACCTTGGCATTATTTATTATTTTTATTTTTTTCATATTTGTGTGTAATTATTGAGCGTTTTGTTGTACCTTGGGTCCTTGGCCACTTATTGGCTGTACCAGGAATAGGGATAGCAAGGACTAGCCGCCATGGAACAGGGGCACCACTGGGTGCTATATAGAGTGCTAAACCTCCGTTGGTAGGTAGGAGACAGTATCTAGGGCACTAAAGGCCTTGGTGGTGGCCCTGGGTGGTTTGCTCCTTTTCTATTGTACTGTGTTTTTGTATTTTATGGTATGTCTAAAAGTATATTGTTGTACATCCCTATTTTTAATATATTATTAAACATTAAATCTTATTAATAAACATACTGGGTATATTTTTGAATTTTGGTATTTATGACCCTGACAGTCTACTTGTATTGAATTGTTATGCACACATGAAGCTTTCATAAAATGTCTTTTATATTTAATAGGGGGAGAAAGGTGAAAAAGGTTATTCCAATGGTGGTTATTTCATGCAATCACCCTCTGGACCACCGGGGAAACCTGGAGAAAGGGTAAGAATTTGTTCTCTAAACAGACACTAGGAATTTGTGCACAGAAATGTATCAAGGCTCCATATAGGATTTGGCAACATTTTTAAAACTAACAACACACTGTCCCATAGAGTTCATTGAAACCATTCAAATACACCCTTTATTGTTTCCATGTGTCTGTTTTTTAAACACAATGCATGTCCTACTCTAAGTTTTTAAGAATCAAGCTTGTCCATTCAAATTCTGGGTATCCATCCACAATGAAAGAAAATCAACAGACACCCTTATTACCGTACATTGTTTTTAGATTGTATTTATTTCTAAGTGTCAATATGAGAAAAAAAACCTATGAGAAAAAAATGGGTCCAAAACGCTGTTAGGGTTCACTTATCACTGTATAAATCAGACGAGTGCCATCAGATGTTTTATTGAATAGCTCTCAGACCAGTGTTACTCAGTGGCGCATTGCTGATGACCAATTTTTTTTTAAGAAAATCTGTCTGTGAAAAAATCACAACATACTGCGATTTCAATATGAAATTGGATGGATGGGAGTAAAAAATTAGATTTCAATATGATTTAGATTTCATTATGATTAAATTAGATTTCAATATGAAATTGGATGGATGGGAGTAAAAAATTAGATGCCATATGGAGCCACAGTATGGAATCAGTTTTTTTCAGATACATTACAATTCTGTAAAATTGGAAACTGTAAATGGTCCTGTAAAGGTTAATAACTGCTGGGTAAAAAAACGCATTCATACGGATTGCACACGGACAGCATTCACAACAATCCGGCAGGCTCCTTGTCTTTCTGGACCATCCTTCATTCTCTGGATTTGATATACCTGTGGAGAAGCATTTTTTAATCAAGGTGAGACATTACACCACTGCAACTGAGGACTGCGCATTCTACCTTTTAATCTGCATCATATTTGGAATATCTGTTGGTTTATTTAAATTATGCCATTAGTATACATATCTACTTATTTATTTTTTAATATACTTATATACTTTTTGACAATTTTTTTTTTTATTAATTTCCTTTACGCGATTTTCCGTTTTTTGTTTTTTCCTCCCTTCTTCCAAGAGCCATAACTTTTTTGTTTTTCCATCAATATACTGTGTATATTTGTACTTTTGAATGACACCATTCATTTTGCCACTTACTGTACTGAAAAACAGACAACATTTTCCAAGTACGGTGAAATTGCAAAAAATCTGCAATTACACGATGTTTGGTTTTTTTTTTATTTACTGTGTTCACTATATGGTAAAACTAACATGTCAGTATGATTCCCAGGTTAGTACGAGTTCATAGATACCAAACATGTATGCTTTTATCGAAGTGGTAAAAAAATTGTAGACGTTTGTCAAATAAAAGAATAGCGCTTTTGTCGCCATTTTCTGAGAGCCATAGCATTCTCATTCAGGTTCTAGGGTTCTTTTTTGTGTCTTTAACTGGCGTTTTTAATGATATTGTTTTTGCTTAGATGCAATGTTTTGATCACCTGTTATTGCATTTTAATGCAATGTTGCGGTGACCAAAACAACATAATTTTGAAGTCTGGAATTTTTTTCTCGCTATGCCGCGTACCGATCAGATTAATTGATTTTATATTTTGATAGAGCATGCATTTCTGAATGCGGCGATACCAAATATGTGTATTTTGTTTATTATTATAATTATTGTATTTTCAATTGGGTAAAAGGGAGGGTGATTTGAACCTTTCATTTTTGTTTTTTTCATATTTTTTAAAAATTATATTTTGTACACTTTTTAATGATTTTTGCTAGTTACCCTAGAGGACTTTATGCCTGTAGTGTACGATCACTTCTCCTGATCAGAGTGGTGTTTTAGCATTGCTCTAATCAGGAGAAATGCTGTTACTGTGAGTGTCGGCGTTCTGCCAGCATTCACAGGAAACACATCATGCCATCTGACTTTACGCTGCCATGCATACCCATTGGCGCCAGTGATCATGTCACGAAGCCGCCGTTGGCGGCGGGAAACAGCGCGCTCCCCGCCAGAGTGCTTTGGATCACGCTATCAAAGTTTGACAGCGCAACCTTCAGGGTTAACTGGCACAGGTGGATTGGAAATCCATCCCTGCCTACTGGCTGCACGTGTTTATTGATCTGATCAGCAGACATGTGCGAGGAATAATGCAGGCTCGCCATGCGAGCACGTATTAAAGAGACAGACATGGCCAAGGAATGTACAGGCACATCCTTAGTTGTGAAGGGGTTAAATATACATCAGACCTCTATGCTCACAAGAGCATTGGGTATAATTCCACAGTCCATGCAGTTGATCTTTGTTTAGCTGGTTGGTTTGTAAAAATCCAGTGTTTTATTGCTCTGTATAATATTACTGCTACTCTCAGCAGCACTGAGGTGTGTGTCCCAATTCCCTCCCCAATCTCTTTCTTATTATCGGGAGTTGCCCATATTTTTGCTCTTGACTTAGCAGTTTTTTATGTTCTGTGTAATCTGCCACTAGGAGTGTTCGGAGCAGTCTTACACTTTACTTATAGGTTACCATTTTAGTACACAATTGCCAGTTGTGTACATTATCATCTGCCATGTTTCCTCCTGCCTCCTTTTTTTTTCAAATAGAAACTCAGTGTTGTATATTTATTTACTATTTCATCATCTTTTGTAACCCTGATTAGAAATATGCAACAAAGTGTTTATAAATGGAAATAAATGGAATCTGAAAGATGCACATAAACGTGATAAAGAAAAAAAAGGAACAATTTCAAAGAATCCAATATGGGCTTAAAAGGCTGCTAGAGATAAGGAAACAAAAGGCGCAAATAGGGTCTTACCCGGCAATAACCGTTTAGAAAGTAAAGATAAAACACTCACCTGATGAGGTTGTGCCAGTCACAACCCCTTGTAAAGCATGTGAGTGTCAGCGTGGTTCCGAGCAGCGGCCCCGTGGTAATCGTGGTAAAAAGATTTTTTATATATGTATATACATGTATGAGAAACGGGTTTGTGCCGCGCTAAAGAAACACTGTTTCCAAGGTATTTACTTTAGATCTCTTTTTATTACAGTTCCAACGCGTCAAATGACATTTTCTCTTTTCCCTGAAGAAGGAGACGGTTTATGTCTCTGAAACGCGTTGGAACTGTAATAAAAAAGAGATCTAAAGTAAATACCTTGGAAACAGTGTTTCTTTAGCGCGGCACAAACCCGTTTCTCATATATGTATATACATATATAAAAATTCTTTTTACAAAGAATCCAATATAGAATTCAAAGAATCCAATATACTTCATGATTAAGCAATGTGTGTCTCCGATCACTAGCTTGTTTAGAATGGGGAATTTTTCCAGGGCAAAAAAAAATCAAAACTCTCCAAGTTTCCATATGTTCAGTTAAGAAATGCTTAGACACATTAGATGGAGTAGTCGCTTCATTATTATAAGAAATGTGTAAGTGCTCTATCTTAATTTCTCTTAATTAAATTTCCTGGTTGTACATATAAAGTATCTAAGATCACAAATTTTACAACGAACACAGTAAATAACGAAGTTACTTCCACAATTAATAAACTGTTTAATGTTGTAACTTTGATTCCCCCAATCAATAGAATACGTTTTTCTTACATATTTACATGACCCACATTTCTCCACTCCGCATTTATGGAATCCTCTTGGTGTGAGCCATGTCTTACTTTTTTCATGTGTATTTTCACTGACAAAATGGGGGATTTTTAGCCGAAAAAAAGACAACCATTTTCCACAATAGTATCTAACAGATCATCACTACGTAATAATGGGAGATATTTTTTTAATAATGCCAGTAACAGCATTATATTCACAACTATAAGTAGTTACAAAAACAGGTCTGTCCAATTTATTCTTCACTCTGCTTTTACCATAAATGAATTCTTCCCCAGATTCTTTATCCACCATTTTAATAGCCCTGTTCAGAACGTGATTATTATAACCTCTATGGGACAGCCTTCTACAAACATCTTTCCTCTCTCTCAAGAAAAGACTTTGTTTTGAACAATTTTGTTTAGCCCTTCTAATTTCCCTAACAGGAATATTAATTTTAACATGCTTAGAATGGCACGAATTTTCCCTAAGGATGGTGTTACCTGCTGTAATTGTTTTTAAAAGTATTAGTATCAATTCTACCTTTGGTATTGATATCAACGTCAAATCAAGAAAATTGACAGAAGTCCGGTCCCAACTAAAGGTAAAAAACAAATTGAAACAATTATTATTATAATAATCAACAAGTGCAGGTATGACAGATACATTGGACGACCAAATAATCAAAATATCATCCATGTACAATACAGACCAAGAGTTTGGACACACCTTCTCATTCAAAGAGTTTTCTTTATTTTCATGACTGAAAATTGTAGATTCACATTGAAGGCATCAAAACTATGAATTAACACATGTGGAATGAAATACAAATAATTGTAAAACAACTGAAAATATGTCTTATATTCTAGGTTCTTCAAAGTAGCCACCTTTTGCTTTGATTACTGCTTTGCACACTCTTGGCATTCTCTTGATGAGCTTCAAGAGGTAGTCACCGGAAATGGTTTTCACGTCACAGGTGTGCCCTGTCAGGTCTAATAAGTGGGATTTCTTGCCTTATAAATGAGGTTGGGACCATCAGTTATGTTGTGCAAAAGTCTGGTGCATACACAGCTGATAGTCCTAATGAATAGACTGTTAGAATTTGCATTATGGCAAGAAAAAAGCAGCTAAGTAAAGAAAAACGAGTGGCCATCATTACTTTAAGAAATGAAGGTCAGTCAGTCCGAAAAATTGGCAAAACTTTGAAAGTGTCCCCAAGTGCAATGGCAAAAACCATCAAACGCTACAAAGAAACTGGCTCACATGAGGACCGCCCCAGGAAAGGAAGACCAAGAGTCACCACTGCTGCGAAGGATAAGTTTATCCGAGTCACCAGCCTCAGAAATCGCATGTTAACAGCAGCTCAGATTACAGATCAGGTCAATGTCACACAGAGTTCTAGCAGCAGACACATCTCTAGAACAATTGTTAAGAGGAGACTTTGTGCAGCAGGCCTTCATGGTAAAATAGCTGCAAGGAAACCAATGCTAAGGACAGGCAACAAGAAGAAGAGACTTGTTTGGGCTAAAGAACACAAGGAATGGACATTAGACCTGTGGAAATCTGTGCTTTGGTCTGATGAGTCCAAATTTGAGATCTTTGGACCCAACCACCATGTCTTTGTGCAACGCAGAAAACGTGAATGGATGGACTCTACAAGGCTGGTTCCTACCGTGAAGCATGGAGGAGGAGGTGTGATGGTGTGGGGGTGCTTTGCTGGTGACACTGCTGGGGATTTATTCAAAATTAAAGGCATACTGAACCAGCATGGCTACCACAGCATCTTGCAACGGCATGCTATTCCATCCGGTTTGCGTTTAGTTGGACCATCATTTATTTTGCAACAGGACAATGACCCCAAACACACCTCCAGGCTGTGTATGGGCTATTTGACTAAGAAGGAGAGTGATGGGGTGCTACATCAGATGTCCTGGCCTCCACAGTCACCAGACCTGAACCCAATCGAGATGGTTTGGGGTGAGCTGGATCGCAGAGTGAAGGCAAAAGGGCCAACAAGTGCTAAGCATCTCTGGGAACTCCTTCAAGACTGTTGGAAAACAATTTCCGGTGACTACCTCTTGAAGCTCATCAAGAGAATGCCGAGAGTGTGCAAAGCAGTAATCAAAATAAATGGTGGCTACTTTGAAGAACCTATAATATAAGACATATTTTCAGTTGTTTCACACTTTTTGGTTAAGCATTTTATTCCACAAGTATTAATTCATAGTTAGTTTTGATGCCTTCAATGTGAATGTACAATTACTTGGCATGCTCATCAAAAAAATGCCAAGAGTGTGCGAAGCAGTAATCAAAGCAAAAGGTGGCTACTCTGAAGAACCTAGAATATAAGACATATTTTCAGCTGTTTCACACTTTTTTGTTAAGTATTTCATTCCACATGTGTTAATTCATAGTTAGTTTTGATGCCTTCAATGTGAATCTACAATTTTCAGAGTCATGAAAATATAGAAAACTCTTTGAATGAGAAGGTGTGTCCAAGCTTTTCGTCTATACTGTATCTGCCATACCATAAGATTGTATTTTAGAAAGTGATTAGTGGAAGAAAAAATATTAGTATCTTCTCATTAGGCAAAAAACAAATTAGCAAAAGACGGACACAATTTAGCTCGATTTGAAGACGCCTTCTGCTGTAAAAAAAACCTCATCATTAAACATAAAAAAATTATGTTTTAATAAGTAATCAAGAGCCAGGAAAATAAATGAACGTAATTCAGATCTGTAAAAAGTGTACTTACTCATCATGTCTGAAACAGCTTTTCTGCCCAAATTGTGTGTGATGCAGGTGTAAAATAACTGAATGTCACAAGTAATGCAAACTCACTTGTCATCCCACATGACTGGTTCGAGGGATGCCAAAAGAGACCTGGTATCTTTCAAAAAGCTAGGGCCCCAAATTCACAATAAGTTGCAGGAGAGAATCCACCCACCCACAGAGCCGATCATTCAAAGAACTGATCCCAACTACAATGGGCCTCCTGGGTGGGGGGAATCTCTCCTTATATAGCTTAGGGAGAGAATGAAAAATAGGCATCACTGTATTATCAACCAACAAAAATTCACATTCCTTTTTAGATGGGGTTCTTCAATAGAAGCTAAAATTTCTACGTTATTTTGCTAGTTTTTTTCTTGGTGGGAGGATAATAATGTTTTTTTCTTCCACTAATCCGTTTCTCAAGTCCATCTTATGGTATGGCAGATACATGGACGATATTTTGATTATGTGTTTGTACGATATATCTGCCATACCTACACTTGTTGATTAGATTATTTTAATAATTGTTTCAATTTGGTTTTTACGTTTAGTTGGGTCTGGACTTCTGTCAATTTTCTTGATTTGATGCTAGATATCTATACCAAAGGAAGAATTGATACAAATACTTTTCAAAAAATTACAGCAGGTAATACCATCCTTTGGGCAGATTCGTGCTATTCTAAGCATGTTAAGATTAATTTTCTCGTTGGTGAAATTAGAAGCGCTAAACGAAATTTTTCAGAATAAAGTGTTTCCTTGAGAGAGAGGAAATGTGTATAGAAGGTTGTCCCATAGAGGTTATATTAATCAGGTTCCAAACAAAGGTATTAAAATGGTGGATAAAAAGTCCAGGGAAGAATTGTTTCATGGTAAAACCAGAGTAAAGAATAAATTGGATAGACCTGTTTTTGTAACTACTTATAGTCGTTAATATAATGCTGTCACTGGCATTATTAAAAAAACATCTCCCAATATTACATAGTGATGATCTGTTAGATGCTATTGTGGAAAATGGTTGCCTTTTTTTGGCAAAATAATCCCCCACTCTGCCAAATTTTTTGTCCCCTAGTTTGGTCAGTGAAAGTATTACAAGAAAAAAGTAGGACTTGGCTCACACAAAGAGGTTTGCTTAAATGCGGAGTGGAGAAATGTGGGTCATGTAAATATGTAAGAAAAATGTATTCTATTGATTCGGGGGGGATCAAAGTTGCAACATTAAACAGTTTATTAATTGTGGAAGTAACTTTGTTATTAACTGTGTTCATTATAAAACTTGTGACCTTAGATACGTTTAATGCAGTACCAGGAAATTAAGACAGAGAATCGGAGAGAATTTATGTGATACTTATAATAATGAAGCTACTAATCCATCTAAGGTGTCTAAGCATTTCTTAACTGAACATGGTGGAAACATGGAGAGTTTTAAGTCTTTTGCCCTGGAAAAAATTCCCCATTATAAACAAGGTGGTGATCGGAGACGCACATTGCTTAATCGTGAAGTATGTTGGATTCTTTGGCTGAACACTTCTGATCCTAAAGGACTTAACAGGAGGACTGATCTAACTTTGCATTACTGATTATTATAGTCCTCTCTTAATAGAATAATGTGGTTTTGTATTTTTTAGAAAAAACAATGTTTTTGTATTTAAATGTATCTGTATGGGAAAGGGTTAATGTGGGTTCTCATTTCTATGTCATAGGGGTGTTTCCCCTGTAGGGCTTGATCCAGGTTAAGATTAAGAGGTTATTCCTTAAAACATGTAAACCAGTATCAGGTGTGTTTTTTGCCTGTCTCCTCCATGTTCACAATTTATATTTTAATATGCAATAAATGAGTTAATTTTCAGTGCTGCATCCTTTCCCTTTTTGTTTGGTCAACAACTATGCCTACTAAGGTTGTGTTAAAGTGTTGTCCTTTGAGAATTGTACATCTGCAAATGGTTACAATGGACTTCAGAGGTCTATAAAACTTACAAATGTTACATACAAAGAGGCTGGAGCCATTTTAAGCGCTTACTAAAAAAAGGCACCTGATTCGTACTACACAATAGTGTGATCCAAGGAGAAGCTGGCCAGGAACCAAAAGCAAAGACAAGACTAGTCCAGCTCCATCCCCGGCTTTTTAAACTATGCTTCTAATCATTACCGACTGGTTTGCAATGGAATCTTCTGTAACAAATTGAGTTTGGATGGGTCAGATGAACATTTGAAAAATTCTCCAATTTTCATCCAGACAAATCGGACGACTTTCATGCTTGTTGTCCTCTGTGTGACATCCTTGTACTATCCGTGTAGCATCCGTCTTTGTACATTAAAAGTTAAAGATGTACCAGATCAAATACAGTTTCCTTAGATAAGAATTGCAATTTACTTGTAAAAATTGAATGAGGAACAGATGATACATATGGGATCTGATTATTTTTGAGATCCCTTAAACTTGGATAGGTGAGTTTCATCCGAAGTACGCTAGATAATTGTGCATGCTGCAATTTATTTCAAAAAGACACTGAGTCCATGTCCGTATGAGTGTCCATGTGAAAAATTGCTATCTCTACAGCCCTATTGAACTACAGTGGTCAGTATGTTGCCTGTGTGCTATCAGATCTTATATAATATGCTCTTATTGACAAGCCCTCAGGCTGGTTTCAGATGTCCATGTTTCAGGTACGTGTGACATCTGTTTTTAAAACGGATGCCTCACGTACTCATGTTATTATTTGCTGTTAATCACACGTCCGTGTTTTCACATGGACTGTGTGACCTCTCATGACCCCGCACGCACACACGCAGGCATGTACGTTTTTTCTCCAGCAGCACGGGTGTCCCACGGATTGCACACTGATGTGATCCGTGTGACAACAGTGTGACACATACCGGAGAAAACACGGATCTTTTTAATATAAAGATTTTCTATATTTACCTCTCTCCAGCGGTGCTGTCTCCGGCTCTGCTGCCTCCTGGTCCTGACCACCGCTCATTCTACTCACTGAATATTCAGTGCCCTATGGAGCTGGAAGCAGGAGCAGCGCTGGGGACTTCAGTGCCGGGGACCGCATCACTGGGTGAGTATACAGAAGCAGAGTGTGTGTGTGTGTGTTCAGTATATACATGCATGTGCGCTATGTGTGTGTATGTGCTCGGTGTATCCATGTGTGTCTGTCTGCTATGTTTGTATACATATGTGTGTATGTGCTCAATGTATACGTGAGTGTGTGTGTGTGTGTGTGTGTGTGTTGTGAGAAAATTGAAGCCGTAACATTGCGGGGACAGCATCGGGGACTAATCACAGTTCCCAATGAACTCTGATGAACCCATGAAGCTGTAGCACGAGTGTCGTGGGGATCATCACGATGTCATCAGAGTTTATTGGGAACTCCAATGACCTCCTTAATGTCACTGTGCTTGCAGAATACTCACCTGTCCCCGCGGTGCTGTCCCCAGCGCTGTCCCCACGATGTTCCGGCTTCAAGGTCCTGAGTATGGTGAATAATCGTTGAATATAATGAGCGGCGGTCAGGAGCAGGAGGCAGCAGACACGGAGACAGCAGGTAAATATGGAAAATCTTTTTATTATACAGACAAGTGTTTTCTCCGGTACCTGTTACAAGCATGCAAACACGGATGCCTGTATTACACACGTGTGACCATAACCATGCGTGTGACTGGTACCTGATTAAACACGGACGTCTGAAACCAGCCTCACTCTGACCTCTGATTTGGATTGATTTCTTTATTCTATTAGGCCCTTGTTAGTTACAGTGTTGATCAGTCTGATTTTCTCTGTCAACTTTGATCAGAGACTGTTAATAAAATAGATCTCCATATTTGAATTAGGTCTTTGACTAAATATCAGCACATATATGGTGAACATCCATGAATCAGCAACTCATACATTTGCCGTCATATGATGTGACTGCTTACTTTCGCCGCTACCACAGGAGAAACAGTGTGCATTGCGTAGACTGTGAGGATTCAAAAGTCTGCAGTCACAAAGAGTGACACATAGAGTGACTGCAAACATTCATCCCAATACTGAACAACCCCTGTAACAAACATTTTAAAGCAAGTAAATTAGTTATGACCAATGTGACTGTTTCTATGTATGGTTTATGGGGTTGCCCAGTTAGATTTTTAAATAAATACTCCCCTTTGTAAAACACAAATAACATAATTACAGTTAGGTCCAGAAATATTTGGACAGTGACACAATTTTCGCGAGTTGGGCTCTGCATGCCACCACATTGGATTTGAAATGAAACCTCTACAACAGAATTCAAGTGCAGATTGTAACATTTAATTTGAAGGTTTGAACAAAAATATCTGATAGAAATTGTAGGAATTGTACACATTTCTTTACAAACACTCCACATTTTAGGAGGTCAAAAGTAATTGGACAAGGGACTCTAAGGGCTGCAATTAACTCTAAAGGCGTCTCCCTCGTTAACCTGTAATCAATGAAGTAGTTAAAAGGTCTGGGGTTGATTACAGGTGTGTGGTTTTGCATTTGGAAGCTGTTGCTGTGACCAGACAACATGCGGTCTAAGGAACTCTCAATTGAGGTGAAGCAGAACATCCTGAGGCTGAAAAAAAAGAAAAAATCCATCAGAGAGATAGCAGACATGCTTGGAGTAGCAAAATCAACAGTCGGGTACATTCTGAGAAAAAAGGAATTGACTGGTGAGCTTGGGAACTCAAAAAGGCCTGGGCGTCCACGGATGACAACAGTGGTGGATGATCGCCGCATACTTTCTTTGGTGAAGAAGAACCCGTTCACAACATCAACTGAAGTCCAGAACACTCTCAGTGAAGTAGGTGTATCTGTCTCTAAGTCAACAGTAAAGAGAAGACTCCATGAAAGTAAATACAAAGGGTTCACATCTAGATGCAAACCATTCATCAATTCCAAAAATAGACAGGCCAGAGTTAAATTTGCTGAAAAACACCTCATGAAGCCAGCTCAGTTCTGGAAAAGTATTCTATGGACAGATGAGACAAAGATCAACCTGTACCAGAATGATGGGAAGAAAAAAGTTTGGAGAAGAAAGGGAACGGCACATGATCCAAGGCACACCACATCCTCTGTAAAACATGGTGGAGGCAACGTGATGGCATGGGCATGCATGGCTTTCAATGGCACTGGGTCACTTGTGTTTATTGATGACATAACAGCAGACAAGAGTAGCCGGATGAATTCTGAAGTGTACCGGGATATACTTTCAGCCCAGATTCAGCCAAATGCCGCAAAGTTGATCGGACGGCGCTTCATAGTACAGATGGACAATGACCCCAAGCATACAGCCAAAGCTACCCAGGAGTTCATGAGTGCAAAAAAGTGGAACATTCTGCAATGGCCAAGTCAATCACCAGATCTTAACCCAATTGAGCATGCATTTCACTTGCTCAAATCCAGACTTAAGACGGAAAGACCCACAAACAAGCAAGACCTGAAGGCTGCGGCTGTAAAGGCGTGGCAAAGCATTAAGAAGGAGGAAACCCAGCGTTTGGTGATGTCCATGGGTTCCAGACTTAAGGCAGTGATTGCCTCCAAAGGATTCGCAACAAAATATTGAAAATAAAAATATTTTGTTTGGGTTTGGTTTATTTGTCCAATTACTTTTGACCTCCTAAAATGTGGAGTGTTT
This sequence comes from Anomaloglossus baeobatrachus, assembly GCF_048569485.1. Lineage (NCBI taxonomy): Eukaryota > Metazoa > Chordata > Amphibia > Anura > Aromobatidae > Anomaloglossus > Anomaloglossus baeobatrachus. The sequence goes on from NC_134358.1 coordinate 333,880,570, forward strand.
GTAAAGAAATGTGTACAATTCCTACAATTTCAATCAGATATTTTTGTTCAAACCTTCAAATTAAACGTTACAATCTGCACTTGAATTCTGTTGTAGAGGTTTCATTTCAAATCCAATGTGGTGGCATGCAGAGCCCAACTCGCGAAAATTGTGTCACTGTCCAAATATTTCTGGACCTAACTGTACCTACCTCCTGCACTGGCGTCAATCCAGCGATGTTGCCAGTGGGGTTAACATGACAGTATTATGCCACGTGCGCCCTATAGCCAATCAGAGGCCACTGTTTGCCTGGTGTGCACTCACTTCTCTCTGATAAGTAAAAATAGCGAATGTGCAGAAGCACAATAGAATCAGCTGATTGGCTGCAAAGCTCATGTGATATAACAATGTCATGCAAGCCCCAGGAGACCCGAAGACAACATAGCTAGAACAGCAACAGTTCAGGAAGAGGTGAGTAAATGGGGGAGTACGTATTCTAAAACGTTGTTGTCCAGGTAGTGGACAACTCCTTTAATGTTCAGGTTTTCATATACCCATTTTTTTTGCTACATTTATTCAAATGTATTTATATGTTATTTTCATAACCTTGTATACAGTATATCACCATTTGTATATTCCTATAGGGTCCAAAAGGAGATACAGTTATTGGTCCTCCAGGTCATCCTGGAGTTCCAGGACTTCCTGGACCTCCTGGGTATGGCTTAATGGGTCCATCTGGAAATCCAGGTCCTCCTGGACCACCAGGTCCACCATCAATATATGGTTCAGGTTAGTAATCTACAATATAATTCATGTCAATTTGATTTTTTTTTCTTCAAAACGTGATTTTACTTGAAAAAGGTTTAGTTATGAATCAATGTTTCCAAAAAGAACTAACATCCTTTACAGTTTTCCTTTACATCCATTTATGTTTTATGTTCAGTGCATCTGAAATGAAAAATATATGCAACTTGGCAATAGATCTTAATTAAAAAAGATTTATTTTTATCTTTTATTTATTTTTCTATAGCTCCTACTCAAACAGTGAAATAAATCATGTTATATTAAAAATTACTGTCTTGTAGTCCCTCTTGTCCTTTTATTTGTGTACTAGATAGAGGTAATGTTGGTAGGTTAACCAGAAGAAAAGGACAAATAAAAGAAAATGTGACTGCCGGATCAACCTACATAGTTTAACCTCTTAGCGACCAAGCTAAATTTGACCTTCATGACCAAGCCAATTTTTTTTAAATCTGACCAGTGTCACTTTATGAGGTAATAAGTCTGGAACGCTTCAACGGATCCCATGGATTCTAGGATTTTGTTTTTATGACAAATTATACTTTATGATAATAGTAAATTTAGATAATAATGGTAAACCTATTTTGGTATATTTTGCATTTATTTATGAAAATATCGTAAATTCGGTGAACATTTAGGAATTTTCAAATTTACAATTTTTATATCCTTAAAAAAGTTAGTCATGCTATAAAAAATAAGTAATAAATACCATTTCTCATACTTTTCATCTGTATTATTTTTCAAACATCATTTTATTTTGTTACTATTTTCAAATTTTTTCAAAAAAGTCACAAAACCTGTTTCTTTAGGGACCTGAGGAGCACTGTATATTGGAAAGTCCCCAAAAGTCATACCACTTTAAAAACCACACCCCTTAAATACTTCAAAACTGCTGTCAGGATATAATTTAACCCTTCAGGTGTTACACACTAATTAATGGAAAGTTTAATGAAGAAAGCAAAAATTTTTCATTTTCCTTTAAAATGTTGCATTAACTCGAATTTTTCACTTTCACAATGGATAGCATGAGAAAATGTAGCACACAATTTGTTATCCCACATGCAGTCAGAAACCTCTGTTTAGACAAATGTCAGAGCTTGAAAGGGAAGGAGAACAATTTGAATTTTCGAACACAAATTTCTCTGAAATAGATAGCCGGCACCATGTCGCATTTGCAGGGCCCCTAACTTCCAAAAAAGCAGAAATCCATCACAATTGACTCAATTTTGAAACCTATACCTCTCAAGGATTTTATTCAGGGGTACAGTGAGCATTTTGAATCCACAGGTACAACACAGAATTTGATAATATTAGGTCGACATATTGAAAATATTTATTTTTTTCACAAAAATGTAACTTTAGCCCCAAATTTTAAACTTTTGCATTAGGTAATGTGACACCCTGGCCTATCAGATCATCACAAGGGTACTGTGCAATCTGCCCTTCTGCATGGTACCTGCTCCTCCTTGGTTACGGGTCCTGTCCCTTTGGTGTTGCTAAGAACAGGTATACACAAATCCTGAGGAACACTCTGCACCACACCCACCAGACACCCATTGGGCAGCCTGAGGGGAATAGGGCTGCCCAGATGTAGGGATGGTAGAAGGAGGGCCAAGAAGTGTCAGTGTGTAGTCAGTGAGTTTGGAGCGCAGCAGTGACAGGAAAAGGTCACGCTGCGGAGCTGGGCTCCTGTACCCGTCCCAGGTGCCAGACGTTGGCCTGGCCTGTGAGGAGCTAGAACCCCAGTCGCAGAGGAAAGTGGCAAGGGGCACGGTATTGCTACGGAGGGCAGTTCGGCGGCCTTGTGCTACAACCGGGCAGGGGCCAGGGCCCGATGGGGTACGCGGACCGTAGGCTGGGAAGTAGCTTTACGCCGCCCAGTAATTTACCCGACGAGGACGGAGTCTTCATGAGCCATTCTAAACCCGCACCAAAATCGGGGTACTAGCGCAATGAGGGGGATAGCACTTCCCAAAACCGTCCAGAAAATCCCAAGCGTGAACCCTGAGAGCAAGCTCACACCGTTAGCCACACACGTGAGCTTGACCCGAGTAGTTTCAGGCAAAAGGGATCCACAAAAAGTAAACACAGTGCCAAGGGACAAGGCTTCAGACCAACCAGCAACATCAAAAGGGCACGGACCCAGCGTGCTCCAACAACATCTACAGGGCATTCAGGACTTTGGTTTACCCGTTGTCGGTGTCAGAATTTCTGGACAGTATGAGTACGTTTTGCCCTTTTCCTCCCGACGGGTCCCAATTCTTCCACTACCGAGCCCCGGGACAGCTTCCCCCTGCCCACGGAGGGGTTAACATCACAAGCTGCCATCCCATCACTCGCGGGCGCTCCCCCCCAAACGCAGCAGCGGTGGTATCCCACATTACCATGACCCGTGGGTGGCGTCACGAACATTATTTACTTTTCACCCCTTGTAAATACCGCCCCTTTTTCATTTTGAGTGGCCGCGCGACCCCGCCTCGGATCCGAAGACCTCACGAGCAACTGCGGATCCGGATCCGAGCAGCCCGTCGGCTGTTGCGGGGGCGGCACAGTAACACAAAAGAGTGGACTGAACAGTTTGTTAATTACTTTTTTATGAGGGCAGTGATACTCCACATTTAGACAAAAAGTTCTATTTAGACACATGGCAGAACTTGAAAGGGAAGAAGCAGAATTTGGAGTTTGGAATGTAAATTGTGCTGGAAAAATTGCAGACATTATATCTCATTTACAAAGCCCCTGAGGAAGCAAAACAGCAAAAAAAAACCACAAGTGACCTCATTGTAAACTGGACCCATCAAGGAATACATATCGGGGTGTGTTGAGCATGTTGATCCCATGGATGTTTCAGTGAACGCTTTAAGATGTTTATGTAAAATCGATAATTATGGGTTTTATACACAAAACTGCTGTTTTAGCCCCAAATATGTAATTTTCACAATGGATAATAGGAGAAAATAGATGTTTTTTTACGTAATTTTGTAATGGGATGTTACCCCATATGTGGTGAAAAAGTTCTGTTTGGGCACATGGCAGGTTTCGGTAAAGCCAGCTTTACACCTTACAATTAGGTGTGCGATCTCGTATGCGATGTGACACGCCCAGGTCGCATATGCGATTGAATGTGATCGCACGTAGGTCGTTCATTTGCTGTCACACGTGCGTTAGTAGTCTATGTTAAATTGATCAATTTTGTGTGCGATCCTTTAGATCATGTGTTCTGTGACGTATGCATTGGGCACCTTTTTTTTTTTTTATTTATTGACTTGCCAAGCGTGTGTAATGTGTAGGGATGCGTTTTTACTATGTCATCTGCCATTCAGCTCTGCTACATGGCCGCTGACAGCAGACACAGACAGCCATGTAGCAGAGCTGAATGGCCGCTGACAGCAGACACAGACAGAGCCGCACTGTCAGAATGAACTCGGGTGAACTTCACCCGACTTCATTGTCATGCTGCGGCTCTGTCTGTGCCGCGCCCTGATTAGCGGTCACCAGTGAAGGGCTCACCGGTGACCGCTAAACTCCTGAGTAACTGAATTGAGCAGCCCTCTCTCATATACTCACCGATCCCCGATCCCCGGCGCTGCACGGCATTCACACTGCTCCGGCGGCTTTTACTATTTTGAAAAAGCCGGCCGCCCATTAAACAATTTCGTATTCCCTGCTTTCCCCGCCCACCGGCGCCTATGATTGGTTACAGTGAGACACGCCCTCACGCTGAGTGACAGGTGTCACACTGCACCCAATCACAGCAGCCGGTGGGCGTGTCTATACTGTGCAGTGAAATAAATAATTAAATAATTTAAAAAAACGGCGTGCGGTCCCCCCCCCCAATTTTAAAACCAGCCAGATAAAGCCATACGGCTGAAGGCTGGTATTCTCAGGATGGGGAGCCCCACGTTATGGGGAGCCCCCCAGCCTAACAATATCAGCCAACAGCCGCCCAGAATTGCCGCATACATTATATGTGACAGTTCTGGGACTGTACCCGGCTCTTCCCGATTTGCCCTGGTTTGTTGGCAAATCGGGGTAATAAGGAGTTATTGGCAGCCCATAGCTGCCAATAAATCCTAGATTAATCATGTCAGGCGTCTCCTCGAGATTCCTTCCATGATTAATCTGTAAGTGACAGTAAATAAACACACACACCCAAAAAAATTCCTTTATTAGAAATAAAAAACACAAACATATACCCTGGTTAACCACTTTAATCAGCCCCAAAAAGCCCTCCATGTCCGGCGTACTCCAGGATGGTCGAGCGTCGCATCCAGCGCTGCTGCATGGAGGTCACCGGAGCTGCAGAAGAAACCGCCGCTCCTGTCACCTCCACGCAGCAAATGAAGAGAGCCGCGTGATCAGCTGAGCTGTCACTGAGATTACCCGCTGTCACTGGACACAGCGGTGGCCGCGGGTAACCTCAGTGACAGCTCAGCTGATCGCGCTACTCACCTCAGTTGCTGCGTGGAGCTGACAGGAGCGGCTGTGTCTGCTGCATCTCCGGTCACCTCCATGCAGCAACGCTGGATGCGACGTTGGACCATCCTGGAGTACGCCGGACATGGAGGGCTTTTTGGGGCTGATTAAAGTGGTTAACCAGGGTATATGTTTGTGTTTTTTATTTCTAATAAAGGATTTTTTTTGGGTGTGTGTGTTTATTTACTGTCACTTACAGATTAATCATGGAAGGAATCTCGGGGAGACGCCTGACATGATTAATCTAGGATTTATTGGCAGCTATGGGCTGCCAATAACTCCTTATTACCCCGATTTGCCAACGCACCAGGGCAAATCGGGAAGAGCTGGGTACAGTCCCAGAACTGTCGCATATAATGTATGCGGCAATTCTGGGCGGCTGTTGGCTGATATTGTTAGGCTGGGGGGCTCCCCATAACGTGGGGCTCCCCATCCTGAGAATACCAGCCTTCAGCCGTATGGCTTTATCTGGCTGGTTTTAAAATTGGGGGGGGACCGCACGCCGTTTTTTTTAATTATTTAATTATTTATTTCACTGCACAGTATAGACACGCCCACCGGCTGCTGTGATTGGGTGCAGTGTGACACCTGTCACTCAGCGTGGGGGCGTGTCTCACTGTAACCAATCATAGGCGCCGGTGGGCGGGGAAAGCAGGGAATACGAAATTGTTTAATGGGCGGCCGGCTTTTTCAAAATAGTAAAAGCCGCCGGAGCAGTGTGAATGCCGTGCAGCGCCGGTGATCGGGGATCGGTGAGTATGAGAGAGGGGGAAAGAGGGATAGACTGACAAGGACAGAGAGAGAGGGACAGAGATAGTGACCGACTGACAGAGATTAGTGAATGACAGACATTGTGAGGCGCTTCAGAACGCAGCTTTTCAGCTGCGCTCTGAAGCGGACCTTTTTTAAGCTGCGGTGCAGAGCGCACACCTGCGCACATAGCATCAGACATCACAATCGTATGAGGGATGTCACACGTTACAATTGACTAGGTTCATACAACAAAACGTCCAATGTATGAGGAATAAACGACGTGTATGCGATCACCGTATTTGCATTCAATCTTGATCGCACGTAGGTGTCACACGCAAATACGTCACGAACGATGCCGGATGTGCGTCACTTACAACTTGACCCCGACGACGGATTGAAAGATTTATTGAAGCGTGTAAAGCAGGCATAAGAAAAGAGCTCTATTTGATTTTTGGAGCGTAAATGTGTCTAAAAAAGATTGTGAATGCCATGTTGCATTTGGAGAGCCCCTGACATGCCAAAATAGCAGAACCCTTCCCCACAAGTGACCCCATTTTGGAAACTATACCCCTCAAAGAATTCATCTAGTGGTGTACTGAAAATTTTTAAACTATACAGTTGAAACCATAAGTTTACATACACGATCTAAAAAGACACATATATGTTTTTCTCACTATCTGACATGAAATCAGAATAAACTTTTTCTGTTTTAGGTCAGTTAGTATTACCAAAATAATTTATATTTGCCAAATGCCAGAATAATGAAAGAGAGAGAAGGTTCTAAGGCATTTTTATTATTTTCTGCAAAGTCAAAAGTTTACAAACACTAAAGGGTGCTTTACACGCTGCGACATCGCTAGCAATAGCTAGCAATGTCATGCGCGATAACACCTGCCCCCGTCGGTCGTGCGACATTTGGTGATTGCTGCCGTAGCGAACATTATCGCTACAGCAGCGTCACATGCACATACCTTTACAGCGACGTCGCTGTGACCGCCGAACAATCACTCCTTCAAGGGGAGGTGCGTTCGGCATCATAGCGACATCACTGCGGCGTCAGTAAGCGGCCGTCCATTAGCAGAGGATGGGCGGAATTGAGCGCCCGGAACATGCCGCCCACCTCCTTCCTTCCTCATTGCCAGTGGACGCAGGTAAGGAGATGTTCGTCGTTCCTGCGGCGTCACACATAGCGATGTGTGACGCCACAGGAACAACGAACAACCAGCGGCATGCACCACCAACGATATTATGAAAAAGAGCGACGTGTTAACAATCAACGATTTTGACGTTTTTGCGATCGTTCATCGTCACTCCTTGGTGTCCCACGCTACGATGTCGCTAACGGCGCCGGATGTGCGTCACTAACGATGTGACCCCGACGATATATCATTAGCGATGTCGCAGCGTGTAAAGCACCTTTAAGAGTGCTATGTCTTTAAACAATATGGAACAGCCCATATGATGATGTCATCTCTTTGGAAGCTTCTGATAGGTTTATTGGCAACATCTGAGTGAATTAGAGACATACCTGTGGATGTATTTTACTGAACAAGTGAAATACACTGCTTCTTTGTGAATATTTTGTGTTGGAGAAAGAAGGCGGCACTCTCCATTGCTAATTGGTAGAAATCCATTTTATTCACACTATGTGCTTTAAAACCATGTGGAGAAGAAGCCTGGTGCAGGCTCTCTGAGAACTGTCCTCAGAGACCCCCACCCAGCTTCTTCTCCGCTTGGTTTTAAAGAACATGGTTTGAATAAAGTGGATTTCTACACATTGGCAATGGAGAGTGCTGTCTTCTTTTTCCCACACAAAATATTCATCAGATGTCTGTCCTGATTTAAGTGTGCACTTGTCGCGGGCGGAGGGGCCGCGCTCGCTACGCTCGGGTCCGCGGCTGCTGCTGCTGCTCGGTGGCTCGAGCGGTGGGCCGGACCCGGGGACTCGAGCAGCGCTCCTCGCCCACGAGTGAAAAGGGGGGTGGTTTGTTTGGGGAGATAGTCCGTGACGCCACCCACGGGTCGTGGTGATAATGGGCACCACCGCTGCTGGTGACGGGGATCCCGGGAGCGATGGCAGGGAGCAGCTAGGATGTTGGTTCCCCCTCCGTGGGTAGGGGTTGGTGATCCCGGGGCCCGGTGGTGATACGGGGAGGCAGGGTAGCTGGGGTGCAGGGTTGCGGAGGCAGCGTGGCGCGGTGCCGGATGGCACTGTTGTACTCACTCAGGCACAGATTCACAGAGTCTCTGGTAAACCAAACGGCTGGATGGATGGGTCCCGCAGCCGGCTGCAGTGTCTTTGCTCTCCCCGGACAGGTTGATGGTGGCTGTCTTTCCCTGCACCTTTGTGGAATGTCTTGACTCCGATGGTTTCCCAACGGTAGTCCGCTCCTCGGCGTGTATGTACCGAAGGAGCCCGTTTTGCCCGCAGGCACTGGCCCTTTGATCTCTAGCCTATGGCGGTTGCTTTTTATCCTCACTGTGTGGACTGTTGCCTTCTGTCGGGTCTTGGGTGTTAGGGAACCCCTGGGGTTCCGGTCACTCTCGGATTTGACCGTTGTCGGCGGCTCCTAGCCTGGTCGGGGTCCAATGGCTCTGCCTTTGTGCTTGGTACAAATCTGCTCCCTGGCTCGGTACCGGCGGGCCACCGTCCGTCCCCGGTCCTACGGTTCCGCTGACTTGCACCACCTCCTGCAGATGGCCACCACCATCTGCCAATCTTGCTGACAGTGCCTGGGCTCCTACCCAGACACTAGCAGTTCCTCCACTCCAAAGTCAACTCCTCACTCCACTTCCACTGAACTCCAAATTGAACTAAACTAAAACTAACTGCTTTTTCCCGCCTCCAGGCCTGTGAACTCCTCGGTGGGTGAGGCCAACCACCTGGCTCCGCCCCACCTAGTGTGGACATCAGACCCTGGAGGGAGGCAACAAGGATTTTGTTTGACTGATGTAGACTATCCAGGGGAGGGGGTGTGTGTGATGTTGTGTTTGTGACTACCTGGCTAGTCCAGGGCGTCACACACTCCTTGCCAGCCTTGGATATTTGGAGGATCTGAGTGGACTTTCTCCACTAACAGCAATTGTTAAGGTAATCCCTGGTAGTGCAGGATCACATCTCGGCATTTATTTCATTTTACTTCTTTGTGTAGCATCATGGGAAAGGCAAATAAATCAGTCAAGATCTCAGGAAGAGAATTGTGGACTTGCACAAGTCTGGTTTATCCTTGGGTGCAATTTCCAGATACCTGAAGGTGCGTCGTTCATCTGTACAAATAATTATACGCAAGTACAAACAATTTGGGAATTTCCAGCCATCATTCCAGAGATGGGTTCTGTGTACCAGAGATGAATGTGCTTTGGTCAGACATGTGCATATCAACCCAAGAACAAAAGCAAAAGCCCTTGTGAAGATGCTAGCAGAAGCTGGTAAGATTGTGTCATTATCCACAGTGAAACGAGTACTGTATCAAGATTGGCTGAAAGGCCACTCTGCCAGGAAGAAGCTATTATTCCAAAAGAAACATAAAAAGCCAGATTGATGTTTGCAAGTGCACTCAGGAACAAAGATCTTAATTTTTGGAGATTTGTCCTGTAGTCTGATGAAACTAAAATTGAACTGTTTGGGCAAAATTACCATTCTTACGTTTGGAGGAAAAAGGCAGAAGCTTTGAAGACTAAGAACACCATCCCAACTGTGAAACATGGGTTTGGCAGCATCCTGTTGTGGGGTTGTTTTGTTGCAGGAGGGACTGGTGTACTTCACAAAATAGATGGTATCACGAGGAAAGAAGATTATGTGACAATACTGAAGCAACATCTCAACAACTTTTTTATTTTTCTGTTGAATGACTTCTATGAGAGCTTGATTTTTTCCAGGGCATGTTTATGTTTTTATTGATACCATTTTGGGGTGAATACAACATTTTGAGCACTATTTATTGCATTTTGTATTGCATTTTATTGCAGAGGTGACCAAAACCCAAAAAATTCTAGCTTTTCATTTTTTTCGTCTTTATAGCATTTACCATATGGAGAGGGATGGGCGGATGTGACGGGGGTGTACAACAGAGCAAAAGATGGACGAGGCCAGGGACGATCCAACAGATTTATTCACAAGAACACTGGAACAGCACACGATAAGTACACGTAAAACAGATTCGGGGCCCTTCCCGACAATCCTCGGACCGGATAACAAAGCAATCGTCCTTACAGTAGTCCAAAGAGTTCCACACAATCCCACGGGCCGCCACACAGGCCTAGCTCCGTCCGTGTCCACAGCCACCCAGGCTGGGAGCTCCTTCTTCTTCCAAGTTTCAGCTCACTCTGAAGTTACAAAAAGGGAAATGCATTGTCTGTGCTCCTTGACCAGCCCACCATGTTCAGGGGATAGGGGTCACACATCCTATCATCAATGGTTTGGTCCATCACAGGGCTCCGATATGTCTGCCAGCCACAGTAGATGAAGGGATCCCCTGCTGTGCAGAACAATGACTATTCCTTCACTGGCCAATGGAATTACAGACTAGATACACAACTCTGGATAGAAGACGACAGGCTATTTACATAATCACATTAGATGCCAAGACTGCAATTGTATGAGAGAGACACATTGAGACCAGTAGCTCCCCCAAGGAAATACATGAATTACAACTAATACAACCAGGGAAAAGTTACATGACATATTATACAAAATAAATGACAGGGAAATATACATATCATGACATAGTATTACAGCATATACAGTGAGAGGGTAAATTACATCTTTACAATCCCTCCCTCTCCCAACTTGTGTACGTACTAGGGACCTCTACAGGTCACTGGTTAAGTACACACAGGCAGAGCGTTACTTACATGTGGCTTCATGCAGCCACGAATTGGCATCGTAGCTCTCCCACATCATTGCCCAGGAGAACATCTGCAGGCAGACCACCCATCACCCCAACCACACATCGCCTGACCCCAAAACCAAAGGTCAGATCCACAGTGGCTGTGGGAATAGTCCTCCATTGTCCACCAGCCAGTTCAATGACAATCCCAGGTCCTCTATGGATTGCCTCAGGCCGAACCACTCGGGGATCAGCCAGTGTGAGGAAAGCACCCGAGTCACAAAATCCAACAAGTCTCTGTCCATCCAGCACAACCTCCTGTAAGTGCTTACCTTGATGAGCAGAAGTCGTCATAACTGCGGGTCGCACCCCGTAAACTCCTGGTGGTGCAACATGGGGGGCTGAGTCACTAGGCCAGTCCTCACATAGCGGTGCCACATCTTCCTCCATGGCACTGGGCTGTAAATAATTAACAATCCGATTGGGTGCAGGATCAGTCCTCATTTGAACAGCTGGGCAGGAGACTTGCCGATGCCCTGGCTGTCCACATTGATAGCATCTGAGCTGGGTCTCCCTCCATCCAAGGCGTCCTCTTGGGTAAGGGGTAGGGGAACTTGGAGGCCGGCTCCCACCTGAAGGTGCTGTAGGGGTTTGAGGATGATTCCTCCATGGGCTGGCTGAGCATGAGGCCTGCAAATGCCAGGGATGCCTACAAACATAACACCTGCGCTCTGTTACTTCCTCTCCCCGGCGTATTCCAGAAAATGCAGTAGAAGCAACTGGAGGCACATTAACACGGGTATCAACATGTGGTGGCTTAGAGGAACGGGGAACAATGGGGACAGAATAACTGGGGGCATCCGGTGTTGTGGAGCTGTTAGGCGTCTCTCCATCCTCCAACAGAACCCTCCACTGAGGCTTGATAGTGAGCACCTCATCAGCTAGAGCAGCAGCTTCCTCCACTGTCGCTGGTTTTCTCTCACGCACCCATTCCCGGATCTCAGCGGGGCACTGGGCAAAGAATTGTTCTTTTAGGATGATCTGCAGGAAGGTCTCCCAAGATAAGGCCTCCTCTGCCTCCAGCCAGCGATTACATATTTGTTTGAGTCTATGAGCATATATCTTAAAAGACACTTCCCCATCACAGGCTAAAGCACGGAACTGAGTCCTGTAAGTGTCTGGGGTCACAGCATAATGTTCTAGAATAGTCTGTTTAATCTCCGCATACTCACAGTTCCACCGAGGGTCCATAGCTCTATAGGCTTCAGCAGCTCCCCTGTTACGGTTGCTGCGAGCACTGGAGACTATGTCCAGATTTCTTGCTACTGCACATGTGCGAGCGCTGGAGACTAAGTCCAGATTTCTTGCTACTGCACATGTGCGAGCGCTGGAGACTAAGTCCAGATTTTTTGCTACTGCACATGTGCGAGCGCCGGAGACTAAGTCCAATCTTGGAGCCATTGCACATGTGCGGGTGACATCATCGCTGACACGAGGTCACATGTCTCTGACACCTTCTATGCCGATTGGTCGCTGGTCATGTGCTTGTGACGTCTTGCTCGGTGATAGGCCAGCATGACGTCACTCCTGTCGTTCTGGCAGCGGATTGGCTCTGGTGTCCTCCATCTTGGATGAGGCACAGAGTCTATATAAGACCCTGACACACGCCGCATGGTGCTCAGTCCTCTTGGTTCATGCATATGAGTAGACGCTCTGTGCGCGTTCCTCTAGGCATTCCTCTGTCTATGCTAGGTGAGCGCTACCGGCAGGGTAGCGTTCTTATACCTTACAGCTTCGGCTGCTGTCCGTATCCTTACCTCTTAGGGGAGCGGACATAGGCAGGTGCCTGAGGCACATGGTCTGGCTGGGCCTTGTGATTCTACTCGTAGGTGGACGTTGCCGCTAGGGTAACGTTCCTTATACTGCGTCTGGCAGTTGTTCGTATCCTCGCACACTAGGGGAGCGAACAGAGGTAGGAGCTTTGTGCGGCTTACGCTGCTGTTCGTCTCTTTTGCACCACTAGAAGAGCGGACCTAGGCAGGTGCCATATCTAGTGGTTCGTGTCCTCGCACACTAGTGGAGCGAACGCAGGTAGGAGCTTTGTGCGGCTTACGCTGCTGTTCGTCTCTTTTGCACCACTAGAAGAGCGGACCTAGGTAGGTGCCATTTTGCACACATTGCCTTTGTCTCTGTGATTATTAACAGAGATCATTAAACACACCCTCCAAGTAAGGGAGGAATTGCTTTACTTACTTATTATATCCTTCTGTGAGTTAACAGAGGTATTGCACTCTGCCATAGTCTGCAGCAAAGTCTTTGCACGGTGGACCCTGACTGTCTGATACTCCTTTCGGTTATTATCAGACAGCCCCCCGTAACATTAGGACTGAGCCAAGGGTCTGGCAGTTATGGCAGAATATCAGCAGTTACACCGTTACATACAAGTACTTGAGTCACGGCTCAAGAGTATAGAGGATAAACCTCAGACCATGGTGACATCTGCACATGATCCTCGACTTGCTCTGCCAAACAGATATTCTGGCGATGCCAGATCATCTCGTGGTTTCATTAGTCAGTGTCAGATACACCTAGAGGTCAACTCTTCTCGCTTCTCTACGGAGAGGTCCAGAGTAGGCTTTATCATCTCCTTACTTCAGGACAAAGCCTTAGAATGGGCGACTCCCCTATGGGAGCGCTCTGATGTGGTTACTCTGAGACATCAAGACTTTCTTGATGCTCTTAAGGCGGTATTCATGGGTCCGCAGGTTACCCATGATGCGGCCCTGAGACTGTTAGATTTATCTCAGGGTTCGTTATCCACTAGTTCTTATGCCATTGCTTTTAGAACTCTGGTGGCAGAACTAGATTGGCCAGAGAAGGTGTTGATTCCTATCTTCTGGAGAGGGTTGGCAGGCTATGTCAAGGATGCCCTTGCTACTCGTGAGGTCCCTGCTTCTCTGGAGGACTTGATCACAGTAGCAACGAGGATCGATGTACGCCATAAGGAACGTAGACTCGAGGTCTCTTCCTCACGCCCTAAGCATCGGGCTATTCCAGTTGTTGAGGGTCCACTACCATCTTCCTCAGCATCTGAAACATCTCCCACTCCTATGGAGTTAGGTCATACGTTCTCCAGACTACGCAAGTCTGGTCGTCCTATATGTTACGTATGTCGTCAGGCTGGGCACTATGCCAACAAGTGTCCTAGTCGTCAGGGAAACTCCCTGGCCTAGTAACCATTAGAGGGGGGTTACTAGAGACGTCTTCTGCACCCTCTAAGTGTTGTATCCCAGGTCAGCTCTCGTTATCTGAGAATACATGGCCTATTATGGCTTTTGTGGATTCCGGAGCTGACGGGATTTTTGTGTCCTCAGGATTTGTAAAGGGACACAATATTCCCTCTATCATGTTAGAGGCGCCTATTCCTGTCCGTGTTGTTAATGGAACTATGTTGTCTGACTCCATTACATTGAGGACAGTTCCCTTGCGCCTTTCCCTGTCTCAGGGTCACATAGAGGAGATTTCTTTTCTTGTTTTGCCTGAGGGTATAGACGACGTTCTTCTGGGTCTTCCATGGCTTCGGACTCATGCTCCTCACATTGACTGGGAGTCTGACAGCATTATTAGTTGGGGTTCGAAATGTCAGTCCCGATGTCTTCCCTTACCACCTAAGGTCGTTGCAGTTGCATCAACTGATCTCTCTCCCATACCTACACCCTATTTGGATTTCGCTGACGTGTTCTCCAAACAGGGTGCTGAGGTTCTTCCACCCCATAGGCCGTATGACTGTGCCATAGACCTTATCCCAGGTTCGGTTCCACCTAAAGGCAGGGTTTACCCCCTGTCGATACCTGAGTCGGAGGCCATGTCGACCTATATAAGAGAGAGCTTAGAGAAGGGGTTCATTCGTAAGTCTGTCTCTCCCGCGGGAGCTGGGTTTTTCTTTGTTCGGAAGAAAGAGGGTGATTTGCGTCCCTGCATAGATTACAGGGGTCTCAACGCAATCACAATAAAGAACAAATACCCATTACCTTTAATTTCGGAGCTCTTTGACAGACTGAGAGGAGCTCAAGTTTTTACGAAGTTGGATCTGCGGGGTGCGTATAACTTGGTACGAATTCGAAAGGGTGACGAATGGAAGACCGCTTTTAACACCCGAGAAGGTCACTATGAATACCTCGTCATGCCTTTTGGGTTATGTAATGCACCCGCAGTATTTCAGGACTTCGTAAACGATGTGTTCAGGGATTTACTGTTATCCTCAGTAGTGGTGTATCTGGACGACATCCTGATTTTTTCTCCTGATCTGGAGACTCATCGTCAGGATGTCGTTCGTGTCCTTTCCCGTTTAAGGGAGCACTCATTGTTTGCTAAACTCGAGAAATATGTATTCGAGCAGTCCTCATTGCCTTTTTTGGGTTACATTATCTCACAAGAGGGTCTGGCTATGGATCCTGCGAAGCTCTCTGCTGTCCTGCAATGGTCCGAACCTCATTCCTTGAAGGCGGTGCAACGCTTCTTAGGATTCATAAATTATTACAGGCAGTTCATACCCCATTTTTCTACTTTGGTGGCCCCTTTGGTGGCCTTGACTAAGAAAGGTGCTAATCCCAAAGCCTGGTCTACTGAGACATCTCAGGCTTTTGAGGCAGTAAAAAGACACTTTTCAACTGCTCCCGTTCTTCAAAGACCCGATGAGAGTAAGCCCTTCCTCTTAGAGGTTGATGCCTCTTCAGTGGGTGCTGGTGCGGTCTTGTATCAAAAGAACGGTGCAGGTAGAAAAAGGCCGTGTTTCTTCTTTGCTAAAACCTTTTCACCGGCAGAGAGAAACTATACCATTGGGGATAGGGAACTGCTCGCCTTGAGATTAGCCTTGGAGGAGTGGCGTCACTTGCTGGAAGGAGCGAAACATCCTTTCCAGGTCTATACAGACCATAAGAATCTGACGTACTTACAAACCGCTCAGCGTCTGAATCCTCGCCAAGCCCGCTGGTCCTTGTTTTTCTCCCGCTTTCACTTCTCCATCAACTATTTGTCTGGGAGTAAGAATAACAAGGCAGACGCCCTGTCTCGCTCTATGCTTTCTACCCAGGAAGAGATTGACGAACCTCGTCTTATCCTTCCCTCCAGGGTTTTTCATACGCTCTCCCCTGTGACGTTAGACCAAATCCCACCGGGCAAGACCTTTGTTCCGCCTGATCGACAGAATGATATACTGTCATGGGCCCACACCTCAAAGGTGGGTGGGCATTTTGGTATTAGGCGGACACGAGAGTTACTGGAGAGGTGGTATTGGTGGCCACACTTAGCCAGCCACGTCAAGAGATATGTCGGTTCCTGCTACTCGTGTGCTCGCAACCGTCCATTACGGCAGAGACCGGCTGGGCTCTTGCATCCTTTACCAGTGCCAGATAGACCATGGGAGGTGGTAGGCATGGACTTTGTGGGTGATCTTCCATGTTCACAGGGACATAGATTTGTGTGGGTCATTACGGACCATTTCTCCCGGATGGTTCATCTCGTACCGTTATCGAGAATCCCATCTTCCAGGGTACTAGCCAAACTATTCCTCAAGCATGTCTTTAGGCTTCACGGGATGCCAGATCGTATCATTTGTGATAGAGGCCCGCAATTTACTTCCCGTTTCTGGCGAGAGCTTTGTAGCCTTCTGCAAATTGAGTTGAATCTCTCTTCGGCATACCATCCGGAGACTAATGGTTTGGTTGAACGTACCAATCAATCTATGATTATATACCTTCGACACTTTGTTGCTGAGAACCACGATAACTGGTCCTCCCTCCTACCCTGGGCAGAATTTGCCATTAACAATTCGCTGGCTGAGGCCACTGGGCAGACACCGTTCGTACTCAATAATGGGCAACACCCTAGGGTACCGGTACCGTTTCCCGCTGCTGCACCTCCTCCTCTTGTGGCCGACTGGGCAACTAATGCCAGAGAGGTTTGGGATCGGACTCAAGAGTCGATCCAAGCAGCTAAGGACCGTATGAAGACGGTGTCCGATCGGTTTCGTCGCCCGGCTCCTGTCTTTTCTCCAGGGGACTTTGTGTGGCTCTCTGCAAAACACGTGAGACTTAGAGTGAGCTCTGTCAAATTTGCTCTTCGCTTCCTGGGTCCTTATGAGGTTCTTCGACAGGTAAATCCTGTAGTCTATCAATTGAAGTTACCTGTCCATCTTAGGATTCATGACAAATTCCATGTCTCACTGCTAAAGCCGGCTATTTTACCTCACGCTCGTGAAGTGCACTCTCCTGCCTCTGATTCCTCTCGCTCTAGCTATGAGGTACGAGCCATAGTTGGTTCTAAGATGGTTAGAGGGCGCAGGTTCTTCTTGATAGATTGGGAGGGCTATGGCCCGGAACATCGCTCTTGGGAGCCTGAGGAGGCTGTCCATGCTCCCGACTTAGTTGCCGATTACCTGCGTCGCCGGGAGGGGGGCCCTTGAGGGGGAGGTACTGTTACGGTTGCTGCGAGCACTGGAGACTATGTCCAGATTTCTTGCTACTGCACATGTGCGAGCGCTGGAGACTAAGTCCAGATTTCTTGCTACTGCACATGTGCGAGCGCTGGAGACTAAGTCCAGATTTTTTGCTACTGCACATGTGCGAGCGCCGGAGACTAAGTCCAATCTTGGAGCCATTGCACATGTGCGGGTGACATCATCGCTGACACGAGGTCACATGTCTCTGACACCTTCTATGCCGATTGGTCGCTGGTCATGTGCTTGTGACGTCTTGCTCGGTGATAGGCCAGCATGACGTCACTCCTGTCGTTCTGGCAGCGGATTGGCTCTGGTGTCCTCCATCTTGGATGAGGCACAGAGTCTATATAAGACCCTGACACACGCCGCATGGTGCTCAGTCCTCTTGGTTCATGCATATGAGTAGACGCTCTGTGCGCGTTCCTCTAGGCATTCCTCTGTCTATGCTAGGTGAGCGCTACCGGCAGGGTAGCGTTCTTATACCTTACAGCTTCGGCTGCTGTCCGTATCCTTACCTCTTAGGGGAGCGGACATAGGCAGGTGCCTGAGGCACATGGTCTGGCTGGGCCTTGTGATTCTACTCGTAGGTGGACGTTGCCGCTAGGGTAACGTTCCTTATAATGCGTCTGGCAGTTGTTCGTATCCTCGCACACTAGGGGAGCGAACAGAGGTAGGAGCTTTGTGCGGCTTACGCTGCTGTTCGTCTCTTTTGCACCACTAGAAGAGCGGACCTAGGCAGGTGCCATATCTAGTGGTTCGTGTCCTCGCACACTAGTGGAGCGAACGCAGGTAGGAGCTTTGTGCGGCTTACGCTGCTGTTCGTCTCTTTTGCACCACTAGAAGAGCGGACCTAGGTAGGTGCCATTTCGCACACATTGCCTTTGTCTCTGTGATTATTAACAGAGATCATTAAACACACCCTCCAAGTAAGGGAGGAATTGCTTTACTTACTTATTATATCCTTCTGTGAGTTAACAGAGGTATTGCACTCTGCCATAGTCTGCAGCAAAGTCTTTGCACGGTGGACCCTGACTGTCTGATACTCCTTTCGGTTATTATCAGACAGCCCCCCGTAACATCCCCCCTCTAGGAGCCCAACCAGATGCCGGACACGCTCCCTGTCCGGGACTTCCATTAATCGACACTGATGCTCAAAGTCCTGGAAGAAGCCCTCAATGTCACCAGCAGCCTCATTAAACGGCTTAAAGTCTTTGCGGGACACCCTGGGAAGTTCCCTCATGATGGGTGCTGGGGTTACAGTCTGTCTGGAACCTCTCGCGGCTTCCACAGCGAGCTGCTTATCCAGCAGTGCCATCTCCTCCATCCTGCGCTCCTTCTCTTTAGCTCTACGCATGACCTCCATCTTATATTCTATGATGGTCTCCTCTCCCAGCAAGGCCATCTCCTCCTCGTACCACACAACCCACTGACTTTTTTGGGTATTTACCTCCGGCTGCCGTCTTTCTTCCTTTTGCTGTGAGGATCCTTCCTCCACGTCATTTTGCGAGCAGACTCCTTCTAGCGCCTCAATCAGCTGCTCCTTGGAGAGTCCTTTGAAACGAACTCCTACTTCACGGGCCTTTGATTGCAGGCTCCCCAAAGTCCAGGTCTTGTACTCTGCAGTGCTGGTTCCTGATGTTGAGCCATTGTCCTCCATTCCTTCTGCTCTGATTCCACTGCTGCCACCAGTTTGTGACGGGGGTGTACAACAGAGCAAAGGATGGACAAGGCCGAGGGACGATCCAACAGGTTTATTCACAAGAACACTGGAACAGCACACGATAAGTCCACGTAAAACAGATTCGGGGCCCTTCCGACAATCCTCGGACTGGATAACAAAGCAATCGTCCTTACAGTAGTCCAAAGAGTTCCACACAATCCCACGGGCCGCCACACAGGCCTAGCTCCGTCCGTGTCCACAGCCACCCAGGCTGGGAGCTCCTTCTTCTTCCAAGTTTCAGCTCACTCTGAAGTTACAAAAAGGGAAATGCATTGTCTGTGCTCCTTGACCAGCCTACCATGTTCAGGGGGTAGGGGTCACACATCCTATCATCAATGGTTTGGTCCATCACAGGGCTCCGATATGTCTGCCAGCCACAGTAGATGAAGGGATCCCCTGCAGTGCAGAACAATGACTATTCCTTCACTGGCCAATGCAATTACAGACTAGATACACAACTCTGGATAGAAGACGACAGGCTATTTACATAATCACATTAGATGCCAAGACTGCAATTGTATGAGAGAGACACATTGAGACCAGTAGCTCACCCAAGGAAATACATGAATTACAACTAATACAACCAGGGAAAAGTTACATGACATATTATACAAAATAAATGACAGGGAAATATACATATCATGACATAGTATCACAGCATATACAGTGAGAGGGTAAATTACATCTTCACAGCGGACTCGCAGAAAACTGGGACCATACTAATTTTTTTTAAAAATTCCAGTTCCGGACTGTCCCATATAAATCTATGGGAACCAGCTATTACAAATTTTGGTGGAAGGCATGGGGGGATAGAAGCGTGCGTGGTATACTCACTGAAGCTCCATGTCATGACTGGCTGCTGCTTCCAGGTCACGCTTTCACTTCCGGAGCTGTGTGTATCTAGATCATGCACTAAAAATAAAGGTAGATGCTAGAATGTATGGGCTCCTTCCAGGTATGATGTAATGTGTCACGTGATAGGGGAGAGCGTGTTCATAATGCAGCCCGGTTTAGAA
This sequence comes from Anomaloglossus baeobatrachus, assembly GCF_048569485.1. NCBI lineage: Eukaryota > Metazoa > Chordata > Amphibia > Anura > Aromobatidae > Anomaloglossus > Anomaloglossus baeobatrachus. The sequence goes on from NC_134358.1 coordinate 333,900,643, forward strand.
TAAACATTTTCTAAGTCCATGTGGGCATGGAGTTGTTTAAAATAGACATATGGGTCTTGGGGTAAGACCCCTAGATGGGTGAAAGAGGGATGAGCAGATCTCTGCCCCTGCAATGCTGTGTCCCCCTCTGCTCATTCTGTGCTTCCTGCTGCATTCAGCAGGAGACTCAGGATGAATGCAATATGTCCTCCTCTGTTCATCCTGAGCCTCCTGCTGCATGCAGCAGGCGGCTCCTGATGAGCTCTGCCCGCAATGATGTGTCCTCCACTGCTCATCCTGAGCCTCCTGCTGCATGTAGCAGTAGGCTCAAGATGAGGTACACCCACGATGTGTCCTCCTCTGCATGAAGCAGGTGGCTCAGGATGAGCAGAGGAGGACACATCGTGCTCATTCTGAGCCTCCTGCCACCGTTGAAGTTGTTCCAGAAAATGATGTATTTCTCCCAGAAAATTATTGCAGTTACACATGTTTTGGTATACACATGTTTATTTCCTTTGTGTGTATTGGAAGAACACACAAAGCAGGGGAAAAAAGACAAATTGGACATAATTTCACACAAAATCCCAAAAATGGGTCATGCAAAATTGTTGGCACCCTTAACTTAATATACTGTTGCACATTTGTTGCAGTAAATAACCACAGTTAATGGTTTTCTATAGCCATCAACAATCTTGTTACACCTCTCAACTGGAATTTTGGACCACTCTTCTTTTGCAAAGGGCTCCAGGTCTCTCATATTTGAAGGTGCCTTCTCCCAACAGCAATTTTAAGATCACTCCACACGTGTTCAATGGGATTTAGATCCAAACTCATTGCTGACCATTTCAAAAATCTCCATCGCTTTGTTTCTATCCAATTTTGGGGGCTGCTTGAAGTATTTTTGGGGTCAGTGTCCTGCTGGAAGACCCATGACTTATGATGCAAACCTAGCTTTCTGACACAGGGCACTACATTGTGACCCAAAATATTTTCATAATCTTCAGATTTCATGATGCTATGCACACAGTAAAGGTTCTCAATGCCAGAGGCAGCAAAACAACCCCAAAACATATTTGAGCCTCCATCATATTTGATTGTAAGTACTGTGTTGTTTTCTGTTTAGGCCTCGTGTCTTTTTTGACAAACAGTAGAATAATGTGCTTTACCAAAAAGATGTATCTTGTTCTAATCTGTACACAAGATGCTTTCCCAGAAAGAAAACCAATAATCAGACACAAATGAAAATTAACAGAAACAAACAGTAAGAGAGTAAGGAGAAAAGCAAGAGCAGGAAGGTAGCAACAAAATGACAACAAAGGTTAACATCACAACCACTCAGGAATAATGCTCAACAACCACCAGTAAGTCTGGATCACAACAGTTCACCAGACCAGTATGGGTAAACTATAGCTGTAATGAATGAAATAGTCCAGCCAGCATATATAGGAGAAAAGCGAACATAATTGGCTCCACCACCAGATGTGATGAAAGAGACTAATAAACAGTCAAGAAGAGATTAACTCTTCCTAGCCTGCCTAAGTCTGTGGGTGGACGCCTGTGTGACGCCCCTGGGGCTCAGGTCGCTTTGGGGTACTGCACCTCAATTAAAGAAGTTGTCCAGTTACCAAAACTGATTTTTTTTTCTGATAAATCTTGCTAATATGTGCCTCTCCACACATCTATTATTTTTTTTCAGCAATATTACCTTTTATTGTGCTCTAGCAGCACATCCTCAGTGCTGGCTCCAGCTCTGATAGGGTTAATCTCTCTTCTGACTTCCTGGGTTCAGTTCCTACAACTCTCATAATTCTTTGTGGCTCTAGGGCTGTGCCTAACTTATCTAACACACCCACTGTGTCTAACACACCCACTCAGCTCTCCACCCAAAGTCTCCTCCCTGCCTCTTCCCTGTGTGGATGCACTGAGAGCAATCACACAGAGACAGCAGCAGCTCTGCACAGCCAGGGGAAGAAAGCGTCTATCTTCCGCTTGTTCTCATATAGTTCATAGTCTGTGTGTGTGTGTGTGTGGTGTGTGTGCCCATGTGTGTCTGTGTGTGTGTGGTCAGAAATTATGATTATTAGCCGGCGCAACATGTGAAAAAAATAATTGGGGGAAAAAAAATGAAGGGGTCATGAGATTGCTTTTTTTCCCTTTTGCCTAGTTTGTGTGTCGTCCGTATCATCCGTGTGGCAAGCATTTTGCAGACTACTTTCACATCAGCGTTTTTTTTGCTTGTAGGCAAACAACCGCAAACCGCATATGACTGGATCTTGTGGATTAAATGTGCAGCGCTTACAACCGTTATTTTACTGGATCCTTCTGCAGCGGGACACAGAATTTATCGGCCGGCACTGGAGTCAGCTGACTCCTGATCTCACAGCCCGCACACTCTGCAATAGCTGCAGGTGGGCTCATTCACATGACCGTTCCGTTTGTCTTGGTCAGTTCCTGTTTTTTTTGCGGACCCACAGACAGGAGCATCTTTTCAATGTCTTTTGTGTGGGATCGGATGGCACACGGTAGCAATTCCCTGTGCATCCGATCCTACAAAAAAAAAACACATCGGATGCCGTATGTCCGGTCTGTTACTATGGAACATGTCCTATTCTGTTCCGTAATAAAGAACCGTGACTCAATACAAGTCAATGGGTCCGCAAAATTCCCGGAAGCAACACGGAAGCACTTCCGTGTGACTCCCGTTGGGTGCCCGTGCAGTCTGTGTCCCGCTCCAGCCCCAGCCCCGTGGCTGCCCGCACAGCAGTTTCAGCAGCTGCCCACACTGCAGTGTCAGCAGCCGCGGGGATAACAAGCGCTACCATCAGGAGGTTAGTAAGTTCATTACCTACAGTGATGAAGTCCTGCACTCCTGACGTCAGCAGTCGTCACTGCCTTCTATGCCCGCCGCTTGTCACATCACCTCTCGCTGTCAACCCGAGACTGACTAGTGGTGACGTCACGGGCCGCTCGCGATTGGTTTGTGAAGGTGGCGGTCATTGAACTCAGTGACAGCGCTGCTGTCAGGAGTTCAGTGATCATCGCAGGTAATGTACCTCGCTAACCTCCTGACAGCAGCACTCGTCGTGCCCTGCAGTGACCTGGGCTGACCTATTGATGTTTTAGCTCAGGTCACTGCACTGCTCTCCCAGCCAATATGGAACATTCTGCTCTTCATTGACTGGGACATTGACTATGGTATGGATCGTAGTGGGACCCCCTTGGATTATACCAGACCTGGATTTATTTTTCTTTTTAATAAATTGGTGAATGAAGGAATGTGTTGGGGAGTGTTTTTTCAAATAAAAATGTGTTTGGTGTCTTTTTTTTTTTATTACTGACTGGGTTTGTGATGTCGGGTATCTGATACACGCCTGACATCACTAACCCCAGGGCTTGATGCCAGGTGACATTACACATCTGGTATCAACCCCATATATTACCCCGTTTGCCACCGCACCAGGGCAATGGGATGAGCTGGGGCGAAGCACCAGGATTAGCGCATCTAATGGATGCGCCACTTCTGGAGCCGCTGTAGCCTGCTATTTTTAGGCTGGGGAGTGTCCAATAATGGTGAACCTCCCTAGTCTGAGAATACCAGACCACAGCTGTCCGCTTTACCTTGGCTGGTGATCCAATTTGGGGGGGACCCCATGTTTTTTGTTTTAAATTATTTATTTAATTTAAAATAATAGCGTGGGGTGCCCTCTGTTTTGGATTACCAGCCAAGGTGAAGTTGCCAGCTGTGGTTTGCAGGCTGCAGCCGTTTGCTGTACCCTAGCTGGCTACAAAAGATAGGGGGACCGCATGTCATTTTTTTTATTATTTATTTATTTTTTGGCTAAATACAAGGCTAAGCACCTTAGTGCCACATGAAAGTCACAAAAGGGTGCCAGCTTAGAATATGCAGGGAGGTGGGGCATTATATATGTCTTTCTCATCTATCTATCTATTCATCCATCCCTCTATTCATTCATTCATTCATTCATCCCTCTATCTCTCTGTCTCTATATCTATCTATCCATCTCTATATCTACTCATCTATTTATCTTTCTTGCTGCTTCCGTTTTTTGCGGTATGCAAAAAAAAACGGAAGGCACACGGATGTCATACGGATGCATCCGTGAAAAAAAAGGACCGTTTTTTGCGGCCTGCAAAAACGGAACGGTCATGTGAATGTAGCCTTAACAGCAGTCACTGCCTGCTGCCGATCACATGTGACCGTGTGCGGGCTGTGTGAACAGGAGTTCAGCTGAGTTCAGATCCGCTGACTCAAGTGTCAGCCGATTAGGCTTGGGGCCACACGGGGATTACTGCGATCCCCTCGCATTACACTCGGCTCACGCTCAGTACAGCAGAGCTGAGTGTCATGCGTGTGTCCCTACGACTGACTGTGCGAGCAGACCTCAGCTGCGGGGGGCGGTCCGGCACTCAGGAGGGGCAGGACGGCACTGAGGAGGGGTGGGAGGGATTTCTCTCCCTCTCTCCTCCGTAGTCGGCTATTGCGATTCTCGCTCTGCACTTGCGGTACACCGATGTACCGCAAGTGCAGTGCGATTTTTCTCTCACCCCATACACTTCAATGGGTAAAAGAGAAAGAGTCTTGCATTACAATTGCTGCATGCTGCGATTGTTTTCTCGGTCCAATTAGGGCTGAGAAAATAATCGCTCATGTGCGCTGACACACAGGCTAATATTGGTCCGAATGGAATACAATGTTTTATCGCAGTCCCCTCGCACTGTTTTTCTTGCCGTGTGGCTTAGACCTTACTTGTTCTGTGTCCCCCTGCATCCATCGCAGTGTGTGCGGGCTGGAGTTCAGATCAGCTGCCTCCAGTGCTGGACTGAACACAGGTGACCTCAAAGCCCGTACCCGCTGTGATGGATGCAGGGGGACACAGAACAAGTAATCGGCTGACACTGGAGTCATCATTTTACTTGTTCTGCTGGCGCTGTGGTCAGGAGTAGGGATGAATGAGCAGTAAAATGCTCTGGTGCTCGATGGGCGAAGCCCATGTCGTTTTTTGGTTTTTTTTTAAAAAATTCATTAAAAATAAAAAAAAAAAAAAAAAAATCACATAACCCTAACCCTAGGGTTAGGGGTAAAAAAAAAAGTGTGGGCTCCCGCTGCATTTTCTATTGCTAAGGGTAACCCAAGCAGCTACTGGCTGCTAACCCGGGCTGCTTGGTGTTACCTTCACTGGCAATGGAAAATCCAGGGAAGCCTTTTTTTTTTATATATATATATATATATATATATATATATATAAAAAGGTTTTTGCCTAAAAATTGTTTTAAAAAAAGGATGTGGGCTTCGCCATATTTTTGTACGCTAGCCAGGTACAGCAGGCAGGTATGGACTGCCCCCAACCCCCAGCTGCCTATTTGTACCCGGCTGGGAACCAAAAATATAGGGAAGCCCGTATTTTTTAATTATTTTACTTATTTCATGAAATAATTAAAAAACAAATGACGTGGACTTCGCCATATTTTTGTGTCCAGCCAGGTACAACTAGGCAGCTGGGGATTGTAATCCTCAGCACAGGTTGGCCCGAGGTTTCTGGGCGCCTCTGCTGCGAATTGCAGTCCACAGCCGCCCCAGAAAACGGCGCTTTCATAGAAGCGCCATCTTCTGGCGCTGTATCCAACTCTTGAGTGGCCCTGGTGGCAGGTGGCACACTGGGTAATAAAGGGTTAATACCAGCTATGTTTTACCAGTTGGTATAAAACCCAAGATTCTTAATGTCAGGCCAAGTTTGACCCGGCCATTAAGAATCTCCAATAGAGGGTTAAAAAAAAAAAAAGACATCACACAGAGAAAAATAGTTTATTAGAAATAAATACACAGACACAGTAGGGACTCCATGTTCATTACTCCCTCTCACCCCTCCACGATCGAGAGATTTCTGTATGCCAGGAGAGAGAGAGGGAAAAGAGAGAGCGAGAGGGAAAAGAGAGAGAGCGAGAGGGAAAAGAGAGAGAGCGAGGGGGAAAAGAGAGAGAGCGAGGGGGAAAAGAGAGAGAGTGAGGGGGAAAAGAGAGAGCGAGGGGGAAAAGAATGAGAGTGAGGGGGAAAAGAGAGAGAGTGAGGGGGAAAAGAGAGAGAGCAAGGAGGAAAAGAGAGAGCGAGGGGGAAGAGAGAGAGAACGAGATGGAAGAGAGAGAGCGAGGAGGAAGAGAGAGAGAGCGAGGGGGAAAAGAGAGAGAGCGAGGGGGAAAAGAGAGAGAGTGAGGGGGAAAAGAGAGAGAACGAGATGGAAGAGAGAGAGCGAGGAGGAAAAGAGAGAGAGCGAGGGGGAAGAAAGAGAGAGCGAGGGGGAAGAGAGAGCGAGCGAGGGGGAAGAGAGAGAGCGAGGGGGAAGAGAGAGAGCGAGGGGAAAAAGAGAGAGCAAGGGGGAAAAGAGAGCGAGGGGGAAAAGAGAGAGAGCGAGGGGGAAAAGAGAGAGAGCGAGGGGGAAAAGAGAGAGCGAGGGGGAAAAGAGAGAGAGTGAGGGGGAAAAGAGAGAGAGCAAGGAGGAAAAGAGAGAGCGAGGGGGAAGAGAGAGAGAACGAGATGGAAGAGAGAGAGCGAGGAGGAAGAGAGAGAGAGCGAGGGGGAAAAGAGAGAGAGCGAGGGGGAAAAGAGAGAGTGAGGGGGAAAAGAGAGAGAGCGAGGGGGAAAAAAGAGAGAGCGAGGGGGAAAAGAGAGAGAGGGGGAGGAAAAAGAGAGAGGGAGAGGGGGAGGGAAAAGAGAGAGGGAGGGATAAGAGGGGGACGAGGAGAGAGGGATATGAGGGGGCAGAGAAGAGGGGGAAGAGGGGAGGGGGAGAAGAGAGGGGGGAGAGAGAAGAGAGTGGGGAAAGAAGAGAGGGGGGGAAGAGGTGCTCTGTCACCAACTTGCTCCACGCAGGTGACAGAGTGGAGACAGTTGGTCACATGCAGCAGGACAGGTGACAGAGCAGAGCGGTGACACATGCGGTGCTGCATGGGACCAGCTTGTCAGTGTCTTGCTGCGTCCTGTAGTGCTGGTGGGAGGAGCACATGATCACACTGCCCGACACCACCCGCTCTCCTGACATCGCAGCAGAGCGGGCGGGTGGAGAGTGAGATCAGATACTTACGTGACAGGGGGGATTTCAGCTGAATAAACCCCCCCCTGTACTCCACAGGCACCCCGTGCCTCACCATCTGCCGGATGCTAAGCTGTCTTCACCGCTCCACACTGTGCCATCCTCCGGATCCTCCCCTCGATGCTGGGCTGTGACGTGCAGTAGTCACCGCCCACAGCCCTGTCAATCACTGTGAGTGGCGCCAGCATCCTCTGACGTACCCGTCTTGTTTGAGAGCCTGGAATTGACGGGACGTAAGAGGATACTAGCGGTTACAGCACCAGGGGGTCATGTGACCGGCACTGAGCATGCAGGATAGCGCCACTCAGTGCCAGAACTGTAAATAGAAGCCAATGAAGAAAAGACCTATAATGGTAAGTAGAACTCATAGAGAAAATAAAAAAATGGGTGAACCACCCCTTTAAGGTGCGGTATTCATCTCAGGTAAGGTGGGGGTTAATTACCGGTGTTCCACAGCCACACTTTACATACAGCTTAGGAGCCTTTACACAGGGTGGGATGGCTCAGGGTAGGCATGGTGGTGGCCAACATGATGCATGGGACTTCCCTGGTCACTGAAGCCAGCCACCTGGGGGGCGGATTCCACTTGGGGTTGAAGTAGGCGCAACACACATACAGACAGACAAGTCGAGATCATAGTTCTGACAAGACACCTCTGGAACTCTTGGACTTTACTAGGCTCGGGGCTTGGAGCAGGAGCTCAGCCCGGGTACCTAACTGCTGAGGGGGACATCCTAGGAAAAGGACATTCTCTCTCTTTCTCTTCTAACACCAGTGGTTGCCCCCTTTCTTGCTTTGGATTGACTGGAGCCCACAACTGCAGAGAACAGCACCTGGGTGCAGCTTTAAACCAGTGAGTAAAACAACCTGGAACCGAAGTTGCCGACTCAGACTCTTATTAGCGACGCCGTCGCCCCACGCTTCAGCGCTCCCAGGAGACTGCCATTTTCCCTGTCATCCACCCGGGGCCCGCTCCGCCTGTGGGGAGCAACACGATCTCAGATGCCATAACACCTGCCCTGGTAGGGAATTCTGCAGCGATGGCAACTCCCTGGCCTCATACCACAGGTGGCGTCACGACAAACTTTCCCAAACACCCCGCTTTCCCCACCATATACTGTACGCCTCGGAGCAACGGAACCGGGCAAGGCCACTCGTGACATCACCTGACCCGACTTGCAATGGCCTGGCAATGAGTAAATTAACCACCTGCCCCGTGGGGTGCTATATTTGGCGTCACAAACAGGATATCGTGCCCATTTAACCAGGTACTGTGTGCCTTATGGACTACCTAGTTCTGGACTTTTTATTTAAAAAAGTTACACCTTAGCGGCCTTTAGAAAACAACAAGTGGCTAGGGTGTGCTCGCCCTTCGTGGGTTGGCAGGACAGGGTGGCGCGAAAGCCTAAAGGCCACTTTACACGCAGAGATAAATCTTTGGCAGATCTGTGGTTGCAGTGAAATCATGGACATATTGTTCCATTTGTACACAGCCACAAACCTGGCACTGATTGTCCACAATTTCACTGCAACCACAGATCTGCTGCAGATTTATCTCTGTGTGTAAAGTGGCCTTAAGCCCGCCCCTTCCCATGGTCCAGAAGGAGAAATTAAACTAACAGAAAATGTGGGCAGAGCCAACTTCTCCAGAGACCGGAAGAGAAGGAAAGAGTGAGAGAGTCGAGATTTAGAAGAGCATGAGAGCATACGTATCAGGCCCACCAGAGGTGCAGGGTGTCAGCCATGGCATACCCTGCCCATCAAGGGGGCACACCGGTGCGCCCAGTGTTCTGGAGTGCTCAGGAGATGGAGGAAGAAGTGCAGCAGGTAACCCAGGAACTTCAATGAGTTCAGCTGGGCGTCATCCGTGACTGGAGGGCATCTGTTATGATTCAGGGACCAGTGAGGGATTCAGGGACCAGGGAGGATCATATAATGCGGAATCCCAAAAGGTAACAGAGTGGCTGGAAACTTAATGGACTGCAGACCTGCAGGGCAAGATAATCAGATATATCCTTGACCTGAGAAGTAAGCTGCTCAACTCACTCAGCCAATTGTGTGACATCCATGACAGAAGATCCTCCACAGCACCCAGAGATAAAGAGAAAAAACACACAAAAAAAATAATAATTCTGACACTTTTCTCCTTTTTTTTTTCCTTCTTTTGAGTACCCTGGAATCTAGGTTAGGCCGGTGGTACTGTTATGATTCAGGGACCAGGGAGGATCATATAATGCGGAATCCCAAAAGGTAACAGAGTGGCTGGAAACTTAACGGACTGCAGACCTAATCCTGACACACAACTAACAGTAGTGTGCCTACGATGGCGTGCTTACAATGACCGGGACGCCTCAACAAAGGCGGAGAACTAAATAATCTCACAGATAGAAATATAAGAAAGCTAATCTGCCTCGGAGTAGTCCCTAAAGACAGATAGCCCCCCACATGTAAAGGCTACAGTGATATTGAAAAACACAACACAAAGGACAGATTTCAGCAAAGGTGAGGCCCAAACTATCTTTATAGAAAAGGATAGGAAAGAGCAATGTGAAGCCCCCTCACCTGTAGGTCGCCTCAGGGTCCTCACGTGCTGGGAATCTTCCGGCAACAGGTATGTCAGGTTAACTTCAATAGGAATCGTGACGCCACTCTCGGTGTTGCGGTCAGGGTGGGACTGCCACTGCAGTTTAACGAGCGTCTGGGGCTGATGGTATCTGTAGTCTGGTGTTATGGCCTCCCGAGAGTGAGGCTGGCCCCAGGGGCTCGGGTGTATGTGCGTAGTACCACAGGTCGCAGAACTCACACACAGTCCAGAAATGTCTTTCAGGGTTTTTACTCACTTTTTGCTGGTAGAGTGAGGCAACCCGGGCGATGCTATGATGAACCAGGTGGAACCAGGTATCCTATAGGCTGATATAGGGGTGACTGCTGACTCGCCTTCCTAGCACCTTTCTTTCGGACCACCCCAGACTTAAAGTACCGTGGGGTGCATCTGTGTCGCCCGGGGATCAGGGGGTACTCAGATCCGGGCCACGAGGTCACTTCTGTGGGTATCACGGTGGCGTGACCCAGTCTGTGATCCCAGGCTCCACAGTAAAAAGGGGTTAGGTAAGGGAGATTGTCCGTGACGCCACCGACGGTTGTGGTGAGGTTGTGACACCACCGCTGCTCTGGACGGGGATCCCGGGAGCGATGGTATGGAGCAGCTAGGATGTTGTTTCCCCTCCGTGGGTAGGGGGTTGGTGGTCCCGGGGCCCGGTGATGGGGTGGGGATGGATGGCAGGCAGGTTACGGGGCCTGGTGAGGTGCAGGGTCGCAGGGGCAGCGCTGTGCTGCACGGCACGGTGGTACTCACTCAGCCCAATAATGCACACAGAGTCTCTGCTGAAACAAACGGCTGGATGGACGGGTCCCACAGGCGGCAGCGGTCTTTTTCCCCTGACCCCAGGTTGGTAATGTAAGTCCTTTCCTGCACCTTCCATACGCTCCTTCTGCACTCCGGTTTCCAGCTGGCTCCCCGATTCAGTACCGGTGGGCCACCGCCCAGCCCCGGCTACCTACGGTTCCACCAACTGTCTGCCCGGCTCTCTGCAGACGACCACTACCGTCTGCCTCACTCTGCATGAGGGCCCTAGGCTCCAACCTAGGCCCCAGTCTGCCTCTCTGCAGACCTCCTCTCTCTTCCTCTCCTAGGACTTGACTGGGCTTGTTTCCTGCCTCAGGCCAGCTAAACTCCTGGGTGGGCGTCTCCATCTCCTGACTCCGCCCACCTGGTGTGTCTGTCTGAGCCCGAGGAAAGGAACCAAGTTTCACTGGGGATGTCTGCTGTGAACTGCTGGGGGTGGGGGTGTGTGTTGTTACCTGTGGCCCCTGGCTTGTCCAGGGCGCCACACATCCAGGGAAGTCGCTGCCTCTTCTCCCCTTTTTGACCCGTTTTCTGACAGCATGGACCAAGGATAAGATAGCTCCAGGCTCGATCCTCCTTATGGGCCCCCTCGTTGCTGTTGATGCTCGGGTTCAGTGTTGGTTGGCGTGGAACCTCTAGTCTCACTGCCTACAGGATTTAGCAGACCACTAAATGGATGCTTGGCTCTAGGGACCTTTACCCCGTGTGTGCATTCATTACCAGGAGTCCTCGTACTCAACTCCTTACTGCTCTCTTTTTTTGGGTGTCTTTCAGTCTGACTTGGTGGTAATGTTCTCCCCCGCCAGCAGCCACTGCATGTGCAAGGTCTAACAGTGTTTCACTCTTCAGCCCTACACTTCAGACATGGCTGCTCTACTCCTTCTCCTCTGACTGCCACTGCACAACTCTCTTCCAGCTTCACTACAGCACCACACTAACTGAGATGTGGAGGCTCCGCCCCCTCCTGGGTCTGCCCAGGGGTCCCCTCTAATGTGTGTGTGTGTCCTGGTCAAAGGGTGCCTGTATGTACACACCCTACTCAGCCTTTGGGATTACCTGTTTGTACTGACCCAGCATGGGTACAGTACCCAGTGGTGCCTGACCAGGTCAGGGGCGCCACAGCAACTGTCTGCAGCCGTAAACACCCTATAAAATACCAGCACTACTGATATGGAAAAAACCTGAGGTTACTAAACCTCTCCCCCACTGTACCAGCACTTAGATGTTACTGTGATCCAAAAACCACTAATGCAGATGAGGGGCTGAAAAATACCAAGCATGACAAAACACAAATCCTGCAGAATCATGGAGCTAAGTATACAGACACTCCCAGCAGGAAATGATCCATTCCACCACAAGTCCACAGGGACAAATTAGAAATCATGCATAGAATCAAGGCAGAACAACAACAAAAGCTGGTAAACAAATAATAGAGGTACAAGACCACTTATCTGAGGGAAGTTCTGGAAGTGAGCAGAGCTGGTTGCAGAAAGTCCTGGGCACACAGGAGCAATTGACCACCGGCAGGTAACAAAAGAAAGCTACTAAGTTAAATAGCCCAGTCAGACCCTGATTGCCAGTCCTCTGCAGGTGTGTCGCTTCCATTCCACACATCAACTGCACTGCCAGCACTGACCACAAGAGGGAGCTCCGAACTGGAAAACGTATTCACAACAGGCGTCCATGATGGGGATGGTGGGGGCCATACGGGCCTACGAGGAACAGCTGCCGCCAATCCTGGTTGAGGAGACGTCGAAGGAAGGTGGAGGAGGCCAAGACCCCAGACACCACTGCAACCGGATCCCTCACACCACCAGCCATCCTCCACTGAAGACCTGGCAGCTGCCATTAAAGTTGCTGAGAACCAGAGAGCCACTCCACCGGTCGTTGAAGACCCGGCGACCGCCCCCCAGATCGCTGAAGCTCCGAACTGGAAAACATATTCACAACAGTAACCCCCCCCTGGAGGAGGGGTCACCAAACCCTCAACAGAACCCCCGGGTTTGTCAGGATGGGCTTGATGAAAAGCACAGATCAAACAATCAGCATGTATGTCGGATGCAGCCACACAAGAATTATCCTCTTGACCGTAACCTTGACCAGATACTGGAACTGCCCTCTAGCAATACGGGAATCCAAATTTTTTTCCACTATATATTCCAGATCCCCTTCGACCAGGATGAGGAGGCGCAGCCGTGGGCATTACCGGTTCAACATATTTTTTCAACAAAGACTTATGAAAGACATTGTGAATTCTGAAAGTCTCTGGAAGAACCAAACGGAAAGAAACATGATTAACTACCCTCGAAATTTTATAAGGTCCAATGAACCTTGCCTTAAATTTCGGGGAAGAAACTTTCATAGGAACATGTCTGGAAGACAACCAGACCAAGTCCCCAACCTTAAACTGGGGACCCACAGTCCTACGTCGGTTGGCAAATCGTTGGGCATTTTCCTGGGAATTGGACAATTTATCCACCACTTGATCCCAAATACGCTGCATTTTCTCCACTGCTGAATCAACACCAGGGTAGGCGGAAGACTCCATCTGCCCCAAAGAAAACCGAGGATGAAACCCGAAATTGCAGAAAAAAGGAGACATCAAATTGGCCAAACTAGCTCTATTATTAAAAGCAAACTCAGCCAAGGACAAAAAAGAAACCCAGTCGTCCTGATCAGCCAACACAAAACAGCACAAATAGGTTTCCAAAGTCTGATTTGTCCTTTCCGTCTGTCCATTGGTCTGAGGATGAAACGTAGAGGAGAAGGACAACTCAACTCCCAGCCTAGAACAAAAATCTCTCCAGAATCTAGACACAAACTGGACTCCCCTATCGGTCACAACATTCTCAGGAATTCCATGCAAACAAACCACCTGGCGAAGAAAGAAAGGTACCAACTCCGAAGCTGATGGCAACTAAGGCAGTGGCATCAAATGAATCATTTTGGAAAGTCTATCACAGATTACCCAAATAACCGTCATCCCTTCAGAAACAGGGAGATCAGAAATGAAATCCATAGAGATGTGAGTCCATGGTCTCTTAGGCACCAGCAATGGCAATAATAGGCCACTGGAACGAGAACAAGAAGAATTGGATCTAGAACAGATCTCACAGGACTGCACAAAACTCCTCACATCACGAGAAAGAGAAGGCTACCAAAAGGACCTACTCACCATTTCCCTGGTGCCAAAAATCCCAGGTTGACCAGCCAACACAGAGCAATAAACTTCAGACATCACTCTACTCCATTGGTCAGGAACATACAATTTCCCTCCTGGACATCTTTCAGGTTTGTTCTCCTAAAATTCCTCAAGACAGAGCAAGTCTCTAATCGGGTGAAATGGCAGAGAGAATCACTCCCTCATGCAGAATAGTAGCAGGCTCAGTCACATCCAAAGAATCAGCCAAGAAACTCCTAGAAAGGGCATCCACCTTAACATTCTTAGTACCGGGAATATAAGAGACTACAAAATTAAAGCGTGTGAAAAACAAGGCCCATCTAGCCTGTCTAGGATTCAACCTCCTGGCAGATTCAAGATAGATCAAATTCTTATGATCAGTAAGGACTACAATTTGATGTTGCGCCCCTACCAACCAATGTCGCCATTTTTCAAAAGCCCACTTCATAGCCAATAATTCCTGCTCCCCACATCATAATTTCGCTCTGATGTTGAAACTTTTCAGGGAAAAAATAGCACAGGGTCTAAATTTAGAGGTTACAGGGTCTCTTTGAGACAAGACAGCCCCAGCTCTGATCTCCGACGCATCGATCTCCCCCTGAAAAGGAATAGACACATCAGGCTGCCGCAAGACCGAAGCAGAAGTACACCTCCTTTTCACCTCTTGAAAAGCCAAGACTGCCTCTGAGGACCAATTCACAACATCAGCTCCCTTCTTAGTCAAATCAATCAATGGCTTGACTAGACTGGAAAAATCGCCTATGAATTTACGATAGAAATTAGCAAAATCCAAAAACTTCAGAAGGCTTTTCAAAGAATTAGGCTGTACCCAATCATGAATGGCCTGAACCTTGACTGGATCCATCTCAATTGAAAATGGTGACAAAATAAACCCCAAAAAAGTAACCTTTTGTACGCCAAACAGAGATTTCGATTCCTTGACATATAACGCATTGTCCCTGAGAACCTGAAATACTGTCCGAACCTGTTCAATATGAGAATCCCAGTCATGAGAAAAAATCAAAATGTCATCCAAATAGACAATTAAAAACTTGTCCACAAAGTCCCGGAAAATATCATTCATGAAAGATTGGAAGACGGAAAGGGCATTAGTGAGCCCAAAGGGCATCACTAGGTACTCAAAATGCCCCTCAGGGGGATTGAACGCCGTCTTCCATTCATCACCCTGTTTAATGTGAATGAGATTATATGCTCCCCAAAGATCGATTTTAGTAAACCAACTAGCACCCTTCACTCTGGAAAACAGGTCGGAAATCAGAGGCAACGAACACTGATATTTAACCGTGATTTTATTAAGGCGGAGACGATAATCAATACAGGGTTGCAATGAACCATCCTTCTTGGCCACAAAAAAAACCCCAGTGCCCAAAGGGGAAGATGATGGTCTAATGTGACCCTTCTCCAAAGACTTCTTAATGTAAGTCCGCATAGCAACATGTTCAGGCACAGATAAATTGAAAAGTCGTCCCTTAGGAAATTTACAACCAGGCACCAATTCAATAGCGCAATCACAGTCCCTATGCGGAGGCAAAGACGCGGCCTCGGTCTCATTAAACACATCCATGAAATCCGTCAAATAGTCAGGGACCTCCCGTGTCTGAGATGAAATAGACAAAATAGGAGTATCACCATGCACACAATGGCAGCCCCAAGTAGTCACAGATAAAGACGTCCAATCAAGAACTGGATTATGGGCTTGCAACCAAGGAAATCTCAGTACCAAAATATCATGCAAATTATGCAAGACCATAAACTTACAAACCTCCTGATGGTCAGGCGTGACCCACATCGTCACCTGGGTCCAAAACTGGGGCTTATTTTCAGCTAAAGGAGTAGCATCAATTCCCCTCAAAGGGATAGGAGCAGGCAATGGCACCATGGGAAAACCACAACGCTCAGCAAACCCAAAGTCCATCAAGTTCAGGGCAGCTCCAGAATCAATAAAAGCCATAGCTGAAAATGATGATAGGGAACAGATCAAAGAAACCGACAAAAGAAACTTAGACTGTAAACCGCCCAAAGTAACTGAACGGGCACATCGTTTCTCACGCTTAGGGCAGACAGAAATAGTATGAGAGGCGTCTCCACAGAAGAAACACAGCTTATTACGCCGTCTAAATTCCTGCCATTCTGCCATAGAAAGGACCCTATCACACTGCATAGGCTCTGGAGACCGCTCCGAGAGCGACACCTCAGCAAGCATTGTTTTACGTTCATTTAAACGCCTATCAATCTGAATGGCCAATGACATAGAGGCATCGAGACCAGAGGGGACAGGAAAGCCCACCATAACATCCTTTACAGGCTCTGACAACCCCTTCCGAAAAAGAGCCTCATCATTCTACTTAGTAAAGACTGCCCACTTACGAAATTTCTGACAGAATATCTCAGCAGGTTCCTGCCCCTGGAGTAAAGCCAGTAAAGTTTTCTCGGCTTGATCAATAGCATTAGGTTAATCGTATAACAATCCTAGAGCCTGAAAAAAAAATCCACATCCGCCAGAGCAGAGTCTTCGGGCGCCAGGGAAAATGCCCAATCCTGGGGGTCACCACGCAGCAGAGAAATAACAATCTGAACTCGCTGTCTGGAAAACCCTGAGGACTTCAGTTTCAAAGCAAAAAATAACCTACAATTGTTCTTGAAGTTCATAAATTTAGACCGATCCCCAGAGAACAAATTCGGTAAAGATATTTTAGGTTCTAAAGCAGGTGTCTGGGCAAGATAATCAGATATATCCTTAACCTGAGAAGTAAGCTGCTCAACTCACTCAGCCAATTGTGTGACATCCATGACAGAAAGATCCTCCACAGCACCCAGAGATAAAGAGAAAAAACACACAAAAATAAAAAAAAAAAATTCTGACACTTTTCTCCTTTTTTGTCCCCCTTCTTTTGAGTACCCTGGAATCTAGGTTAGGCCGGTGGTACTGTTATGATTCAGGGACCGGGGAGGATCATATAATGCGGAATCCCAAAAGGTAACAGAGTGGCTGGAAACTTAACGGACTGCAGACCTAATTCTAACACACAACTAACAGTAGACATGGGGAGTGCCTATGATGACATGGACGCCTCGACAAAGCCGGAGAACTAAATAATCTCACAGATAGAAATATAAGAAAGCTAATCTGCCTTGGAGTAGTCCCCAAAGATAGATAGATAGCCCCCCACATGTAAAGGTTCCGGTGATATAGAAAAACACAATACAAAGCCAGAAAGGATAGATTTCAGCAAGGGTGAGGCCCAAACTATCTTTATAAAGGAAAAGGATAGGAAAGAGCAACTGTCTGCAGCCGTAAACACTCTACAAAATACCAGCACTACTGATATGGAAAAAACCTGAGGTTACTAAACCCCTCCCCCACTGTACCAGCGCTCACATTTTACTGAGATCCAAAAAACACTAATACAGATGAGGGACTGAAAAATACCAAGCATGACAAAACACAAATCCTGCAGAATCATGGAGCTACGTATACAGACATTCCCAGCAGGGAATGATCCATTCCACCACAACTCCACACGGACAAATTAGAAATCATGCAAAGAATCAAGGCAGAACAACAACAAAAGGTGGTAAACAAATAACAGAGGTACAAAGACCACTTATCTGTGGGAAATTCCTCTTAACACATCCAGATGTGGATTGTAGGTGATTACAAGAGGGACCCGGTTGTTTTCTTCTTTAGTTTTGTAATGTAGAAGATGGTTTCTGGTTACCAGAATATCAAGAAACCATCTTCTACATTATAAAACTAAAGAAATAAACAACTGGGTCCCTCTTTTAATCACCTACAATCCACATCTGGAGGTATTAAGAGGAGCTGAAGATGCCCGGTTAAAATCTATTTTTCCAGACCGCACACTTTTGTGTTTTAGACAGCCCCCAAATCTAAGAAGCATCATTGTCAGAAGCTCCCTGTCCTCTCCAACAACAACAGGAACACTCCCCTGCAACCAGAAAAAATGTAAGACCTGTCCATTTATATTGACAATGGACAAGATAAAGATTCCCAGATCACATCAGGACTACAAGATCCCAGGTACCTTCAGCTGCACCACAACTAATGTGGTGTACTTAATTATATGTACCAAATGTCCAACTGGGGGTCTGTATGTAGGGGAGACAAGACAATAGCTCAGGACAAAGATAAATTCTCACCGCCACACAATTAGAGAAAAAAGGATAGATCTACCTGTGGCCAAACATTTTTGAAACCCAGACCACAGCATCATGGACATGAAATTGCTGGTATTGAAAGGAAACTTCAAGTCCCAGAGAGACAGGAGAATATGGGAGTACAAACTTATGATGACCTTTCACACATTCAGAGCAGGAATGAATGTGTCTCATGGATTCATGTATTTTTACATCAATTAAGAGATGTGCTCTTCAGACCATCTGGGGGCATCACAGCCCTGTACCAGACCCTAATCAGAGGACAATAAAACTTTCACACTGAACTACAGCAATATTTATGGCCACAACAGTTTGCCCCCTTGCCATAGTGATAGTTCTTCTTCACATAACTTGTTTTATTTACTGCCCCATTCTATGTCCTGTTGTGTATAAATATGTGACTCTTCAGATTTTGTGTTATATTGAGCCTGAAGAAGAGACCTGAGTAGTCTTGAAAGCTTGCTATTATTACCATCTGTTCAGGACTTCAGTTCTTTTAAACAATTTTTTATCTCTACTGGCTAACACGGTACAAAGATATATTTTACCTGTATCAAGGGAAAGCTACTAAGTTAAATAGCCCAGTCAGACCATGATTGACAGTCCTCTGCAGGTGTGTCGCTTCCATTCCTCATATTAACTGCACTGCCAGCACTGACCACAAGAGGGAGCTCCGAACTGGAAAATGTATTCACAACAGGCGTCCATGATGGGGATGGTGGGGGCCATACGGGCCTACGAGGAACAGCTGCCACCAATCCTGGTTGAGGAGAAGTCGAAGGAAGGGTCTGCGGTGGAGGAGGCCAAGACCCCAGACACCACTGCAACCGGATCCCTCACACCACCAGCCATCCTCCACTGAAGACCTGGCAGCTGCCATTAAAGTTGCTGAGAACCAGAGAGCCACTCCACCGGTCGTTGAAGACCCGGCGACTGCCCCCCAGGTCGCTGAAGACCCGGCGACCAACCCCCAGGTTGCTGAAGAAGCAGTGACCATTCCCCAGGTCACAGAGGATCCGGTGACCATTTCCCAAGCAGCTGCACACCCGGCTAATACCAACGAGCTACAGGGAACTGAAGCATGCAGCGAGGAGTTGGAGGAACCCATGCCTGGTCTGGTATGGGAAAAAGGACAGTCTCAACTGAGCTAGGAGACCACAACGAGCTGGACCACTTATCCAGACACCTTTGCCCAGCGGGTTGTGGAGGAGTGGTGGCGACAGGAACAAAAGTTGGCAGTGGAGACCCAAAACCTGGCAGCTAAGCATCGGGTCCGCCAGTTCCATCCATCAGAGCGGGGTCTGCTACGGAGAGGTACTGTGACCCGGTTTGATCTTGAATGGGAGTGGGGGTTCATTTTGGAGCTGGGGCTGAGCAAGGAAGTGTTTGTGTCCCGGTGTGATGTTGAATCCCACCTCCAGCACGGCCATCCGGGTAGGGATCTTTATCCGGGAGACTGGGTTGTGTATACATCGGCACAGGGGAGAGTGGGGCTGGTATGCCCTGGATGTCGACTTTGTCGACTGGAGGGAGCTGAAACTGAGGCAGAGCCCGCTACAGTCAGGTGTTCAGAACCAGTCCTCGCCTCCCACCCAGCACCTCGCGTACTTCGAGTACATGATCAATGTACTCAAACTGGTGGGTCAACCAGTCCCCAGTAAAATTGTTTTTCTCTGTTTTTCTAAGTTGACCTGATCATGGTTAAATGAACATTTGTGCCACAGGATTGTGGGTGTCCAGGACTTTTTCTTGTAAATAATTGCACCTCTTGTGCAACTGGAATTAGAGCAATAAAGAACTCTGCTCAGTAAGGAAGATGTTAATTATATAATAATATAATAATATTTATTCCCTTATATAGCACTATTAATTCCACAGCACTTTACATACATTGACAACACTGTCCCTGTTGGGGCTCACAATCTAGAGTCCCTATCTGTATGTCTTTGGATTGTGGGAGGAAACCGGAGAACCCGGAGGAAACCCACGCAAACACGGGGCGAACATACAAACTCCTTGCAGATGTTGTCCTTGGTGGGAATTGAACCCAGGACCCCAGCGCTGCAAGACTGCAATGCTAACCACTGAGCCACTGTGAACCTACAGTGAGTGGTACACTGACGAGTGTACATTGGGACTCCACCATATTTTTCATCCGTTCCATCAAGCCTAAGTGAAAATGTTTTACCTGCTTTATATTTGCACAGTTTTTATAATGTGAAAAGATTTATGCTGACATTTGTTTGCTTTGAAATGTTTTGATGACATGTGACCAGTATTGTTGAAAATGTTTGAAATGATTTCTGTCTCCCATAAAGGGAAGGATGTTTTCTTGTTAACCTGATACATGCATATAAAAATTGCGGTGTTAACTGTATTTTGTTGTAGCCCGGGAGTGCTACCATTTTCCATGGGGGAATGTGGTGCACCTGAGGCTCAGGTTGCCACAGGGTACTGCACCTGAATTAGGGTGCAGTATTCATCTCAGGTAAGAGGGGGTTAATCACCGGTGTTCCACATTGACACTTTACATACAGCTTAGGAGCCTTCACACAGGGTGGAATGGCTCAGGGTAGGCAGGGGGATGGCCAACACGATGCATGGTACTTCCCCTTTCACTGAAACCAGCCACCTGTGGGGCGGGTTCCACTTGGGATAGAAGTAGGCGCAACACACTCACATACAGACAGACGAGTCGGGACCATAGTTCTGACAAGACACCTCTGGAACTCTTGGACTTTACTAGGCCCAGGGCTTGGACCGGGAGCTCAGCCTGGGTATCTAACTGCTGTGGGGGACATCCTAGGAAAAAGACATTCTCTCTCTTTCTGTTCAAACACCGGTGGTAGCCCCCTTTCTTGCTTGGGATTGACCGGAGCCCACGACAGCAGAGAACAGCACCTGGGTGCAGCTTTAAACCAGTGAGCAAAACAACCTGGAACCGCAGTTGCTGACTCAGACTCTGATTAGTGACGCCGTCGCCCCGCACTCCGGCGCTCCCAGGGGATTGCCATTTTCCCCGTCATCCACCCGGGGCCTGCTCCGCCTGTGGGAAGATGCAGGTGGTGTCATGACAAACTTTCAGAAACACCCCACTTTCCCCACCATTTACTGTATGCCTTGGGGCAACGGAACCGGGCAAGGCCACCCGTGACATCCCCTGACCCGACCTGCAACGGCCCGGCAATGAGTAGGTTAACCATCTGCCCCGTGGGATGGTACTAGTACGTCTCCCTGTGCTGATCACAGGCCACAGAGAAGTTAGCAGACAGAGTACCAGAATCTGTAGTCTCCACAAACCCTGATGCCGCCATGACAATTAGCTACAGTAACATGAATTGTAAACTTCATGATTATATTTCGCACCCTGTAAAAAGGATCAAGATCTCTACAGATGGACTTGTAACCTTGAGATTGTTGAAATTTTTCAACAATTTTGGTTGTCAAGCCCTCACACAGTTTCCTCCTCTTTTTGTTCTCCATGCTTATTGTGGCACACACAATACAACGATTGAGTCCACTTTTCCACTTTTTATCTGGTTTCAGATGTGATTTTCATATTCCTTACACCTGTTACTTGCCACAGGTGCATTTAAATGAGCATCACATGCTTGAAACAAAGTTGTTTACTCACATTTTTGTCCAGACCATTTTTGGAATATTGTGTGAAATTATGTCCAATTTGCCTTTTTTCTCAGTTTTTTTTGTGTTGTTCCAATACACACAAAATAAATAAATGTGTAACAAAAATTGCAATTACAATAATTTTGTTGGAGAAATACTTAACTGTATATCACTTCTTTATTTAAAAAAAAGAAAGGACTGTCAGAATATATAATTTGGACTATATAATTCAGTTTTTGACCATATTTGGTGAATCTGTGAAAAAATACAAAGAGTTTGAAATTGAGTTACTTCAAAAGGTTTGGAGACATTAGATGTAGAAATTGTTGAATTGACATGTGGAAGTCTATGGGATTTTGAGGTAATATGTGGGGAGAATTAAAAAAGGAGCTGATATCTAAAACCTTATGCATATTCAGGATATTGATAGCAAGGAAATGGGCATCTTAATGCGCTTTGAGAGCAGTTGAAACTATTATAGGAAATAAAAAATTAAAAATTAAAGATTACATGTAAAGAGTATCCATTGTTTCAATTTCTATTTCATAAATCAATATAATACACATAACAAGAAGCAACTTTGTAAAATCAAAAACATTTGAGCCTGCACACCTTTAGTAATAAATTAATGTACAGGTGCACAAATCCGCCTTATGGTCAATGTACAAACATATACATACAGGATGAGTAAGCGCATTGAGATTAATTAATACATGAACTCCACTTTTGCTGTAAAACGTTGAAAACCTAAGGTAGAATTGTTTGTTTGATTTTTGGTCAAAGATCTTGATAGCCGTGGTTTATACATTAAAGGCTTTATGTTGAGTTATTTAGAGAGCACACCAAATTTAGGCTAAAGGCCGCTTTACACGCTGCAATATCATAACCGATATCGCTAGCATGGGTACCCGCCCCCATCGGTTGTGCGACATGGGCAAATCGCTGCCCGTGGCGCACATCGCCCAGACCCATCACACTACTTACCTGCCCTGCGACGTCGCTGTGACCGGCGAAACGCCTCCTTTCTAAGGGGGCGCTTTGTTTAGCGTCACAGGGACATCACAGCTGCGTCATTGAACCGCCGCCCAATAGAAGCAGAGGGGTGGAGATGAGCGGGACGAACATCCCGCCCACCTCGTTCCTTCCGCATTGCGGGTGGAAGGCAGGTAAGGAGAGGTTCCTCGTTCTTGCGGTGTCACACGGAGCGATGTGTGCTGCCGCAGGAACGAGGAACAACTTCGTTACTGCTGCAACAACGATATTAGAGAAAGGACCCCCATGTCACCGATGAGCGACTTTACACGTTTTTGCAACGATGCAAAATCGCTCAAAGGTGTCACACGCAATGGCATCGCTAAAGCGACCGGATGTGCGTCACAAATTCCATGTCCCCAACGAGATCGCTTGAGCGATGTTGCAGTGTGTAAAGCGGCCTTTAGTTCACCGGTCCTGTACTCATCCATTAGAACAGATCCATTGGGAAACTGATTTCTGCCAGATCCATTTTTTTA
Source organism: Anomaloglossus baeobatrachus (assembly GCF_048569485.1). NCBI lineage: Eukaryota > Metazoa > Chordata > Amphibia > Anura > Aromobatidae > Anomaloglossus > Anomaloglossus baeobatrachus. Next base: position 333,923,650 of record NC_134358.1, read on the forward strand.
ACATGGGAGTCTATGGACATCGGATCTGTTAATGGAGTGCTATTTTGCCCTCCATTGTACTTGCATTTGTAACAAACCTGTTTTCTTAACTTGTCCATAGACTCCACATATTAAAAATATGAACGAACACTGAATACCGAGCTTTTGGTTGGCTTATCTCCAGTAGAGATGAGAGAAACCGAGGTTCGGTGTTCATACCTAAACAGATTTAACCAAAAAACAGAGTTTGGGTTTTGGAGTTCGGGTGCTTTACATATGCAAACCACTCGCGAGGGCATCGCTGTGTTCAGGTACGCTCCATGCTCAGCCCAGTGTGAGCCGCTTGCAGTGTTTGAACGGCTCACACTGGGAGAAACAATGGCATGACTGGATGTAGTGTGCACCAAACAAAAAAAAAGGAAAAACCCCGACCACCTGCCCCAGAAGTGTTTATTCCTGGCTGCATGTGGGGGAGACCGGAACTGCTCAATTAGTGACTTGCATTGGGGTTCAAGTAATGGTCCAAACTGAACTTTATCTAAGATCTGCCTTAACCTGTCGAACCGAACTTCCCTTGAGATAAGTAGACCCGAACATTAAAGTTCTGTGTTCATACCGGACACAGACAAAAAAAATAGGTGTTTGAATTTGGAGTTTGGGTTTTTAACATATGCAAAACCCTCGAGCGAGCAGCACTGTGCGAGCCCTTTGCAGTGCTTGAATGGCTCGCACTGAGGATAAAATCAGTGTTATCGGTTATAGTATGCACAAACAAAAATAAAAATGGAAAAAACCACTGCCCTCCCTCCCTCGGAAGTGTGCTGTTTATGGATGGCTGCATATGGGTCAGAGAGCCAAACTGCCAATAAGTGACTTCCAGTGAACGTCAGGTAAAGTACGGGTCCAGAACAGAAGTTTATCTAAAGTCTGGTTGAAGCCGCAGAACCCGAACTTCCACGGGTCCACTCAACTCTAGTGCTGAGAGTTGGATGGGGCCACATATCCATATTAGTCTACAAAGAACAAAAATAAGTAAACAAATTTAATACTAAAGGTGTGAGAGTATATGTTTTGTAGTACATATTGGAAAGGGGTGGTGGCTCCCTCCAGGGCTCAGCACCCTTTTTAACCCATCCTTCCCATGCAAGATTTTAATTGCGAGATCTGCCTGGTTCACTTTTCACACCCCATTTAGATGAGGCTGTTTTGGCACATGGATAGGTTTACATTAGTGATGGGACCATCCATATTTAGGTACAGCTTGACTGGGTTGGATGGCTTTTGCACTCTGATCAAAAAACAATAAGTATCTTACATTTTTAACATTTACAGCACTAGCAGAGTTCATGTATTCATTAATCGCAGTGTGCTGACATATAATGATAATGTAAGTATAAATGAGAGATTTGATTCTTTTACCTTCTAAATTGATCTTTCGCTCTCAAAGCATGGGTAAAATCAATGCTTAGTGGAGACAGATTTCCCATTACTGAGATAGAAGATGATTTGAAATTTCCATGGAGAAGGGTGGGAAGAATGCAAAGAGAGGAGCTACAAGTAGAAGCAGATGTAGAAATTCTCTTGCAAGTTCTTGGAAGCAACAGTTACAGATCTGAATATAACTGCATCAACTGCTATACCCTATCTTAGTAATGAGAAAATACCGTATTTACTGAAGACAGATTTTACCCTTGAATTGAGAGTTTGCAGAACGAGTGATCAGTCCAGAAAGAGAAAGACGTGGAATTCTCTAGTAGGATATGTTATAAAGTTTCTTATTTTTAAGTGATCTATTGTTCAATTTATCAGCTGACATGTACAGCTAACAGGCTTGGGTGGATTGGAGGTCCAACCACTCCTGTTAACCCCTTAGATCGAGCTGTCAAACTATGACAATGCAATCGAACGAGCTCCGGCGGAGATCGCGCTGTTCCCCGCTGCTATCGGTGGCTCCGTTATGTGATCACAGGGCACCAATGTTTTGTCATGACAGCGCGGGGTCAGCTGATGACCCTTGTCGCTGTCATGACTCACATTTCTGCTGATCTTAGCGATGCTGGAGCATCTCTTTGATCAGCAGACATGATCGATAGTACAGGCATAAACTAGGGGACTAGTAAAATCAATAAAAAATAAGTTTTTAAAAATATGAAAAAAAATTAAAAAAAAAACCAAAACTTCACATCACCCCTTTTGCCGATTGAAGATAAAATAATAAAGAAAACCAAAAAAACAAATATTTGGTCTCACCTCTTTCAGGAGTGCATAATCTAACATATCAAATCAATTAATCTGATTGGTAAAGGGCGTAGAGAGAAAAAAAAAATCAAAATGCCAGAATTACGTTTTTTTTTTGGTCTCTGCAACATTGCATTAAAATGCAATAACAGGCGATCAAAACATCGCATCTACCCAAAAATAGTATAATTAAAAATATCAGCTCAAGTCACAAAAAATAAGAAGTCACTGAGTCCCAGATCCTGAAAAAGGAGAACACTACAGGTCTTGAAAATGGCGACAAAAACACAATTCTATTATTTTTTTTGTCAAACTTCAGAATTTTTTCAATACTTAGATTAAAGTAAAACTATACATGTTTGGTGTCTAAGAACTCGTACTTACCTGGGGAATCATAATGCCAGGTCAGTTTTACCATATAGTGTACATGGTAAATAAAATACCCAAAAAAACAATTGTGGAATTGCACTTTTTTTGCAATTTCACCGCACTTGGATTTTTTTCCCTGATTTTCAGTACAAAATGGGGCAGAATGAATGGTGTCATTAAAAATTACAACTCGTCTCACAAGAAACAAGCTCTGAGGCTGCTTTCACACATCAGGTTTTTCCTGTGCGGCACAATCCGGCGCTTTGCAGAAAAAACGCAAACGTTTTTTTTTTGCATGGACTTACATTAGTGCCGTATTGTGCCGCATGGGCTTGGGTTCCGTCCGTTTTTTGCCGCATGCGGCAGATTTAGCCGATGCGGCGTCCAGATGGAACGTTGCCTGGCACGTTTTTTTCCACTGCGCATGCTCAGTAGCCTGCCACAAGCGGCAAAAACCGGACGGGCCGCATGTAAAAAACTTATGCAAAGGATACGGTTTTGTCGCCGCATCCGTTGCATAGGTTTTAGAGCCGGATTGGCCGGCTCTGCTAAAACCGGAGGTGTGAAAGCAGCCTTATATGGCTACATTGCTGGAAAAATAAAAAAAAACATATGGCTCTTAGAGGAAGGGAAGGAAAAAATGAAACCGAAAAAAATGGAAAATCGCCGTGTGGTAAAGGGGTTAACAGAGTTGGTAAAGATATGAATAGATGGAATTATTGGGAGAAGTGGCTTGAAAATATATTACAACAAAGTAATATGGAAGTTTATATTTCTACAATTCTTTGTTTTACTGTTTCTATTGCACTTCATGAAAATATTTGTTTGCAGCTTCTTTCTTGCTGAGATATAGTCTGTGCTTCCAATAGATCATTTTTACAGCTGCAGTGAAAACAGCCTCCATCCTCTATTCTCTATCCTGCTACCACCACACCTACAGTATCTTTGTTGTGTAACCATTTTAAGATGTAAAATTGATATCAGCATTATAAAATATGTCTATATAATCTTGCATTTCTAAATGTCACATTTCATAAATATTTTGCTAAGTCTTTTATTAAATTCATTCTGTAAAAAATTAAACAAAGTCAAAGTACAGTAAATACATTTTTTTAAAATTTCTTTATTACACTTGTGAAGTTTCAACCAAGTTATCTCCTTTCAAAAAATCCCAGTCCCCGAGCGCTGAGCCCTGCTCCTTCTGTTAGTTATTGGCTACAGTGCTTAAATCCCAACCAATTGGTGATGTCAGCGGCTCTGCCTATGTAGATATAACGCCCCGCTCAGCGCGCCATGTGACAGCCAATAACAGGCATCAGGAGCAGCGCAAGAGAGTGAGCAAAAACGGCTTGTGTTTATATAACAACCCTTTTAATGTGTACCATATATTTTGTAAATATTTGACATCTATTGTTTTTACAGTAGCCATTCCTGGACCCCCAGGACCACCTGGTCAACCAGGAATTCCAGGATTCAGAAATCTGGTATGTTCACTGTTATATATCTTTTATGTAATTAATGAAAATGTGTTTGTGCTCTGCAAACATACATGTGAAAGAGGTAAAGAGATTAGCTTGACTAATTTATCTAAAAATGGAAAATTGTTTCCCTATGTTAGAGTACGTAAGGGTCAGAATATAATTTCCTTGACTATTTGCCATGCACAAGGCTCCTGCCACAAATGTATCACCTTTTATAAAATCTGAAATCAGAGAACGGCAGTGCACAAAAATGCATAGGAACAAATGAGAAAAAACAATTAAAGAGGTGTTCCCAACCTGGGCATTTATAGAATATGCCAGAATTGTCTGACAGATGAGAGTCCCAGCACTTGGACCGAGGCCTCTGTGAAGAATGGGGAAGCACAGCTATCAGACATTAATGATAAAGCCTATACAGATTGTTCATATTTTGAATACTCCTTAAGAATCCATGACATTTGTTTTACTTTTTAAACACAATACTAATTAGTTCTAACAATAAAATAGTTTTTTTTTTAATTTCTAGGATTAGATTAATCCCTTAATGACATCTGCAGTGCATGAACAGTGCATGTTGGTAGTAGGTGTATAGAACGGGCTCATGGTGTGAGCTCGCCCTTTACCCAGAAGATAATGGCTCTGAGTTACAGCCAGGTCCTACCTATAACCAATGTGGGTAGCGCAAAACATTGTCCAAGATTGTTAACCTGTTAAATGCCACTAACAAACTCAAAAAGCAGAATTAGTAGTGCACCAACATAATCGTGGTGCTCTGATGGGTTGCTATGACAGCCAGAGATCTATTGAAGACCTTAGTATTTGCCATTACAGAGCTCCCTTGAAAGCCAGCCTATCCCAAGCTTCAAAGGAGAGCATTACTTTTATTATATGATGTAAAACTGTGGTATTGCTGTATATAGTACAAGTGATCAGGCAATCGCAGGTTCGAGTCCACTAAAGGGACTAAAAAAATGCAGTGAAAAGTAAAAAAATGTTTTAACAAATAAGAAAAGAATAAAAAAATATGAACGTTAAAATCAATTCCTTTTCCTCATTAAAATAAATATACATATCCAACCTATCAAAGCATAGAAATAATTAACCAGATCCAGAAACACTGGAAACAAAAAAAAAATCAAAAACAACAAAATTATGTTTTTTTGTCATCACTGCTATACCACAAAAAATGCTGTAATGTAACAAGTGATCAAAATGTCATATCGATATAAAAACGACGTCTGACTTTGCAAAATGTAAGCTCTCATACGGCTCCATTAACTGAAAATTGAAATCAGTACTGGTCTTTGAAAATGGCGACACAAGCCAAACTTTTTTTTTCCAAATTTCTGATATTCTTTTCATCACTAAAATAATAAGAAAACTGGATATGTTTCGTATCATCTTTATGGTACTGATGAGGAGAATCATATTGCAAGGTTAGTTTTACCATACAATGTACACCATAAAAATAATTATCAAAAAACAATGCCAGAATTGTGTTTATTTCACAATTGCACCAATTTTCCCCATTTTCCAGTACACAGTGTGGTAAAAGAAATGGGGTCATTCAATCATACAACTCGTCCGACAAAAAACAAGCCCTTATACATAAGATCAAAATTAGAGAACAATATATGATCACTTGTTCTTTTCTGAAATAATGTAATTTACATTGATCAACCCTTGAAGGTATTTTGTAAGGGGTACACCATGCCAGTAGAACAGTGTTTTACAAAAGATCCAAAGTTTATCAACATAAAACCTTAATTTTGCCCAAAACGTGATGATCATAATTAGAGAACCGCAATGACTATAGCACAGAGAAAGATTATAACTAAATTTTCTGAAGGTAACAACAGTCACCAATCAGTAGGAAGTGTACAGGCCTTTGGTTTGAATGACTTCAGCACATCTGTGGCCACAGGACATCACTAGTCTCTCAGACTGCTCTGGTGTGATTTTGGGCCACTCTTCTCTTGTTATGGCTGATTTGATCCCCCCCCTATGGCCTTCATCTGGACAACCTGCTGCCGGAGGGTTTCAGTCACTTTGGAGTGGCACACCATTTTTGCAAAGTCAGTGCAAACTGGAAAGTAAAGCGGGTTTTACACGCTACGATATATCATACGATGTCTTCAGGGTCACATCGTAAGTGATGCACATCCGGCATCGTATGACATATCGTAGCGTGTGACAGCTACGAGCGAGTGTTAACGAGCAAAAATACTCACATTATCGTTGCTCGTTGACATGTCACTCATTTTCATAAAATCGAATGTCCGGTTTTCATTGTTCCCGTGGCAGCACACGTCGCTCCATGTGACACCCCGGGAACGATGAACTGCAGCTTACTTGCGTCCCGCCTGTAATGCGGAAGGAAGATGGTAGGCGGGATGTTTATGTCCCGCTCATCTCCGCCCCTCCGCTTCTATTGGCCGGCTGCTGTGTGACGTCGCTGTGACGCCGAATGTCCCTTCCCCTTCAGGAAGTGGATGTTCGCCGCCCACTGTGAGGTCGTTTGGAAGGTAAGTACATGTGACAGGGGGGTTACATCATTGTGTGACACGGGCAACAAATTGCCCGTGCCGCACAAACAATGGGGACGGGTGTGATCCCAAATGCGATCGCACGATTAATTGCAGCGTGTATAGCAGGCTTTAGGCTGCCAGTGAAATAGGGTTTGAGAGAAATCAGCAGCCAGATTAACACCAATAACTTGCAGATATCTGAAAGTGTTCTCTAATTGCAATCAATGTTCATTTTTATTTATCTAATTTACATTTTTATTATGTGCTTTGGAATAAATTGAATTCATAAAATAAGTTTACAATACTGCTAGTTTACTCATGTTAGTATATAATCACATCGGACTACACAATGACCTTAGCATTTAGGAAATTGTGTGTTGTTATCTAGTTTTGATCTCCATTATATATGTGTCCACAAAAATAAAAATGTTATGACTGGGAAGAAGGGGAGGAAAAAAGAAAGTGCAAAAATGGAAATCAGCTGCTTCAGGAAGGGGTTAAGAGCTTCTGGAGTCTGTCCAAAAGCTGCCTCCTGCTGTATATATTTTTGTTGCTAATATGGAGGTACTCTACCTTACAGCAAGTCATGATTTTTTTTTATGTTAGGAATATCATAGGTATGCTAGCAGCTCTATGCACTAGGCACAATATGGTCACGTGCATGAGCTTTTACAAACACTTGAAACTTTACATGTGTGTATATACAGTATATATATACAATAACAGTTTAGGGGGGATTATATCTCTCAGTATTGCCTTCTTCTGAAACAGATGGGCACTTCAGTCACTCCAAGAATAAAGTCCAACTCTAGGCAAGTGTGATGCAATTGACCGCAACCAGTTTTGTATGTTGTGTATGCTGTTCGGTTGAATCAAAAACACAAATGAAAATTGTAGGCCACTAAGTACACATGTAAAGGCTAATTCAAAAGAGCACAGCATCCCTTAAAAATATAATAGTGGCTTACTCCCAATAGTTTTGCCAAAAGCACAGAGAGCCTCAGGTTGTGAACTCTTTGTTCTTTTTTAATCATACCTTAGGCCTCACTGAGATGTCCATGTTGTACGTATGTGTGTTATATTTGGCGTCACGAAGATCCTGTTTGTGACGCCAATTATAACACAACGGCGTCGAGGGGTTTTCACCTGGCACATCGCCGGGCCGGGGGTGCAGATCCTCTGCGTCATCACGGGCTGGCCTGGCCCGGTTTTGTGACCCCAAGATGTACAGAAGGGGGGAAAGCGGTGGACGGGAGGCAGGATGGAGGATGGGGGTGGTAGTGATGGTTAGGAAAGTCTTTTATTATCGTGATGCCACCTGTGGTTCGCGGCCAGGGATGTGGGCCGCCGCTGTGGGTGCTGCTCTCCGGGGCTGATGATGAAGGTCGCAGCCGGGATGGTGTCGTTCCCCCCCGGCGAGGATGACGAAGGAAGGACGGGGGTGATGGTAGTCCCCGTTGGTGCCACAGCGCTGGGCGACGGCAATTGAGAGGCAAAGGCAGGGGCTGCGGTTCCAGGTCTTTTACTCCCAATAGTTCAGACGCTGCCCCGATCTCTGTCACAATTGGCTCCAGCCGATCCCGGATAGACGGTGGTCACCACCGGTGCCCTTGAAAGTCTTTCTAGTGACGTGTCCCTCGGTTGCTATCCGGAACCCGGGCTGAGCCTCCAGGTGTAAGCCACGGGCCCCATGAAGAAAGAGAAACACTCGACTCCTGTTGTCTTTACTAGGTGTTATCCCAAGCTATGCCCTGGAAAAGTCTGCTCTAGTGAGATGGTTGCGCCTACTTCTTACCCCAAGTGGTGCCCGCCCCCAGTGGTTGTCCTAATGACTGGGGATGTCCCATGCTTCGTGATGGCTAACCACCCTGTCTGCCATAGTCCACCCCCTGTGGGAAAGCTCCTTACTGTTGTATGTGTGTGTTTTTTGTGAAGGCACCGGCAGTTAACCCCCTCCTAACCTGGAATAGATATTACCCCTTTAAGTGGTGTAATACCATGTGGCGCCTGAATCCCAGGGGCACCACACATTCATTAGATGTGCCAGTTCCGGCACTTCCCCTCGGCTCTTCCCAATTGCCTTGTGTGGTGGCAATTGGGGTAATACTTGTGGGGTTGATACCAGCTGTATAATGTCAGCTTGCATCAAGCCCTGGTGTTTGTAATGAAGAGGTGTTTATCAGACACCCCCATTACTAACCCAGTTGAAGTAAAGTGAAAAAACACTAAGAGATATTTTATTTAAAAAACAGCCCTGACTATAACCCTCAATCACCAATTTATTTAAAAGAAAAAAAGAAATTAAATTCTGATGTAATACAACAAATCCAAAATAGTCCACAAAAACATACCCAAAAGACATGAAAAGAGAGAATTAAAGAAATAAAGACAGGACACAGTCCCTCGTTCACCAATTTATTTCCAAAAGAACCTCAAGCAGCTCCAACGTAAGAACATTCAGAGAACGAACCCCATAGGCTGGAACAGCAGCTGCTGGTCTCACGCTGCACTCTGTGAGAAACGCCAGTAGCAATGATAATTGATGATGTTACGAGACTCCCACAGTTCACAGCAGCTAGGTCACTCAGAAAGAAGTATGAGAGCCTGCAGCAGTGAACTGCAGTAACCTCATGGCGCCACCACTTGTCACTGCGGCTGGCGGTTCTCATGCTATCTGCTGTGTGACCCACCTGCGGTGAACTGCAGTGACCTCATGATGTCACTGCTCGTCACTGCCACCAGCAGTTCTCACGGAGCGTAGCATGAGACCCGGCACTGGCTGCTGGTCCAGCCTTTGAGGTTAATTGATGCCAGCTGACATTATACAGCTGTCTTCAATCCTACAAATATTACCCTCATGGCCACTGCATGAGGGCAATAGGGAAGAGCCATGTAAAGCACCAGAATTGGCACAATTAATGGATGCGCCACTTCAGCTGCTGGCTGCTATTTTTAGTCTGGGAAGGGCCAAATATGATTTATAATTTATTTAAATAATATTAAAAAACAGCATGGGATCCCCCTATTTTTGATAACCAGCCAAGGTAGAACAGACAGCTAAGCGTTGCCCACAGCTGTCTGCTTTACCTGTGCTGGTTATTAAAAATAGGGGGAATCCCATGTCATTTTATCCTTTATTTATTTGGCTAAATAGCTGTACAAGCAAATTATTTATCTATCTAACATTTATCTATCTTTACACATCTTTTACACATTAAAAAGCATTTTTTTCAGTATCATCCGTTTTTTTCCAGTACGTGACGTGTCACAGGGATGTCACATGGATGACATCGGTGTGCTGTTTGCATTTTATGCGTACTGCCGGAAAAAAGTTCATGTCTCTGTGTGGATCACACAAACAGGTGGTTCACATGGACTCAAGAAAATATGGAGGTATGAAGATCCCCATTGATTTGAATTAGTATGCATGTGAAAGTATCTCTGATACGTGTGAAAACGGACACCACACGTATTGGAGACACAGATGTGTGAAGTGGGCCTAAGACATAAGAATAACGTATGTGTATGTATATATATATATATATATATATATATATACAGTTAGGTCCAGAAATATTTGGACAGTGACACAAGTTTTGTTATTTTAGCTGTTTACAAAAACATGTTCAGAAATACAATTATATATATAATATGGTCTGAAAGTGCACACTCCCAGCTGCAATATGAGAGTTTTCACATCCAAATCGGAGAAAGGGTTTAGGAATCATAGCTCTGTAATGCATAGCCTCCTCTTTTTCAAGGGACCAAAAGTAATTGGACAAGGGACTCTAAGGGCTGCAATTAACTCTGAAGGCATCTCCCTTGTTAACCTGTAATCAATGAAGTAGTTAAAAGGTCTGGGGTTGATTACAGGTGTGTGGTTTTGCATTTGGAAGCTGTTGCTGTGACCAGACAACATGCGGTCTAAGGAACTCTCAATTGAGGTGAAGCAGAACATCCTGAGGCTGAAAAAAAAGAAAAAATCCATCAGAGAGATAGCAGACATGCTTGGAGTAGCAAAATCAACAGTTGGGTACATTCTGAGAAAAAAGGAATTGACTGGTGAGCTTGGGAACTCAAAAAGGCCTGGGCGTCCACGGATGACAACAGTGGTGGATGTTTGCCGCATACTTTCTTTGGTGAAGAAGAACCCGTTCACAACATCAACTGAAGTCCAGAACACTCTCAGTGAAGTAGGTGTATCTGTCTCTAAGTCAACAGTAAAGAGAAGACTCCATGAAAGTAAATACAAAGGGTTCACATCTAGATGCAAACCATTCATCAATTCCAAAAATAGACGGTCCAGAGTTAAATTTGCTGAAAAACACCTCATGAAGCCAGCTCAGTTCTGGAAAAGTATTCTATGGACAGATGAGACAAAGATCAACCTGTACCAGAATGATGGGAAGAAAAAAGTTTGGAGAAGAAAGGGAACGGCACATGATCCAAGGCACACCACATCCTCTGTAAAACATGGTGGAGGCAACGTGATGGCATGGGCATGCATGGCTTTCAATGGCACTGGGTCACTTGTGTTTATTGATGACATAACAGCAGACAAGAGTAGCCGGATGAATTCTGAAGTGTACCGGGATATACTTTCAGCCCAGATTCAGCCAAATGCCGCAAAGTTGATCGGACGGCGCTTCATAGTACAGATGGACAATGACCCCAAGCATACAGCCAAAGCTACCCAGGAGTTCATGAGTGCAAAAAAGTGGAACATTCTGCAATGGCCAAGTCAATCACCAGATCTTAACCCAATTGAGCATGCATTTCACTTGCTCAAATCCAGACTTAAGACGGAAAGACCCACAAACAAGCAAGACCTGAAGGCTGTGGCTGTAAAGGCCTGGCAAAGCATTAAAAAGGAGGAAACCCAGCGTTTGGTGATGTCCATGGGTTCCAGACTTAAGGCAGTGATTGCCTCCAAAGGATTCGCAACAAAATATTGAAAATAAAAATATTTTGTTTGGGTTTGGTTTATTTGTCCAATTACTTTTGACCTCCTAAAATGTGGAGTGTTTGTAAAGAAATGTGTACAATTCCTACAATTTCTATCAGATATTTTTGTTCAAACCTTCAAATTAAACGTTACAATCTGCACTTGAATTCTGTTGTAGAGGTTTCATTTCAAATCCAATGTGGTGGCATGCAGAGCCCAACTCGCGAAAATTGTGTCACTGTCCAAATATTTCTGGACCTAACTGTATATATATAGGTATATACACACACACATACAATCACAAGTGAGTACACCCTTCACATTTTCGTAAATATTTTACCCTGAAGACATGACACTTTCTTTGATACAATGTAAAGTGGTCAGTGCAAAGCTTGTATAACAGTGTAAATTTGGTGTGCCTGCTAAATAACTTACACAGTCATTAATGTCTAAACTGCTGACAACAAAAGGGAGTACATATTATATAAACAAGTATATATATTAAGGTTTAGAATTCTTTCCTTATTAACATAAATATTAATATATGTATATATTTTCCCTAGGCAACTGCAACAAAAAACGTTGATGAAATGCTGCAAAGAACTCATTTAGTACCAGAAGGCACATTGATTTACCTGACAGAGAGCAGTGAGGTGTATGTCCGTGTACGAGCCGGATGGAGAAAAGTTCAGGTGCATATACATTTAATTGCTATAACAACCTGTTTTAAAATAAACATAATTCTATTTTAACATCAAGTCCTGTTACCATTCTTAGCTATGCAGTAAAAGCAAAATACTAACATTGTTGTGTGTTAACAAACCCTAAAAGGTATGTTCACAATTTGCGTTTTTGTTGCATTTTTTGCTGCAACAAGACCTCCTCTTGGCAATAAAAAAAAGCTGCATTTTTTTCCAGAGTTTTTGGTGTTTTGGGGGTCGGGACAGGATTGTGATTTAACCCACAGAAATAGACAAACAGGGGAAACCAAAACTCTGTCTCACAGAAACACCGGAGAAACCTTTGAACTGCTAACATACAGTACATGCCTGGCATGAGAAAGACATCTGTCCAAAGTTGAAACACGTAGCCCCTGTTCTTTTATTACATTTTTATTAAGATATAACCTGCTTGTTTTTCCACAACCATCAGCGCTTATATCACCCTTTTTTTTTTATTTACCATGGACTTATTTATTTGCAAAAGACGTAGTTAATGTTAGTGGTAAATATGATTTGTGTTTAGTTATGAAAAACTACATTTGTGGAAAAATTTCCCAATTTTTGCACTTTGACTTTTTATGTTCTTAAACTGGATACGTATATCACACAAAATCATTAATAAATAATATTTTACACATGTCTACTTTACATCAGAATCACTTTTGAAACATATTTCGTTTTGTTATAAAGTTAGAAGGGTTAAAAGTTTATCAGCAATGTATTATTTTTGCAACAAAATATACAAATTAAGAAACCACATCACATTTGAAATGATTTTGTGACAAAAAATACCCCAAATTGACACCATTCTAAAATCTGCACCCCTCTAAGTTCTCAAAACCACATCCAAGAAGTTTGTTAACTCTTTTGGTGCTTTGCATGCATTAAAGAGTAATGTCGAAGGAAACCATGAAAATTTTACTTTTTCCAGACAAAAATATTGGTTTAGCCCTAAATTTTCAATTTTCACAAGTGTAACAGTAGAAACTATACTGTAAAACATGTTCTGCAATTTCTCCTGGGTGCGCCAGTGTCCCATATGTGGTGGTAAACAACTGTTTTCGTGCATGGCAGGGCTCTGAATGGAAGTAGCGCTATAATTTTTGGAATGCAAAATTGTCTGGAATAGATAGTGGACACCATGTTGCGTTTGCAGAACCCCTGATGTGCCTAAACAATGGAAATTGTTTAAAAGTCACCCCATTTTGGAGGCTACACCACTCCCAGAATTTATGCAGAGGTATGATGAGCACATTGAACCCCATGTGCTTCATAGAATTTTATAATGTAGAGATGTGGAAATGAGAAAGTATATTTTTGCCAGAAAAATATAGTGTTAGCCCCATATTTTTAATTTTCACAAGAGTAACAGGAGAAAATGGACCATACATTTTGTTGCGCAATTTCTCCTGAGTACGCCAATATCCTATATGTAGTGGAAAATTACTGTTTCAGCGCTCGGCAGGGCATGAAAGGGAAGGTGCACCCTTTGAGTTTTGGAGTGCAACATCATCTGGAGTACATAGTGTTTGCCCTGTTGCATTTGCAGAGCCTGTGATGTGCTTAAACAGTGGAAACCCACCCGAGTGACCCCAATTTTTTAAACTATGCCCCACAAAGACTTTAGCTAGAGGAGCAGTGAGATCCTTGATCTCACATGTGCTTTACAGACTTTTGTAATGTTGAACCTTGAAAATTAAGAAATTCATTTTTTCCACAAGAATGTAGCTTTAGCCCGTTAAGTTTAATTTTTTCAAGGTATCCTGAGAAAATGGACCATACAATTTGTTTTGCAATTTCTTCTGAGTACAATAATGCCCCATTGGGAGGGAAACTAATGTATGAGCACATGGCAGAGCTCAGTAGGGAAGAAGCGCTATTTGAATTTTGGAGCGCCATTTTGGCTGGAATATGTTGTGGACGCTATGTCACATATGAAGAGCCCCTGACATGCCAAGACAATAGAAATGAATAGTACAATTGTTTTATGCATTTTCTGCAGAGTACGCCAATACCCCATATGTGGTCAAAAATTACTTTTGAGGCACAGTTCAAAGCTCATAAGGGAAAGAGTGCTACATCGGAGTTTAGAGTTTGCTGTAATACTTTGAGGGTGCCATGTCACATTGGCAGAGCCCCTGACAAGCCAGAACAGCAGTGGCCTCCATACGTCATGCCATTTTACAAACCACCTCTTAATGAATTTATCATTGGGTGGAGTGACCAAATTAACACCACCATTAAATTTTTTTTCCACTAAAATGTTGTTTTAGCTCCAAGTTTTTAATTTTAAAAGGACTGATAGGAAAAAATGAACCACACAGATTGCACTGCAATTTCTCCCGAGTAGAACAATACCCAATATGTTGTCCGAAACCACTTTTCAGGCATAGTGCAAAGGTCAGAAGAGATGGAGCACCATATCAGTATACAGATTTTGCTTTTATGGTTTGCAGTTGCCATGTCACATTGGCAGACTTACTAAGGTATCAGAACAGGAGAACCCTCTCACAAGTGACCCCATTTTACAAACTACACCTTTCAATAAATTGATCTAGAGGTGAAGTGATCATATTGACATTACAGGTGCTTCATGGAATTTTTATACCATTGGGCGGTAAAAAAAACCCATAATTATATTTTTATCACTAAAATTTTGTGTCAGCCCCAGATTGTACATTGTTAGACAATATCTGTTGAATATGGCAATTCTGTCAACAACCTTAAACCAATAATCTGGGGGGTCTTAGAACCAATATACCACAAGAAAAAACCCCACCATAAAATTCAATACTTTAATTCACAAATCAACAAGTACAAACTTAAAAACAGAGTTGGTTTGATACCTTAAAGTCACCAGTTAAAGGGAGGGGCATAGTGGGCCAATTTCCCTATTGTGACCCTTCCTAACAGCAGGGGTCGGCACCCTAATTATATAGCCGTTATGGCGCCCCTGCTCCAGCGTGGACTGACCCTTCTCACCCTATCCTAACACTATTATTTGTGCTGCTGATCTCAATGAGAGCTTCCATATGATATTTGGTGAAGTTCTCATGCATTCACCCAAGCATTCAATTGATGGGAATTTCCAATATGTGTCTATAAATTCCCAGATAAAATAGACATCTCAGCAGTGGTTAGTATAGTAGAAGGTACTGTCCATCTTGTATCAAACTTATTATGTCACCAGTCAATAGTGTAGCCCAATCGCCACCGCTTCGCCAATTGGCATAGCTCACTGCCCATCACACATTGTTGTAGCAAATTCGCCTACTATTTCGCCATAAGGTATAGCTCCTTGCCCGACGCGTTTCTCCTCCTCAATCAACAATCGAGCGGAGGTTCATCAGGGGCTATTCAGGGCTCAGTTGCATGGATGTCAGTCTGCAATTATCAATATACCTATATTAGATGATTGATTACCACATTCGGAGTCCACACACTATATCTCTATATGGGGCCATTACTCACATTGCATCAATGCCAAAACAAGTAATGATTCAATCCTTCAATAAGGCAATGTCGTTCCCACTGAAAGCATATACATATATAGGTAAGTCTAAACGACATTCCCATTAAATTGCAAAGACCAGCGGGCCATTTTATAAAGCCCAGTACTCACTCATAATCAGATACTGTCTGGGACTGCCCGTTCCTATTTATGCCACAGATATTCATGTCCTCAGTGAGATATCAGCTGTGAAACAACATAAATCCACTCAACATCCCCTTAACTCCTTCATATTCTCTAAGTCAAATCGACATCATCAGAAGGGTACTTACTCAGGTATCTCATTATCTGGATTTTGAGGCTGGCCCCACTTCAATGGTGGATGGATATTGGCGCCTAGCGTACTGCCAGGCTCTGACAAGTTTAAATCCCCCTCCATGTCAGCGTCATATTGCCTCATTTCCGGATCGTAATTCAAAACCGGTCATCCAGGGGGGGGGAGGGAGGGAAAGGAGGAGGGATGTGATTCGCGTAGCCACACGTCCATCAGTACTGTCCACCGGCTGACGTACGATGGCACACTCCCCCAGCCCTCATACATTTGGCCTTATCGGCACTGCTATGTATGTGATCATTATAGGGAAAGACAGGAGGGGCGTGGTTTGTGCGGTCTGACATCCGTCAATACCGCCCACACCATGACGCTCCAAGACACTCCTCCCAGCCATCACATGATCGGCAATCACAGCACTCGTCATCCATTGCCGGTCATCTTAGGAGGAACGGGGCGCGGTTTATGCGGTCTGACGTCCGTCAGTACCGCCCATAGCATGACGCACATGAACCACCTCCCGGCCGTCACGAAATCCGCAGTCCAGGCGCTCCCATGTATATACAGCTATGTCGTCATGTAGTGGGAGGGGCGGCGTTACCTCCCACCTCCACTCCCGACCTTAGCCTTCAGTGAGAAATCATCTGGTTACCTCACTTCCTGCACTGGCAAAGATTCCACATACTAGAATCAGGATGCCCTGCTTCCGGCCTTGTAACTATGCACGATATTAGAAACCTTTATTACTATTATGCGGAATCTCGCATATCTAGTATGTTTAAGGTCTATAAGGGCTCAATTACTGTAAAACGTCCCTATTTATCATTATGTTTTCTATATCTCTCTATTTATACCCCATACTTCTGCCTAGATGCAAAACCGGAACTCATGACGCACCCTGATTAGTATTATTATTGCCTCCTCCCCCTTAATTCCCACTACCCCCAGTGTCCAATACTATTGACCCCACACATATCCTGATCTTCCCCAAGACATCTGAAATTATGGACTCCATGGAACACAATCAATCCTATTTAATTTTTTGTCAAAATATTAGCACGTATGTGGATCAAGTCCTGCGATCGTTTGTAACAGCCCTACCATCGCACATTAGGGATACGATGGATTTACTCAGAAGAATAGAGGGCCTGACAGTTGAGAATGCTATGGGCGGTACTGACGGACGTCAGACCGCATAAACCGCGCCCCGTTCCTCCTAAGATGACCGGCAATGGATGACGAGTGCTGTGATTGCCGATCATGTGATGGCTGGGAGGAGTGTCTTGGAGCGTCATGGTGTGGGCGGTATTGACGGATGTCAGACCGCACAAACCACGCCCCTCCTGTCTTTCCCTATAATGATCACATACATAGCAGTGCCGATAAGGCCAAATGTATGAGGGCTGGGGGAGTGTGCCATCGTACGTCAGCCGGTGGACAGTACTGATGGACGTGTGGCTACGCGAATCACATCCCTCCTCCTTTCCCTCCCTCCCCCCCCCTGGATGACCGGTTTTGAATTACGATCCGGAAATGAGGCAATATGACGCTGACATGGAGGGGGATTTAAACTTGTCAGAGCCTGGCAGTACGCTAGGCGCCAATATCCATCCACCATTGAAGTGGGGCCAGCCTCAAAATCCAGATAATGAGATACCTGAGTAAGTACCCTTCTGATGATGTCGATTTGACTTAGAGAATATGAAGGAGTTAAGGGGATGTTGAGTGGATTTATGTTGTTTCACAGCTGATATCTCACTGAGGACATGAATATCTGTGGCATAAATAGGAACGGGCAGTCCCAGACAGTATCTGATTATGAGTGAGTACTGGGCTTTATAAAATGGCCCGCTGGTCTTTGCAATTTAATGGGAATGTCGTTTAGACTTACCTATATATGTATATGCTTTCAGTGGGAACGACATTGCCTTATTGAAGGATTGAATCATTACTTGTTTTGGCATTGATGCAATGTGAGTAATGGCCCCATATAGAGATATAGTGTGTGGACTCCGAATGTGGTAATCAATCATCTAATATAGGTATATTGATAATTGCAGACTGACATCCATGCAACTGAGCCCTGAATAGCCCCTGATGAACCTCCGCTCGATTGTTGATTGAGGAGGAGAAACGCGTCGGGCAAGGAGCTATACCTTATGGCGAAATAGTAGGCGAATTTGCTACAACAATGTGTGATGGGCAGTGAGCTATGCCAATTGGCGAAGCGGTGGCGATTGGGCTACACTATTGACTGGTGACATAATAAGTTTGATACAAGATGGACAGTACCTTCTACTATACTAACCACTGCTGAGATGTCTATTTTATCTGGGAATTTATAGACACATATTGGAAATTCCCATCAATTGAATGCTTGGGTGAATGCATGAGAACTTCACCAAATATCATATGGAAGCTCTCATTGAGATCAGCAGCACAAATAATAGTGTTAGGATAGGGTGAGAAGGGTCAGTCCACGCTGGAGCAGGGGCGCCATAACGGCTATATAATTAGGGTGCCGACCCCTGCTGTTAGGAAGGGTCACAATAGGGAAATTGGCCCACTATGCCCCTCCCTTTAACTGGTGACTTTAAGGTATCAAACCAACTCTGTTTTTAAGTTTGTACTTGTTGATTTGTGAATTAAAGTATTGAATTTTATGGTGGGGTTTTTTCTTGTGGTATATTGAATATGGCAATTCCCAATCTGTTGTTCTATAGTACTGTTTGGCCACATGGCAGGGTTCAGGAGTAATGATAAAAGTCCGGATCTGTGCGGTTTCAAAGTTGCCTGGGTGCCGGATCCGGGATTCCAGATGTTTGATCTGAATCCAGCACTCGAGAAGTTAAAAAGAAAAGTAAAGAAAATAGGAATGAAACAAGAACTTCATACTTACCAAGGCTGCTTCCGCGTGGCTGTACGCTGCTCCTGCGGCCTCTCTGGGACGCTCATCATTGCTCATCCACATGCACTGCCTTCCCTGCTTTCCCCACCCACCGGCCGGCCTGGCCTCTGTGATTGGTTGCAGTCAGACACCTCTAGCCTGTGTGACAACGTCTGCCTGCAACAAGTCATCACTCATCACGGCTCATTCATTCTCTCCCTGGAGCTCACAGTCGGCAGTCATGCTCTATCACCGCTTGCTGTGACTGAGATTCCAGCAGAACTAGAATAGCCTTGGGACCTCGTGTGGATTACGTCGGACTTGCAGGGGCATTTTGGGGTTAATAAAGTGGTGAAATACGGTGTTTTTTGTATTTTATTCCAAAACAAGGATTTTTTGGTGTCTGTGTTAAATTTACTTTCACTTACAGATTAGGGATGGGGGGGTCTCATAGACACCTGCCATCAGTAATCTAGGGCTTAGTAGCATCTGTGGCCTGTTATTAACCCCTTATTACCCTGATTGCCACCCCACCAGGGCAACGGAAAGACCCGCATAAAACACTAGGCTTGTCACATCTAATGAATGCGACAATCATGGGCGACTGCAAGTTGCTATTTTTAGGCTGGCCAATAACCATGGCAATCACCAGTCTGAGAATACCAGCTGCTAGCTGTCGGGATTTATCTTGGCTGGGTATCAAAATTGGAGGGTCATTGCACGCTGTTTTTATTTTTTATTTATTTAAATAATTTTATAAAAAGCCGCATGCAGTTCTTATTTTGAGACACAGCCAAGATAAAAAGCAGGGCTGGGGCTGCAGCCTGTGGGCTTTATCTGTGCTAGTATCATAATGTGGGGGGACCCTACAATTTTTTTTATTTATTTAGTTATTTATTTTTACTGTATGAGTAAAGTCACACTGACATATGACTCGCACGAGTGCAGTGAGAAAATCTGGCATTGCACTCGACCCCATATAAGACAATGATGCAGTTCACATCTGTATGTTTTTCCTCAGTCTTTACGCACTACTGTACTAAGAAATGCTAACTGCATTTTTGGCACACTATGGGGCTCATAAAGGAGGGGGCAATTTGGATTTGGAAGACCGGATTTCTTTTGGTGGTTGGAGAAAGATGAGCCATTGAGCTCTATCAGAGCCTTTGGGCTACCAGTAAACCCCCAGTATTTCTGTTAACAGAGGACAGAGGGGGCACTTGCTATATTTTGTGGAACGCGTTAAAGCTTTTACATTCTACATGACATTTTATATAACATTTATCCTGTGATTTATGCTGAGCATTTACATTTTAGCTAAATCTATGAATGATATATTTCACATGAAACCCACAATGGATCCATTCACTATAATGATGCAAACAACAGAAGGATACTTCAGGGAAGAACCTAAAAAACCCGAGATACGTAGTCAGAACTTACAATAAATTTATTTATTAATACTAATACTAATACCGGTAATTTAGTCAAAAATCTCCTAGACACAAAAAGCAGGAACCAAGCAAAATCATTTTATAGAAGATAGCATGCAAAAAATAGTAGATAAATAGATAAAAGTTGTCATTTCATGATATAAATACTGATTATACAGCCATAATATTCTTGCCACATGTAATTAAACATAGATTAAGTAAATAAATAAAGGGTGTCATTTCATAATATAAATGCTAATTGCATGGCCATCATATATTTTACCGCATGTGGGGATCTATAGAGATGAGCGAGTTCCACCATATACAGTATGTAATCGCTACACTCGTAACGAGTACTTTGTAATACTCGCATATTCGTTCTGAATAGCGAATACAATGCAAGTCAATGGGAAATGCGAGGAATTTTCTGCTGGACCCAACAAAGAGGTCTGGGGGCCTGAGGAAAAGGCTGAAATGGATGGGAAAGTGATGAAACTGAATGGATAGATCCTGGAGAATATATCTGCATGCTTTTCTGATTTACATATGGTTTCTGGGAATGAGGATATCACAGTATTACGCCACTTTTATAGATGCACAAGAACACCTACCAAACCTAACCTAAATTGCATTGTAAATGCCAAAAAGGTTAAAAAATAGTTTTTACTGCATAATCACTTGTATATAGGGCTAAATAAATGGAAGAACAAAAAATATCCCTTTAACATTTGTTCACACGTAGTGTTTTGGCTTTTTATTTACTTTTACAATTGGCAGGGCCTTGACATACATTTTGTAGGTCCCTCTGTCATACATAATTTCTAGTTGGCTATTCACCAGAACTTTACAAGGCCAACTAAAACATGCCCTCAAGTCAAGTTTTCAGTTGTTCATCAACAATCGTTGTTGCTCAGCTTATTTGTAATAAGAATACCCAAGTCCTTCTCCTGTTCTGTAGTTCCGAGTGTACTTTGATTTAATGTATACGTAGCTATAGGATTACTCCGTCCTAGGTGCATTACTTTACATTTATCAACATTAAATCTCATTTGCCAAGTATCTGCCCATTCTGACATCTTATCCAGATATTGTACTATCAAGATCAGTTTTTAATATCCTACATAGTTTGGTGTCATCAGCACAGACTGACACTTTACTATCAATCCCATCCACAAGGTCATTAATAAAGAGATTTAAAAGAATCGGTCCTAGCACAGATCCCTGCGACACCTCACTGCTTGCTATAGCCCATTTAGAGAATGTACCATTTATGACTACTCTTTGTTTCCTATCTTTTAACCAATTCCTTACCCAGTTGCATATAGTTTCCCCTAGTCCTTGCTTCTGGAGCTTTAGTATGAGGCTATTATGTGGTACAGTATCAAATGCCTTTGCAAAGTCCAAATAAATCACATCAGCTGCAGCACCAATATCCAAGTTTGCACTTACCCCCTCATAGAACACCAACAAGTTGGTTAGACATGACTTATCTTTCATGAATCCATGCTGTCTGTCAGTTATTATATTATTTTCTGCAATATATTTTTGCATGTCATCCCTTAAAATGCCCTCAAAAACTTTGCATACTACTGATGTCAGGCTTACTGGACGGTAGTTGCCTGGATCTACCCTCTTACCTTTCTTAAATATCGGTACCACATCAGCAATCCTCCAATCCTGAGGCACCAACCCTGTTACAAACGAGTCTAAAAAGATGAGATACAGCGGTCTCTTGATTACAGAGCTCAATTCCCTCAATATTCGTGGATGAATGCCATCTGGCCCAGGGGATTTGTCAATGTTTAATTTACTCAGACGTAGGCGTACTTCTTCTTGTGTTAATTTAATTATATCGGGTGGTGAACTTTGATTTTTCACTTGTTGAATGATCCCTGGTACAGTCAGTTCCTTGGTTAAGTTGAAAATAGACTGATCACCGCTCATGAGCTTAGTGCAGTACTCAAAGTTCTCAAGAACCTCACAAATGTCAGCAATCCACACCTACTCGACAGTTGTTATGTGTAGTGGCTGACTCTCAGTCTGACGGGTATGTTGAAGCTGGTATTAAGCTACTGCCCTGTGCTGCTCAATAGTCCTTGCTAACATATGATATGTAAAGTTCCACCAGGTCGCACATGAGTCGATGACTTGGCAAATTAAAGCACTTTTGAAGCACTGTAAGACCAGTAAAAGTGCTAGAGGAATGGTGATCGGACAATTCTTTTATACCTTGACACAGCTCTGCTGCATTGTGTGGTTTGTGACAGAAACATATCAGCTTCAATAGAGCATCTTGCCGCTTTGCTAATACACTGCTGCACAGCTCCCAGCTTGGCAGTTATGGGGAGGGTAATTTAGCAGATGATGGAATGCAGGGGGAGGAGGGGAGACAGGAAGTGGCATATGATGAGGCGGAAACGCTGGTAGAAGTTGGGTCCACTATTCTTGGCATGGGTAGAATGTGAGATGTTACAGTTTGCGACTATGTCCCAGCATCCACCAGGTTCAACCAGTGTGCTGTGACAGATATGTATCGTCCCTGTCCACAACAACTTGTCCATGTGTCTGTTGTTAGGTGGACCTTCTTGGTTAAGGTGTTGGTCAGAGCACGTTTGAGATTGTTTAACACGTGTAACGCGGTGCTGGCACAATGGGCAAAGTAGTGGTGGCTGGGAACACTGTATCGTGGAGCAGCCACAGCCAATAGATCACGGAAACACTGTGTAGCTACAAGCCTAAATCACAACATCTCCATGGCTAGCAATTTGGCAATGTGCAAGGTTTATGTTTTGTGCCTGTGGGTGCGTGGCTGGGTATTTACTCTTCCTTTCCAAGATCTCATGGAAGGTGGAAAAGAACAAACGGTCTGGCAGGGTGCCAAAAAGGAGATTTTCTTCCATCTTTTAAAAGCCTTTTTGAGTATAGACCACAATGCGGTGTTTCAATAGGCAAGCTATCTTCATCAGGTGGATCCATCTGATGGTGTGCAACCCCCCCAGGTGAGCGCCCTAGCATTTTTGCTAGGGTCCAATTTACTAAGGTAAATTCCTTCTTTACTCTTTCCAAGATCTGAGGCACGGACAACTGGACACTTCGCTGGGACAAGGAAGTGGATGTGGTTGATGTTTTTTGTGTCTGTGCAATCGCACCTTGTGGGTAGGATAATAAGACAAAAATACCTCATAACCTTAACTTTTCATATTAAGGGACACGGGTGCCCACAATGGGGCACTACCCGGTCCTAGCACATACTCCAAAACATGAAAAAAAAGGAGAATCCAGAGTAATAGATGGTGCAGAACATATAACAATATTTATTGATGTATGAAATAGACAAGGACAAACAAAGGAAAAATGGCCATTATAAAACACCATAAAAACACCAATGGGGGGTATATAATCCCAAGATGGAACAAGGGGATAATTACAAAAGTATGCAAAGATAACACAAGTTAATATAGAATCAGATGGATATTGTCTGCAAAGTACTGCAAGTGGAGTGTAGATATCACATCCTAACTAGTGGTTATAACCAGTGCAATGCAGATATAGCAGCTAATAGCAAATGGACAAATATAAAGTGCAAAGTGCAAAAAGTCCCAATGGAGGGGACCCCCTATGTAGATAAGCCCCCTAAACCTCCTTTTCTGGTGGGTAGGATGTATGAGCACCTGCTTCCTGGACAGCAGATTGTGAAGGACAAAGCACAGCTGACATGGTAGTTGTTTGACCCGCAGACACAAATTTGGTACCCTGTTGTTCTGCCCACCTACTGGGGTGCTTGGCTGCCATGTGGTTCCGCATACTAGTGGTGCTCAGGTTGCCATTGCCCTGGCCTCTCCTCAACTTGGTAAGGTAGATGCTACAGATTACAATGTTTTTCTCTGAAGGACTTTTAGAAAAAAACTTCCAGACAACGGCTGAATGCTCCCTGGCCCTGACTTGGGCCACAGGGAATGTCCTCTTTGGAACAGTTGACCCAGTTCTCACTCTGGGCAAGCCACTACCCCTTGGTGCCTGTGTTGGTGCTACATATCCATCTTCCTCTGTAATGCTGTGCTGGCTATGCATGTCAATGAATCAGGTCGGATCAGTGGACTCACCATCGACCACCTCGTCTTCCATTTCATCCTTCTTCCCACTTCAGATTGTAGGCTGACCTAATGGCAACTGTGTCTAATCATCATCAGCCTCCACCTCTGGAAACAGTAAATCAGATTCCTTAAAGTGGGTACTTTGTACCAGGCAGCACAAAGTGTTAGAGTACTGCTTTGTAACTATTTGCAAAGGCCACTAGCAACGTATTAATGTGGCTGATGTGGACGGACGGCACAAGTCAGGCTGTGAAACCCTAAATAATGTGGAAACAAGAACGGTGCGTTTAGTGTATCAGGCAGCAGTAAATGCTAGAATACTGCTTTGAAACTATTTGCAAAGGCCACTAGCAACTTATTAATGTGGCTGAAGTGGATGCCACAAGCTAGGCTGTGAACCCCTAAATATTATGGAAACAGGTCCCGATTCCCTACCTAATCCACAATCCCTCCCTCCTTGTTGTGACCTTGTTCAGTAGTTTCAGCTCTTAAAAGAGCTATTGTATTCTGAATGGTACTATGAAGGGAGTGACACGCTGCTCTGTCCCTGCTCCAAAATCTGTCCCTCCGTATGCTACACTGTCCTATACACTGCAGGTAGCTCTGAGGGGGCTTTTTGTGCTATTAATAGGCCTACACTTTCCCTAGCAGCTGCTCGCTCCATCCCTATACTCATAAAATGCTGACTCCGGATGAAATGTGTGCAAAATGGCGGCAGAAGGGCTTTTATAGATCCTGTGATGCTGCATGGCCAGCCAATCACAGTAATCCCACTACCAAGATGGATGTGGCATTACTGTGATTGTTTAAGAAGCCTAGCATGTATAGTGGCTGCAAATCAGGCGCCAAAATAGCTGGGTGGGACATCCGAATATAACGAGGCAAATACACAAAAACTCACAATATAACAAATACCCCGAATACTGTACTATTCGTGCGAGTTGGGAATAGTAACGATTGAACTCGCTCATCACTAGGGATCTATCAAGCACTTATATATATACCCAAAGGTGACGCTGTCACCAAAACGCACATTGGGGCTTGGTCATTGCTTCAGTAAGTCAGTAAAAAGTAGTTAGGAGTGTTCAAATCAAGAAATTGATAAGGGTGCCCATACTTATGCACCTGTCAAATTTTGTTTAAATGCAGATTGCACATTTTCTGTTAGTACAATAAACCTCATTTCAATCCAGAAATATTACTGAGTCCATCATTTATTAGATATATGAAACTGAATTAGCTGTTGCAAAAACCCAAATTGTTCTAAAGAAAAAAGGTTAATATTAATAGTGGTGCCCAAACTTTTTCATATGACTGTATACAGCCTGCGTCTCAGCTTCCCATACACAGTAAGTTTTTAACTGCAAGAGAGAACACACATTTGCTAGGGACCCCAATGTAAGAGAATACCATGACACATTGATCAATTGAATAGCTAAATTTCTCTTTATTCATATTTCATGGTAGTTATGAAGATTCCATTGTCATATTTTCATGGTCACATATAGCTATTGGATTTTTCATGTCAGTATTCACACAGCAGTTTCTGCTATTACATGTATTTCCCTTGCATAGTCACTGGTGTGCATCCCTTCTTTTTATAATGTATCTCTTTGACATTTTTATTCTTTATATTGATGTACACTTTTTTACCTTACATTAGATTATGCACATATATTTTATTGCATGGTTTTGCAATCAGCACTTTAATCAAGTATATTTATAAGGTTACAAATTCCTCCAGTTTGGTTACCTATTTTACATATTATTTTGCACGTCTTGCCATTTTTTGGAAATTAATTCCGGTATACATATGTAATTGCACGTCCTGTTTCTTCAATCATCTTTTGTATTTGATTAATTTTTTGCATCTACGTATTTTTGTATGCATTTTTGTGCCCATTCAGTGCTGTTCCATCACCACACCATTTTTCTTGTCATTAATAAATAAAATTAGTTTTATTCTAAGTTATGACTACACATCGGGGTTTTGTTGCTTCTTCCCTGAAGTGCCCTTCTGTTCTTTGTCCTCCAGTTAGTCCTTTCCAGTATTACAAGTCCGTTACATATATGGTTTCCATTTATTTTCATCATTTCTGTGATCACTCTATTTATTTTTGATATCCATTTATATATTTTATTCCTAGAAACATATCTATATACTATAATGATGCAGCAGAGTTACTTTTGGCACTGACCCCTGTTTGGTGGTGTCCATCCTTTCAGAAATTCAAAAAAACTGTGGTTGACCATGCTTTTAGGAACATTTAACAAAAACAACACCATATCATAGATCCAAAATGACTTCATCTGGTTTATTATAGTGAATTTTCTCTTGAGAGTTCTGTCTGAATTACATATTTCAGAGATTTACAAGAAAACCTCTGCGTTTCAGCATACAGAGCAGGATAAATGTGAGCCAAGCAAGCCTTACTGCGATCTTTGATAGGAAGAATGGGCAAATCAACAGGCGGTCAGGAATTGTTTTTCCTTATTTTTTATGCTGTTTATTTGGCAGTATTAGTGATTAGATGGCTTTATTTTTTGAGTAAGTGTGAGTTCAGTGATACCAGATGTATATCGGATTTTTATGTTTGGCATCTGTCACACAGAAAAAAAAACTTTAAAAAACGTTTTGGCTTCACCATATTTTGAGAGCTATAGTTTTTCTATTCTCCTGCCAACAGAGTCACGTGAAGACTTGTTTTGTGCAGGATGAGATGAAATTTTTGTTTTTATCATTTTCAGGCATATAACATTTTTTGATTGCTTTCTATTCCGAAGAATCATTTGAGACAGAATGAACAAAAACCAACAATTCAGATTTTTTTTAAAGGCATTCACCATGCGGTATAAGTGATAAGATGGCTTTAGTCTTCGCCTGAGTATGATTACAGCCATACCAGATAAATATAGTTATTTTTATGTTTTGTTACTTTTATACAATAAAAATATTTCTGCAGAAAAAAAGAATTGTTTTTGCATTGCTCTAATCAGAGAATTGAAGCTTTTTTATTTTTTCACTAACTGTGCACTATGTGGTGGTTTGTTTTTCTTGGAACAAGATGACTTTTTCAGTGATATCATTTTTATTTCCATTTGACTTTTTGATCGCATTTTATTCCACTTTTTCTGGCAGTATGATGAAAAAGAATTGTTTTTTGCCATGTTAGTAATTCAGTAATGTCACCGCTAATGAGACATTCCGGGTGTCATGCTGCCCTCTCTGTGACTCGTCTAGAGTGGTGATAAGCGGTAATATTACTGACATACTTACCACTCATCACAGTCACCATGCATTGCAGTGCACAGCCTAACCAGTGGTGACCTATGAAAGGTAGTTCTCAGAGCGAGGCTCAATAGGTTGTACTACAGAATTGGTGAATATCGTAGGAATGCCATGGACTATGTTGTAGCTGCTGCGATTATTGTTCTAATAATAAATTGGTAACAAGGTATAGTATCTTGTCTTTCTTTCTCTCTTTTTAGGTCTTTCAGGTTTCCATTCGTGGACTATATCGGATTCGGTGGACTAATTCGGATCTGTATGGCTTTTTTATAATAAATTGGTGAACCAGGGCTAGAGTCAGGGTGTGTTTTTTAAAATAAAATATTTGTGCGTGTGATTTTTTTCTTTTACTGGGTTACTAATGGAATGTCTGATAGATGCTTCTCTATTAAAAACTCCAGGTGTTAATGCCATCCAACCCCAACTACGGTTGCCACCACAACAAGGTAATCGGGAAGAGCCGAGGCAAAATTCCAAAATTGGCACATATAATGTGAAGTGCAGCTTCTGGAGTGCCTGTGGGCTAGTATTTTTAGGCTGGGAAAGGCCTTGCCAACCTGGTAATATCAGTCCACTGTTGTCTGCTTCCCTTTTTCTTGTTATCAAATATAGGGAGGACCTTGTGTTGTTTTTTTAAATTATTTATTTATTAGGTTAAACCAGGATAAACACCCTTTAGTACCTCAATAAAGGCACTAATAGGTGCAAGTGTATAATATGTGGGTGGGGAGGACATTACTTTGCTTTTGTTAACTTCCTGTTTGTTTTGCTTCATGTTTTTCAACCAACTTTATTGAAATAAAAACTCATGCATCAAAAACATAGCAAAACTGCATGCAACAAAAGCATAAAATAACCTAAGGAAAAACAGACATGAGCAGAGGTGCTGGATTCATGCGGAAATTTAGCTACATGCAAGCCCGAACAAACACTGATCGTGTGCACATACCCTAGGTGGAGGAGGCTTCTTTTTTTTCTTTTTAGTTTTGCCTTTTATACATTTTAATATTTTTTCCTGTAAGATCCATTTAATCTTTGGTTTTGTATGTTTTACTGTCAGTCCTTAAAAGTGGAGTAATACTCTGATAACATTGTTCCTAGCAGGCACCTGGGAGTCGTAGATGCGTCCAGATGTCTGCCCCATACTGTTCCCACTCCATTTGGACTCTGTTTCCAATATTTCAGTGATTTTCCTGCTTCCCCAAACCTCTTTTTAGAGTCTTCCAGAAAAATTCTCGAATTTCCCATTTACTTCCATTACTCTCAGTTTTCGAATCAAGCCCGTATGAACATCTGACCTGCATGATTCAAGTACCTGGCACTCAAGAATTTTAGTATTCATCATTACTACAGTTACCTCATAAACATGACAGGAGCACAGGAGTTGTGAACATGCCATCTGCAGCAGGAGTTGACTGTTACACTCAGCCAGGCTATTGCTGCATGGGCTGAAATTGGACATACTGCCAATATCAACACTTTAGCCCCTCATATACCACTGCCACTAGGGACAGCAGCATGTGAGGAATCTGACAATGGGAGATCGTTCCCTTTGTCTGCCCATCGGCACCCCTGCATTTCAGTCGTGGAGTTTCAATGGATGCTATGGCCACAGGGAGGCCTGATAAAGGCTTCAGTGCCTGACATACCCATCAGCCTATTAGATCCAACTGAGGGCAGAGCCTAAAGCCTGCTTTACATGCTGCAATGTATCTTACAATGTGTCGGCGGGGTCACGTCGTAAGTGACGCACATCCGGCATCGTAAGGTACATTGCAGTGTGTGACAGGTATGTGCGAAAGCGATTGAACGTTAAAACGTTCATCGCATACACATCATACCTTTCTCTAGAATTGCACGTCAGATTGTTCATCGTACCCGGGGTAGCACACATTGCAGTGTGTGACACTCCGGGAACGATGAACAGATCTTACCTATGTCCTGCGGCTCCCGGCTCACAATGTGGAAGGAAGGAGGTGGGCGGAATGTTTACGTCCCGCTCAGCTCTGCCCCTCCGCTTCTATTGGCCGGCTGCCTCGTGACGTCGATGTGACGCCGAACGTCCCTCCCACTTCAGGAAGTGGACGTTCGCCGCCCACGTCGAGGTCGTATGGAAGGTAAGTGCGTGTGACGGGGGTTAATCGTTTGTGCAGCACGTTCAACAAATTGAGCGTGCCACACATACGATGGGGGCGTTGCAAATCGCATACGATATCGTATGCGAAATTGCAACGTGTAAAGCAGGCTTTATTGGCTGGCAGTCAAAGACAGTCAGTGAAGATATTGCGCTGTAGTAAATTAGTACTACAGAGTATTATCAATGTGATCAAAGGATCGCTGGCCCAAGTCCACTTGGGGAATAATGAATATTGTAAAAAAATAAATAAACACATATTTAAGAATGTTTTCATTTTAAAAAACAAACACTTGCAAGAACAACAACTATTTAGTATCACCGCATCCATAACGATCTGCACTGTAATCATATCCTGTTATTTATTGTACTTGGTGAATGTTGTAAAGCAAAACGGAAAAACTTTGACTAAATTGTTGTTTCAGTTCATCTTGTGTCCAAAAAATGAAAATGTTATAATGTTATGGCTTTTACAATATATTGATGGGGGAAAAAAGCTTTTTTTTTTTTTTAAAGTAATTATTTTGTGTAAATGTAGTAAAACATTTAAAAAAATTATAAATTGGGTACCACTGTAATCATATCAACGGGAAGGGGTTAAACATAGATATAGTCCAAGCTAGGTACATAAAATCAATGTAATCAAGGCCTCTGGACCAGAGAAGCTGCATCCAAGGGTTCTTAAGGAATTTAGAACAGTTATTGCTATGACTTGATAAATACATTTTAGAGACTGTGTAGTGACTGGTACTGTACTAAGCAACTGGTGCAATGCTAATTTGGTGCCTAATTTCAAAATGGACTAATGGCTTTCCCAGGTAATTATTGATTAGTAAGATATTAAGGGAAGAAGTTTGAGAGGCTTGTAAGAGACTATTGCGAGATGTATGTGACAGAAAATACATATTATAAGTATAAGTGATAGTCAGCATGGTTTTATTAAGGACAGAAGTTGTCAAACTAACCTGACCAGTTTTTATGAAGAAGAAAGTTGAAATCTGGACAGAGGGGTAGCTGTGGTTATTCTGTTTTTGGACTTTAAGGCATTTGACACTGTCCCACACTCTGACACAGGCATTTTTTTTTTAAAGTCCATGTTTGAGTTTGTGCTCCAGACACCCGGTGTCTGTGACGAACACAGAACTTTAAAGTTCAGGTTCGCTCATCCCTGGTCAAGGTTTGGAATTGGATCAATAACAGTCTCAAAGGCAGCACCCAGACAGTTGTGATGAATGCCTGATACTCTGAATAATTTCCGGTTAGAAGTGGTGTACCCCATGATTGAGTGTTAGGTCCACTACTCCAACTTATTTATTAATGATAAAGTTTTTAAGAGTAAATGTTTTGTTTCTATTTTTGCAGATTATTCTCAACTATATAGTGTACTGAAGTCTATTGAAAATGTTCATAAGTGGCAGGCTGACTGTTTGGACAGTCACTGGGCAGATAAGGTTCAATATGGAGAAATGTGAAGTTATACATCTGGACAGATAGAATTATTGATATCATATGTTCTAAGGGGAGTAAAACTGGGAGAGTCACTTGTAGATTTAGTAAATATCAGATGTAGATGTAGTAGATATCAGATGTACTTAAAAATCAGACTAAATAAGAACATGCAATGTCAGTCAGTGATTTTTAAGGTCATTAGGATATTGTCATGTGTTATAGGGGTACTGTCTCTGCATTATAAAGCTGAGGTGCATAGTACACTTCTATTATCTTTTGAACACTTGTAATTCAGTTATACATTAGCTGCTCCTCAGCCCTCATCCCTCCCATGTGGAATGTTACATCACAAATCATTGTGGAGCTCCATGCTGTATCAGTCTCCTGATGCTTCCACATTTCAAGAACCGGGGGCGTGAAGTCCTGGAAGCTCCATGCAGTATCAATCTCTTGATGCTTCCACAGTCTGAAAAGGAGGGGTGTGACGTCTCAGAAGCTCTGAGCTGTAAGAATGTCTCCTGATATCTGCTTCTATGCAAATAACAGAAGGCGTGACTACACCCCCTCTTCTGAGACTGTGGAAGCATCAGGAGACTGATACAGCATGGAGGTTCTAGGACATCACACCCCCTGTTCTTGAACTGTGAACTTTTAAATAAAGACTGGCCAAACTCGAACGTCCATGGGTCAGCTTATCACTAATCATCATCATCATCATCATCATTATTTTCTTGTAGTTTTAGTTGCTGTTTTTGGTTCCAAGTTCATCAACATGAGCAACACGATTAATGAATTTGGTATACAGTAAAAAAATATGCTTTACTTTCGTCTTGCACTTTTTTTGTGACTTTTGGCCCCAAAAATCACATGTTGACAAGAAGTTGCAAAAAAAATCAAATTTTAAATGTACTCAAACAACACCAAGGGAGATGGGAGTGAAGTTGCGCCAAGTTTTTTGACTTTTTGAAATCTGGTAAAATCATCTGGAAATGCTGGATTCCACCCACAAAGCAGAAAACAAAAAACAAACAAACAGACAAGAACATATAAGACAGATTTAAAAATACAATAATTAATTGCGTGCTAAAAAATGTGCAAAACACACAGAATTAGAAAAAAAAACAGGCACAAAGGCAATGATGAATCCGGGCAATATTCTTTAGGACATTTATGTTGCCCATGCTGTAACTTTGTGTTTATTTTTCAGCTTGGTGACCTGATTTCCCTTCCTGCTGATAGCCCACCACCACCCGAAATCTCTGGTCATGTAAGTATTGAATTTTACCAAATGTTGTTAAGCCTCTTAGAATTTGAGCAAAACCTCTAAGAAATTGTCTTGATTTCTGTTATGTTATGTTATGTGCAGAGAAACAAAAATATAAACACAATTGTCATCAGAAAGATTTTTGCTCTGCCTAACTTAACCCCTTAAGGACGAAGCCAGTTTTGTACTTAATGCCCAGGCCATTTTTTGCAATTCTGACCAGTGTCACTTTATGAGGTCATAACTCTGGAACGCTTCAACGGATCCCGGTGATTCTGACATTGTTTTTTCGTGACATATTGTACTTCATGATAGTTATAAATTTAGAACGATATTTTTTGCTTTTATTTGTGAAAAAATCGGAAATTTGATGAAAATTTTGCAATTTTCAAACTTTCAATTTTTATGCCCTTAACCCAGAGAGTTATGTCCCACAAAACAGTTAATAAATAACATTTCCCACATGTCTACTTTACATTAGCGCAATTTCTAAAACAAAATGTTTTGGGGTTAGGAAGTTAGAAGGGGTCAAAGTTCATCTGCAATTTCCCATTTTTTCAACAAAATTCACAAAACCATTTTTTTAGGGACCACATCACATTTGAAGTGACTTTGAGAGGCCTAGGTGACAGAAAATACCCAAAAGTGACACCATTCTCAAAACAGCACCCCTCAAAGTACTCAAAACCACATCCAAGAAGTTTATTAACCCTTCAGGTGCTTCACAGGAACTAAAGAAAAGTGGAATGAAAAAAAGCAAAAAATAAAATTTTACCTAAAATGTTGCTCTACCCCAAATTTATTCACTTTTAGAAGAAATAACACAACAAAATGAACCCAAAAACTTGTTACCCACTTTCTTATGAACGCGCCAATTCCCCACATGTGGTCAGAAACCTTTGTTTGGACAAATGGGAGGGCTCGGAACAGAAGGAGCAATATTTGAATTTTGGAAAGCAAATTTGGCTGAAATAGATTGCGGGCACCATGTTGCATTTACATGTCCGCTAAGGTACCTAAACAGCAGAAACCCCTCACAAGTGACACCATTTTGGAAACTAGACCCCTTAAGGCTTCTATCTAGGGGTATAGTGAGCATTTTGGATCCACAGGTACTTCACAGATTTTGATAACGTTACGTTGTCACATTGAAAATTTTCATTTTTTTCTCAAAAATGTTGCTTTAGCATCAATTTTTTTACTTTTTCAAGAGGTAATTCCAAAAATTTGACCCCAATGTTTGTTACCCACTTTTTTATGAGCGCGGTGATACCTCACTTGTGGTCTGAAACCTTTGTTTGGAGAAATGGGAGGGCTTGGAACGGAAGGAGCAATATTTGAATTTTGGAAAGGAAATTTGGCTGAAAAAGATTGCGGGCACCATGTCGCATTTGGAGGACCCCTAAGGTACGTAAACAGCAAAAAAACACCACAAGTGACCCCATATTGGAAACTAGGCCCCTCAAGGAATTTATCTAGATGTTTGGTGAGTACCCTGAACCCCCAGGTGCTTCACAGAATTTTATAACGTTGAGCCATGAAAATAAAAAAATAAAATTTTACCACAAAATTGTTACTTCAACCAGGTAGCTTTTTTTTTCACAAGGGTAACAGGAAAAAAATCACCATGAAATTTATTGCGCAATTTCTCCTGAGTTTGTTGATATCTTGTATGTGGTGGAAATCAACTGTTTGGGCACACTACAGGGCTCAGAAGAGAAGGAGTGCCATTTGACTGCAAAATTGGCTGGAATCAATAGCGGACGCCATGTTGCATTAGGAGAGCCCCTGAGGTGCCTAAGCAGTGGAGGTCCACCACAAGTGACCCCAT
Source organism: Anomaloglossus baeobatrachus (assembly GCF_048569485.1). NCBI lineage: Eukaryota > Metazoa > Chordata > Amphibia > Anura > Aromobatidae > Anomaloglossus > Anomaloglossus baeobatrachus. Next base: position 333,958,075 of record NC_134358.1, read on the forward strand.
TCTGGAAATAAGACCCCTCAAGGCTTTAATCTAGGTGTATATTGAGCATTTTGAATCCACGAATACTTCACAGAATTTGATAAGCTTAGGTTGCCATATTGAAATTTTCATTTTTTTCACAAAAATGTTGATTTAGCGACACATTTTTCACTTTTTCAAGAGGCAACAACAAAACGTGTACCCCACAGGTTGTTATCTAATTTCTTGTGAGCGCAGGGATACCCCACATGTGACCAAAAACCTTTGTATGGATAAATGGGAGGGCTTGGAATGGAAGGAGTACCATTTGAATTTTGGAAAAGTTGAAGTAAATTGCGCGCACCATGTCACATTAGCAGGGCCCCTTGGGCACCTATACATCAGAAACCCCCCACAAGTGACTCCATTTTGGAAACTGGACCCCTCAAGGATTTTATTCAGGAGTATAGTAAGCATTTTGAATCCACAGGTACTTCACAAAAATGTTGCTGTAGCAACAAATTTCTCACTGTTAAGGGGGCTTTACACGTTGCGACATCGCTAATGCGGAGTCGTTAGGGTCATGGAATTGGTGACGCACATCCGGCTGCATTAGCGATGCCGTTGCGTGTGACACCGATGAGCGATTTTGCATCATTGCAAAAACGTGCAAAATCGCTCATCGGTGACATGGGGGTCCATTCTCGATTATCGTTACTGCAGCAGTAACGATGTATTTCGTCGCTCCTGCGGCAGCACACATCGCTATGTGTGACGCCGCAGGAACGAGGAACCTCTCCTTACCTGCCTCCCGGCCGCTATGAGGAAGGAAGGAGGTGGGCGGGATGTTCCGGCTACTCATCTCCGCCCCTCCGCTTCTATTGGGCGGCTGCTCAGTGACGTCACTGTGACGCCACACGGACCGCCCCCTTAGAAAGGAGGCGGTTCGCCGGTCACAGCGACGTCGCCGGGCAGGTAAGTATGTGTGACGCGTCTGCGCGATGTTGTGCGGCACGGGCAGCGATTTGCCCGTGTCGCACAACAGATGGGGGCGGGTACCCACGCTAGCGATATCGGGACCGATATCGCAGCGTGTAAAGTAGCCTTTAGGCTATGTGGCCATGATCCAGCGACACGGCGTCTAGTACCCAGTGTCAGCCTCCTGCAGAAATGTGAGTGTTGTCCACGGGAGAACGCAGCTGCCCATGCCCACGATTTGGGTTCAGGCTGCTGTGGACTTTAGTTCTATTCTACCTGCAAAGAACACTCATCTCCGCAGCATAAATTGACATGCTGAGGCTCAGGAAGCTGCGCCACAGGTCGATTTATGCTGCGGAGAAAAGAAACACAGTGGGCATGGGATTTCTAAAAATCCTTCCACTGTGCTTCTACTGCACAACGCAGCGTTATGGACGCAGGGAAAACACTCTGCGCCCAAAACGTTGCAAACCCTGATTGTGGGCACACAGCGTAAAATGCTACAATGGATGAATGGATAGATGTCAAACATATATAACGTCCCACCCCCCTTCATATTCTAAGCTGGCGCCCTTTAGTGCCTTTCATGTGACACTAAAGGATGCCTAGCCTTGTATTTAGCCCAAAAAAAAAAAAAAGAATTAAAATAAATGACGTGGGGTCCCCCCTATTTTTGATAGCCAGCTAGGGTAAAGCAGACAGCTGTAGCCTGCAAACCACAGCTGACAGCTTCATCTTGTCTGGTGATCAATTTGGAGGGCTCCCCAAGCTGTTTTTTTTTTTTAATTATTTATAAATAAATAATTAAAAAAAAAAAACAAACGTGGGGTCCCCCCAAATTAGATCACCAGCCAAGGTGAAGCTGACAGCTGGGGTCTGGTATTCTCAGGATGGGAAGAGCCATGGTTATTGGACTCTTCCCAGCCTAAAAATAGCAGGCCGCAGCCGCCCCAGAAGTGGCGCATCCATTAGATGCGCCAATTCTGGCGCTTCGCCCCAGCTCATCCCGCGCCCTGGTGCGTTGGCTAACGGGGTAATGAATGGGGTTGATACCAGGTGTGTAATGTCACCTGGCATCAAGCCCAGCAATTAGTTATGTCACGGCGTCTATCAGATACCAGACATAACTAATTGACAGTAATAAAAAAAAAATTGACAACAAAAAAAAATTTATTTGAAAAAACACTCCCCAAAACATTCCCTGATTGACCAATTTATTGAAAAGAAAAAAAAAATCCACTATAATCCACTTGGACGTCCCACGTCGACTCTAGACCTTCTAGAATATGGGGGACACGTTCAGGGAACGTATCCCCCATTTTCTAGTAGGGCAGACCCTCTATTTGAGGAGAGTGGGTGCAACGAATCTGCACCCACTCTCCCCGGGTCACAGCTGCAGTGTGCCGAGCAGCAGCAGCAGCCAGCGTCCTGAACACAGGAAGCTGACAGCTGCGCTCTGCACATGTGACCGGCGTCTGCTGAGAAGGAGCCGGAGGAGGGGGCCGCGGGGATCAGCGCTCCGACAGGTATGTATGACACCGGGGGACACCGGGGAAAACCAGGGGGGGGGTAGGGGGGGACCCGGCGGGGCCTGGGGAGCAGGTTTCTGTCGTATGTGTTATGGCACATACGACAGAAACCACAGGAACAGTGTAAATGCGGCCGGCGCGCTGCTGTGATCGGCGGTGCGCGCGGCCATCTTGGATTTTCGGGAGGGGGTTGGGGGTCGGGGGGGGGCACTTTGGGGATACCGAGGGGACCGGAGGGAACCGGGAAAAAGATTTATCTCCCATCTGGCATGTTTGATCATGCCAGATGGGAGATAAATCATTTTTTACCGGCGCGGTCATTTACTATAACTTGATGATCGGTATACGGTGTATACCGGTCATCACGTGACTGGGGACCGGAAAAACCGGCCCGAATCATGATCTCCAGGGTCTCAGCTACCCCCGGCAGCTGAGACCCCGGAAATTTTCTGACTCTGGGGGGCGCTAGACCCTTTTTTCCGACCGCCGTTAAAAAGCGGCGGATCGGAAAAAGTACCCTAATATGCCGCCGTTAAAAGGCGTATCGGCGGTCGTAAAGGGGTTAAGAGTTTTATATTATATATATATATTTTTTTCCCTTTTCACTTATTGGCTAAATTAACAATCTTACAGTTCAGGATCATTTTTTATTTTTTCTTCAAATTTTTATTTGTATTTTTTCAATAGTTATACATATACACATTTTTCATTTACATTTTTTTCAAATATATATATTTTCATGGATTTTGCATCTATTTGAAGGCCTTGAAATCCTTCCATTTTTAATATTAAAAAACATTTGTTCACTGCGTTTTTTCTTCTCTTTTTTTCTTCTTTTCATTCTCCTTTGTTTATAGCTCCTTCTTCTTCTTTTTTTCTTTTCCTTTTTCTTCTTTTTCTCTCCCCTTTTTTTTCTTTTTTTTCTCTTTTTTTTTTTTTTCTTTTTTTCTCTTCTCTTCTCCCCTTTTTTTTCCCTCCCCTTTTTTTTCCTTCCTTTTTTTCCCTTTGTCAATGTTCACAGCTTTATCCACCACCTCGTGCACCTATGAGTCAGAGTATCATGACGCACTGAATGATTACGTGGCTCCTTTTTTTCAGATGTATATATGAGAGCTCACAACCTGCCTCTTGTTATAGTATTTTCTGTACATTGTCCTGAGGAAGGGGACGGATATGTCCCTGAAACGCGTAGACCTGTGAAAATAAAGAAAAAGGGATTTACTTTTAACATTTTTTGGCTTCTGTGGTGTGGCGCGGTATATTAACCTGCTTTCCTACACTTTTTGAATTAACTTAAGAGTTTAGGTGGTAATTCTCACGTACAGCACCATCGAATCAATGGTGCTTTATAAATAAATAATAATAATTGTGATTGCCAAATCAGAGGAAAAGATCAGCTCAAATGTATTACCTTATCAAAATAACAAAATACAGGTCATATAGCAAGGCAAAGATTTACCTTTATTATTATTATTATTATTATAATTATTATTTATGGCAATCCTCAAAAAATTACTTTTGTTAGGACAACTTTAAATTTGCATGACACATTATTAATTTTGTATATTTTAATAGGGTCTAACTAAGACTTTGCTACACTACCTCTCAGGGTCATAAAAGTAGCAGATTTGTGCTAACCCAATTTGCATATTTTTTCCAAGGAGCTTGGCAACTGCTTTATCCCAAGGTTATCCCAAGCTGTGCATGGGAAAGTCTGCTCTAGTGTGATGGTTGCACCTAGTTCTTACCCCATGTGGTGCCCACCACCAGTGGTTGTCCTAGCGACTGGGAAAGTCCCATGCTTCATGATGCTAACTACCCTGTCTGCCGTAGTCCAACCCCCTGTGGGAAAGCACCTTGCTGTTGTATGTCTGTGTTTTGTGAAGGCACCAGCAGTTAACCCCCTCCTAACCCGGGATGAATATTACCCCGTAAAAGTGGTGTAATACCATGTGGCGCCTAAAGCCCAGGGGCGCCACATATGCTTCTCTTCTTGATGGTAGTGTAAGGGGTGGGCAGACCCCTTACAAGGGAGTGTAGTCCTTTTCTGATGTTATTTAATAAAAATGTTTTAATGTATTTACACTGTGTTAGGGTTTTCCCCAATGGCCGGGTGGGACGGCTGTCACCACAGAAACAGGGCAGAGGAAAGGAGGAGCCGGCAGCAGAAAGGGGAGGGAGGAGAAGTGTTGGTTAGGAAAAAGTTAGAACCAGAAGGCAGTGGTGTCCGGGACGGGAGAGAAGAAGCAGAGAAGGGGCAGAGTGTGGGAGCTGGGTATATAGGAAAGCCGGAGAGAAGAGGAGAAGGCGGAACCTCAAAGTGCGAAGCAGTACCGGTGTGGGTCCGGTCTGTGGGTAGCCGTAGTGGGAGCCAGGTGAAGCGGATTAGCCGGGAACATCCCCACTGGAGGAGACGTCAGGACAGGCTTTCCCCCAGCTAAAGAAAGCGTGAAGTCATCTGTAACTGCCGGTTGTGTGAAGAACTGTGTAATAAAGAATGTCTTTTATTTGCACTGAATCATGCCTGGAAAGTGTTTGTACATCGGACGACATCTGCACCACCACACTCTGCCCCACCAAGACATCTCCTGTCCCGATAGTGACGGCGGAGCCAGGGGTAAGCCTGAGAGAAAAAGGGGCCATGACTACAATCCCCGAGGCGCCCCTGGCACCCCCTTACATGTGGCGTAGTCGGCAGGATCCGGATTATATGCAAAGGGTCCCGATCCCATGGTGGGAAGAACAAGTGGTGCCTGAGGCGTTGGACCGGGCACAAGATGGCGGCAAGATGGCCGTCGTCTTCAAGGACACAGTAAGCGCGCGAAGAATTGGCGCCAAAAGAAGAGCCTGGGGCTGGCCGGTGAAGAAAAAGAAGTGCGGAGTGCGCCGCTCAAAGAGGGGAGGTGCTGGCCCCGGGATGATGCTGAAGAAGACATGTGAAGTGGGCGGTGTTCCAGAGAAAAAGAAGAACCGCCGCGGAGGGGTCGATCTGATGTGTGAGACTGGGGGTGGAGTATACCCAAGAGCGGGAAAAGTAGGCCCGCCTCCACTTCCTCCAGCATCTCCACTGACCCCGCCACCATTATCAGAGACGCTGACTGAAAACGAGATGGAGACCTCCAGAAAGCAGCAAGATGTGGTGGCCGCGCTAGCAGCAACTAATTTGGGCAGAGGACGCCCAAAGCAGACCGCGGAAGGACTTCCTCACAACTTACCGGCGGTGCCCGGAGGACCGGAGCGGCCTACGAAAGTCACCTGGCTTACGACCTGGGACGCCGTCACCGGAGAGACCACGACCGAGGTCCGGGCGACTTACACCGCACAGCTGCCGTCGGGGGACAGGCTCCTGGGAACCCCATACCCGTGTCCGGAGATACCCCCGCCAGTCGCGGTGGGATCTTCAACCCACGTAACCGCTCCGGCCCCGGAAGAACCACAAGCCCGGGAGCTAGAAAAGGACGAGTGGGGTTTCTTTTGGGACCCAGTACAGCCATCACCCCTGCCTCAGCGGAAGTCCCCATCACCAGTACCCGACCCAGTACAGGAGAGGCTGCTGGCCGAGACCGTGGCCCGGGAAATGATGGCCGGTCCCCGGAGTGAAGAATTCGAACGCCAGTGTACCGTCGGGACTGTGGTGAAGTTTAACCAGAAAGAAGGCTACGGTTTCATCGAGGATGAAGAGACCAGCAATCACTACTTTTACAATCGGGTGAACCTTAACACCGAGGGCCTACCACAACGCCTCCACACTTTATATCCGGGAGAGAAGGTGCGGTTCATGAGAGAGGTGGGATGCCGAGGCCTCTTTGCGGTCGGAGTGACCCGGATGCCCACTACCCAAGAGGCTGCCCAATGGCAGCAAGAAATCGAGTGGGAGGAATGCCAATACCGGCGACGTGCACAGCAAAGACCGGTACTGGCTGAGATCTCCCACCCGAAAAGTACCCTGGCGGTGGCACCTGAAATCATGACCGGACCGAGCGTTGACCCAGAGAAGGGGACCCCGGCGGTGCTGGCTATACAACAGAGCCTGGTTACTCATCCGGTAATCGTCATGGGCAGCCCCCAGCCGTCCCGTGCGGCGACCCCGTCACCACCGTCGGGGGTTGAGGAGACAAGACTGGCGACTGAGACACCGGAGCCCACCGTCAGTTATGAGCCCTTCCGGAGGCTGCGCCAGTTGCCCGGCCAGTCCTTGTCGGACTACGTGAAGGCTCAATGGGCTGAATGGCAACGTGCCTATCATCCGGAGTGAGTTGTCAAGACCGGAAGATAGCGGACCTGTCTATGTTGACTACCGGCATTGTTTTGAGCCGGAAGAAGTTTTACTGTTTACAACCGTTCAAGCTGCTGAGCCCGGAGAGAGCCTGATGCTGGACTGAGCCAGGGGCTCCCTCCGCGTTGTTAAGAAGATTTTGCCGATTTGTGTTCCTGCCGTCTAAGACCGGGAGTGCTGCAAAAGCCTCCGGGCAGAAACTCTACTAAGACCGGGAGTGCCTGCTGAAGGCCTCCGGGCACGACTAAGACCGGGAGCTTCCAGGAGGGACTCCGGGCGCTGGACTGGTGGGCCCCTTACGGGTGCCCTAAGGTGAACATGTTCGTAGTTTTATTAAAATGACTTTGTTTAGTTTTAAATGTAGTTTTAGATTTATGCCTTGCCGGGAGGCTTAGGCTTAAGGAGGGGAGGTATGTAAGGGGTGGGCAGACCCCTTACAAGGGAGTGTAGTCCTTTTCTGATGTTATTTAATAAAAATGTTTTAATGTATTTACACTGTGTTAGGGTTTTCCCCAATGGCCGGGTGGGACGGCTGTCACCACAGAAACAGGGCAGAGGAAAGGAGGAGCCGGCAGCAGAAAGGGGAGGGAGGAGAAGTGTTGGTTAGGAAAAAGTTAGAACCAGAAGGCAGTGGTGTCCGGGACGGGAGAGAAGAAGCAGAGAAGGGGCAGAGTGTGGGAGCTGGGTATATAGGAAAGCCGGAGAGAAGAGGAGAAGGCGGAACCTCAAAGTGCAAAGCAGTACCGGTGTGGGTCCGGTCTGTGGGTAGCCGTAGTGGGAGCCAGGTGAAGCGGATTAGCCGGGCACATCCCCACTGGAGGAGACGTCAGGACAGGCTTTCCCCCAGCTAAAGAAAGTGTGAAGTCATCTGTAACTGCCGGTTGTGTGAAGAACTGTGTAATAAAGAATGTCTTTTATTTGCACTGAATCATGCCTGGAAAGTGTTTGTACGTCGGACGACATCTGCACCACCACACTCTGCCCCACCAAGACATCTGTCAGGGCCAGGTGGACGGGCAGACCCAGGAGGTGGATCCACTGGGCCGAACTCCTAGATGGTGGTAAGGGGTCCGGTAGCTGGAGCACTATAGGCAGCAGAACAGTCCGTGCACAGGAGTATAACGGAGAAGTCCCTGGGACTACGGAGTCACTGGTGGTAGTCTGGGTGACGCAGCTCAGGTTCGGAAGCCAAGAAGATGTCAGGCGGGGTCCGGAACCTTTGGAGCGAGATGACAGGTCACCGCAGGGATCCGAGATGGTACGGACTGTCAGGATGGCAGATGGACTGCGTTCGGGGTTCGGGATTCGGTCTGGACCGGATGGCGAGGCAGGCACGGCTCTACAAGAGAGATAGGTGAGTATATACACATATACACCAGGAGACCTCACTCCTAGCTTAAGAAACACGAAGATCAGGCCCCGCCCCCTTGGACATAAACCCCCTTTATACCCTGTACCTGTTTTGCATCATTTCCTGTTAATGGACGCTGGCCCTTTAAGAAAGGGTCAATGACCGCGCGCGCGCCCTAATGCGCATGCGCGCTGCCCGAGTGCCAGAAGCCAGAGCAGGAAGCTGCGAGGAGGAAGCAGCAGGGCCAGGATGGGGCTGTGAAGCCGACGGACGCCGGGTGCGGGGACCAGGACGCTGGGGACGCGCTGGCAAGGGGTGCTGGAGAGCGGGGAGCGGCGGTGACCGGACCAAGGAACCGGGAAGCGAGACGGGGGACCCGGGGAGCGTGACAGGTGAGCCGGAGGGCAGCACAGGGGACCCGGGGAGCGTGACAGTACCCCCCCCCCCCACGCCCCCCTCCCCGCAACCGGGACAGGAAGGCACGGATCAGCGGAGTACCCACATTCTCCCGGGGCTCCCAGGACCTATCCTCAGGACCATACCCCGCCCAGTCCACCAGGAAGAACTGTCGACCCCGTACGGTCTTCATGGCCACGATATCCCTTACCGCATAGATGTCGTCATCGGCAATAGGTGGAGGAGCCGAACTGGCAGCAGCGGAGAAGGGACCCAGGACAACCGGCTTGAGCAGGGAGACGTGGAATGAGTTGGGTATCCTCATCGTGGCCGGGAGCTGTAGCTTGTAGGAGACCTCATTGATCTTGTTGAGGACTTTAAACGGCCCGATGTAGCGAGGACCCAGCTTGTAGGATGGTATCTTCAATCGGACGTACTTAGATGCAAGCCAGACTAGATCTCCAGGAAAGAAACACGGAGGATCCAGACGTCTCTTGTCTGCGTGTCTTTTCATCCGCAGGGAAGCACGCCCAAGGGACGCCTTGACAGAGTCCCAAATGGCTGTAAAGTCACGGGCTACAGTATCAGCAGCAGGGACATCCGAAGAAGGGGATACAGGCAATGGGACGGAGGGCTGAAGTCCGTAAACGACATGGAAGGGAGAGCTGGAGGACGACTCACTGATGTGGTGGTTATGGGAGAATTCAGCCCAAGGAAGAAGCGTGGACCAGTCGTCGTGATGGGCGTTGACATAGTGACGTAAGAAAGAGGTCAATATTTGATTGACCCTCTCCACTTGGCCATTAGACTGAGGATGGTATGCAGATGAAAAGTCCAGAGTTACTCCCAGATGGTTGCAGAGAGCCCTCCAGAAGCGGGAGGTGAACTGAGTTCCTCTATCGGATACGATGTGAGATGGAAAGCCATGCAAGCGGAAGATGTGATGTATGTAGGCGTCCGCGAGTTCCTGAGCAGAGGGCAATCCAGCCATAGGGACGAAATGAGCCATTTTAGAGAATCGATCCACCACGACCCATATGACTGTGTGTCCGGAGGACAATGGCAAGTCTGTAATAAAGTCCATCGCTATGTGTTGCCACGGAACTGAAGGTATCGGCAGAGGCAGAAGACGGCCATATGGCAGGTGTTTGGGCGTCTTGTTCCTGGCACAAGAGGAGCAGGCAGAGACAAAAGCAGCGACGTCCGTGCGAAGGGATGGGCACCAGTAATGGCGTACAATCGCACCCCATGTTCTCTTCTGACCAGCATGACCGGCTGTTTTCGAGGCATGACCCCAGTGTAACACTTTTTGCCTGTCTGTCTCAGAGACATAGGTCTTCCCGGGCGGTATCTGGGCCAGGGTGACAGGGGCCACCGGAATGATTTTGCTAGGACAGATGATGGGTTGGGTAGTCTCCTCCTCCTGCTCCATGGGCATGAAAGACCTGGACAAGGCATCAGCGCGTACATTCTTGTCCGCGGGTCGGAAATGGAGCTGGAAATCAAACCTGGCAAAGAATAAGGACCACCTGGCTTGCCGTGGGTTCAGTCGCTGAGCAGACCGCAGGTATTCCAGGTTCTTGTGGTCCGTGTAAATGATAACTGGGTACACTGCTCCTTCCAGAAGGTAGCGCCATTCCTCCAGAGCCAGTTTGACTGCCAAGAGCTCTCGGTCACCGATGGTGTAGTTGCGTTCAGGCGCTGAGAAGCTCTTGGAGAAGAATCCGCAAGTCACCATCTTCCCGGAGGAGGATTTCTGCATGAGCACTGCTCCGGCTCCCGAGGAGGAGGCATCCACCTCCAAGGTGAACTGGCGGTTTAACTCCGGACGGTGAAGTACAGGAGAGGAGGCAAATGCCCGCTTCAGCGAGCCAAATGCGGCGTCGGCCGCAGGTGACCAGTCCTTTGGATTAGCCTCCTTCTTGGTCAAGGCGGAGAGAGGGGCAGTCAGAGCCGAGAAGTGAGGGATGAACTGGCGGTAGTAGTTGGCGAATCCCAGGAAGCGTTGGATTGCCTTCAGTCCAGAAGGAGGAGGCCAGTTGAGAATGGAGGAGACCTTCTTTGGATCCATCTGCAGTCCGGTATCAGAGATGATGTACCCCAGGAAGGGAAGAGAAGACTGCTCAAAGACACACTTCTCATACTTCGCGTACAGACGATTCTCTCTCAGTCTTTGTAGAACCAGCTGCACGTTCTCTCTGTGGGTCTGGAGGTCCGGAGAGAAGACAAGGATGTCATCCAGATATACTACCACACAGAGGTAAAGAAGGTCCCGGAAGACGTCGTTCACCAGTTCTTGAAAGACGGCTGGGGCGTTACACAGGCCGAAGGGCATCACGCAGTATTCATAGTGCCCATCGCGAGTGTTGAACGCGGTCTTCCATTCGTCCCCAGAGCGGATGCGGACCAGATTGTAAGCACCCCGAAGATCCAGCTTGGTGAACACACGAGCTCCTCTAAGCCGGTCAAACAATTCAGGGATGAGCGGCAGAGGGTACTTGTTTTTTACGGTGATTTGATTCAAACCCCGGTAGTCTATGCATGGGCGTAAGTCGCCCTCTTTCTTCTTGACAAAGAAGAAACCTGCTCCAGCAGGAGAGGAGGATCTCCGGATGAATCCCCTTGCCAGGCTCTCTGTGATGTAAGTAGACATGGCCCTTGTTTCGGCTGGAGACAATGGATATATCCGTCCTCGAGGTGGTGTAGTTCCAGGGAGCAGGTCGATGGCACAATCGTAGGGACGATGTGGCGGAAGTACCTCGGATTCCTTTTTATCAAAGACGTCTGCAAAGGACCAATAGGCCGAGGGCAGCCCCGGTAGGTTCTCTGGAACCGGAGGTCGTCGGATGGGTTGTATGGTCTTCAGGCACTTCTCATGGCACGAAGAGCCCCATCGGGTGATTTCGCCAGTGCCCCAGCTGACTGATGGTTCGTGTGTCCGCAACCAGGGAAGTCCCAGCAGGATTTGATGGGACATGTGTGGGAGGACGTAGAGAGCGATGTTCTCGGTGTGCAGGGCACCGATACGCAGTTCCACCGGCTTGGTGATCCAGGAGATGGTGTCAGAGAGGGGTCTCCCATCCACAGAGGCAATCACGAGGGGCTTGTCAAGTGGAGTAACAGGCACCTGGTACTTGTCCACCGTGGCCTGCTGGATGAAATTGCCTGCTGCCCCGGAATCGAGGTATGCCTCAGCCGTGAACCGCGTCTCTCCCGTTGTCACTTGCACAGTCCATGTAACCGGGTCTGAGAGAGTCCCAGCACCTAGGGTGGCCTCTCCTACCAGCCCTAGGCTTTGGAGTTTCCCGGCCTCTCAGGACAGGAGCGTAGCAGGTGTGTGTCCTCTCCGCAGTAAAAGCAGAGGCCCTTGGCGAGCCGCTCAGCTCTACGTTGTTCAGACTGCCGCACTCTGTTGATCTGCATGGGCTCGTGGACGGGGGCCCCAGCTGTTGATGACTGAAGTACGGAGGGCTTCTGCGGAGGAGAGGAATGCCGTACCGGACGTCTCTCACGGGACACTTCCTTGGATCGCTCCTGAAAGCGGATGTCCACTCGAGTCGCTAGGGTAATCAGGGCATCCAGGGTGGTCGGTACGTCACGACCCGCCAGCTCATCTTTAATTCGCCCCGAGAGTCCTTCCCAGAAGGCGGCGGTTAGGGCCTCGTTATTCCACCCGAGTTCCGAAGCCAAGGTGCGAAACCGGATTGCGTATTGGCCCACCGTCAGAGTCCCCTAACGCAGCCGGAGAAGAGACGAAGCAGACGCGGAGGCGCGTCCGGGCTCATCAAAGGTGCCACGGAATGCCTGCAGGAAGTCCTGGATGTTCGTGGTCACAGGATCCCCCTTCTCCCACAAGGGGTTCATCCACGCCAGTGCCTCACCCTCTAGATGGGACATGATGAAGGCGACCTTGGCTTGATCAGAGGCAAACAAATGCGGCAGCTGCGTGAAATGGAGGGAGCATTGGTTTAAGAATCCCCTGCAGGTCTTGGGGTCTCCGGCGTACCGGGGTGGTGAGGCCAAACGAAGTCTGGAAGTATCTGAAGAAGTCGCCACGGGAGCTGGAGCCGTGGCTTGACTAGTGGAGGCCCGGGATGCTGAAGACATGACTGCCACTTGTAGCGTGTTCAGGCGGGCGTCCACAGAAGACATAAATTGCAGCATACGGGTCTGAGTCTCACGCTGGCGTTGGAGTTCCTCCTGTACGGCTGCTAGTGCTGCAGCGGGATCCATGGCCTGATCTTACTGTCAGGGCCAGGTGGACGGGCAGACCCAGGAGGTGGATCCACTGGGCCGAACTCCTAGATGGTGGTAAGGGGTCCGGTAGCTGTAGCACTATAGGCAGCAGAACAGTCCGTGCACAGGAGTATAACGGAGAAGTCCCTGGGACTACGGAGTCACTGGTGGTAGTCCGGGTGACGCAGCTCAGGTTCGGAAGCCGAGAAGATGTCAGGCGGGGTCCGGAACCTTTGGAGCGAGATGACAGGTCACCGCAGGGATCCGAGATGGTACAAACTGTCAGGATGGCAGATGGACTGCGTTCGGGGTTCGGGATTCGGTCTGGACCGGATGGCGAGGCAGGCACGGCTCTACAAGAGAGATAGGTGAGTATATACACATATACACCAGGAGACCTGACTCCTAGCTTAAGAAACACGAAGATCAGGCCCCGCCCCCTTGGACATAAACCCCCTTTATACCCTGTACCTGTTTTGCATCATTTCCTGTTAATGAACGCTGGCCCTTTAAGAAAGGGTCAATGACCGCGCGCGCGCCCTAATGCGCATGCGCGCTGCCCGAGTGCCAGAAGCCAGAGCAGGAAGCTGCGAGGAGGAAGCAGCAGGGCCAGGATGGGGCTGTGAAGCCGACGGACGCCGGGTGCGGGGACCAGGACGCTGGGGACGCGCTGGCAAGGGGTGCTGGAGAGCGGGGAGCGGCGGTGACCGGACCAAGGAACCGGGAAGCGAGACGGGGGACCCGGGGAGCGTGACAGGTGAGCCGGAGGGCAGCACAGGGGACCCGGGGAGCGTGACAACATCTCCTGTCCCGATAGTGACGGCGGAGCCAGGGGTAAGCCTGAGAGAAAAAGGGGCCATGACTACAATCCCCGAGGCGCCCCTGGCACCCCGTTACAGTAGTTCTGTGTGGTGCACCCTCTTAGTTAAAGAGTCCTAGATGGCAGATATTTAATGCTGACAGATTAACAGAGAAAATTAGGATCCCCAAGGGGCAGATGATTCACCACAAATTGTTAAAATGTTTTAAACTTGCCATTCTTTTAATCGGAGCTGCATGGGTTTTTTTGTTTTTTTAAAGTGGTGAATGAGGGAAAATGTAGGGGTATGTTTATTTTAATAACTTATTTTTGTGTTTTTTCTTTTTATTCCTGGGCCAGTAATGGGGGTGTCTGAGAGAAAACTCTCCATTACTTGCACCTGGACTTGATGTCAGCTGTGTTTTTGGACACTCCACAGCTGACATCAACCCCAAACACCAGATTGCCAAGGAGTAAGGGGCATTCAGCCATCATATTACAGCATCTGCAAGTGAATATCGCCATCTTCTGGTTAGAAAGAATAAACATTATGTCACATTAGGTACAGGAAAGTACCAAGCATACAGTGAAAGGGAAGGAAAACCCTGTGTCAAAAGAAAGGGGAGATGGTGACCCTTGACCAAATCTAATACTGGTCCCTGGGGTCCCTCACCATCCTAGATAGGTTCAAACCTATGCACCAAGCAGCATAACTGACCCTAGTTATCCCTAGCGTTGCACCCTAAATAGGGAATGGATGAGATGAGAGACTGCCCACACTTTAAACTAAAGCCCCTTTCCCCCGACACAAAGAAAAGACCAACTTTAGCAATTCAAATAACTTTATTGGAGAGTATATAAAAACTTACAACCACTCTCATCTTTTTTCTTTTTACACAACCATTTGGAAGGGTAAGGTCACAGCTCACAAAATTGACCACCGGAAGAGCTGGGGTTATGCCACCGGACTCCCAACACATGTTACCCATAGCCGATCTTCTGCCATCGGCTGCGACTTTCAACAACACCATTAATCTCAACACCCAACAGCAACATAAAAGGGGAGGGAGGGTGGTCAGCTCTCGATCGCCGATCAAAGAGGCTGGAAGGACTTCGGGCACTGAAGCACAACTGGATCCAGGAAACCTAGGAAACAGGTAACAAACAAAACACAAGGGGAGGGAACATGCAGTGGAGGATTAACCCTTTACAATGCGCCAGGAGAAAGAGAGAATAAGCCACAAACGGGCTGACCAGTCAGGGGCTCCCCGGCATATACAGCCGGGCCCCCTCATCTTCATCAACTCCACTAACCACTATGGACAACACTGGGAGGACACACAGAGGGAAAATACATGAACTACTTATCTACGGATGACTCAGGTAAAAGTGTAGCAAAGCTTTCTGCAACGATACCACAGAGGGGTACAAGCAACCTGCTTGCACCTAGGGCTTGAATAAACTGAATAATATGAAAAGCATCATGCCACAGGAAGGAGTATAACAGCACCAAGAGAATGCTAATGTCAGCAGCTGGGTGGAAGGCATGATCCTGCTGGGTCCAAAAGGGAGAGAGATGAAACCAGCAGGAAAGCTACCTAAACCAATGAATACAGCTCGGTTCCAGGATGTGGTCAGTTTAATATGCAATAACTTTTGATAGCTACTTTTTAAATAGGTTTTCTGCTCTAGAATGAAAATTCTGCCCTCACTATGTGCAGCTTCAGACTTGTGAATCCTCCCAGCGTACTGTGCTGTGAAGATTCGTCTGTGTCTACACTGGGGATGGCCAGCTGCACCAATCCTCTGGAAAGCTCTACCCGAAGAAACTAGGATGAATTACAACTTACTCAGCTTCAGATGCTCCCTAAAAACACATATTTTAAGGGTGGCCTATCACTCCCTAATCAAATTCAATTCACATATTCCACGACTTCTCACAACATAACTCCCTGTCAGACTCCACCGCACCTGAAAGCATCTTAAAGATTGGCTGACTGGTTCAGGCAACCTTTAATTATCCCCCATTTCTCTGAGATGGCTGGAAAGTCATTGTAATTAAGCACTTGTACCTGGTTCCCCCCCATCTCATTGTAGATTGTAAGGTGTCACAAGTAGGGTTGTCTTTTTTGCTCTAATTATTGTATTTTCTATAACTGTTACTTGTTTGTATATGATCCTCCTGAATTGTAAAGCGCTGCAGAATATACAGTATAGGCGCTATAGCAATAAATATTTTTTTATTATTATTATTATTATTATTATTGTTATTATTATTATTATTATTATGTGTGTGATATACATATTCAGGGCTCCCACCAAAAATTTCAGGTCCTCATACTAGTGTGACGCCCTGGACTAGCCAGGTAGTCACAGGTAGGCCCTTGCACAAACACTCTTCCCCTAATAAGGTGACAGCAGCCAACCTACAAACCCTTGTCACCTCTCTCAGTGTTCAATGGTCACACCAGGGGGCGGAGCCAGGTGGTTGGGCACGCCCACCTAGGAGTCCAGAGGGCCTGAGACAGGAAACAAACAGTCAGTGCAGTCAGTGCAGTCTGTGCAGTGAGTGCGGTCAAGTTAAGTGGAGTTCAAGTTCAAGTGCAGCAGGCCTGAGGCGTCAGGTCTGCAGCGACAACACTGACCGGTGCCGGGGTCATAGCCCTGGTACCGTGGCAAGGAGGCTGACTGTGGTTGCCGCCTGCAGGAGCCGGGAAGACGGCTGGTGGAACCGTAAGGGACCGGGACAGGGTAGTGGCCCGCCGGTACCAAACCGGGGAACCAACTGGAAACCGGAGCACCAGGAGGGGTATTCAGACCCAGCACGAGGTCCAGAAGCCACTGGACCACGTTGAATTTACTGATTGAGGTCTGCACCTTAGGTCCTTTCCCATCCCAAGACCCAAAAGACGGCAACAGCCCACCAAGGGGGATAGAAAGCCACCGCACAGGCAGAGAGATCCCACGGGCCAGCGCCTGCGGGCAAACGGGTTCCCCGACACACATAAAGCCGGGGAGCGGACTACCATTGCTGAAGCATAGGCAGTCAAGTTATACAAACAGAGGTGCAGGAGAAAGGCGGGAACCACCAACCTGGTGGGGGACCAGACGCAGCCGGCTCCGTGCACCGACCAGCATCCTTTTTGGTTTACCAGAGAATCCGGTGTATTTGTCAAAGTGAGTACAACAGTGCTCTCGGGCTGTGCACAGCATTAATACGCCCGCACCTCACAACCACCGGGCCCCGGGACTATCACCCCCTACCCACGGAGGGGTCAACACCAGGCTGCACAACACCGTCCCCGGGAACCTAGTTAACGGCTGCGGTGGTGTCCACACTCACCACAACCCGTGGGTGGCGTCACAAACTTACATCCCTAAACACCACGGCCTCGGCCGTGAACCTCCCCACCGAAATCCCCTCACGTAGCACCAGCCTCCCTTCAGAGCGACGTGGCACCCGGGTCCAGAGGCGCTCGAGCCACCCACCAAACGAGCCCAGATCCGAGCAGCTCGGCTGCGGCCGAGCACGGGCCGGTACACATCGACTCTTCTGGCGTCACGAACATGATTGAACCAATCCACTTACCGGTGGAAGTGCGCCTTGAAGTAGAAGTCAGCGGTGACCTGTTGAAAAATTTCAGAATCCGCCATCTTGTCACTATCCCTTGGCGTGAAGTTTCCCGCCAGACCCGTCTTGCCCGCGAGAGTTGAAGCTCTGCCCCCTGGGAACAGAGCGGTGCAGGAAAGCGTGCGGCTGAAAAGTGAAGCCGAGAAGAGAGATCGCCGAGTGCCGCGAAAAGACCAAGGGGGGGCGGGTGAAGACCTTGTCCCATGTGACTGAATGGATAACGGGCAGGGACTCCAGGACTCTGACACCCGTTTGATTCCTGGACTCCAAGACAACAACATGTCCGCACCGTCCGGCAAGCCTGCAACCCCAGAGTCCGCGCCTGGAACAGCGGCGTTGATGGAAGCCTGGACGACTCTGATGTGCTGCCTATTGCAAGCGCAGGTGAGGTACCTCATGGAATGATAGGCGGCCGAGATGGGGGAGATAGCTCTGGCCGTGCGGGCACGTGAGATGGAGGCAAAGTTGGAGGAGCGGGCGAGCGACCCAGGCCTTATGTCCCCGAGGGATTGGCCGGCGCGGCTGAGGGACCCAGTCTGCCCCTGCTTCCCCTGTTGCCTCCTCCACTGCCCGTATCGGTTATCGCTGCTTCCCCGCTCGGTGCGCTGCCCCCGACACCGGCGGCGGAGCCCGTCCCATCAGCCTGTGAGGGCCTGCCTGTGGAGGCAGCCCGCGGACGGCCGCTTGTTCGGCCTGCACCGATCCCGCTGCCATGGAAAGTGCCCGTTCCCCGTCGGTCCCAGAAGTGACCGTGCCCCAGAAGGTCCAGGCCCCGGCAGTCTGCCCGGCCAAGGTGGAGGTGAATGTTGCCCGAGGGGGATAGAAAGCCACCGCACAGGCAGAGACATCCCACGGGCCAGCGCCTGTGGGCAAATGGGTTCCCCGACACACATAAAGCCAGGGAGCGGACTACCGTTACTGAAGCATAGGCAGTCAAGTTCTACAAAAAGAGGTGCAGGAGAAAGGCGGGGACCACCAACCTGGTGGGGGACCAGACACAGCCGGCTGCGGGCACCGACCAGCATCCTTTTTTGGTTCACCAGAGACTCCGGTGTATCTGTTATAGTGAGTACAACATTGCCCTCGGGCTGCGCACCGCACCGCACTAACACGCCTACACCTCGCAACCACCGGGCCCCGGGACCATCAACCCATACCCACGGAGGGGTCAACACCAGGCTGCACAACACCGTCCCCGGGAGCCTAGTTAACAGCAGCGGTGGTGTCCACTCTCACCACAACCCGTGGGTAGCGTCAAGAACTTACATCCCTAAACACCATGGCCTCGGCCGTGAACCTCCCCACCGAAATCCCCTCACGTAGCGCCAGCCTCCCTGGCACATTCAGAACGATGTGACCCCCGGGTCCGGAGGCGCTCGAGCCACCCACCAAACAAGCCCGGATCCGAGCGGCTCGGCTGCGGCCAAGCGCGGGGCGGTACATCACCATCACAAGGGCCTCCAATGACAAATAGTAGTAAGGCTGGGGAAGGACTACTGTCCTGGTTTGTCCACCACTGCACAATGTGCCTAGTGTTTTCAAAAAATTTAGCCTATGGCTTGAGTCATGGTTGATGCAGGAAGGAAACAGCTTTATATAGGAAGGGGTGGACATGAGCAACAGTTGTCAAAAATCAACATTTTGGGGGAATTTAGTTTGGCTTGCGCTCATCTGAAGGGATAAGAAACTGTGGAGAAATCCAGTCTTTGTTAAATTTAATCAAAGTAAGTTGGTCTGCATTTTCTGTGAAGAGGCATGTGTGCCTGTCAGTGATGATTGCCCCAGCAGAACTGAAAACACGCTCTGGCATCACACTAACAGCCGGGCAGTCTAACACCTCTAAGGTGTATCAGAAGAGGTTGGGCCAAGTGTTCAGGTTGGACACCTAATAATTAGAGGGAACTTAAGCATCAGAGAGGACGTAGGTATGGTCACTTAAGTACCCCTTGACCATGTTGTGCAACTTCTCCCTCCTTGGTTACAAGCACAGATAGCCCTTGCTAATGTGCTGGTTTTTTGAAAGTGGCCCAGTTTTTTGCATATTTTTTTCCCCACCTTTGTAGGACCTGGTGT
This sequence comes from Anomaloglossus baeobatrachus, assembly GCF_048569485.1. Taxonomy (NCBI): domain Eukaryota; kingdom Metazoa; phylum Chordata; class Amphibia; order Anura; family Aromobatidae; genus Anomaloglossus; species Anomaloglossus baeobatrachus. The sequence goes on from NC_134358.1 coordinate 333,977,302, forward strand.
TTGTGTCTCTCCCAACTAATCCTTGGTGATGAAAAGAGTCGGTAAGTCTACCGCCAGCGTTGTCTGAGGATGATATTTTCAGCAACAATGACCCTCTTGAAGGATTCTATTGTGCAACCCTTTGGTGACTCCAAAACAAGAGAAGGAAATTTCTCCTTGTTTGGTGGGTCCAGAAAGGTGGCCAACCAGTATAGGTTGTTGGATAAAATGTGTATCACACGAAGGTCTTGCCACAGACACTTACAAATGAACTGTACAAAATGGGCCAAGCTGCAAACAGGCAAAGGATCTGTGTCCCCACCAGGAGTAACATCCTGTCCTCACACTGACTCGCCTCCTCCTCTTCACCTCGTCCTCTCCAGCCCATCCATGCTGAACAGACATGAAGCTGGGGTTGAGAGTCCCCTGTGTAGCATTGGGAGTCTCCTCATCTTCCTCATCCTCTTCAACATCATCACCATCCAATGTTGCCTTAGAATATTGAGTGGGCTGGATAGCATAGTATCATAGTATCATAGTTTTTAAGGTTGAAGGGAGACTCTAAGTCCATCTAGTTCAACCCGTAGCCTAACATGTTGATCCAGAGGAAGGCAAAAAAACCCCCAATGTGGCAAACAAGTTCCAATGGGGAAAAAATTTCCTTCCTGACTCCACATCCGTCAATCAGACTAGTTCCCTGGATCAATACCCTGTTATAAAATCTAATATACATAACTGGTAATATTAAATTTTTCAAGAAAGGCATCCAGGCCCTGATTAAATGTTAGTAGTGAATCACTCATTACAACATCATGCGGCAGAGAGTTCCATAGTCTCACTGCTCGTACAGTAAAGAATCCTCGTCTGTGATTATGATTAAACCTTCTTTCCTCAAGACGTAGCGGATGCCCCCGTGTTCCAGTCACAGGCCTAGGTGTAAAAAGATCTTTGGAAAGGTCTCTGTACTGTCCCCTCATATATTTATACATTGTGATTAGATCCCCCCTAAGCCTTCGTTTTTCCAAACTAAATAACCCCAAGTTTAATAACCTGTCTTGGTATTGCAGCCCACCCATTCCTCTAATAATCTTGGTCGCTCTTCTCTGCACCCTCTCCAGTTCAGCTATGTCCTTCTTATATATCGGTGACCAGAATTGTACACAGTATTCTAAGTGCGGTCGCACTAGTGACTTGTACAGAGGTAGAACTATATTTTTTTCATGAACACTTATACCTCTTTTAGTACATCCCATTATTTTATTAGCCCTGGCAGCAGCTGCCTGACACTGTCCACTAAAGTGAAGTTTACCATCCACCCATACACCCAAGTCTTTTTCTGTGTCTGTTTTACCCAGTGTTCTACAATTAAGTACATAATCATAAATGTTATTTCCTCTACCCAAGTGCATGACCTTACATTTATCTACATTAAACTTCAATTGCCACTTCTCAGCCCAGTCCTCCAATTTACATAAATCTCCCTGTAATATAAAATTATCCTCCTCTGTATTTATTACCCTGCAGAGTTTAGTATCATCTGCAAATATTGAAATTCTACTCCACATGCCCCCAGCAAGGTCATTTATAAATATGTTGAAAACAAGCGGGCCCAATACTGACCCCTGTGGTACCCCACTATGAACTGAGACCCAGTCCGAGTACGTACCATTAATAACCACCCTTTGTTTCCTATCACTGAGCCAGTTTTTAACCCAGTTACACATATTTTCCCCTATCCCCATTATTCTCATTTTATGTACCAACCTTTTGTGTGGCACCGTATCAAAAGCTTTTGAAAAGTCCATATACACAACATACACTGCATTTCCCTGGTCCAGGCTTGAACTTACCTCTTCATAGAAGCTGATCAAATTAGTTTGACAGGATCGATCCCTCATAAACCCATGTTGATACTCTGTCATAAGGTTATTTTTCTTGAGATACTCCAGTATAGCATCTCTCAAGAAACCCTCAAGGATTTTACCAACCGTAGAGGTTAAACTTACCGGCCTATAATTTCCCGGCTCAGTTTTTGTCCCCTTTTTGAATATTGGCTCCACATTTGCTATGCGCCAGTCCTGCGGTACCGACCCTGTTATTAAGGAATCTGAGAAGATTAAAAATAATGGTCTATCTATCACAGAACTCAATTCCTGTAGTACTCTGGGGTGTATGCCAACCGGGCCCGGAAATTTGTCAACCTTAGTGATTTCGAGGCGGTGGCGTACTTCCTGCTGGGTTAAGCAGGTAATATTCAAGGGTGAATTTATGGTATCACTGGTCATGTCATCTGCCATGGCATTTTCTTGTATAAAAACCATAGAAAAAAAGTCATTCAGCAGGTTGGCTTTACCCTCATCTCCTTCCACCATTTCACCAAGACTATTTTTAATGGGGCCAACACTATCGCTTTTCAGTTTTTTACTGTTTATGTAGTTAAAGAATGTTTTAGGATTATTTTTACTTTCTCTCGCAATGAGTCTCTCTGTCTCAAACTTAGCTAACTTAATTTGCTTTTTACATATTTTATTTAATTTTCTATAATTATATAATGCCTCATCACTACCTACCCTCTTTAATTCTTTTAAGGCTTTCTGTTTTTCTTTTATTGCTTCCCTTACAGCTCTATTTAGCCATAGGGGTTTCCTCCTATTTCTAGCATGTTTGTTCCCATAGGGTATATTTTCTGCACAAGCCCTATTCAGGATGCTCATAAAAGTCTCCCATTTGCTTTGTGTACTTTTATTACTTAGTACATCATCCCAGTTTATTGCACTAAGATCATCTCTCAACCGTTTAAAATTTGCTTTCCTGAAGTTTAGTGTCCTTGTAGCCCCTCTACTAGACATCTTACTAAAGAATACCCATTGGAAAATCTGGGTCCATGGCCACATGCTGGGCACTCAAAGCTTCCTCTATGAGATTATTATTCAGTGATTGTTTCAACAGACACAGCAGTGGGATGTGTGTGCTGATAATAGACTGATCACCGGTAACAAGCTTGGTGCAGTACTCAAAACTCTCAAAAACCTTACAAATATCAGCGATCCACACCCACTTGACAGTTGCTATGTGTGGTGGCTGACTATCAGTCTGACAGGCATGTTGAAGCTGGTATTCAGTTACTGCTTTCTGCTGCTCATTAATCCTTGCCAAGATATGATAAGTAGAGGTCCACCGTACATGAGTCAATGACTTAGCAAATTAAAGCACTTTTGCAGTGCTGTAAGACCAGCAAAAGCGGTAGAGGAATGGCGGAAATGGGCACTAATACGTCGCACCTTCTCAAGTGATTACGGGAAGTAAGGGTATGTTTTCATAAATTTCTGAACAACTAGGTTCAGCACGTGAGTCATGCATGGCACGTGTTCCAGTTTGCCGACCTTTAAAGCCACCACCAGATTTACCCCCATTATTGCAAATGACCAGACCGGGTTGGATGTGCAGCGGGGACATCCACTGATGAGTCTGTTCTTTTATACCTTTCCACAGCTCTGCTGCAGTGTGTGGTTTGTGACCTAAACAGATCAGCTTCAGCAGAGCATGTTGCCGTTTTGCCGATGCACTGCTGCACAGCTCCCAGCTTTGCAGTGTTAGGAGAGGGTAATTCAGCAGAGGATGAGAAGCAGGAGGAGGAAGAGAGGAGACAGGAAGTGGCATATGATGAGGTGGAAACGCTTATAGAAGTTGGGCCCGCTATTCTTTATGTGGGTAGCATGTTTCATATTACAGTTTGCGGCTTTGTCCCAGCCTCCACCAGGTTCACCCAGTGTGACAGATAAGTATCATCCTTGTCTACAACAACTTGTCCATGTGTCTGTTGTTAGGTGGACCTTCCCGGTTATGGTGTTGGTCAGAGCACCTTTGAGATTGTTTAACATTTGCTTCTGTAAAGCGGGGATGGCACAATGGGCAAAGTAGTGGCGGCTGGGAACACTGTATCGTGGGGCAGCCACAGCCAAGAGATCACGGAAACACTGTGTTCCCACAAGCCTAAACGGCAACATCTCCACAGCTAGCAATTTGGCAATGTGCAAGTTTAGTTTTTATGCCAGTAGGTGCGTGGCTGGGTATTTACACTTCTTTTCCAAGATCTCAGGCACAGACAAATGGACGCTTCGCTCAGACAAGGAAGTGGATGTTGTTGATATATGTATCTGTGCACTCTCACCTTGTGTGCAGGATGTATGAGCGCCTGCTTCCTGGACAGCAGATTGTGAAGGACATAGGTGACATGGCAGTGGTTTAACCCACAGACACAAATTTGGTACCCTATTGTTCTGCCCACCTAATGGGGTGCTTGGTTGCTATGTGGTTCTGTATACTGGTGGTGCTCAGGTTGCCTTTGCCCTGGCCTCCCCATCCCCTTTCCCTGACTTGGGCCACAGTTTCAGTGCTCTTTGGAACAGTTAACCCAGTTCTCACTCTGATCAAACCACTAGCCCTTGGTGCCTGTGTTGGTGCTACATATCCATCTTCCTCTGTGTTGCTGTGCTGGCTATGCATGTCCACGGTCCAGGTCGGATCAGTGGACTCATCATCAACCACCTCATCTTCCATCTCATTTTCCTTCCCACTTGAGATTGTACGCTGACCTTATGGCAACTGTGTCTCATCATCATCAGCCTCCGCCTCTGGAGACATTAAATCAGGTTCTACAAAGTCGCTTTCTTCTGGCCGTAGGTCCTCAAAAAGTTGCGCATCAATCCATGCCACCTCCATACGTCAGTCTTCAGTGCTGCACGGTGAGAGGTCGGAGCAAACTAAAGGATACGTACAAAACAGATGCTCAGAGTGGCCAAGCTTGAGGTCATATGTCTCCTGTGACTGATGATGTGGGGAGAAAGGAGGACTAGGTTGAGGATTGGATGGGCCAACCTTCTGTGTATCCAGTCCACAGTACACTGTGTGGTCATGGAAGATTTGTTGCTGCTTGACAAATGCGAAGAGGCCTTGTCTGCCATCCAAGACAGAATGTGCTCTTGCTCTTCGGACTTCCACACACGTTTACATTCGAGACTGCAAAATTTGGCAAGTAACATAGTAGATGCATCAAGCTTCTTCTGACATGACACAGACTCAGTACCTTGTCGCCCACCACTAACAACACCACGCTCACGTCCACATCCATGTCCCTTAACAACTGGATTTTTTGTCCTTTTGGGTTTGGGTGACATATTTGCACATGTTGATGGGCCAAGACAAGTAAACTTTGACCCCAAAAATATTGTGGAAAAAGTACAAGTGAGAAATTTGTACCAGGCAGCACAACATGGTAGAGTCCTGCTTTGTATTTGCAAAGGCCACTAGCAACATATTAATGTGGCTGATGTGGATACCACAAGCCAGGCTGTGAACCCCTAAATATTGTGGAAACAGGTCCCGATTCCCTAGCTAATCCATAATCTCTCCCTCCCTGCTGTGACCATGTTCAGTGGTTTTAGCTCTTAAAAGAGCTAATGTATTCTGGACTGTACTATGGAGGTAGTGACACGCTGCTTTAAACTCTGTCCCTCCATACACTACACTGACCTATACATTTCAGGTTGCCCTGAAAAGAGCTTTTTGTGTTGTTATTATTAGGCTTACACTCTTCCTAGCAGCTGCTTGCTCTATCCCTATACTCATACAAGGCTGGCTCCAGATGCAATGTGCACAAAATGGCGGCGGAAGGGCTTTTTTAGACCCTATGATGCTGCGCGGCTAGTTAAGATGGCTGCTGCATTACTGTGATTGGTTAAGATTCCCAGCATATTTAGTGGCTGCAAATCAGGTGCCAAAACAGCAGGGTGGGACATACGAATATAATGGGGCGAATACACAAAAACTCACAATATAATGAAAACCCTGAATACTGTACTACTCGTGCGAGTAGCAAATAGTAACAATTACACTCGCTCATCACTAGTCACTATGTCATAGCCTGGGACACCGCAGTCCAAATGTTTTGCAAATCACGATTGTGGAGTGGAGATGAAGGACCTCTGCTCCCTCCTGCACAGTTTAGAAATGGTTGCAAAGATGGTTAGCACTGATGATGCCATCATTAGCATCAATATTCTGGTTATCTACATGTTGGAGCACACTTTGAATAGTCTGCGAGAGGAGGTGGTAGTATCAGAGGAATAGGAGGAAGAAGGGGAGGATGAAGAAAGGATACCATTTTTGCAAGGTCCAGACAGTCGCTGCACAAGCGGGTGTCATGGGAGGGTAAAGTCCATCGATCAAGGTGGGCTCATGGTAACAGACAAACTGCTAGTGAAGGAGCAGGAGCTGAGAAACAAAAGGAGGAGGAAGAGGTGATGGCCGCAGAAAATTCAGGAGATGAAGAACATTTTGATCCCTTCTCTGTTGTCCGTAGTTGGTGGAAGCAGATGGAGGAGGCTAGCTTGAGTGTTACCATGCCACGAACACAACATAGACTTATATCTCATGGAGGCATCCAACACATGAGCACCTTCTTGCTGTATTATCTGCAACATGATGTCTGTATTGTTAGGATTAGATATAGTGCTTACTACTGGGTTGCCACTCTGTTAGATCCATGAAACAAGAGTAATTTTAGCAAGATGCTTCTTCCCAGGAAAGGGACGTGCAGATGCTGGAGAATCAAAACAAGCTTATAGACCATCTTAGCAGTAGTTTCCACAAGACAGCAGTGAAGCACAAAGTGTGTATTGCAGTTCTAGAATTCCAACAACTGAAATTGCGTTGTCATCGTAGAAACATTAGCAGCAACATTAGTTTAAGAGGCAGAAACAACTTCTATGAGGTTTGGAACACATTTTTTAGACCATTGCATGCACCAACAGAACAGAGTTGAAATCTGACACATAGAGAACGACTGGAGAAGATGGTGCAGGAGTATGTAAAGCTCAATATCAATTCCATAAGGGGGAGATTAGCAAAAAAATGGAAGTGGCCTGAGCTCGCCAGTCAAGCCATGTAAGTTTTGGCCTGCCCGGCAGCCAATGTACTCTCCAAATGTGTCTTCAGTGCGTCTGGTGGTGTACTGATGGATCCGACTGTCTTCTGAAAGTATAGATCGCCTAACTTTCATAAAGATGAACAAGTTGTGGATGTCAAATGGCTTTGCCACCCCAGTCCCAGATTGTGCAAACTAGGAAATGGTGTAGTGCAAGGGGTCTGGGAGCAACAGCCCTATGACTGTCAGTCAACTTGCTGAGTATGGTGAAGGTAAAAATGTTGGTTCAGTCCTTGTTACGGGGCCGATCCCATGCGCCCATGTTGCGGCGTTCAACTATTTGCAGTCTGTGCCAATTGTTACCACTTTTCCTGTTGTCTGACCTTAATTTTTGGAAATGTGAAGACTCCAAGTAGGATCTCCAAAATGACTTTTGCCTGTAGTGCATGTATGGTGAAACTGAAGGTCTACCGTATTTTTCGGACTATAAGACGCACTTTTTTCCCCCAAATGTTGGGGGAAAGTGGGGGCTGCGTTTTATAGTCTGAATGTAGGGCTGCGGGGAATGAGGGTGCTGTTGTGGAGCAGGTCATCGGTGGCACGAGCAGGCTGTAGCAGCACCTGCCGTGACCACGTGGACCCGCTCATTTAATATGCACGCCCATCATCTCTCAGCACTTAAGCCGGCGCTGACAGGTGGGCGGGATGATGGGCGAGGGATAAACAGCTGGCCCGCGTGATCACCCCTGGCAACTACAGCGTGGAGTGATCATGTGCAGCTTTATTCACTGCCCCCCCCCACTGCCTGCAGCACCACGATGTCCTCCTGTCTGTGCCGGCAGCGGCTGTGTGGAGACTAGCAGTGCGCACAGTGATGACATCATCGCTGTGTGCACTTGCCCACACGCAGCCACCGCCGGCACAGACAGGAGGAGATTGCGATGCTGCAGTTAGCGTGGCTGGCTCCACTCAGCGGCACTGCTGCTGACACAGACGGGAGGAGGAGCGATGCTGCAGGGAGTGAGGTAAGGTGAGTATGAACGTTTATTTTTTTTTATGTGCCACAGGATGCAGGCCGTATACCAGGATGGGGGTATATAGCAGGATAGGGGTATATGGCAGGATGGGGGTATATAGCAAGATGGGGTGTAAAGCAGGATGAGGGTATATTATGAGTAGGATGGGGGTATATGAGCAGGATGGGGGTACATAGCAGGTTGGGGGTGTATAGCAGGATGAGGGCATATAGCAGAATGGGGGTATATTATGAGCAGGATGGGGGTATATTATGAGCAGGATGGGGGTATATGAGCAGGATGGGGGTATATAGCAGGATGGAGGTAAATAGCAGGATGGAGGTATATAGCAGGATGGGACCATATGCCAGGATGGGTTATATAGCAGGATAGGGCCATATGCCAGGATGGGGTATATAGCAGGATGCGGCCATATGCTAGGATGACGGTATGTAGCAGGATGTGGGCTATACCAGGATGAGGGACATATGCTGTATATACAAGGCAGGAGGATCATTACCAGGATGGGGTACCTTAGTAGAGAATTTGGGAACATTAACCCCATAACAGTGTCAGCAGCAGATCCTCGCTCCATAACAGTTTGTCATGACCACATTTTTTGCTTAAAATTTTATTTTTATTATTATTATTATTATTATTATTTATTTTTATAGCGCCATTTATTCCATGGCACTTTACAGTGAAAGAGGGTATACGTACAACAATCATTAACAGTACATAACAGACTGGTATAGGAGGAGCGAGGACCCTGCCGGTGAGGGCTCACAGTCTATAGGGAATGGGTGATGGTACTGATGGTATTTTCCTATTTTCCTCTTCTAAAACCAGGGTGCGTCTTATGGTCCGAAAAATACGGTATATGGCCGGATTCTAAACAAATGCAATAAATGAAAAATGAAAACAGAAATTAAAAACAAATAAAAGTCCATGATAAACAGCATAAGAAACACAAATCACCGCCAATGCAAAAAGTTTTTTTAAATTAATAAATCTAATATTCAGATTAGAAATGGATTGAAGCTGACCATATCATTGACTGTATCAAGTTGTGATGGGGCACAGCGCAGTATGGTCTGACATCAGCACATGTACTATAGTACTGCTGGGTCTATGACAGTGATTCCCATTCTTTATTAATCACCCTGTAAAAGCTGTCCTTTTCTACTTATCACTGATTCCCAGGAGAACTCCCTTTTGGGGCATCTCATTACTGCGGTTAATGTTTCATCATATGATTGGTCTTGTTTAATGTTTTTTTACCCAAGAGTATCATTTATGTGAATAATGATTTGTACATGCGTTCAATGACACCTGTTGTGTAACTTTTTTTATTATTTTACATGGTGCCATCATGTTACTTGCTGATAATGTCCACACTGCCTTGTTTTTATGGTTTCTGGGTTGTGATATGTGTGTGTACCACCCCAGCAGCGGTCGATTCGCTCGGATCCGGGTGTCGCTACTCGTAGGTCGAGGGTCTCCGGACCCGGGGGCTCAGGGTCACCCCAAAATGTGATGGGGGGTTATTTACAGGGGAATTAGTTAGTTTGTGACACCACCCGTTGTGTGCGGAATAGGGAGTACCGCCGCTGCCATTGGGAGTACCCGGGGTGATGGAGTGGGGCAGCCAGATGACATTACCCTCCACGGGTAGGGGAAGGCCCTGGGACTCTGGATGGTGGGATGGATTGCAGGGGGGAGCGCAGACTCGCGGGTAGCAGGGGCTAATTAGGTACTCACTCAGAAGGAAAGCAGAAGCTGACAATGTGGTAAACCAAGTCTCTGGGTGCCGCCGCCCTCTAGGGGGAAGCTCGTCCAGTCCTGTCCCCTGCAGCACTGTCTGATGTTCCAAAGCCTGCCTCCGTGCACAGAATTTTAGAAGTGTCCAAGTGGTCCATAAGCTTGAAGCTGTCCGGGCCCCGCTCCCTACTATGGGTAACAGAGGAGCTTGCTCTCAGGAGCTCTTACTTGGGATTTTAGTGGGCTGCTTTGTTCGGAAAGCCCTATCCCCCTCGTTGCGCTAATGCCCCCGATCTCTGAGCTTCGTGGGAACAGTCCACAAAGGCCCTATCCTCCGCTGGTTAATTGTTGGGTTGCTTGAAGCCTCTCCCCGACCTAGGGTCCAGTACCCCGATGTGCTTTCTGTCCCGGACCGGCTATTGTCCAGCTGCTGACCATTCTCCTAGACTAAGCCAGGCACCCCATCCCAATATCCCGCGACCGGGTGTCCGACTCCTCCGGGTCCAGACCACCATCTGCAACCCAATCTACTTCTCCCCTGGGAGCTCCAACTCCCAGTTTCCTCACACCTCCTCACAGCTAGAGGGCTACCATTGAACTGACTTGTCACCTCCCACCTCCCTGCCTGACCCCTAGGTGGGCGGCCCTATTCCAGTTTAGCAGCCCACTGGTGTGCCTGACAGGGTGTGATGTGAGGTGTGATTAGGATTTTTAGTGCTGCAAGTTGGAAATGAGAACCATGGGGGGTTGAGTCCTGCACTGGGAGATAAAGAGTAGAGTTGAGCGCGGTTCGTGGTTCGTGGTTCTCCAGTTCGCGGTTCGAGTCATTTTGGGGGGTGTTCTAGATAGAACTAGAACTCGAGCTTTTTGCTAAAAGTTCGGCAGCTCGAGTTACGTTCAAGAACGGTTCGATCACTATAAATGTGGCTTTACACAGTAAGGCTATGTGCACATGTTGCTATCTGCATGTGTCCTGAGTCCCCAGCACAATCCCTCTCCGTTTCCTACTCACCGATCACGGGCGTCTCGCTCCCCGGCTGTCACAAATCTGCGGCGTCTTTTCCTCTTTAGAAAATGGCTGCCGCTTCATTAGTCAATTAGTTATTCCGTGCTTTCCCCGCCCACCAGCGCTTATGGTTGGTTGCAGTCAGACACGTCCCCAAGCTGAGTGACAGCTGTTTCACTGCAACCAATGACAGCCGCCGGCGGGTGGATCTATATCGTGCATTAAAATAAATAAATACATTTTTTTAAAAAATGCAGTCCCCCCATATTTGATACCAGCCAGGATAAAGCCGCACGGCTGGCGGCTGGTATTGTCAGGATGGATAGCGCCACGGTATGGGGAGCCCACCACCCTAACAATATCACCCTGCAGCCGCCCAGAATTGCTGCATCCATTAGGTGCGACAGTCCTGTGGGACTCTACCCGGCTCATCCCGAATTGCCCTGGTGCGGTGGCAATTGGGGTAATAATGAGTTTAATCATGGCAGGCGTCTCCCCGAGATACCGTCCATGATTAAACTGTAAGTGAAAGTAAAGAAACACACACCGCGAAAAATCCTTTATTTGGAATAAAAGACAAAAAAACACAGTTTCACCATTTTATTAAAATCCTCCAATACCCCTCCAGGTCCAACGTAATCCACACGACACTGTCATCTCTGCTACAGAACACGAGTGCTCTGCATGAGCTTCACATAGCAATGAAGTGAATCACGTGGTCAGCTGAGACTTCAGCAATCCAGACTTCAAGACTACCAAATGTGCCTATCATTCACATTAGAAGCAATAGCTGAGTGGATAGAGTACTCACCTAGGGAGCATAAGGTTGCGAGTTATAGACCCGGTAAATTTATATTTTTTTTTTGATTTTTAATAAATTATATCTATAATATATTTATAAATATAATTTAATTATGCACTGAGGGGAGAAGCCGGACATCAGCTGTGAGCTCTCTCTATCTCTCTCCATTCTCTCTCTCTCCTTTCTCTCTCTCCTTTCTTTCTTTCCTTTCTCTCTCTCTCTCCTTTCCCTCTCTCCTATCTCTCTCTCTCCTTTCTTTCTCTCCTTTCTCTCTCTCTCCTTTCTTTCTCTCCTTTCTCTACTTTCTCTTCTTTCTCTTCTTTCTCCTCTTTCTCTTCTCTCTCTTCTTTCTCTCTCTCTCTCTCTCTTCCTTCTCTCTTTCTCTTCTTTCTCTCTCTCCTTTCTTTCTCTCTCTCCTTTCTTTCTCTCTCTATCTCTCTCTCCTGTCTCTCTCCTTTCTCTCTCTCCTTTCTTTCTCTCCTTTCTTTCTCTCCTTTCTTTCTCTCTTTCTCTCTCTCCTTTCTTTCTCTCCTTTCTCTCTCTCTTTTTCTCTCTCCTTTCTTTCTCTCCTTTCCCTCTCTCCTTTCTTTCTCTTCTTTCTCTACTTTCTCTTCTTTCTCCTCTTTTTCTTCTCTCTCTCTTCTTTCTTTCTCTTTCTTCTCTCTTTCTCTTCTTTCTACTCATTTGCTTCTTTCTCTCTATCTTCTTTCTCTCTCTCTCTCTTTCTCAGACCTGGCGATGATCAGCTGATGCGGTCAACTGACGGAATCAGCTGACACAATAAGTCGAGTGGTGAGGCCATCTTTTTACCGCCTGGCCGGCTAAACTATCAGCTGATGCTGTTGGACAGGAGTTTGCACTGAAGTGTGTAGCTTTTTTTTTTTTTTGCACTGATGCATCAGCTGATTGTATAAAAGCCATTTATACAATCAGCTGCTGTGTCATGTGATTCAGGCCCTTGAACCTGACACATCATCTGATCGCTTTGCCTTCCAGCAAACCGATCAGATGATATTGGATCCGGATTGGACGGCGCGGGACCCTTGACCCAGGATTACTGCGGAGGGCGGTTCTTTATTTCAATAAAGATGGAGTCACTAATTGTGTTGTGCTTTATTTATAATAAAAAAATATTTCTGTGTGTTGTGGTTCTTTTTATCGGTACTAGAAGTTCATGGTGGCCATGTCTAATATTGGCATGCCACCATGAATTTCAGGCTTAGGGCCAGTTGATAATATACAGCTAGCCCTAACCCCATTATTACCCAGCAAGCTACCGTCACCAGGGATGTTGAAGAGTTGGATACAGCGCCAGATGATGGCGCTTCTATGAAAGCGCCATTTTCTGGGGCGGCTGCGGACTGCAATTCGCAGCAGAGGGGCCCAAAAAGCTCAGGCCAACCTGTGCTGTGGATTCCAATACCCAGCTGCCTAGTTGTACCTGGCTGGACACAAAAATATGGCGAAGCCCACGTCATTTGTTTTTTAATTATTTCATGAAATGATAAAAAAAGGGCTTCCCTATATTTTTGGTTCCCAGTCGGGTACAAATAGGTAGCTGGGGGTTGGGGGCAGCTCGTAGGTGCCTGCTGTACCTTGCTAGCATACAAAAATATGGCAAAGCCAACGTCATTTGTTTTTTAATTATTTCATGAAATTCATGAAATATTTAATAAAAAAAGGGCTTCCCTATATTTTTGGTTCCCAGCTGGGTACAAATAGGCAGCTGGGGGTTGGGGGCAGCCCGTAGCTGCCTGCTGTACCTGGCTAGCACACAAAAATATGGCGAAGCCCACGTCATTTGTTTTTTAATTATTTCATGAAATAATAAAAAAAGGGCTTCCCTATATTTTTGGTTCCCAGCCGGGTACAAATAGGCAGCTGGGGGTTGGGGGCAGCCCGTAGCAACCTTCTGTACCTGGCTAGCATACAAAAATATGGCGAAGCCCAAATAATTTTTGGGGGGCAAAAAGTCCTGCATACAGTCCTTGATGGAGTATGCTGAGCCTTGTAGTTCTGCAGCTGCTGTCTGTCTGTATGGAGGAGAGCAGACAGCAGCTGCAGAAAGGCAAGGCTCAGCATGCTCCATTCACTAGTGTATGCAGGAGAGCAGACAGCAGTTGCAGAACTACAAGGCTCAGCATACTCCATCCAGCACTGTATGCAGGAGTTTTTTGCCCACCAAAAAAATGACGTGGGCTTTGCCATATTTTTGTATGCTGGCCAGGTACAGCAGGCAGCTACGAGCTGCCCCCAACCCCCAGCTGCCTATTTGTACCCGACTGAAAACTAAAAATATAGGGAAGCCCGTTTTTTTTAATTATTTCACTTATTTCATGAAATAATTAAAAAACAAATGACAAAGGCTTCGCCATATTTTTGTATCCAGCCAGGTACAACTAGGCAGCTGGGGATTGAAATCCGCAGCACAGGTTAGCCCGAGGTTTCTGGGCGCCTCTGCTGCGAATTGCAATCCGCAGCCGCCCCATAAAATGCCATCCTCTGGCCCTGTAACCAACTCTTCAACAGCCCTGGTGACGGTGGCTTGCTGGGTAATAAGGGTTAATACTGGCTTTGTTTTACTAGCTAGTATTAAGCCAGAAATTCTTAATGTCAGGCGAGTTTGACCCGGCCATTAAGAATCTCCAATAAAGGGTTAACAAAGACACCACACAGAGAAAAAATACTTTAATATTTTAGAGACTCCATGTTTATTACTCCCTCGCATCCCTCCATGATCCTGCTCTTCTGTCTTCTTTCTCCTTCAACACATGCAGCTCTGCTCCATCAGCAGCGCTGCATAGGAAGAAGGCGGTGCTATTCACCGTGCAGTGTTCTCACTCCGTGAGTGAGAAGGAGCTGCTGCTTGTGAGCGGTGACTTCACCACTGACAGGCGCGTTGCTATAGCAACGGTGATCTCCGTTATTCAGCGGCTGTGGCAGCCGGTTTATAACGGAAAGGGGAAGCAGACCGGGAACCCGACCGCGTGCCAGAGCATGTCTCCGGTACACGGCGATACACAAACGATCACCGCGTACTGGAGAGATGCACTCGCAGGTCCTACATGACGCGTCATAGTCATGTGACCAGTCTGTAGCCAATGAGATAACAGACATGTGACTGGTCACATGGCTATTTTGACGTCACGATAGGTCCTGTCATCACTGCTGGCAGTGCTGGTTACTGGGTGGACGCAGCGATCATCGGATGGAATAGCGACAGGAGACAGAGTGCAGGACGGATCGCGGGGACTAGTAAGTGTTATGGCAATGTTTATTAACTGTATGTGTACATTTATAATGTGTTTTTATGTGTTTGAGATTGCCTCCCATTGTTTCCTATGGGGTTCGAGTGGTTCGCCGAATCGGTTCGCCGAACCGAACTCGAACGCGACCTCCATTCGGCGAACCAAGCTCGAGCCGAACCGCGACCGGTTCGCTCATCTCTAATAGAGAGCGTGCAGTACCCTGTGACGACGTGACTAGTCCAGGGGCCTCACATGCGTATAATTATTAATAAAGTATTTGCATCATTTATGGATACTTTTTTTTTTTATTTTCTGGAACTTCATTTGCTCTCCAAGTTGTGTATTGTCTGTACTGGCAGGGGTGTGTGAGATAGAGGCCTAATCCACCACTTGATTTTTAAAATATAAATGTCAGGCCGCATCCTGTGTGTTCCATGGACCTTACCTGACTGCTGTGCAAAGTCACTATGGAGAAATGGGGGGACAATTTATGCCACTGTCCTGCTGTCTGCCTGAAATGGAATGGAAGATGGGTCTCCAAGTTGTCTTGTCTGTACTGGCAGTGGCATAGGAGCACCAGCTGTTCACCTGTCTCTCATCCACCTCAATATGTCTTATGTCAATAATAATGAATAATAATTTTTATTTATATAGCGCCAACATATTCCGCAGCGCTTTACAATTCAGAGGGGACATGTACAGACAATATGAGACAATTCAAAATAACAAAATTAAGATACCAAGAGGAGTGAGGGCCCTGCTTGTACGCTTACAGTTTACGAGGACATGGGGAGGTGTGCCGCCCCCACGTCAGCAGCAGGGCTGCTCGGATCCGGATCCGCAGTGGCTCGAGGGGTCTCCAGACCTGGGGGTCACGTGGACACTCAAATAAAAGGGGCATATATGTACGGGGGGATTGTTGTGGTACTTCGTGACGCCACCCACGGTGTGTGGTAAGATGGAGTACCACCGCTGCGATTGTGGAGCACCCGGGGCTGTGGAGTGGCAGCTAGATGTTGGACCCCTCCGCCGTGAGTAGGGGTGGATGCAGGCCGGAGGTGGCGCGCCGGGCCGGAACGGGGCATGTTGGTGTGATCACTGTTGAATAATTGCACATAAGTCTGCTGGTAAACCAAGGTGTCAGTGGCTGGTTGCCGTGTCCGGGTGTACTCAGGTCCCACGCCCGGCTGGTGTACCGATGTCCCTTCCTCCGGCACTCTGTAACTTTCTCAATTCTGGACAGCCCCGTATGGAACGGGGAAGTCCGCTCCCTCCCGATGCTGTTGTGGTTGGGAGTCATGCCCGCGAAAACTGACCCTTGGGATCTCAGTGGGTGTTTGCGGATAACCCATCCCCCATGGTGGGCTACCGTTTCAGTCTATCTGGGCTCTCACTTTGGAACAACGTCTGGAACCTTGCTCCCGGCCTGGTTAATTAGAGAAGGGGCTTCCAACCGCCTTCTAACTAGGGTCCAGGTACCCCGCCTGTGCACGTTTTCCGGACCGGATCTCTGTTGTTGGTACCGGTGGGCTCCAACCCTGTTCCTGTCCACTTTGGATTTCCCGTGACCGGACTCCTGTCGCCTTTGGACACGGTCCACTGCTTGCCACCTAGCCAGTAGACCAGGGCCACTACCCTGGCTACCCTTCACTAGGCTCAGCTTTCACTCTTTCCTACTCAAAATCTGAACTTGAGCTCCTGTGTTCCCGCCCCGGATCCTCAAGACCCCTTGGTGGGCTCTCCCAATCCGCCTGGTCCTGCCCACTGGTGTGTCCTTCTTACCCTGAGGGGGGTGGCTAGGATTTTGTGGCAGATGGTACCTGATCTGAGATGGTGTTATGTCAGGTGATTTGTTCCTCTGTGACCACCTATCGGCGCCAGGGCGTCACATTCCCCCTTGGTTGAATACAGCTCATCCGCGGGCTGTCCGACCACTGACGTTTATTTTTCTCTAAAAGAAACGGGAAAATAGTATAAACATTTTAAACATTTCTTGCCTTTATGGGAGGCACATTTCTTTAACGTTGCAAAACATGAAATACATCACTTTCCTTTTTTCTTCACCCGCCACCCAAACAACCTGGTTCCATGGTGCTACCTGCTAAGAATGGTGGGCACCCCTTTTCCCCAGTCCACAGGAATTCCAGGTAACGCCAACTCGGTCGGGGTAAAAAGTTCCTTACCCGGCAGTCCGTGGACCCTTGGCCTGGAGGTTAGCCACTGGTTTCAGTAGTGGCTGAGCCTCGGCCTACTCCACCGCAGGCCCTTCCTCCAATCTATCTCTCCAGAGGCTGTGCAGTTGAAGAATAACAAGAAAGCGGAAAGGGGTTATTTACAGGACCCAAGAAAGTTTTTGGGGTGACCTCACCAGTCCTGAGGTCTTGGTCCATTTGTAAACGGAAAACGGAGTTAACTTCAACACAATCAGGTTAAATACACGGTTGATTAACATTTACCTATATACACAACATACGGACACCACTCACTACACTCTGGTTTCCCTGTACCTGAGTGGTGGCTGACCTAAGTTAGGGCGTGTGGACCTTCTTTGCCCTACGGGTTCACCTAGGCTCAGCAAGATAGGGTGGTGTACGGGTCCCTCACTCCTGAGGTCGGGCACAGCTGGTAGGGACCTACGGGGGCGTGGTGTAGGTGTTGGTGCATCCCTGGGTGCAGGTGTTGGTGCGGTACTGATAGACCCTTCTGGCTCTGTATCTTCCACGGGTTGTGGGAACATTATAACGGGAACAATCACCGCTCCATTCTGCATGGGCCAACCAGCTGGGAAGTCACCTATGATGGTGTGGATCACCTCTTTTCCCTTCTCTGTGCCTGGAGTGGGAGTAGGACCTTCCTCTACTATCTTCAGGGGTTTCGGACATCTCTTCAGGTGATCCCTGGAGACGGTGGCCGCGGTCTTCCCCTGGTCACGGCTGACAAGGTAAGTCTTCTGATTCTCCCAGTCAGTGGGTTGAACAACATAGGGGGTTCTCTCCCACTGGTCATCCAGTTTGTGCAATCTTCTCTTTCTCTTCAGCACCACCTCCCCGGGTGCAAAGGGGGCAGCTTGTGCCTGTCTATTAAAGTGCTGCACTTTCCTTCCCCTGCTCTGGCTCAGATTCTTCTCCACATACTCTTGGATCTGCCGGTACTGCATCTGGCGTTTGGCATCCCAGTCCGTGGTTGGCGGAATAGTCTCAGGGACCTCTATATCCATTTCCACATCCACCGGCAGTCTTCCAGGCCTTGCCCTCATCAGGTATGCTGATGTACATTTGGTGGAGCTGCTAGGGATGTTGTTATACATGTCCACAAGATCGAGTAGTCTTTTAGGCTACAGGCTCCGCTCCTCCAAGGGTAAGGTCTTGAGCAGATTGAGGACCAAATGGTTCATCTTCTCACACATCCCATTGGTTTGGGCATGATATGGCGTGGTATGGATCTTCTTGCACCCATACAAGCTGCAGAACTCCTGGAAGATTTCAGCTTCAAAGGCAGGGCCTTGATCTGTAAGCACCTTCTCCGGGTAGCCATGTGGCCGGCAGAAATATGCCTGGAAGACCCTTGCCGCTGTGCGAGCTGTCAGATCCTTGACGGGTACCACCACCATGAACCTTGAGTAGTGATCCAGTATCGTGACAGCATAGGTATATCCGCTCCTGCTTGGCGTGAGCTTAACATGATCCAGAGCGACGAGTTCCAGCAGCTGGTGGGTAACAATTGGCTGCAACGGGGCTTTCTGGCTGGTACCATCCTTCCTTCTTAGCACACAGGGACCACAATCCCTACACCATGCTTCAATGGATTCTCTCATTCCAACCCAGTAAAAGCGCTCTCTCAGCAGCATTTCCAGCTTCTTCCAGCCGAAGTGTCCAGCTCCATCATGATAAGCCTCCAGGACCACGGGCATGTATGTCTATTTACCACAATCTGGCAGATCCTCTCATGCGTCTTGGGGTTAATGAGCCTTCTATACAATTTGCCTTGTTGCAGATACAGCCGACTCCTTTCCTTCCAAAGCCTCTGACCTTCTGATGGGGCAGTTGGCCCCAATCTGGCATCAGCTTGAGAAATCATCTTCTTGACCAGCCTGACTGCATGATCATTATCCTGGGCTTCTTGCCACAAGTGATGAGGTAATGGGTGGAAGGCTGCCTTCTGCTGACCACTGTATGGTCTGGTGTCTTCCAGACTGTCAGGTTGATGAAATGCAGGCAGTTCAATCTCTTCCAACTCATCTTCATCCACCCCTTCATCAGGCAAGTGTGGCTTCCTTGACAACGTGTCCGCATTCGTATTCTTTTGGCCAGCCCTCTACTTTATGGTGAAATCATAATTTGCCAGCCGAGCTACTCAGCATTGTTTTAGGGCCCCAAGCTTCGCTGTGTCAAGGTGGGTCAGGGGATTGTTGTCCATGTGTGCAGTAAATTGCACAGACGAGGGCCAGGAACTCCAGCTTGAAGGAACTATAATTCTCAGGATTCCTTTCCGTTGGCCGGAGCTTCCTGCTTGCATATGCTATTACCTTCTCCTTGCCATTCTGCATCTGGGACAGGACAGTACCCAAGCCCACGTTGCTGGCGTCTGTGTATAAGATGAACTGAAGACCGTAGTCAGGATAGGCCAGGATCTCTTCTCCGGTCAAAGCCGGCTTCATCTGCTGAAAGGACTCTTCCTGTTCTTTATCCCAGGCGAACGGGGGACCAGAAGTCTTGTCATGTTTGGTTTGTCTCACCAGGAGATCTAGCATGGGAGATGCCATCTTGGTGTAGCCTTTGATGAAGCGGCGGTAATAGCCCATCAGGCCCAGGAACTGCCTCACTTCTCTGACAGTGGTAGGTCTCGGCCAGCTCTGGAAGGCTGTGATCTTCTCCGGGTCTGGTGCTACACCTTCTGCACTAACCACATGCCCGAGATATTGAAGTTTCGGTTTTAGCAAATGGCATTTGGATGGCTTCAAATTCATCCCGTACCTGGAGAGGGCATCGAACACTTCGGCAAGATGTTCTAAGTGTGCTTCATACGTCTTGGAGTAGACGATGACATCATCCAAGTATAGCAGGACCATTTCAAAGTTGCGATGTCCCAAGCAGCTCTCCATCAGCCTCTGGAAGGTTCCCGGCACGTTACACAACCCAAAGGGCATGCTGTTGAACTCGCAGAGACCCATCGGGGTAGTGAAAGCGGTCTTCTCCCGGTCCTCTTCCGCAACGGACACCTGCCAGTAACCACTAGAGATGAGCGAACCGGTCGCGGTTCGGCTCGAGGTTGGTTCGCCGAACGGACCTCCCGTTCGAGTTCGGTTCGTCGAACGTTCGACGAACCGAACTCGAACTGCATAGGAAACAATGGCAGGCAATCACAAACACAGAAAAACACCTAGAAAACACCCTCAAAGGTGTCCTAAAGGTGACAAACAACTCAAACACATTGGAAAGTGACAAGGACATATACTCATGCGAAAACAAAACAGCTGGACAAGGAAAAAGAGGAGGACACACAGATATAGGCATGGCACGCCCTTCTAAAATCATGTAAAACATCGCAAGGTGACTCCAAGCGGAGTCTCCCTTTTTTCCAAACATTGGGCCCCACACACACCCACCCCTTCAGTGGCAGCAGTTGTGCCCTAGTTGTACACTTCACAGCTACATTTGCATCAAGCACATTCAAAAATACGCCATTCTTATCCGTCCCCAGGATGACACCGGGGTAGGTAGCAAAGTCTTTCCTGATCCCAGCTCTGTTCATCTTGGCTTCTTTTAAAAACAATGTAAGCAAGGGTTACTCCAAGCGGAGTCTCCCTTTTTTCCAAAAATTGGGCCCCACACACACCCACCCCTTCAGTGGCAGCAGTTGTGCCCTAGTTGTACACTTCACAGCTACATTTGCATCAAGCACATTCAAAAATACGCCATTCTTATCCGTCCCCAGGATGACACCGGGGTAGGTAGCAAAGTCTTTCCTGATCCCAGCTCTGTTCATCTTGGCTTCTTTTAAAAACAATGTAAGCAAGGGTTACTCCAAGCGGAGTCTCCCTTTTTTCCAAAAATTGGGCCCCACACACACCCACCCCTTCAGTGGCAGCAGTTGTGCCCTAGTTGTACACTTCACAGCTAGATTTGCATCAAGCACATTCAAAAATACGTCATTCTTATCCGTCCCCAGGATGACACCGGGGTAGGTAGCAAAGTCTTTCCTGATCCCAGCTCTGTTCATCTTGGCTTCTTTTAAAAACACATCAAGCAAGGGTTACTCCAAGCGGAGTCTCCCTTTTTTCCAAAAATTGGGCCCCACACACACCCACCCCTTCAGTGGCAGCAGTTGTGCCCTAGTTGTACACTTCACAGCTACATTTGCATCAAGCACATTCAAAAATACGCCATTCTTATCCATCCCCAGGATGACACCGGGGTAGGTAGCAAAGTCTTTGCTGACCCATGACTTGTTCATCTTGGCTTCTTTTAAAAACAATGTAAGCAAGGGTTACTCCAAGCGGAGTCTCCCTTTTTTCCAAAAATTGGGCCCCACACACACCCACCCCTTCAGTGGCAGCAGTTGTGCCCTAGTTGTACACTTCACAGCTACATTTGCATCAAGCACATTCAAAAATACGCCATTCTTATCCGTCCCCAGGATGACACCGGGGTAGGTAGCAAAGTCTTTCCTGATCCCAGCTCTGTTCATCTTGGCTTCTTTTAAAAACAATGTAAGCAAGGGTTACTCCAAGCGGAGTCTCCCTTTTTTCCAAAAATTGGGCCCCACACACACCCACCCCTTCAGTGGCAGCAGTTGTGCCCTAGTTGTACACTTCACAGCTAGATTTGCATCAAGCACATTCAAAAATACGTCATTCTTATCCGTCCCCAGGATGACACCGGGGTAGGTAGCAAAGTCTTTCCTGATCCCAGCTCTGTTCATCTTGGCTTCTTTTAAAAACACATCAAGCAAGGGTTACTCCAAGCGGAGTCTCCCTTTTTTCCAAAAATTGGGCCCCACACACACCCACCCCTTCAGTGGCAGCAGTTGTGCCCTAGTTGTACACTTCACAGCTACATTTGCATCAAGCACATTCAAAAATACGCCATTCTTATCCATCCCCAGGATGACACCGGGGTAGGTAGCAAAGTCTTTGCTGACCCATGACTTGTTCATCTTGGCTTCTTTTAAAAACAATGTAAGCAAGGGTTACTCCAAGCGGAGTCTCCCTTTTTTCCAAAAATTGGGCCCCACACACACCCACCCCTTCAGTGGCAGCAGTTGTGCCCTAGTTGTACACTTCACAGCTACATTTGCATCAAGCACATTCAAAAATACGCCATTCTTATCCGTCCCCAGGATGACACCGGGGTAGGTAGCAAAGTCTTTCCTGATCCCAGCTCTGTTCATCTTGGCTTCTTTTAAAAACACATCAAGCAAGGGTTACTCCAAGCGGAGTCTCCCTTTTTTTCCAAAAATTGGGCCCCACACACCCACCCATTCAGTGGCAGCAGTTGTGCCCCAGTTGTACACTTCACAGCTAGATTTGCATCAAGCACATTCAAAAATACGTCATTCTTATCCGTCCCCAGGATGACACCGGGGTAGGTAGCAAAGTCTTTCCTGATCCCAGCTCTGTTCATCTTGGCTTCTTTTAAAAACACATCAAGCAAGGGTTACTCCAAGCGGAGTCTCCCTTTTTTCCAAAAATTGGGCCCCACACACACCCACCCCTTCAGTGGCAGCAGTTGTGCCCTAGTTGTACACTTCACAGCTACATTTGCATCAAGCACATTCAAAAATACGCCATTCTTATCCATCCCCAGGATGACACCGGGGTAGGTAGCAAAGTCTTTGCTGACCCATGACTTGTTCATCTTGGCTTCTTTTAAAAACAATGTAAGCAAGGGTTACTCCAAGCGGAGTCTCCCTTTTTTCCAAAAATTGGGCCCCACACACACCCACCCCTTCAGTGGCAGCAGTTGTGCCCTAGTTGTACACTTCACAGCTACATTTGCATCAAGCACATTCAAAAATACGCCATTCTTATCCGTCCCCAGGATGACACCGGGGTAGGTAGCAAAGTCTTTCCTGATCCCAGCTCTGTTCATCTTGGCTTCTTTTAAAAACACATCAAGCAAGGGTTACTCCAAGCGGAGTCTCCCTTTTTTTCCAAAAATTGGGCCCCACACACCCACCCATTCAGTGGCAGCAGTTGTGCCCCAGTTGTACACTTCACAGCTAGATTTGCATCAAGCACATTCAAAAATACGTCATTCTTATCCGTCCCCAGGATGACACCGGGGTAGGTAGCAAAGTCTTTCCTGATCCCAGCTCTGTTCATCTTGGCTTCTTTTAAAAACACAGCAAGCAAGGGTTACTCCAAGCGGAGTCCCCCTTTTTTTCCAAAAATTGGGCCCCACACACCCACCCATTCAGTGGCAGCAGTTGTGCCCCAGTTGTACACTTCACAGCTAGATTTGCATCAAGCACATTCAAAAATACGTCATTCTTATCCGTCCCCAGGATGACACCGGGGTAGGTAGCAAAGTCTTTCCTGATCCCAGCTCTGTTCATCTTGGCTTCTTTTAAAAACACAGCAAGCAAGGGTTACTCCAAGCGGAGTCTCCCTTTTTTTCCAAAAATTGGGCCCCACACACCCACCCATTCAGTGGCAGCAGTTGTGCCCCAGTTGTACACTTCACAGCTAGATTTGCATCAAGCACATTCAAAAATACGTCATTCTTATCCGTCCCCAGGATGACACCGGGGTAGGTAGCAAAGTCTTTCCTGATCCCAGCTCTGTTCATCTTGGCTTCTTTTAAAAACACATCAAGCAAGGGTTACTCCAAGCGGAGTCTCCCTTTTTTCCAAAAATTGGGCCCCACACACACCCACCCCTTCAGTGGCAGCAGTTGTGCCCTAGTTGTACACTTCACAGCTACATTTGCATCAAGCACATTCAAAAATACGCCATTCTTATCCATCCCCAGGATGACACCGGGGTAGGTAGCAAAGTCTTTGCTGACCCATGACTTGTTCATCTTGGCTTCTTTTAAAAACAATGTAAGCAAGGGTTACTCCAAGCGGAGTCTCCCTTTTTTCCAAAAATTGGGCCCCACACACACCCACCCCTTCAGTGGCAGCAGTTGTGCCCTAGTTGTACACTTCACAGCTACATTTGCATCAAGCACATTCAAAAATACGCCATTCTTATCCGTCCCCAGGATGACACCGGGGTAGGTAGCAAAGTCTTTCCTGATCCCAGCTCTGTTCATCTTGGCTTCTTTTAAAAACAATGTAAGCAAGGGTTACTCCAAGCGGAGTCTCCCTTTTTTCCAAAAATTGGGCCCCACACACACCCACCCCTTCAGTGGCAGCAGTTGTGCCCTAGTTGTACACTTCACAGCTAGATTTGCATCAAGCACATTCAAAAATACGTCATTCTTATCCGTCCCCAGGATGACACCGGGGTAGGTAGCAAAGTCTTTCCTGATCCCAGCTCTGTTCATCTTGGCTTCTTTTAAAAACACATCAAGCAAGGGTTACTCCAAGCGGAGTCTCCCTTTTTTCCAAAAATTGGGCCCCACACACACCCACCCCTTCAGTGGCAGCAGTTGTGCCCTAGTTGTACACTTCACAGCTACATTTGCATCAAGCACATTCAAAAATACGCCATTCTTATCCATCCCCAGGATGACACCGGGGTAGGTAGCAAAGTCTTTGCTGACCCATGACTTGTTCATCTTGGCTTCTTTTAAAAACAATGTAAGCAAGGGTTACTCCAAGCGGAGTCTCCCTTTTTTCCAAAAATTGGGCCCCACACACACCCACCCCTTCAGTGGCAGCAGTTGTGCCCTAGTTGTACACTTCACAGCTACATTTGCATCAAGCACATTCAAAAATACGCCATTCTTATCCGTCCCCAGGATGACACCGGGGTAGGTAGCAAAGTCTTTCCTGATCCCAGCTCTGTTCATCTTGGCTTCTTTTAAAAACAATGTAAGCAAGGGTTACTCCAAGCGGAGTCTCCCTTTCTTTCCAAAAATTGGGCCCCACACACCCACCCATTCAGTGGCAGCACTTGTGCCCTAGTTGCAAACAGGATGTTTTGATTTGCATCAAGCACATTCCAAATCAACAAGCATTTACTCTCCCCAGGATGACACAGGGGTAGTAAATTCCTTCTGGATCCATGACTTGTTCATTTTGATGAACGTCAGTCTGTCCACATTGTCACTGGATAGACGCGTGCGCTTATCTGTCAGCACACACCCAGCAGCACTGAATACACGTTCAGAGACAACGCTGGCAGCTGGACACGACAAAATCTCCAAGGCGTAAGTTGCGAGCTCTGGCCATTTTTCTAGGTTTGAAGCCCAAAAGGAGCAAGGCTCCAGTTGCACAGTCATGGCATCGATGTTCATTTGGAGATACTCCTGTATCATCCTCTCCAGCCGTTGACTATGTGTCAGACTTGTTGTCTCTGGTGGCCTTGCAAAAGAGGGTCTAAAAAAATTATGAAAAGATTCCATAAAATTGCTGTTACCGGCACCAGATACGGTCCTACTGGTACGGGTAGACTGTTGAAGATGACGAGACCGTCCCATGTTTGTCAAGTTACAACTGGGAGATTCACTCCCTGCACCTGCACGGTTGTTTGGTGGAAAAGCCGAGCTAAGATCTAGTAACAGCTTCTGCTGATACTCCTGCATACGTGCGTCCCTTTCTATGGCTGGAATTATGTCACAAAATTTGGACTTGTACCGGGGATCTAATAGTGTGGCAATCCAGTAGTCATCATCACTTCTAATTTTGACAATACGACTGTCATGTTGGAGGTAGTGCAACAAAAAGGCACTCATGTGTCTTGCGCCAGCATAGTAATGAGGGGTGCGTGATTCCTTCTGCGCAGTGAGAACGCTGGTGGCCTGACCAGGCAGGCTTGGGGCGGAGGTGGAGGACCCAGATGAGGTGGAGGATGCAGAAGCAGTGGCGGAACTTGGACAGACAGAGGATTGACACACAAGTCGTGGGGACGGCAAGACTTGTGCAGCAGACCCTTCACCATCTATCACCATAGTTACCCAGTGCCCAGTCAGCGACATGTAACGTCCCTGTCCATGCTTACTGGTCCAAGTATCGGTGGTGAAATGCACCCGTTCACACACAGAGTTTCTCAAGGAAGCGGTGATGTTGTGTGCGACATGCTGGTGTAGCGCGGGCACACCTTTCTTAGAGAAGTAGTGGCGACTAGGCATCTGGTACTGGGGCACAGCGACAGACATAAGGTCTCTAAAATCCTGTGTGTCCACTAGGCGGAAAGGCAGCATTTCGGTAGCCAACAGCTTACAGAGGGATAGAGTCAACCTCTTAGCTTTGTCATGGGTCGGAGGAAGTGGCCTTTTATTTGACCACATCTGAGGGACAGAGATCTGGCTGCTGTGTGTAGACGGTGTTGAGTAGGGTGTCCCTGGAAAAATGCAGTTTTGTGAGGAAAGTGCAGGCGGAGACATGATGTTGCCTTCATCCAACGTTGGTGCTATCGATGTCTGAGAGAGCTGTACACACTCACTTGTTTCCCCTTCCAAACCAACTGACGACCTTACAAGCAAACTGCCTGTTGCGGTTACAGTGGTGGAAGTTTTGCGTGGAAAAACAGGTGTGACAGCTGTCCCCACAGTCCTAGAAGATGAAGAGCGCGCGGATGCACTGGAAGGGGCGGGCGGTGGATGGTTCGCTCCGCTAGGCCGCATTGCAGCACGGTGAGCTTCCCACCGGGACTTATGATATTTA
Organism: Anomaloglossus baeobatrachus; assembly: GCF_048569485.1. Lineage (NCBI taxonomy): Eukaryota > Metazoa > Chordata > Amphibia > Anura > Aromobatidae > Anomaloglossus > Anomaloglossus baeobatrachus. The sequence goes on from NC_134358.1 coordinate 334,003,814, forward strand.
GTCATGTGACGATTCATGGAAGAAGTTGTCAAACTGCTGAGGTTTTGACCTCTACTAACAGAATCATGACAAATGTTACATATCACATGAGTTGGGCGATCTTTTTCGATGTGAAAAAAGGACCAGGCTAGGCAAGGCTTAGAGGCCATGCGACCTGTTGATCCACCCCGAATAATGCTCATAGGCAGAGTGGTGGCTGAGGATGCAGTTGTAGACGTGCTACCAGTGCTCCGACTCTGTCCAGGAAGGCGCAAGGTAACTTCGTCGTCGGTTGCATCCTCCTCCACCGCCTCTGTTGACCTCCTCGAGTGCCTGACTGGGGGTTGACAGTAGGTGGGATCTAGAACATCATCATCAATTGTTGTGTTTGCACTCCCCTCCCCCTCAGACCGAGCCTCTTCTTGCCCTGACCGAATATTTAAGTTGTCATCCCAATCGGGTATCTGCGTCTCATCTTCATCAGTATGTTCCTCATTGTCTATAACCACAGGTGTTACAGTTTGTGACAAAGGGTCAACATTATGCTCAGAAACTTGGTCCTCACGGCCTGAATCAGAGTCACAAAGGTTCTGGGCATCACTGCAGACCATTTCCTGTTCTGTACTCACTGTAGCTTGGGAGCAGACCTCTGATTCCCAGGCTATAGTGTGACTGAACAGCTCTGCAGACTCAGCCATCTCAGTTCCACCATACTGTGCAGGGCTGATGGAGACTTCAGAGCTGGGAGAAATCAAGTGTGATTGGGATGACAACTCAGAGGACTGGTGATTTTTGGATGCGGTACTTGAAGTGGCTGAGAGGGCACTTGTTGGACCACTTGAGATCCATTCAAGCATTTTCCTTTTTTGCCCATCATCTACCTTTGTTCCTCTTGTTCGTGTCCGTAAAAAAGGGAGCACATCGGATTGTCCACAATAAGTAGTAGACATCTTACTTTTGCTAGTAGATGGTCTATCTGCAGCAGATGATAATGGAGCTTTGCCACCTTCCCCACTGACAAAACCTTTTTTGCCTTTTCCACCACGCCTCTTCCCCTTTCCACCAGCATCTGTCATTTTGCCACTCATGTTGATTGCGACAAGATTGTGGACTGAAAATGTGGTAGTAAAAATTGAGAGGTGGTGAAGATTGCAGTGGTGGTCTAGCTTTATTAACAGCAGAATAATAAAGAATAAATATCCCTGACAATGTAACTTAGTTATAATTAGTTGGAGTGTGCAACGCAGGCAGACGTGCTGCAAATGTCTTGGCACTAGTGGGACTAAAGCAAAGTCCAATAGCCACGTATAGGATGCCACTAGGTACACTAAGTGTTTGCTAGTATAATGGCTTAGTTATAATTAGTTGGAGTGTGCAACGCAAGCAGATGCGCTCTGCAAATGTCTTGGCACTAGTGGGACTATAGCAAAGTCCAATAGCCACGTATAGGATGCCACTAGGTACACTGAGTGTGTGCTAGTATAATGGCTTAGTTATAATTAGTTGGAGTGTGCAACGCAGGCAGATGCGTTCTGCAAATGTCTTGGCACTAGTGGGACTAAAGCAAAGTCCAATAGCCACGTATAGGATGCCACTAGGTACACTAAGTGTTTGCTAGTATAATGGCTTAGTTATAATTAGTTGGAGTGTGCAACGCAGGCAGATGCGCTCTGCAAATGTCTTGTCACTAGTGGGACTATAGCAAAGTCCAATAGCCACGTATAGGATGCCACTAGGTACACTGAGTGTGTGCTAGTATAATGGCTTAGTTATAATTAGTTGGAGTGTGCAACGCAGGCAGATGCGCTCTGCAAATGTCTTGGCACTAGTGGGACTATAGCAAAGTCCAATAGCCACGTATAGGATGCCACTAGGTACACTGAGTGTGTGCTAGTATAATGGCTTAGTTATAATTAGTTGGAGTGTGCAACGCAGGCAGATGCGCTCTGCAAATGTCTTGGCACTAGTGGGACTATAGCAAAGTCCAATAGCCACGTATAGGATGCCACTAGGTACACTGAGTGTGTGCTAGTATAATGGCTTAGTTATAATTAGTTGGAGTGTGCAACGCAGGCAGATGCGCTCTGCAAATGTCTTGGCACTAGTGGGACTATAGCAAAGTCCAATAGCCACGTATAGGATGCCACTAGGTACACTGAGTGTTTGCTAGTATAATGGCTTAGTTATAATTAGTTGGAGTGTGCAACGCAGGCAGATGCGCTCTGCAAATGTCTTGGCACTAGTGGGACTATAGCAAAGTCCAATAGCCACGTATAGGATGCCACTAGGTACACTGAGTGTGTGCTAGTATAATGGCTTAGTTATAATTAGTTGGAGTGTGCAACGCAGGCAGATGCGCTCTGCAAATGTCTTGGCACTAGTGGGACTATAGCAAAGTCCAATAGCCACGTATAGGATGCCACTAGGTACACTGAGTGTGTGCTAGTATAATGGCTTAGTTATAATTAGTTGGAGTGTGCAACGCAGGCAGATGCGCTCTGCAAATGTCTTGGCACTAGTGGGACTATAGCAAAGTCCAATAGCCACGTATAGGATGCCACTAGGTACACTGAGTGTGTGCTAGTATAATGGCTTAGTTATAATTAGTTGGAGTGTGCAACGCAGGCAGATGCGTTCTGCAAATGTCTTGGCACTAGTGGGACTAAAGCAAAGTCCAATAGCCACGTATAGGATGCCACTAGGTACACTAAGTGTTTGCTAGTATAATGGCTTAGTTATAATTAGTTGGAGTGTGCAACGCAGGCAGATGCGCTCTGCAAATGTCTTGGCACTAGTGGGACTATAGCAAAGTCCAATAGCCACGTATAGGATGCCACTAGGTACACTGAGTGTGTGCTAGTATAATGGCTTAGTTATAATTAGTTGGAGTGTGCAACGCAGGCAGATGCGTTCTGCAAATGTCTTGGCACTAGTGGGACTAAAGCAAAGTCCAATAGCCACGTATAGGATGCCACTAGGTACACTAAGTGTTTGCTAGTATAATGGCTTAGTTATAATTAGTTGGAGTGTGCAACGCAGGCAGATGCGCTCTGCAAATGTCTTGGCACTAGTGGGACTATAGCAAAGTCCAATAGCCACGTATAGGATGCCACTAGGTACACTGAGTGTTTGCTAGTATAATGGCTTAGTTATAATTAGTTGGAGTGTGCAACGCAGGCAGATGCGCTCTGCAAATGTCTTGGCACTAGTGGGACTATAGCAAAGTCCAATAGCCACGTATAGGATGCCACTAGGTACACTAAGTGTTTGCTAGTATAATGGCTTAGTTATAATTAGTTGGAGTGTGCAACGCAGGCAGATGCGCTCTGCAAATGTCTTGGCACTAGTGGGACTATAGCAAAGTCCAATAGCCACGTATAGGATGCCACTAGGTACACTGAGTGTGTGCTAGTATAATGGCTTAGTTATAATTAGTTGGAGTGTGCAACGCAGGCAGATGCGCTCTGCAAATGTCTTGGCACTAGTGGGACTATAGCAAAGTCCAATAGCCACGTATAGGATGCCACTAGGTACACTGAGTGTGTGCTAGTATAATGGCTTAGTTATAATTAGTTGGAGTGTGCAATGCAGGCAGATGCGCTCTGCAAATGTCTTGGCACTAGTGGGACTATAGCAAAGTCCAATAGCCACGTATAGGATGCCACTAGGTACACTGAGTGTGTGCTAGTATATTGGCTTAGTTATAATTAGTTGGAGTGTGCAACGCAGGCAGATGCGCTCTGCAAATGTCTTGGCACTAGTGGGACTATAGCAAAGTCCAATAGCCACGTATAGGATGCCACTAGGTACACTGAGTGTGTGCTAGTATAATGGCTTAGTTATAATTAGTTGGAGTGTGCAACGCAGGCAGATGCGCTCTGCAAATGTCTTGGCACTAGTGGGACTATAGCAAAGTCCAATAGCCACGTATAGGATGCCACTAGGTACACTAAGTGTTTGCTAGTATAATGGCTTAGTTATAATTAGTTGGAGTGTGCAACGCAGGCAGATGCGCTCTGCAAATGTCTTGGCACTAGTGGGACTATAGCAAAGTCCAATAGCCACGTATAGGATGCCACTAGGTACACTGAGTGTTTGCTAGTATAATGGCTTAGTTATAATTAGTTGGAGTGTGCAACGCAGGCAGATGCGCTCTGCAAATGTCTTGGCACTAGTGGGACTATAGCAAAGTCCAATAGCCACGTATAGGATGCCACTAGGTACACTAAGTGTTTGCTAGTATAATGGCTTAGTTATAATTAGTTGGAGTGTGCAACGCAGGCAGATGCGCTCTGCAAATGTCTTGGCACTAGTGGGACTATAGCAAAGTCCAATAGCCACGTATAGGATGCCACTAGGTACACTGAGTGTGTGCTAGTATAATGGCTTAGTTATAATTAGTTGGAGTGTGCAACGCAGGCAGATGCGCTCTGCAAATGTCTTGGCACTAGTGGGACTATAGCAAAGTCCAATAGCCACGTATAGGATGCCACTAGGTACACTGAGTGTGTGCTAGTATAATGGCTTAGTTATAATTAGTTGGAGTGTGCAACGCAGGCAGATGCGCTCTGCAAATGTCTTGGCACTAGTGGGACTATAGCAAAGTCCAATAGCCACGTATAGGATGCCACTAGGTACATTAAGTGTTTGCTAGTATAATGGCTTAGTTATAATTAGTTGGAGTGTGCAACGCAGGCAGATGCGCTCTGCAAATGTCTTGGCACTAGTGGGACTATAGCAAAGTCCAATAGCCACGTATAGGATGCCACTAGGTACACTGAGTGTTTGCTAGTATAATGGCTTAGTTATAATTAGTTGTAGTGTGCAATGCAGGCAGACGTGCTCTGCAAATGTCTTTGCACTAGTGGGACTATAGCAAAGTCCAATAGCCACAGATAGGATGCCACTAGGTACACTGAGTGTTTGCTAGTATAATGGCTTAGTTATGAGTTGGAGTGTGCAGAGGACAAGAGGGTACAGTGGCAGGATTGTGGTGCTCTGGGTAGAGGAATGGAAGCCTGCCTTTCTATTCCCTCCTAATGGTGAAATGCAGGGAGGAAATCCCTGACCTTGGCTGCACAGACGCTGGCGCTGTTTTCAGGACCTGTCACCTTAACTCTGACCCTGCCGGTTTGAGCCCTTAAAAGGACTGCTATAAAGTGCTCTCCCTATGCTGTCTAACGCTGTGTATGCAGCGCATACAGCTGTATCAGCGATAGGACTCAAGACGGAGCTGCGACAGTGATGTCTGACACCAAAGACGCAGAAGGCAGATAATGGCGTCCGTGAAGAAAATGTCCGGTTTTATAATGCAGGGACATGTGACATGCAGATCCTATCACACATGCCGTTGCTTCTCTGGCTCAAAGTCCACTTAGCTGTGTGTGTGTCTGTGATTGGCTGACATGCTGGCCCGCCCCACAAGACGCGCGCGCTTAGGGAAGGAAGACAAGAAAAAAAAAAAAAAAATGGCGATCGCCATTATAGAAACAGCAGTGATCTGAAGGCGCTGTTCACGCACACTATACACTGAAATGTGATAATAGTTTGATTCACAGAGTGACTTACACTATTACAGCAGAAACCAAGCTATGATTTAGCTGTTTTTTGGCTGCTAGAACCGTTCTCGAACGTTTCTAGAACTATCGAGCTTTTGCAAAAAGCTCGAGTTCTAGTTCGATCTAGAACATGCCCCAAAATCACTCGAGCCTAGAACTGGAGAACCACGAACCACGAACCGCGCTCAACTCTAGTAACCACTAGTAAAGTCAAGAGTCGAAAAGTAATTTGAAGTCCTCAATGCAGCCAATGATTCTTCAACGCGGGGAAGAGGGTGTGCGTCTTTGAGTTATCTGGTTAATCTTCCGGTAATCCACACACATCCTCATGGTGCTGTCCTTCTTCTTCACCAGGACCATTGGAGGTGCCCAGGGGCTACAGCTATCACGGATGAACCCAGCCTCCTTCATGTTCCTCAATATGTCTTTGGCACACTGGTAATGTGTGGGTGGAATTGGCCTATACAGTAAGGCGGGCTTTGCACACTACGACATCGCAGGTGCGATGTCGGTGGGGTCAAATTGAAAATGACGCACTTCCGGCATTGCAGGCGACATCGTAGTGTGTAAAGGCTCGATGATACGATTAACGAGCGCAATAGCGTCGTAATCGTATCATCGGTGCAGCGTTGGCGTAATCCATGATTACGCTGATGCGACGGTCCAATGTTGTTCCTCGCTCCTGCGGCAGCACACATCGCTGTGTGTGAAGCCGCAGGAGCGAGGAACATCTCCTACCGGCGTCACTGCGGCTTCCGTAGGATATTCGGAAGGAAGGAGATGGGCGGGATGTTTACATCCCACTCATCTCCGCCCCTCCGCGCCGATTGGCCGCCTGGCGTGTGACGTCGCTATGATGCCGCACGACCCGCCCCCTTAACAAGGAGGCGGGTCGCCCGCCAGAGCGACGGTCGCAGGACAGGTGAGTCCATTTGAAGCTGCCGTAGCGATAATGTTCGCTACGGCAGCTATCACAAGGAAATCGCTGCTGCGACGGGGGCGGGTACTATCGCGCTCGGCATCGCAGCATCGGCCTGCGATGTCGCAGCGTGCAAAGTACCCCTAACTCTACTTCATGGGTGGATGTGCACCTGTGGGAATGTGGTGTTGGACCCCGTTGATCCTCCCAAAGTCTAACGGGTGTTTACTGAAGACTTGCTCATACTCTTGCACTATCCTGTAAACCCCTTCCCTGTGGTGTGCAGGTGTGGAGTCAGTGCCTACATGTAGCTCTTGGCACAACTCCTCTAGCTGTTGTGTTGGGCTGTCACTGGTTGACTGGGATGCAGTGATGGTGGAAGTTGTTGTCTGGATGGTATGGGTGTCTACTGTGAACACCTTAGCAATGGTGGCATATTGGGGCAGCTTAACCTCCTCCTTTCCGCAATTCATCACTCTCACGGGAACTCTCCCCTTCCGGACATCAATTATCCCTCTGGCTGCCATTACTGTGTGCCAGTGTTCTGACGGCAGGGGCTCTACTACTGCCGGGTAATCCTGTCCCCGGGTACCTACTGCTGCCCTGCACCAAATCATTATCTCGCTTCGCGGATACTACTAGAGGCGCTACATCCATCACTCGTACACCGCCAATCTCTCTACCAGACAAATTCACCTGTTGCCGCCGCAGGAGTGCCCGGATTTCCCGTTGCAGAGCCCTCTGCCGACCCGCTCCTGCAGTTACAGACAGCTGTTGTAGTAAATGCAATACTTCTCCCATGCAATTCTCAATCACATTGGTCCCTAGGACCATTTTTGGGTTACGGTCGCTAGGGTTGTTCTGCACCACAATGAGTCCCTGATGCTCTAGCTCCACTCGCCCCACCTTGAGAGTCACCTCTTTGAACCCCACTTGGGTCATGGGGAGTTCATTGGCCGCAATGATGGTAAGGCCAGAGTCTGGTGGGGTGAGGTCATCATCAGACCAGTAGCGCTTATACAGTACATAGGGTATAGTTGTTACCTGCGAGCCAGTGTCCAGAAGTGCGAATGTCAGGATACCATCCACAGCAAGGGAGATGATGGGGCGACCTCCGACATACCTCTCACGCCAATCAGCTGGGCCTTGTGGGTCTATTCCTGGGGACTGGCCCTTGGCCTCAGGGGTTGCTCGCTTAAAGGACACCGGTGAGAATAGTGGCTAGTCTTGTTGCATTTGTAACAAACAGGTTGTCCATACCGGTTGTTGTTCCTTCTCTGCATCTAAGGGACGTCTTACGGGCTGTCGGCGAGCTGAATCTTTTCTGGGGGCTTGCTCTTTGGCTGGAGCTGTAGGGTTGTGAGGATCCTAGCGACATCCTTACTCAGGCATTGAACTTGGGACAACAGGTCATTAGGAACTCCGGGAGGTGCCGCGGGCGCCGGCAGGGCCAACAAAGGAGGCTTCACAGACACTTAAGAAGTATCAGCCGGCCAGGGTGATGGTATATGGTCACTAGCTTCTGACGTTTGCAAAGCTTTAATGGCCTGGTCCTTTAGGACCGCAAAGTTTAAGTCCTGATGCTCTATGGCCCACAGCCATAGCTGTTTATGGTCTTTGGCTGACCCCAGCCCCTGCAGGAACTGCTCTACCAGCATCTTATTACTCTCCGGCTCAGTAATGGAGTCTATCTGCCTCAGGGTGCGCAAGGCAGTTTGCAGCCTCAAGGCATAGTCACGGATGCTGTCCTGGGAATGCTGCCAGCAATTGTAAAACTGCATCCGTAATTCCGCTTCCGTGTGGGTTTCAAAAGCTACTTGTAGCTTGTCAAAAATGGTGGCTACTGAGGTCCAGTCTTCGTCGGCCCAAGTTTCTACTTCCTGCTCGGCGACGCCAGTCAGCTGTCCCAACACTACTGATGCATGCTGCTTGCCAGTGGCATACATATCAAGAGCAGGGCATCGGGTCGTCCATCATACTGAGGTAATCAGGCAGCGCCGGGCACGTAAGGTAAGGTTATTGGCATAACTTGGGTAACTGCCGGGACCACTGGAGCTATTGTTCTTGCGTCCGGAGCGGGAGCCGCCGCTTCTCCGTCATTCGGCTCTGCCGCGGGCACTGCCACTCCAGCGGGCGCCGCTGCTCCACCATCATTCTCGGGTGCCGACATCCTCTGTTTCTTCCCCCTTGGTTTTTCGAAAGCACTCTCGCGGGACCCACTGTCCTTTGCGCTTCCTGTCTGGGGAGTCACTCACTTCCGCCCACGTTCCCACGGGGCGGGCCTTTAACTTTGCTCCCTTTTCCGGGTAACAAGACCCTGGGCTTGTTGCTTTTTGCTCCCAAAAAAGGCGGCAAAATGGCGCCTGTCGAAAAATTTTGAAATGGGGCACCGTTTACAGTCCAAAACGAGGCACACTTCCACCAGGTAGGTAGAGGGGTTACAATCCTGTTCGTGACGCCAGGTTTTGAGGTGTGCCGCCACCACGTCAGCAGCCAGGCTGCTCGGATCCAGATCCGCAGTGGCTCGAGGGGGTCTCCGGACCCGGGGGTCGCGCGGACACTCAAATAAAAGGGGCGTATATCTACGGGGGGATTGTTGTGGATACTTCGTGACGCCAACCACGGTGTGTGGTAAGATGGAGTACCACCGTTGCAATTGCGGAGCACCCGGGGCCGTAGAGTGGCAGCTAGATGTTGAACCCCTCCGTGGGTAGGGGTGGATGCCCCGAGGCTCAGTGTCCAGGACACGGGGAATGATGTAGGCCGGAGGTGGCGCGCCGGACCGGGGCATGTTGGTGTACTCACTGTTGAATAATTGCTCACAAGTCTGCTGGTAAACCAAGGTGTCAGTGGCTGGATGCCGCGTCCGGGTGTACTCGGGTCCCACACCCGGCTGGTGTACCGATGTCCCTTCCTCCGGCACTCTGTAACTTTTTCAATTCTGGACAACCCCGTATGGAACAGGGAAGTCCGCTCCTGGTGCTGTTGTGGTTGAAAGTCGTGCCCGCGAAAAATGACCCTTGGGATCTCAGTGGGTGTTTGCGGATAACCTATCCCCCGCGGTGGGCTGCCGTTTCACTCTATCTGGGCTCTCACTTTGAAACAACGTCTGGAACCTTCCTCCCGGCCTGGTTAATTAGAGAAGGGGCTTGCAACCGTCTTCTAACTAGGGTCCAGGTACCCCGCCTGTGCACGGTTTCCGGACCGGATCTCCGTTGTCGGTACCGGCGAGCTCCAACCCTGTCCCTGTCCACTTTGGATTTCCCGCGACCAGACTCCTGTCGCCTTTGGATACGGTCCACTGCTTGCCACCTAGCCAGTAGACCAGGGCCACTACCCTGGCTACCCTTCACTAGGCTCAGCTTTCACTCTCTCCTACTCAAAATCTGAACTTAATCTCCTGTGTTCCCGCCCCGGATCCTCAAGACCCCTACGTGGGCGCTCCCAATCCGCCTGGTCCTGCCCACTGGTGTGTCCTTACTCTGAGGGGGGTGGCTAGGATTTTGTGGCAGATGGTACCTGATCTGGGATGGTGTTATGTCGGGTGAATTGTTCCTCTGCGACCACCTGGCGGCGCCAGGGCGTCACAGAGGCAGAAAAGGTGAATAGGCGGGGAGTAGAGCTTGTCATATATGGTCCAGCAATCAATTTTTTGGAATTCAAAACCAGCTGCAAGGACTGGTCGTCAGCTAGAATTTATACATACAGAGTGTAAAAAAGTACATGAAGAAGAATGCAACCACAAGATACAGAGGACAAGAATTGGAAGTAAATTTTATGAAGGGCAGAAGGGAAGTAGATTTGATGAGGGAAGTGAGGTGATAGCCTAGTCTAAAGAAGTGCATTTTTAGGGCCCGCTTAAAGGTGTGGATGTTGGAAATTAATCAAATTGTTCTTGGTGTGTTCCAGAGCATTGGTGCATCTCGTGAGAAATCTTGAAGACAGAAGTGGGAGGTTCGAATTATTGAGGATGTCAGTCTTAGGTCATTAGCAAAACAGAGACAGAGATGAGGGAGGAGATGAAGGGTGGTGCGGAACTGTGGAGAGCTTTGTGGGTGAGAGTGATAAGTTTATATTGAACTCTGTAACAGATAGCCAACCTGTGTAATGACTGGCACAGAGCAGAGGGAGCTAATAGCGGTGCCAAAACACTGGGGCTGCACTGTAAAACTTATTTGGAAGCATTTTAACCTCCCCTAATGGTGTTTTCTCTGCCTTAGGTTTTGCCTCTCATTGAATCCAGTGGGGTTCAAAAATATTTGGCAGATCGTTAGGCGAACATCGGGAAATTCCCCATAGATCAGCAAATCGAACTTTGAAAGGTTTGCTTATCTCTATACAAGAGCAGAACCAAGCTTACTGCATAGATATGGGATCAGAACCAAGCCTACTACATAAATACAGGACCAGAACAGAGCTTACTACATAAATATGGGAACAGAACCGAGCTGACTACATTAATATGGAAGGAGAACGAAGCTTAATGCATAGATACAGGGACAGAAACAAGCTTACTGTAAAGATACGGGAATAAAACCAAGCTGACTACAGATATACAGGAAAAGAACGGAGCTTACTACATAGATATGGGAACATAACCGAGCTTACTACATAAATACAGTTGAAACCAGAAATTTACATACACTATCTAAAAAGACACATCTGCATGTTTTTATCACTATCTGACATGAAATTAGAATTAACCTTTGCTTTTTTAGGTCTATTAGGATTACCAAAATTATTTATATTTGCCAAATGCCAGAATAATGCAAAGTCAAAAGCTTACATACACTAAGAGTACTATGTGACAGGCCATATGATGATGTCATGTCTTTGGAAGCTTCTGAGTTAATTAGAGACGCACATGTGGATGTATTTTAATGCACACCTGAAACACTGCCTCTATGTGTAGCATCATTGGAAAATCAAAAGAAATCAGCCAAGATCACAGGAAGAGAATGGTGGACTTGCACAAGTCTGGTTCATCCTTGGGTGCAATTTCCAGATATCTGAAGGTGCCTCGTTCATCTGTACAAACAAATTTATTCATGCACTTTGTCCCATTCCTCTGCTAAACATATACATCCTTTGTATATATTTTTATACTTATTTTTCATTAAAGCTGGAATTTTTTAACTATGGATTTTGATGCTGGATCCAACCTTTCTTCTAATCATGACAAAAAATGTATGCAAGTACAAACAAGATGGGAATGTCCAGTCATCATACCGCTCAGGAAGGAGATGGGTTCTCTGTACTAGAGATTAACGTGCTTTCATCAGACATGTGCGTATCAACCCAAGAACAAAAGCAAAATACCTTGTGAAGATACAGATTGTGCCATTATCCACAGTGGAACGAGTACTGTATCAAAAACGGCTGAAAAGTCACTTTGCCAGGAAGAAGCCATTACAAAAAATATATAACCCTTAAAATATCAACTTTATTCAAGCTTACTTAAAAACCATCCAAATTACACACAGTGAACTAAATTGCAAAGTAAAAAGGGAGGAAGGTAAAGGTCACACCCAAAATAATTCACCTCCCTCCTGTCCACTACCTGACGCGGAGTGCGGCACCGAATGATAGGAATGATAGGGCGCCCCCATTCTCCGAAGGATATCTGTTGTGTCCCATGAATGGGAACAACCTGTTATATATAATTCTTGCATTGCATATTTTTCCTCCTATCAGGAAATTCCTTATTGTTACTAGGTAGATTAGACTGTATGAAGTTTGTAAAAACTGGTATCTTCAGCTCACCTGCTGCCTGGACTGTTCAGCCTTGCGGGTGCCTGGAATCCTTCGGTCTATCCCGACCGGTAACAAGGAACGTGAGAGGAAAAGAAAGGGCGATCCGGCACAAATCCTCCTTATATTAAAACATTCGAGTCTTTATTTGAACATCATTAAAAACATCGTGAAGACCGAAAAATCGCTTAGATGGTATAGGTACAAATCATGAGGGCTTTACGCGTTTCGGACTATTAATAAAAACAAACAAGTCCTTAATCATAAGATTATGATTAAGGACTTGTTTGTTTTTATTAATAGTCCGAAACGCGTAAAGCCCTCATGATTTGTACCTATACCATCTAAGCGATTTTTCGGTCTTCACGATGTTTTTAATGATGTTCAAATAAAGACTCGAATGTTTTAACATAAGGAGGATTTGTGCCGGATCGCCCTTTCTTTTCCTCTCACGTGTATGAAGTTTGTCCCTATGTTCCTCCCTTAGTTGGCTTCTGTATAGAAAGCTCCTCCCTTCTCCTTCAGTTTAGTCTAGAGAGGAATCATTACTGAAGAGACATGTCTGCAACCCTGTACAGATTATTCCTTTTCACCTGCCTTTACTTTGTACTTAATACAAGATTCTAGAAGAAAACTACAGCGTTTCTCCTTGTCTTCCTACAAGTCATCGTTGGGCTGAGTTAACACTATCTGTGGAAGCTGGTAGAGTGATTAAATCATACAGTTATCTAAGGGACTGATAATTAGAGCGGTTGGATTCATTGCTACCAGGAAGAGACAGAATAGTGAAAAGGACTAGCTGTGACCGGGATTAGTATTCATATATCAGTAAATAACCTGTTTCCAGGAGTGCTATACTGCACACAATCCAGAGAAAGGATTAACCCAAGGGGCTGATAACAAGCCACAGCATAAAACTTTATAGCAGCTTCAGACAAAGTGCCCTGTAAAGTATTAACCTGTTATCAGAACTGTGTGCAGCTATAAACCAAGAATCCCCCATAAGCTAATTGTAAATTGCAGCCAGAGACTCTGCAAATACATCCTGCAAACACAGACTGCTGGCTGCAGAGATTGCAACATTGTATTGTTTCCCTGACAACCAGTGCAGAGCAGCATTCACCCTTCCTGATGGAGGCAAAGAGAACAATTTCACTACCCGTCCTAGAACAACAAGAGAAACACATGGACTCACAATCAAATTACAGTTAAAAAAACTGTGGAGGAAAGAAGCGCAATAGGGTCTTACCCAAATAACAATGGGAGAGGAAAGTAGGGAGATGCTACTCACCTATAGGGGTTGTGACAGTCACAACTCCTATAACAGCATGTATGTGGATAATCCAGAGTCACAGCAGCGGTCCCTCGGTTTTTGGCAGATAACAGAGAGTAATAGATTAAGGGATTTCAAGCCGCGCCAATGACGATCAGGTTAAGCCATTAGATTAATGTTCCTTTATTCCAATTACAGGTCTACGCGTTTCGGAAGGCACCCCTTCCTTCTTCAGGACCAGATAGCAAGAAAAACATCAAATCTGCTGTCCAGAAAGTCCTTACAGCACTATATACCCCACTGATGACGTCATGATCCACCCACTTTCAGAAAAAATCGGCGGGAATCAACGCATTTACAAATACAATGACGTGGCAACTTCACTAAACACAATTTCATAAATAAATCACTTAAAACCATTTCTTCCCTTCTTAGGAATAATGGAAGCCCAAGTACACATAAAAAATAATAAAAACTTGTAATAATATGAAAAAAAGCAATGTGCGTGTGAAGACTCTTTTTTTATATCTCTGTCATATAAATGTATGTAAAAAAACTGTATGTATAGAGTGAATATCTGTGAAATCACCCAACAAAGCCTAGAACACCACATTATTATGTGCTACCTAGGGCAGGGTTGTGAAAGTGTACTCCCTTGCTATAGTCGGAGCCACAGAGAAGCTGTTATTAGTCGTGAAGGAAAAAAATAGACTGATAAACTGTGAACATTGGTGCAAACACCAAAAGGAAGTCTAAGTGCATAGAAGTGAAAGTCTGCTAAACACCCCAAACACAGTCTAGAACACCACATCATTATATGATACCTAGGACAAGGTTGTAGGAATGTACTCCCTGGCTACAATCAGAGCCACAGGGGAGCTGTTATAGATAGTGAAAAAAGGAATCGGCTAAACAATTATGACCAATAGTGAAACCATATACAAAAAGCCCTGGAAAGAAAAATCCAAGGAAAACATTTAGGGGGGAAAAAATACAAAAGCCCTCTTTCATGAGGACAAACCATAAGCCCGACAAAATAAAATCAAGCCAATTACACGAGAATTAAAGGACTCATCTGTGAACCCTGCTGATGAGGAAACAGACTCTGAGCCTAATAGCTCGGTTTAATGCATAAGTGTCGAGACAGAAGTGCAAGAAAAATATGAAATGTGCAATTGGATGCAAAGAAAACAGACAGGCATCTCCCTACCATGAGGGTTTAACTTAGGTCAAGAGCGTGGGAAAAAACACTACCGCGCACGCTCCAAAATTAGATATGTAGCGAGTGTAACAAGAAACAATTGAAGGGGTGAGAAAAGTTCAGAGGCGTGGGAAAAAAACCAGTGCGCATGTCCATAATCTGTGTATTATAGAAAATACATATAAAATGGTGTTATATTATATGTAGAACTTAATAATTTATATGTAAAAGTGTAGGGCATAGCATAGGGATTATCTTATAAAATTAAAATTCACATATGAATATATGAACAATTATATACTAAAATGTGTAACAAAATGTATAAAAAATGTATAAAAAAATATATATATAGGGGCATAAAATAGGGGTTATTTTGTTAAAATAGAAATTCGCGTATTTCAAAGCTGATCAATTAATATATATAAACACATATCATAACATAGAAACTTATAAAACACCTAAAATATAAAAAGGTCAATATAAAACAATACTGGAGGGTAATAATTAAAACCATAAAAATTATAATAATAATTGATTATCAGCCAGTTTCTCTCAATTCTTGGCATATGATTGCAACGATAAGTACACGGACCCAATAAATCCTATAGCCGTTAAAAAGGTGGATATACTATTGATGTTCTGAATACAATTAGAAAAACAAGTCTGTAACCTCATTCAGTCCCAAGGGTTTTAATGTATTTAATTTATAAATCCAATATGTCTCTTTCCTTTTTAAAGCATCCATCCGGTTATGGGCATCAGAGGGTATCTGTTCGATCGGAGTGATCCTAAGTTTGGAAACCCCTCTATGGTCTACCGTAATATGTCTAGATAGACCATGCATCATAAAACCTATTTTGATGTTATGTCTGTGCGAGTTGACCCTATTATGTAGAGCCTGAATAGTTCTCCCAATATACTGTTTTTGGCATTCGCACTCGATTAAATAGATGACATATTCGGATTGGCACGTAAGGTATGATCTGATGGGAAAAACCTCTCCCCCTGTAACGGAACTGAATTCGGTTCTTTTATGTTGTATCGACTTGCAGCATAAGCAATTTTTCGACAGACATTTAAAGGATCCCCTGGTTTTATTTACAGTACCCAAACTATTGGTCTCTCTGAGCCGGCTGGGGGCCAATTGATTTTTTAAGGTGGAAGCCCTCCGATAAGTTATACCGGGCACTTCAGAAATTACATCCTTTAGATAAGGATCCTTCAAAAGGATACCCCAGTGCTTTCTGACAATGTTTTTAATCAAAGTACTGTCATTGCTATATGTTATTAATAAATTAGACGCATATCTATATAAGTTATTATCAACCTTCTGGCCAGTAGGTTTTAATAGATCCACCTGTGCCAAATCTTTATTGATCTGATACGCTTTTTTAATTAAAGGAGGAGGATAGTCTTTTTCCAAAAACTTATCCTTCAAAACGTCAGCCTGTATTTTGAAATCGATATCCAAAGTACAATTCCTTCTAATTCTATGGAACCAGTTCCATAGAATTCATCTATTTAATCGAGTGCGAATGCCAAAAACAGTATATTGGGAGAACTATTCAGGCTCTACATAATAGGGTCAACTCGCACAGACATAACATCAAAATAGGTTTTATGATGCATGGTCTATCTAGACATATTACGGTAGACCATAGAGGGGTTTCCAAACTTAGGATCACTCCGATCGAACAGATACCCTCTGATGCCCATAACCGGATGGATGCTTTAAAAAGGAAAGAGACATATTGGATTTATAAATTAAATACATTAAAACCCTTGGGACTGAATGAGGTTACAGACT
This sequence comes from Anomaloglossus baeobatrachus, assembly GCF_048569485.1. Classification (NCBI taxonomy): domain Eukaryota; kingdom Metazoa; phylum Chordata; class Amphibia; order Anura; family Aromobatidae; genus Anomaloglossus; species Anomaloglossus baeobatrachus. The sequence goes on from NC_134358.1 coordinate 334,020,302, forward strand.
TGTTTTTCTAATTGTATTCAGAACATCAATAGTATATCCACCTTTTTAACGGCTATAGGATTTATTGGGTCCGTGTACTTATCGTTGCAATCATATGCCAAGAATTGAGAGAAACTGGCTGATAATCAATTATTATTATAATTTTTATGGTTTTAATTATTACCCTCCAGTATTGTTTTATATTGACCTTTTTATATTTTAGGTGTTTTATAAGTTTCTATGTTATGATATGTGTTTATATATATTAATTGATCAGGTTTGAAATACGCGAATTTCTATTTTAACAAAATAACCCCTATTTTATGCCCCTATATATATATTTTTTTATACATTTTTTATACATTTTGTTACACATTTTAGTATATAATTGTTCATATATTCATATGTGAATTTTAATTTTATAAGATAATCCCTATGCTATGCCCTACACTTTTACATATAAATTATTAAGTTCTACATATAATATAACACCATTTTATATGTATTTTCTATAATACACAGATTATGGACATGCGCACTGGTTTTTTTCCCACGCCTCTGAACTTTTCTCACCCCTTCAATTGTTTCTTGTTACACTCGCTACATATCTAATTTTGGAGCGTGCGCAGTAGTGTTTTTTCCCACGCTCTTGACCTAAGTTAAACCCTCATGGTAGGGAGATGCCTGTCTGTTTTCTTTGCACCCAATTGCACATTTCATATTTTTCTTGCACTTCTGTCTCGACACTTATGCATTAAACCGAGCTATTAGGCTCAGAGTCTGTTTCCTCATCAGCAGGGTTCACAGATGAGTCCTTTAATTCTCGTGTAATTGGCTTGATTTTATTTTGTCGGGCTTATGGTTTGTCCTCATGAAAGAGGGCTTTTGTATTTTTTCCCCCCTAAATGTTTTCCTTGGATTTTTCTTTCCAGGGCTTTTTGTATATGGTTTCACTATTGGTCATAATTGTTTAGCCGATTCCTTTTTTCACTATCTATAACAGCTCCCCTGTGGCTCTGATTGTAGCCAGGGAGTACATTCCTACAACCTTGTCCTAGGTATCATATAATGATGTGGTGTTCTAGACTGTGTTTGGGGTGTTTAGCAGACTTTCACTTCTATGCACTTAGACTTCCTTTTGGTGTTTGCACCAATGTTCACAGTTTATCAGTCTATTTTTTTCCTTCACGACTAATAACAGCTTCTCTGTGGCTCCGACTATAGCAAGGGAGTACACTTTCACAACCCTGCCCTAGGTAGCACATAATAATGTGGTGTTCTAGGCTTTGTTGGGTGATTTCACAGATATTCACTCTATACATACAGTTTTTTTACATACATTTATATGACAGAGATATAAAAAAAGAGTCTTCACACGCACATTGCTTTTTTTCATATTATTACAAGTTTTTATTATTTTTTATGTGTACTTGGGCTTCCATTATTCCTAAGAAGGGAAGAAATGGTTTTAAGTGATTTATTTATGAAATTGTGTTTAGTGAAGTTGCCACGTCATTGTATTTGTAAATGCGTTGATTCCCGCCGATTTTTTCTGAAAGTGGGTGGATCATGACGTCATCAGTGGGGTATATAGTGCTGTAAGGACTTTCTGGACAGCAGATTTGATGTTTTTCTTGCTATCTGGTCCTGAAGAAGGAAGGGGTGCCTTCCGAAACGCGTAGACCTGTAATTGGAATAAAGGAACATTAATCTAATGGCTTAACCTGATCGTCATTGGCGCGGCTTGAAATCCCTTAATCTATTACTCTCTGTTATCAATCAAATTACAGTGAAAGATCTAAGCGGTTGACCAAACCAACATGGAAGGTTAAAGAGAACCTAGAAACAGCCAGAAGTGAACTGTTTACCACACAGCATTATTGTGGCAAAGAGTGCAAAAACAAGTGACTGTTTTATCTGCTCCTGGTGCTCATGAGCTACCACCAGAGGGAGCCCTTGAATAAATGTACTCAACATACCGGTCTTACAAAGAGATTTGTAAAATATATTCCTCTACCCTGCTGAGATCAAATACGTCTGAGTCTCAAAAAGAACTACAGGACTTTCAACAGCTTAATGCTGAACGAGACCGCACCGTGCGCGACATTGTGAGTGAGAATGAAGCAAAAATTGCGCAAATGTCAGGAGCGGCATCTTACAAATCCAGGTCCATTAAGAGCTCAAGGCACTCACTCAAATCAGGCTCATCAAGGTACTCAACCCTCAGCGAGCAGCTCATAAAGGCGCGCGCTGAAGCAGAAACAACAAAAGTACACGCCATCTTCGCCCAGAGAGAAGCAGAGATGAAAGCAGAATCTGCACGCAAGGAAGCAGAGATGAAAGCAGAATCTGCACGCAAGGAAGCAGAGATAAAAGCAGAATCTGCACGCAAGGAAGCAGAAATTGAAGCCCTTCAGAAGGAATGTGAACATGTGGCGGCCATGGCAAGGCTAAAAGTCTTTGAGCAAGCTCTGGGTGGGAGCCAAGAAGGCAGCGCCAGTTTGTGTGATCTCGACACAGAAGACTCACTTAAGCGTACAAGAGATTATGTGCTGAGCCAAGCCGACGAACTGCCAACTACCATCAACATTCCCGTCAGTGCTAACACTTCTCCAGAGCCTCAAGACACTGATCCACCTACAGCTTCCAGCCTTCCAGGTCAGTCCAATGCACCTCAGACTTTCAAGCCTGAACCTGCTTCATATTCCAATGCACAGCCACACCCTGCGCATCAGCAACCTCCGTATGCCCATGTCTACATGCAACCTAACATGCCGGCAAGGTGCTACACTCCCAACAACTATGTAGTTCCGGCCCCGTATACAACAGAGATTGTACACACCAAACCTATCACTGGTCTAAACGCCTACGCCACTCCATACTTTCCCATGTTCCCGAACCAAGAAGCTACGAATCACGCAACCAGCACCACGCAGCCAGCAAATGTGCCCCCAACGTCGGAAAGATCAGACATGTCCGACTTTGTGAGGTACATGATCCGCCGAGAACTCACCAACACCGGTCTCACAAAGTTTGACGACCAGCCCGAAAACTACAGAGGGTGGAAGTGTGCCTTCAAAACCGCAACGCGTGACCTCGGCATTACAGCTGCTGAAGAGCTGGACTTGCTAATCAGGTGGCTAGGGCCACGGTCTACTGAGAGAATCAAGAGACTCAGATCCGTCTACATCAGCGACCCAACAACTGGTCTCGCAACCGCATGGGACAGACTAGAGAAAGGCTTCGGCAGTCCTGAAGCAATTGAAGATGCATTGCTGAAACAACTATACGACCTTCCCAAAATATCTGGCAAGGATGCTTCAAAGTACCAGGAACTCAGCGACCTGCTGTCTGAGCTCCAGCTGGCCAAAACAGACACACACCTACCTGGCCTCAGCTACCTGGACACCGCTCGTGGGGTGAAACGCCAAGTTACTTTACAACGTGCAGGAAAGGTGGACTACGGTAGGAACAAACTATAAAAAAGAGCACCAAGTCTCCTTCCCTCCATTCTCCTACTTCTGCGAGTTCATCAATGGCATCGCGGAACGTAAGACAGACCCCAGCTTCACCTGTGGAGAACCCACCGACTCCACTTCACCAGCTCCCAGGTATGAGAGCACTCATCAAAATGACAGAAAATGTAGGGGCCCAGTATCAGTCAAAAAGACCGATGTTCTACCACCTACACCAACGTCAGCACCAGACAAGGGCAATGAAGGCGGGAAGGCGGAAAATCCAAACCGCCAGTGTCCAATTCACAAGCTGCCACACCCCCTGAAGAAGTGCATTGGCTTCAGGAAGAAACCCCTTCAAGAACGAAAGGAACTCTTGAAAGGGTTTGGGGTATGTTTCAGGTGTTGTGCCTCTACAGAACACCTTGCCTAGGACTGTAAGGTTACAATTAAGTGCATGGAGTGCGACAGCACGGATCACGTACAAATGCTCCACCCATCTCAGCCTGATCCTGCACCTACACCTTCTCCTACCACAAGTCATGGCGGGGAGAGTACAGGCCAAGCTGCAAACCACCTCACAGTATCCTCCTCGTGCACTGAAGTCTGCGGAGAAGATCTCTGGGACAAGTCTTGTGCAAAAATATGCCTAGTAAGGGTATATCCCAAAGGTCACCCAGAAAAGGCCGTGAAGGTGTACAGCATCCTGGATGACCAGAGCAACAGGTCACTCGCCAGGTCTGAACTCTTCGACTTGTTCGGCTTAAAAGGAAATGCCTACCCTTACACACTAGGTACTTGCAGCGGCATCTCAGAAGCTTGCAGAAGAAGAGCCAGTGGTCTCATGGCAACATCTCTTGAAAATACCGTAGAGATACCTCTACTGACACTCGTCGAGTGCAATCAGATACCGGCTAACCGGGAAGAGATTCCAACACCTGAGGCAGCTCTTCCCCACCGTCACCTGAGAACTATCACCAGCAAGATCCCACCTCTTGATCATAGTGCAAAAATCCTGATTCTGATTGGAAGGGACATCCTCCGGCTACACAAAGTATGCCAACACATCAACGGGCCACACGATGCGCCATTCGCTCAGCGCTATGACTTAGGCTGGGTGATCATAGGAAACGTCTACGTAGGCAAAATGAAGAGTCCCGACGCGATCTCCTCCTACAAGACGCACATCCTCCCAAACGGTCGCGGGACCCACTTTCAACCATGTCCGCATCACTATGGGGTGAAAGAGAGGCTGAGTGACACCAGGTGGCGACAGTAGTCTCCCGACTGCGCGGACGCATATCATCTCTGGGATGACGACTTCGGGTGAACAGCGTTCGAGTCTACAAATGAAGACAACAAATTGGCTCCGATGAGAGAAGACAAAGAATTCATAAAGATTATGGATAAAGAGTTCTCTCAAAATGACTAATAGTTGGGTAGCCCCATTACCCTTTCGGCTCCAAGGCCAAGTTTGCCAAACAACTCCCAGCAAGCAACCGCAAGGTCCTCCTCTCTAAAACACACTTTGGAAAGACAACCAGAGATGGAGAAATGCTTTGTCGAGATTACGCAAAATATCCTTGACAGAGATCATGCTGAACAGTGGCACCACATTCCCACAGAACAAAACCCAGCCGACCGAGGAACGAGACTCACTGCTGCATCCAAACTCGGCGACAACATGTGGCTGACACCTCCAAGTATCTTATACGAGGAGACCTGCGATAACTACGCCGGCAACATGTACGAGCTGGTGGAACCAGAATCTGACAAGGAAATTAGACCAATCGTCTCCGCTCGCTATACTTCAGTGACATCAAAACAGAAGTTGAGACCTCATCACTTTGAGCGCTTCTCAAGTTGGTCATCTGAGGTACGAGCCGTAGCTCGTCTTACTCACATCGTTCACTGTTTCACCGACTACAAGTCTTCAACGTGCCACGGCTGGCACATGTGTGTGATTCGTCCAGTCACCGAACTTGTGCTACTTTTACTAAAGGAGGACGTTACATGAACTACCTTTGTCATTGGACACTGCCACGGCGGGGAGCGTACCTTTCCTTACCCCTGCTGTACGGAGACACAACTGTCCGTGTCCAATGAACCTTGAACTTTTCCTTTGGATTAAAACTTTACCGTTGGATTATTGGGTTGGAGGAAGAGTTGGCATGTTTGCGGCTTCCCCAATCTGAAGATGGGTTTGTTGAACTTGAATTCATTTTTTACATTTTTCTACTTTTACATTTTTACGCAAGGACAATGCGTCATCAACCAAGCATGGACTTGAATTAAGTGCATTACTGTTGCATTTTTTGTGTTTGTCTCTTTTCTCGTTACAGGTTTCGTGACATCGAGGGACAGGATCGACTCCTTACGTCGTAGAAGGACTTGTGAATTCACATGATTTCAGACGGGGAGTGTTGTGTCCCATGAATGGGAACAACCTGTTATATATAATTCTTGCATTGCATATTTTTCCTCCTATCAGGAAATTCCTTATTGTTACTAGGTAGATTAGACTGTATGAAGTTTGTCCCTATGTTCCTCCCTTAGTTGGCTTCTGTATAGAAAGCTCCTCCCTTCTCCTTCAGTTTAGTCTAGAGAGGAATCATTACTGAAGAGACATGTCTGCAACCCTGTACAGATTATTCCTTTTCACCTGCCTTTACTTTGTACTTAATACAAGATTCTAGAAGAAAACTACAGCATTTCTCCTTGTCTTCCTACAAGTCATCGTTGGGCTGAGTTAATAATATCTGTGGAAGCCGGTAGAGTGAGTAAATCATACAGTTATCTAAGGGACTGATAATTAGAGCGGTTGGATTCATTGCTACCAGGAAGAGACAGAATAATATCCCTAAACTTCCCTACCTTGCCTTCACAAAGATATGAAAGGTGCACACATCTATGGACAAGGTGCAAAAAAAATGTTTTAAAATTTAGACAAGTGGACAGTCCAAATGATGTAAATCAGACGCACACATGCACCGATTCCACCTCACAGCATTATAGGAGGTTTTAGAATAACTTGGTGCAGGAGTAGGAGAAGGGCCACATAAATAGATATACACTACTGATAGATTCTCCCTCCTGCCCGCTGCCTTACATGGAGGTCAGCACCCTAGTGATAAGTGATATGGCGCCCCCACTCTCCGATGGCTATCGCTAAGCTGCCCTATTGCACCCTAGCAGCAATAAATAAAGTGCTTGTGTTAGAATAAAGTGCACAACAATATCATTCAGCGAACAATTACACTAATTAGGATAGTCAAAAAAGTGCTTATGCTGACTAAAGTGCATAACAGTAATTTCAAGCAGCCATTAATTAGGATAGTCAAAAAAGTGCTTATGCTGAATAAAGTGCATAACAGTAATTTCAAACAGCCTTTTGTTATAATTTCTGAAGAAGCCATTAGAAACATAAAAAAAGCAAGATTAATGTTTGCAAATGCACACCGGACGAAAGACCTTAATTTTTTGAGACATGTCCTGTAGTCTGACGAAACTAAAATTGAACTATGTTTGGAGGAAAAAGAGAAAAGCTTTGAAGCCTAAGGCGGGCTTTGCACACTACGACATCGCAGGTGCGATGTCGGTGGGGTCAAATTGAAAGTGACGCACATCCGGCATCGCATGCGACATTGCAGTGTGTAAAGCCTAGATGATACGATTAACGAGCGCAAAAGCGTCGCAATCGTATCATCGATGCAGCGTCGGCGTAATCCATAATTACGCTGACGCGACGGTCCGATGTTGTTCCTCGCTCCTGCGGCAGCACACATCGTTGTGTGTGAAGTCGCAGGAGCGAGGAACATCTCCTATCGGCGTCACCGCGGCTTCCGTAGGTTATGCGAAAGGAAGGAGGTGGGCGGGATGTTTACATCCTGCTCATCTCCCCCCCTCCGCTCCTATTGGCCGCCTGCCGTGTGACGTCGCAGTGACGCCGCACGACCCGCCCCCTTAATAAGGAGGCGGGTCGCCGGCCAGAGCGACAGTCGCAGGGCAGGTGAGTGCATGTGAAGCCGGCGTAGCGATAATTTTCGCTACGCCAGCTTTCACAAGATATTGTACCTGCGACGGGGCGGGGACTATCGCGTGCGACATCGCAGCATCGGCTTGCGATGTCGCAACGTGCAAAGCCCGCCTAAGAAAACTATCCCAAATGTGAAACATGGGGATGGCAGCATCATGTTGTGGGGTTCTTTTGCTGCAGGAAGGACTGGTGAACTTCACAAAATAGGATAGTAGCATCATGAGGAAAGATGATTATGTGGCAATACTGAAGCAACATCTCAAGACACCAGCCAGGAACTTATAGCTTGTGTGGAAATGGGTCTTCCAAATGGACAATAACCCGAAGCATACTGATAAAACTGGTTACAAAGTGGCTTAAGAATAACAAAGTCAATGTTTTGTAGTGGCCATCACAAAACCCTGATCTCAACGCTACTGAAAATTTATGGGCAAAGCTAAAAAGGCAGGTGCGAGCAAGGAGACCTACAAACATGGCTCAGTAACACCAGTTCTGTCAGGAGTAGAGATGAGCGATGTTCGAGGTTCAAGGTTCGCCATTTTCATGTTTGAGTGATTTTGGGGGGTGCTCGAGATCGAACTCGAACTCGAGCTTTTTGCTAAAAGCTCGATAGCTCGAGTTACGTTCGAGAACAGTTCGATCAACAAAAAGCCTAGCTTTTTACTAGCTGGCTTTTCACTGTAATAGTGTGACTCACTGTGATTCACACTATTATCAAATTGCAGCGTATAGTGTGCGGGGTGGACGCGGTTTTGATCTGTGCTGCAGCTGAGTGCTAAGATAATGCCGATCGCCATTTTTTTTTGTTTTTCCTAAGTGCACGTGCAGTGGGGCGGGCCAGGATGTCAGCCAATCACAGACACACACACACACAGCTAAGTGTATTTTTTGCCAGACAAGCAAGGGCATGTGTCATAGGCTGTGAATATCACATGTCCTTGCCTTATAAATATGGCCATCTTCTCTCACGCCGCCATTATCTGCTTTCTGCGTGTGGGTGACAGTCACCGCTCACGCTGCTCCTGCCACCGCTCCTGCTGTGTACGCTATACACACAGCGCTGTACAGATTAGGGACTGCAGTTTTTTTCAGCCCTTTTCAGGGCTGATTTCCAGGCGCTCAAAGCCATAGCTGACAGGCAGGCAGGTGGAAATGCTGTATACAGCTTCAGATAACAGCGTCTGTGTACCTAAGCTCAGGGAATTCCTTGCTGCATTTCATCATTAGGAAGGATAGAAAGTGAGGCTTCCTTTCCTGTCCTGATACCCAAAGAAGCCGGGCACTGTACCCACCTGCCCACTTTTGCCACGCAATTTTATTTGACCAAAGAGCTGACACTTTTGCTGCCATCCTAAAAGTGTCTGGAATAATAACTTAGTTTTCCTTTCCTGTCCACTGACCCACAGAACCCGGGCACTGTACCTACCTGCCCACTTTTGCCACGCAATTTTATTTTCCCAAAGAGCTGACACTTTTTCTGCCATCCTAAAAGTGTCTGGAATAATAACTTAGTTTTCCTTTCCTGTCCTGGTACTCACAGAACCCGGGCACTGTACCCACCTGCACACTTTTGCCACGCAATTTTAGTTGCCCAAAGACCTGACACTTTTGCAGCCATCCTAAAAGTGTCTGGAATACTAAGTTACTGTTCCTTTCCTGTGCACTGACCCATAGAACCCGGGCACTGTACCCACCTGCCATTTTTGTAACGCTATTTTATTTGCCCAAAGAGCTGACACTTTTTCTGCCATCCTAAAAGTGTCTGGAATACTAATTTAGTGTTCCTTTCCTGTCCACTGACCCACAGAACCCGGGCACTGTACCCACCTGCCTTTTTTGGAATGCTATTTTATTTGCCCAAAGAGCTGACACTTTTTCTGCCATCCTAAAAGTGTCTGCAGTACTAATTTAGTGTTCCTTTCCTGTCCACTGACCCACAGAACCCGGGCCCTGTCCCCACCTGCCTTTTTTGTAACGCTATTTTATTTTCCCAAAGAGCTGACACTTTTGCTGCCATCCTAAAAGTGTCTGGAATACTAAGTTACTGTTCCTTTCCTGTCCACTGACCCACAGAACCCGGGCACTGTACCCTCCTACCCACTTTTGCCATGCAATTTTATTTGCCCAAAGAGCTGACACTTTTGCAGCCATCCTAAAAGTGTCTGGAATAGTAACTTAGTTTTCCTTTCCTGTCCTGGTACCCACAGAACCCAGGCACTGTACCCACCTGCCCATTTTTGCCACGCAATTTTATTTGCCCAAAGAGCTGACACTTTTGCAGCCATCCTAAAAGTGTCTGGAATACTAAGTTACTGTTCCTTTCCTGTGCACTGACCCACAGAACCCGGGCACTGTACCCACCTGCCATTTTTGTAACGCTATTTTATTTGCCCAAAGAGCTGACACTTTTTCTGCCATCTTAAAAGTGTCTGGAATAGTAATTCAGTGTTCCTTTCCTGTCCACTGACCCACAGAACCCGGGCACTGTACCCACCTGCCTTTTTTGGAATGCTATTTTATTTGCCCAAAGAGCTGACACTTTTTCTGCCATCCTAAAAGTGTCTGCAATACTAATTTAGTGTTCCTTTCCTGTCCACTGACCCACAGAACCCGGGCACTGTACCCACCTGCCTTTTTTGGAACGCTATTTTATTTGCCCAAAGAGCTGACACTTTTTCTGCCATCCTAAAAGTGTCTGGAATACTAATTTAGTGTTCCTTTCCTGTCCGCTGACCCACAGAACCCGGCCACTGTACCCACCTGCCCACTTTTGCCACGCTATTTTGATAGCAAACAGTGCTGAAACTTAGTGGCATCCACAAAGTGTCTGCTATACTAACTTAGTGTCCCACTGGTGCCAAGCAAGTTCCACTACCTCTGCCTTCTACCCTCCTGCCCATTTTGCTATGCTATTTTAATAGCAAACAGTGCTGGAACTTAATCGCATCCACAAAGTGTCTGCTATAGTAACTTAGTGTCCTACTGATGCCAAGCAAGTTCCACCACCTCTGCCTTCTACCCTCCTGCCCATTTTGCTACGCTATTTTAATAGCAAACAGTGTTGAAACTTAGTGGCATCCACAAAGTGTCTGCTATAGTAACTTAGTGTCCTACTGGTGCTAAGCAAGTTCCACCACCGCTGCATTCTACCCTCCTGCCCATTTCGCTACGCTATTTTTATAGCAAACAGTGCTGAAACTTAGTGGCATCCACAAAGTGTCTGCTATAGTAACTTAGTGTCCTACTGGTGCCAAGCAAGTTCCACCACCTCTGCATTCTACCCTCCTGCCCATTGTGCTACGCTATTTTTATAGCAAACAGTGCTGAAACTTAGTGGCATCCACAAAGTGTCTGCTATAGTAACTTAGTGTCCCACCGGTGCCAAGCAAGTTCCACCACCTCTGCCTTCTACCCTCCTGCCCACTTTGCTACGCTATTTTCATAGCAAACAGTGCTGAAACTTAGTGGCATCCACAAAGTGTCTGCTATAGTAATTTAGTGTCCTACTGGTGCCAAGCAAGTTCCACCACCTCTGCATTCTACCCTCCTGCCCATTTTGCTACGCTATTTTTATAGCAAACAGTGCTGCCAGTTTTAGGGCCATAGTTGCATTGTCAGGGATAGTCAGTGTTGGTTCTTCAGCTGTCAATAAAGCTAGACCACCTCTGCAATCTACACCACCTCTCAATTTTTGCTACCACATTTTAAGTGTCCAGTCTTGTCGCTAACAAAATGAGTGGCAAAAGGACAGATGCTGGTGGAAAGGGGAACAGGCATGTTGGAAAAGGAAAAAAAGTTTGTGCCCGTGGGGAAGGTGGGAAAGGTACATTAACATCTGCTGAAGATAGGCAGCAATAACACCTATAACACCTACCCGGGGTGGCTCTGCAGGTCGTATGTCGGGCACTTCCAGCAAAAGTAAGATGTCTACTACTTTCCGTGGACAAACCGATGTGCTCTTTTTTTTATGGAACAAAACAACTGGAACAAAGGTAGACGATGCACAAAAAAAACACATGCTTGAATGGATCTCAAGTGCTCCAACAAGTGGCCTCTCCTCCACCTCAACTTCAAAATCCAAAAAACAACATTCCTCTGAGTTGTCATCCCAATTGCACTTGCTTTCTCCAAGCTCTCAAGTCTCCACCCGCCCTGCAGAGTATGGTGTAACAGAGATGGCTGAGTCTGCAGAGCTGTTCAGTCACACTATAGGCTGGGAATCAGAGGTCTGCTCCCAAGCTACAGTGAGTACAGACCAGGAAATGGTCTGCAGTGATGCCCAGAAGCTTTGTGAGTCAGATTCAGGCCCTGATGACCAAGTTTCTGAGCATAATGTAGACCCTCATTCCCAAACTGTAACACCTATTGGTGGAGACAATGAGGAACATACTGATGACGATTAGACGCAGATACCAGATTGGGACAACTTAACTATTCAGTCAGGGCAGGAAGAGGTTAGGTCTGAGGGTGAGGGGAGTGCAAACACAACACTTGATGATGACGTTCTAGATCCCACAAACTGTCAACCCTCAGTCGGGCACTCGAGGAGGTCACCAGAGGCGGTGGGGTTGGAAGCAACTGACGACGAAGTTACCTTGCGCCTTCCTGGACAGAGTCGGAGTACTGGAAGCACGTCTACAAGTGCATCCTCAGCCACCACTCTGCCTCTGAGCACAAGTCGGGGTGGCTCTGCAGGTCGCATGTCCTCTAAGCCTTGCCTAGCCTGGTCCTTTTTTGACCTTGCAAAGGATCTCCCAAATCATGTGAACTGTAAAATTTGTCGGCAATCTATAAGTAGAGGCCAAAACCTCACCAGTTTGACAACTTCTTCCATGAATCGTCACATGAATAGCAAGCATAAGTCCCAGTGGGAAGCTCACCATGCTGCAATGCGGCCTAGCGGAGCGGGCCATCCACCACCTGCCCCTTCCAGTGCATGCGCGCACTCTTCATCTTCTATGACTGTGGGAACAGCTGTCAGTCCTGTTCTTCCACACAGACCTTCCACCACTTTAACCACAACAGGCAGTTTGCTTGGTAGGTCATCAGTTGGTTTGGAAGGGGATACAAGTACTGGTGTACAGCTCTCTCAGACATCGAGACCACCAACTTTCGATGAAGGCAACATCATGTCTCCGCCTGCACTTTCCTCACAGACCTGCAGTTTTGCAGGGACACCCTACTCACCACCGTCTCCACACAGCAGCCAGATCTCGGTCCCTCAGATGTGGACAAATAAAAGGCCATTTCCTCCGAGCCATGACAAAGCTAAGAGGTTGACTTTATCCCTCTGCAAGCTCTTGGAAATGGAAATGCTGCCTTTCTGCCTGGTGGACACAGAGGATTTTCGAGACCTTATGTCCGTCACAGTGCCCCAGTACCAGATGCCCAGTAGCCACTACTTCTCCAAGAAAGGTGTGCCTGCGCTACACCAGCATGTCGTACACAACATCACCGCTTCCTTGAGAAACTCTGTGTGTGACCGGGTGCATTTCACCACCGATACTTGGACAAGTAAGCATGGACAGGGGCGTTACATGTCGCTGACTGGGCACTGGGTAACTATGGTGATAGATGGAGAAGGTTCTGCTGAACAAGTCTTGCCGTCCCCACGACTTGTGCGTCAATCCTCTGTATGTCGAAGTTCCTCCACTGCTTCTGCCTCCTCAACCTCGTCTGGCTTTTCCATCTCCGCCCCAAGCCTGCCTGGTCGGGCAACCCGCATTGCAACTGTGCACAAGGAATCCTGCACACCTCTTTACTATGCTGGCAGCAGAGCTCAACGGCATCAGGCGGTCTTTAGCTTGAAATGTCTTGGAAATAAGAGTCACACGGATGAGTTGTGGTCAGCTCTGCCGTCCGAGTTTCGTAAATGGTTGTCTCCACTCAACCTGCAGCCAGGGAAGGCCATGTGCGACAATGCTGCAAACCTGGGTGCGGCCTTTCGTCGGGGCAACGTCACACACGTGCCTTGTATGGCTCACGTGTTGAACCTTGTTGTCCAGCAATTTTTAACCCACTATCCCCGCCTAGATGGGCTTCTGCACAGGGCACGGTCACTCTCTGCTCACTTCCGCCGTTCAACCGCCGCAGCTGACTGACTTGCATCACTCCAGAAGTCTTTCGGCCTGCCGGTTCATCGCCTTAAATGCAATGTGGCGACATGCTGGAATTCCACTCTCCACATGTTACAGCAACTGTGGCAGCACCGCCGAGCCCTGGTGCAATACGTTATGACGTATAGCCTGGGCCAACGAGATGCAGAGGTGGAGCAGATCACGCTGATGGAGTGGTCTCAGATCAAGGACCTATGCACCCTTCTGCACAGTTTCGAGATGGTGACAAATATGTTTAGCGCTGACAATGCCATTATCAGCATGACAATTCCAGTCATTTACATGCTGGAGCACACGCTAAACAGTATTCGGATTCAGGTGGTGGGACAAGAGGAAGGGGAGGAAGTACAGGAGGATTCATATGCTCAAGGGATACCAACATCTACAAGGTCCAGACGTTCATCATCACCAAGGCGGCAGGCATGGGACGGTGGGGGAGAGGGATTAACAAGGGCGCATGGTAGCAGCCAAAATGTTGAGGAAGGTGCAGGAGACCAGGAAGAAAAGGAGGACGAACTCTCGATGGACATGGAAGACTCAGCAGATGAGGGAGACCTTGGTCAAATTTCAATTAAACGACGTTGGGGGGAGATGTCAGAGGAAGAAAGCACGGTTAGCACTTCTATGCCACAAACACAGCGAGGACTTGGTCCGCATGGATGCACAAGACACATGAGTGCCTTCTTGCTGCACTACCTACAACATGACCCTCTGATTGTCAAAATTAGAAGTGATGATGACTACTGGGTTGCCACACTATTAAATCCCCAGTACAAGTCCAAATTTTGTGAAATAATTCCAGCCATAGAAAGGGACGCACGTATGCAGCAGTATCAGCAGAAGCTGTTACTCGATCTTAGCTCGGCTTTTCCACCAAACACCAGTGGTGCACACAGTGAATCTCCCAGTTGTAACTTGACAAACATGGGACTGTCTCGTCATAAACAGTCTAACCGTACCAGCAGCACCGTTTCTGGTGCTGGTAACAGCAATTTTATTGAATCGTTTCATAATTTTTTTAGACCATCCTTTGCAAGGCCACCAGAGACAACAAGTCTGACACATAGTCAACGGCTGGAGAGGATGATACAGGAGTATCTCCAAATGAACATCAATGCCATGACTTTGCAACTGGAGCCTTGCTCATTTTGGGCTTCAAATCTCAAAAAATGGCCTGAGCTTGCCACTTACGCCTTGGAGATCTTGTCGTGTCCGGCAGCCAGCGTTGTCTCTGAACGTATCTTCAGTGCTGCTGGGTGTGTGCTGACAGATAAGCGCACGCGTCTGTCCAGTAACAATGTGGACAGACTAACGTTCATCAAGATGAACAAGTCATGGATCCGCAAGGACTTTACTACCCCTGTGTCATCCTGGGGAGAGTAAAGGCTTGTGGATTTGGAATGTGCTTGATGCTAATGTACCTGTCAAGTTTGCAACTGGGACACAAGTGCTGCCACTTAAGTGGTGTCTGTGTGGCCCAATTTTTGGAAAAAAGGGAAACTCTGCTTGGAGTCTCCTTGCTGTGTTTTACATGATTTTAGAAGGGCATGCCATGCCTATCTCTGTGTCTCCTCCTCTTTTTCCTTATCCAGCTGTTTAGTTTTTGCATGGGTATTTGTCCTTGTCACTTTCCCATGTATTTGTGTTGACTTGGGAGTTGTTTGTCACCTTTTGGACACCTTTAAGTGTGTTTTCCAGGTGTTTTTAGGTGTTTGTGATTGCCTCCCATTGTTTTCAATGGGGTTCGAGAGGTTCGTCGAACGGTTCGCTGAACCGAACTCGAACACGGCCTCCGTTCAACGAACCGAACCGAACTCGAGCCTCTAGAGGTTCGCTCATCTCAGTCAGGAGGAATGGGCTCAATTTCCTACCAGCTATTGTGAGAAGCCTGTGGAAGGATATCCAAAACGTTTCACCCAAGTCATACAGTTTAAGGGCAATGGTATGCTTACTACGTAAAGACAGGAACAGAACTGAGCATATAATTAATGTCAGAATAAAAAGCACACATACAGTATGCAGCATTCACACACGCAATACACAGACATGCACAAACATATGTAAACATGCACAATTACAATCTGCAAACATACACACATAAAATATGCAGACATGCACACAAATACACAGATACAGTTAGGTCCAGAAATATTTGGACAGTGACACAATTTTCGCGAGTTGGGCTCTGCATGCTACCACATTGGATTTGAAATGAAACCTCTACAACAGAATTCAAGTGCAGATTGTAACGTTTAATTTGAAGGTTTGAACAAAAATATCTGATAGAAATTGTAGGAATTGTACACATTTCTTTACAAACACTCCACATTTTAGGAGGTAAAAAGTAATTGGACAAATAAACCAAACCCAAACAAAATATTTTTATTTTCAATATTTTGTTGCGAATCCTTTGGAGGCAATCACTGCCTTAAGTCTGGAACCCATGGACATCACCAAACGCTGGGTTTCCTCCTTCTTAATGCTTTGCCAGGCCTTTACAGCCGCAGCCTTCAGGTCTTGCTTGTTTGTGGGTCTTTCCGTCTTAAGTCTGGATTTGAACAAGTGAAATTCATGCTCAATTGGGTTAAGATCTGGTGATTGACTTGGCCATTGCAGAATGTTCCACTTTTTTGCACTCATGAACTCCTGGGTAGCTTTGGCTGTATGCTTGGGGTCATTGTCCATCTGTACTATGAAGCGCCGTCCGATCAACTTTGCGGCATTTGGCTGAATCTGGGCTGAAAGTATATCCCGGTACACTTCAGAATTCATCCGGCTACTCTTGTCTGCTGTTATGTCATCAATAAACACAAGTGACCCAGTGCCATTGAAAGCCATGCATGCCCATGCCATCACGTTGCCTCCACCATGTTTTACAGAGGATGTGGTGTGCCTTGGATCATGTGCCGTTCCCTTTCTTCTCCAAACTTTTTTCTTCCCATCATTCTGGTACAGGTTGATCTTTGTCTCATCTGTCCATAGAATACTTTTCCAGAACTGAGCTGGCTTCATGAGGTGTTTTTCAGCAAATTTAACTCTGGCCTGTCTATTTTTGGAATTGATGAATGGTTTGCATCTAGATGTGAACCCTTTGTATTTACTTTCATGGAGTCTTCTCTTTACTGTTGACTTAGAGACAGATACACCTACTTCACTGAGAGTGTTCTGGACTTCAGTTGATGTTGTGAACGGGTTCTTCTTCACCAAAGAAAGTATGCGGCGATCATCCACCACTGTTGTCATCCGTGGACGCCCAGGCCTTTTTGAGTTCCCAAGCTCACCAGTCAATTCCTTTTTTCTCAGAATGTACCCGACTGTTGATTTTGCTACTCCAAGCATGTCTGCTATCTCTCTGATGGATTTTTTCTTTTTTTTCAGCCTCAGGATGTTCTGCTTCACCTCAATTGAGAGTTCCTTAGACCGCATGTTGTCTGGTCACAGCAACAGCTTCCAAATGCAAAACCACACACCTGTAATCAACCCCAGACCTTTTAACTACTTCATTTATTACAGGTTAATGAGGGAGACGCCTTCAGAGTTAATTGCAGCCCTTAGAGTCCCTTGTCCAATTACTTTTGGTCCCTTTAAAAAGAGGAGGCTATGCATTACAGAGCTATGATTCCTAAACCCTTTCTCCGATTTGGATGTGAAAACTCTCATATTGCAGCTGGGAGTGTGCACTTTCAGCCCATATTATATATATAATTGTATTTCTGAACATGTTTTTGTAAACAGCTAAAATAACAAAACTTGTGTCACTGTCCAAATATTTCTGGACCTAACTGTATGCACACATACAGTATGCAGACATGCACACATACGCTGGCACGCATGCATACAGTATGTAGACATGCACACACAGCTCATAGACATGCACACACATAGTATGGAAAAAAAAAACAACAGCTCACCTAGACCTTGCAATTCATGTGGTGAATGATTGGATGCCCGATTACAAGACAGGCTAGATGCTGTCGAAAACATGCAGAAAGGAGTGGAAAAAAACAGTAGCTACTCAGGAGATCCAAAAAAACCTTTATTGCAAAAACCCGTGTATAAAAAAACATAGTGCAATTTTAAGATGTAGACCACGTCTACGCGTTTCAGGTCCCAAAAATTTGGCCCTTAATCATGACGACTTTACATTGAAAATGACAGATATTATATACAAGAAAAATACACTATGTGTGTAGAATTACAATTAATGAGGGTCTTAATCTTATACTTCCTAGATGAATTAGGGATAAAAAAAATCTTTAACATTCACCATATGTGTACACAGACCACATCGATGGGAGCCACATTTAGAACTGCCAACTGTGGCTAGCCAGGTTGAAGCATTAGTATAATTCTCTATAAAGAGGCTTGGAAAAAGCATATTACTTATACTAGTAGTTTTCCTAATGGAGACTCTTACATCCTTAGATAAAATATCTGATACAGTCATATGAAAAGTTTGGGCACCCCTATTAATGTTAACCTTTTTTCTTTATAACAATTTGGGTTTTTGCAACAGCTATTTCAGTTTCATATATCTAATAACTGATGGACTGAGTAATATTTCTGGATTGAAATGAGGTTTATTGTACTAACAGAAAATGTGCAATCCGCATTTAAGCAAAATTTGACCGGTGCAAAAGTATGGGCACCTCAACATAAAAGTGACATTAATATTTTGTAGATCCTCCTTTTGCAAAAATAACAGCCTCTAGTTGCTTCCTGTAGCTTTTAATGAGTTCCTTGATCCTGGATGAAGGTATGTTTGACCATTCGTGTTTACAAAACAATTCCAGTTCAGTTAAGTTTGATGGTCGCCGAGCATGGACAGCACGCTTCAAATCATCCCACAGTTGTTCAATGATATTCAGGTCTGGGGACTGGGATGGCCATTCCAGAACATTGTAATTGTTCCTCTGCATGAATGCCTGAGTAGATTTGGAGTGGTGTTTTGGATCATTGTCTTGCTGAACTATCCATCCCCTGCGTAACTTCAACTTCGTCACTGATTCTTGCACATTGTCAAGAATCTGCTGATACTGAGTTGAATCCATGCGACCTTCAACTTTAACAAGATTCCCGGTGGCGGCATTGGCCACACAGCCCCAAAGCATGATGGAACCTCCACCAAATTTTACTGTGGGTAGCAAGTGCTTTTCTTGGAATGCCGTGTATTTTTGCCTCCATGCATAACGCCTTTTTGTATGACCAAACAACTCAATCTTCGTTTCATCAGTCCACAGGACCTTCTTCCAAAATGTAACTGGCTTGTCCCAATGTGCTTTTGCATACCTCAGGCGATTCTGTTTGTGGCGTGCTTGCAGAAATGGCTTCTTTCGCATCACTCTCCCATACAGCTTCTGCTTGTGCAAAGTGTGCTGTATTGTTGACCGATGCACATTGACACCATCTGCTGCAAGATGATGCTGCAGGTCTTTGGAGGTGGTCTGTGGATTGTCCTTGACTGTTCTCACCATTCTTCTTCTTTGCCTTTCTGATATTTTTCTTGGCCTGCCACTTCTGGGCTTAACAAGAACTGTACCTGTGTTCTTCCATTTCCTTACTATGTTCCTCACAGGGGAAACTGACAGTTTAAATCTCTGAGACAACTTTTTGTATTCTTCCCCTGAACAACTATGTTGAATAATCTTTGTTTTCAGATCATTTGAGAGTTTTTTTGAGGAGCCCATGATGCCACTCTTCATAGGAGATTCAAATAGGAGAACAACTTGCAAGTGGCCACCTTAAATACCTTTTCTCAGGATTGGATACACCTGCCTATGAAGTTCAAAGCTCAATGAGGTTACAAATCCAATCTAGTGCTTTAGTAAGTCAGTAAAAAGTAGTTAGGAGTGTTCAAATCAAGAAATTGATAAGGGTGCCCATACTTTTGTACCGGTCAAATTTTGTTTAAATGCGGATTGCACATTTTCTGTTCGTACAATAAACCTCATTTCAATCCAGAAATATTACTCCGTCCATCTGTTATTAGATATATGAAACTGAAATAGCTGTTGCAAAAAATCAAAGTTTTATAAAGAAAAAAGGTTAACATTAATAGGGGTGCCCAAACTTTATCATATGACTGTTTAATATGGTCTTGATGCAATACAGGTAAATGCCTCCGAACAATATTCTGAATAGTGGAAAAATCACTTGTAAAGGTAGTAACAAGCTGCAGGAACGACAAACAGCATCGTACCTGCGGACGCACCGACATTATGAAAATGAACAACGTGACACAGATCACCGATTTTTGGCTGTTTCACGCTCGTTCATCTTCTCTCCTAGGCTTTACACGTTGCAACATCGTTACCGGCGCCGGCTGTACGTCACTTTCGATTTGACCCTGATGATATCGCAGTAGCGATGTCGCAATGTGCAAAGTACCCCTTAGATCTATTGCTGTCCCCATAAATTAAATCGTGGCGGTCTCTATCAGCAACAATATCCCGAGGTCTGTTAAGTAGTGCATTATAATAGCCCCGATTTTTTAGTCTATTTCTAATATTCGCACTCTCCTGACCATAATCCATACTTCGTGAGCACCCTCTTTTAGCCCTTATATATTCGCCCACGGGGATATCTTTAATTACATGTTCGGGATGTAAACTCGCTGCATGTAAGGTCCCCTTCACACGCACGTGAAAATCACGCATGTGCCACGAGACACATATTTTCCCTGCGTATTGCGTTTGGTAAGTACGTGTGTCCGGTACATGCGGGCCATGTGTGTTCTATGTGTGCTATCCGCGATAACACACAGAGAACCGGTAATTTGCATACTCACGTGGTCCTTGCTGCTGTCCAGGGTACTGATCTTCGGCTCCAGCCCCGCCCACTACCCGCTGATGCTGCTTCCGGCCGAGCAAAAGGGGGCAGAGATCAGTGGCCGTGACATCACGCCCACCTCCTTAACACGCTGATAATGTGCGGCGGTCGCCAGCAACTGTTTGCAGCGGAAAATTCTGCAGGGCTGGTGGAGGTGAGTATGTGTTTTTTTAATTTTAAAATAATGACACATGTTTCTCCGGCGTGTGTCACATGGGACCGCATCCACACTACATCCGTGTGGTACGTGTGCAGGCCGCGTGACACCCGTGCTGCCGGAGAAAAACGGACATGCCTCCGTATGGAGCACACAGGTTCACGTCTGGTCCACACGGAGGCACGGGCCAATGGCTAAACACGTGCGTGCACATAAACCCATTGATTTTAATGGGTTTATGTGTGCCCATGTCTCCGGTACATGCGGGCACGGACCTAACAGGTACCGGAGACACGAGTAGGTGCTGTTTTTTCCACTCCTTTCTACACACATATTATGCAGACATGCACACACATAGTATGCAGACATGAACACACATAGTATGCAGACATACTGTACACATACGTGGTATGCAGACATGTACACACACTCATACAGTACACAGACATTTACTCGTACAATACTCAGATATGCATACACATACGGAGACATGCATATATACAGTACGTAGACATTCACACATACAGTACGCAGACATGCACACATATAATATTCTGACATGCACACATACATTACTCAGACAGACACACATACAATACACAGACATCCAAGACATACACACATATAATAAGCATACATGTACACATGGTATGCTGACATGCAGACATGGTAGGCAAATGTGATACCCTGGCCTAGCCAGGTAGTCACAGAAGAGTGCATCCTCCTTGGTAATTTCACACACACCCCCACATGGTACATATGAGCAGCTGTCCCCCCCCCCAGGGTAGGAAGTGAAGAGAGCAGGAGGGGAGGAGTCGAGTTCAGTTGTAGGAGAGAGGCAGAGCAGTCAGGAGCGTGTCTCCTGGGCTACTGGAGAGAAAGAAAAGGAGCAAGCTGTGTGCCGAAGGAGTCTGCAGAGAAAGGAGCAGAGCGGTCAGGGGTTGGAGCCCCTGGACTGCGAGAACAAGTCAGGCATTAGGAGGGGACCCGAAGTGGACCGGGGCAGGGTAGTGGCCCGCCGGCATCGTGAACAGGAACCCGGACTGGTGCAGGGGAGTGGACTCCCTGTTCCAACCAGAGGAGTTAAGCAGACTACGAAGGGGCCCCTGCTCATTGCACCGTGTGTGGAACCTGAACACTACTCGCCCACAGCTCCCGGACACCGGCAGTTTGGTTTACAAAAGGACTCTGTGTTTACTGACCCTTCACATCAGTACAGCCTCATCCAGCACCACGACTACCAACTGTAAGTTCCCTACTTCCTGCCTCCTAAGGAAAGCTCCCTGCAACCCCTCACAATACACTGGGCCCCGGGGCATCCACCCCTATCCAGCTGCCATCCCATCGCCCCCGGTGTCCCACAACAGCAGCGGTGGTGCCATACCTCACCACACACCGTGAGTGGCGTGACAGACAGGGCAGGCCCTTAACTACGGGTTAGCCCCCGCCCACAACAATTTTGCGTCACGAACAGGATACTTACCCATCCACTTACCTGGTGGAAGTGCGCCTTGTTCTGGACTGTTAGCGGTGCTCCGCTGCAAAATTTTGAAAAAACGCCATTTTTGCCGCCATTTTTAGGTGCGAAAAACGACAACCCAGCGTCTTCTTCCCCGAGAAAGGGCGCGAAGTTGAAGCCCCGCCCACTGGGAACATGGTCGGAAGGAAGAACCTGTGGCCGAAATCGAAACTAGAGAGCAGTGTCTAGAGACGGCTCTCGAAAAACCAGAGGGGCGGGAGAAAACTGCGGCATGTAACCAGAACTGTAAAGTGCAGGGACGCCAGGACTCTGCAAAATCCCATTCCTGGACCTAAGAGCGGCAAGATGTCACAGCAGGCTGCAACCCCGATGACATCCCATCCGGCTCCGGCAGTCCGCCCGGCCGCAACAGAGATGACGTCGGCTCCGGCAGTCCACCCGGCTGCAACGGTGATGACGTCGGCTCCGGCAGTCCGCCCGGCCGCAACGGTGATGACATTGGCTCCGGCAGTCCACCAGGCCGCAACGAAGGCAGCACCCATCCTGAAGTCTTCCCCAGCTGCAGCGCCAGCCGCTCCCAAGTCCCGTCCCGGTTGTGGAGCAGTCGGAGTGCACCTGCGGGACAGCAGAGCAGGCCACTGACCATTGGGGCTCTAGGCAGTTAGCGAGGCCAGTTGTAGCCGGCACCGAGGGCATCCAAGTGGCCCTGGCTCCTGAGCAGGAGGCGGAGCACGGAACCCGTGCCCCATATTGGGAGCGGCAGTAGTTGTAAAAATGTTGTTTTATGGACTGGCAGGAAGGACTCTGCAACGTTAAAAAAAAAAAAATGTTTTACATGTTTTACTTGTTATCTTTTCCAATTTTCAGAAGCAGTTAAAAATAAAAAAAGGTCGGTGCCCGGACAGCCCGCGGACGGGCTGTGTTCAACCAAGGGGGAATGTGATGCCCTGGCCTAGCCAGGTAGTCACAGAAGAGTGTATTCTCCTGGGTAATTCCACACACACCCCCACATGGTGCATATGAGCAGCTGCCCTTCCCCCCCAGGGTAGGAAGTGAAGAGAGCAGGAGGGGAGGAGTCGAGTTCAGTTGTAGGAGAGAGGCAGAGCAGTGAGGAGCGTGTCTCCTGGGCTGCTGGAGAGAAAGAAAAGGAGAAAGCTGTGTGCCAAAGGAGTCTGCAGAGAAAGGAGCAGAGCGGTCAGGGGTTGGAGCCCCTGGACTGCGAGAACAAGTCAGGCATTAGGAGGGGACCCGAAGTGGACCGGGGCAGGGTAGTGGCCCGCCGGCATCGTGAACAGGAACCCAGACTGGTGCAGGGGAGTGGACTCCCTGTTCCAACCAGAGGAGTTAAGCAGACTACGAAGGGGCCCCTGCTCATTGCACCGTGTGTGGAACCTGGACACTACTCGCCCACAGCTCCCGGACACCGGCAGTTTGGTTTACAAAAGGACTCTGTGTTTACTGACCCTCCACATCAGTACAGCCTCATCCAGCACCACAACTACCAACTGTAAGTTCCCTACTTCCTGCCTTCTAAAGACTGCTCCCTGCAACCCCCCATAATACACTGGGCCCCGGGGCATACATCCCTACCCATGGATGGGTTAACATCCAGCTGCCATCCCATCGCCCCCGGGTGTCCCACAACAGCAGCGGTGGTGCCATACCTCACCACACACCATGGGTGGCGTCACAGACAATCTCCCATGTAAATATTCCCATTTCACTTGTGGGCGGCGGACTGCTGCTCGAGCCCGGGTCCGGTTCCCACTCGAGCCACAGTAAAGCCCCGGATCCGAGCATTTGCGAGCAGCTCCTCAACTACGGTCTGGCCCCCGCCCACAACACAGACATGCACATGTACAGTATGCGGACATGCACACATAATAGGCAGACATGCTCACATACAGTATGCAGACATATACACGAAGGCATGTACACACAGTTCATAGACATTCACAGATATGGTACGCCAACATGCACATACATAATAAGCAGACATGCACACATACAGTACGCAGATATAAGAGCACCCACAGACATGCACACATAAACAGACAAGCACACAAACAGTACTCAGAAAAAAGACCACACACACAGTCATGCACACACACGGTAAGTGTACCGCCCCGCGGGCTCGGCTGCGACCGCCGAGCCGCTCGGATCCGTGCTCGTACTGCGGGTGGTGGCTCGAGCCTCTCACGGACCCGGGGGTCACGTCACTCTGCAAGGGAGTTGGCGCTACATGCGGGGATTTGGGTGTTTGATTTGAAATGACAGTTCGTGACGCCACCCACGGGTTGTGGTGATTGTGGACACCACCGCTGTGGTGAGGGTACAGGGATCCCGGGAACGGTGTAATGGCGCAGCTAGGTGTTGACCCCTCCGTGGGTAGGGGTTGTTGGTCCCGGGGCCCGGTAGGCGAGGGCCGGGGTGCAGAGTGAAGTGTTGCAGTGCAGTGCGGTGCGGTGCCTGATGGCACTGGTGTACTCACTCTGACACAAGTCACTGGTAAACCAAGCAGAGTGATGAACGGGGCCCGCGGCTGGCTGCAGCTTCTTCCAGACTAGGTTGGTGGTCTCCACCTTTCTCCTGCACCTCTGTGTAAATGTTTTGACTCCTGTGCCTAGACACCGGTAGTCTGCTCCCCGACTGGTATATGCCGGAGGAGCCCATTTGCCCGCAGACGCTGGCCCTTTGGGTCTCTATGCCTTGGCGGTGGCGTTACCCAGTATGGTTGGGCTGTTGTCTTCTAAAGGGACTTGTGTGGGGTAGGTCCTTGAGTCCAGCCTGCAATCAGTTATTCGACTAGGCCCTGTTGGTTCAGGGCTTTGTACGGGGTCTGAGTACCCTGCCTGGTGCTCCGGTATCCAGTTGGCTCCCCGGTTCGGTTCTGGCGGGCCACTACCCTATCCTGGTCCCTTACGGTTCCACCGGTCGTATTCCCGGTCTCCTGCAGGCGGCCACCACCGTCTGCCTCCTTGCCAATGGTGATTGGGCTCCTGTCTTTGGCAGGCCTGAGCGCAAGTCTGCCTGTGAACTCAACCTCTCTCCTTCCCTGTCAAAACCACTCTCTACTTCAACTTGAACTTGACTACTTAGGTTCCCGCCTCCAGGCCTGTGAACTCCTCGGTGGGTGGAGCCAACCCCTGGCTCCGCCCCCCCTTGTGTGGACATCAAACCTGGAGGGTGGTGACAAGGGTTTTAGTTTGGCTGGTGTTACCTAACCGGGAGGGGGGTGTGGTGTTGTGTGTGACTACCTGGGACGATCTGGATAGTCCAGGGCGTCACATTCCCCCTTGGTTTAATGCAGACCGTCTGCGGGCTGCCCGTCCATCAGTGGTTTATTTTTGTTTCTGTAAAATAGAAAACTGGACAAACAATACAAGTATAATAACATTTTGATTGCTATCTGAGGAAGGGGGAGGATTTACCCCCGTAACGCGTAGTGGCATATTAATCCTTAATAAATCTTCATCAATAATCTTATCACTACTTTCTTCTGAGCAGCGTGGCCGATACCGTGGTATTTTCCCCCCTTTTTTTTTTTTTTTGCAAATTTTGCATAATAACATTTTCAACATTTTTATCTTTTCAAATCTTCCCATACGGGAGGCACATACTTGAATGTTACGGTAGCATTTTAATAATACGGGAATCGGGTTCTCAGTCACCCACCCAAACAACCTAGACCTTGATGCTGCTCCTAAGAAGTGGGCAGCACCC
Source organism: Anomaloglossus baeobatrachus (assembly GCF_048569485.1). Classification (NCBI taxonomy): domain Eukaryota; kingdom Metazoa; phylum Chordata; class Amphibia; order Anura; family Aromobatidae; genus Anomaloglossus; species Anomaloglossus baeobatrachus. Next base: position 334,046,076 of record NC_134358.1, read on the forward strand.
CTTTTCCGTAGTCCAGGAACGGGCCCAGGTGTTTTAAAGGGACGAGTGCAGGTTTCACAGTCTCTTCAGAGACCCCAAGTCCAGGGGACCCCTGACTCGGAGGATGGCCACCGGTTGTAGTGGTGGCGGCCCTCGGCCATCAGCTTCCCACAGGCCCATCCTCCAGTCTGCCTCTCCAGAGGCGTTGAAACCGGACGGCCGGTTAAGGGGAGGGATTATTTACAAACTCAAAAGTTTTTGGGGTGGCCTGCAAGTTCTCGGCCTTGTCTTTTTGAAACGGGGGCAACAAAAGTCCCAACAAGGACGGGCAGTCAGGGTCCCAACGGGGACTTTAACATGGTAGCCGGGAACCGCTACCTTTAATTCTCTTCTTTCTTTTTTTTAAAACTCCGCTGCCGGCGCAGTCTCCTCCAGCCACTTTCCCCTGTCCACCACAGGGCAGCACGGGTCCCCGATGCCACACTCACTCACGGTGGCACCATCCCCAAGGACCCCATCTTCACTGCCTGCGGTGCGGGTACGGTAACCGGGCTCTATTTATAGAACTGTCCTCGCTTCTTGAACTCCCTGCCGTCCTCCACGAGAGGCTCCGACCCCCGATGGTGCCCACCGAGGCTCTGACCCCGGCGGCGTTCAACAAGTCAGGCAGGGTCCGACTCCTTCCACCCTGCGTACCGGATGGCGTCTCCCGAGAACATGGGGACGTTCAACAAAGGGTTCCGGGTACTGTAAGAGCGGATCCCTTAAAACTTTAACTTTAAAACGTTGAATTGTAAACTTCGGGGGTTAATTCGGAGTGTGGCTACCACCGCAGGGACCGGCCTGGCCGATGGTCTGACGGTCCACCGGGTTCCCCATCCACATGCAGTAGGTTCCGGGGCTGTAGACCGTTAACGGGAACAGCGGAAGGGGCAGCGTACTCGGTACCTCCTCCTCCATGAGTTGCACCGCCTCAGGCCCACTTCCTGCGGTATTACTGGGTCCCGGCTCCTAATGGATAAGGGCTGGCTCGGGAGTCTGCGTGGCTTGATCTCGGCGCTGCACGGCTGCGATGGCCCCTTGCTCAAGGGCCCACACCACGGCAACCATCCTGCGGACCTCCGCCTTCCAATCGAGCAGCTGCTGCAGACTCTGCGCCCTCACCTTCATGCAGAACCGGCCCAGCTCCCGCTCCAACCAAGCAACAGTTCCGGTGGGAAGCTCACCCAGGCCACAGTCCTCAAAGGCTTCTTCTCCTCTGCTTCTTCCGAGCCCCGACGCTCCAGCGGCGGGCGCCCCGACGCTCCAGCGGCGGACACCCCTCCGCTCCCGTCTGGGAACGCCAACATATTTCCATCCGTTTTACCCTTGGTATTTTCCGAGCACTCGCTTTGCTTTTTGCTCCACTCTCGGGGGGCGGGGCTTCATCTTCGCGCCCTTTCTGTTCAGGAAGACGGCTCGGGCGAGAACTTTTCGCACCCAAGATGGCAGATTCTCCAATTTTTCAGCGAGACACCGATGGCGATGATCTGAAGGCGCACTTCCACAGGTAAGTGGACGGTTCTATCCTGTTCGCAGACGCCAAAAGAGTCGATGTGTACCGCCCCGCGGGCTCGGCTGCGACCGCCGAGCCGCTCGAATCCGTGCTCGTACTGCAGGTGGTGGCTCGAGCCTCTGACTGAACCGGTGGTCACATCGCTCTGCAAGGGAGTTGGCGCTACACGCGGAGATTTGGGTGTTTGATTTGGAATGACAGTTCGTGACGCCACCCACGGGTTGTGGTGATTGTGGGCACCACCGCTGCAGTGAGGGTACGGGGATACCGGGAGCGGTGTAATGGCGCAGCTAGGTGTTGACCCCTCCGTAAGTAGGAGTTGTTGGTCCCGGGGCCCGGTAGGCGAGGGCAGGGGTGCAGGGTGAAGTGTTGTGGTGGAGTGCGGTGCTGTGCCTGATGGCACTGGTGTACTCACTCTGAAACTAGACACTGGAGTCGCTGGTAAACCAAACGGAGTGATGAACGGGGCCCGCAGCTGGATGCAGCTTCTTCCAGACTAGGTTGGTGGTCTCCACCTTTCTCCTGCACCTCTGTGTAAATGTTTTGACTCCTGTGCCTAGACACCGGTAGTCCGTTCCCCGACTGGTATATGTCAGAGGAGCCCATTTGCCCACAGACGCTGGGCCTTTGGGTCTCTATGCCTTGGCGGTGGCGTTACCCAGTATGGTTGGGCTGTTGTCTTCTAAAAGGACTTGTGTGGGGTAGGTCCTTGAGTCCAGCCCGCAATCAGTTGATTCGACTCGGCTCTGTTGGTTCAGGGCTTCGTACGGGGTCTGAGTACCCTGCCTGGTGCTCCGGTATCCAGTTGGCTCCCCGGTTCGGTTCCGGCGGGCCACTACCCTGTCCCGGTCCCTTACGGTTCCACCGGTTGTATTCCCGGTCTCCTGCAGGCGGCCACCACCGTCTGCCTCCTTGCCAATGGTGACTGGGCTCCATGTCATTTTGGGTATTAAATGTGGTGGACTCTCACGTTATTAAGCAAACTAATTTTACGCTGACATGTGTGGAATACTTATTTATTAACCGCATCTATGGAGATCAACAGTGTTAATTTATCCAATGAAGATTTTTTTAAAGTGAATGATCAGAGAAGACTGGAAAAAGCGGCAAAAATATTTTCTAGTGGCAACACTAGTGTTCTTACTGAGGATCAGATGGAACTGAACAAATTAATGTTGGATTTGGAAAAAATCCTCTCAGCACGTATCCGCACTTGCGGGGACAGAAAAACCCTGCAAGCCTACCTTGACAAACAAATGATACCTCGGGGCTTAAGGTCCAGTCACACTAAGCAACTTACCAGCGATCCCAACAACGATAGGGATCGCTGGTAAGTTGCTAGGAGGTTGCTGGTGAGATGTCACACTGCGACGCTCCAGCGATCCCACCAGCAACCTGACCTGGCAGGGATCGTTGGAGCGTCGCTACACGAGTTGCTGGTGAGCTCACCAGCAACCAGTGACCAGCCCCCAGCGCCGCGTGGAAGATGCTGCGCTTGGTAACTAAGGTAAATATCGGGTAACCAACCCGATATTTACCTTGGTTACCAGTGCACGGAGCTACAGAACAGAGCAGAGAACAGGGAGCAGCGCACACTGAGCTTTGGCTCCCTGCTCTCCTAGTTACAGCACACATCGGGTTAATTACCCGATGTGTGCTGCAGCTAAATGTGCACAGAGCAGGGAGCAGCGCTCAATGCTTAGCGCTGGCTCCCTGCTCTCCTAGCTACAGCACACATCGGGTTAATTAACCCGATGTGTCCTGCAGCTACATGTGCACAGAGCAGGAGCCGGCACTGACAGTAAGAGCGGCGGAGGCTGGTAACAAAGGTAAATATCGGGTAACCAAGGACAGGGCTTCTTGGTTACCCGATGTTTACATTGGTTACCAGCCTCCGCAGAAGCCGGCTCCTGCTGCCTGCACATTTAGTTGTTGCTGTCTCGCTGTCACACACAGCGATCTGTGCTTCACAGCAGGACAGCAACAACTAAAAAATGGCCCAGGACATTCAGCAACAACCAACGACCTCACAGCAGGGGCCAGGTTGTTGCTGGATGTCACACACAGCAACATCGCTAGCAACATCACAAAAGTTGTTCATTAGCAGCGATGTTGCTAGCGATGTTGCTTAGTGTGACGGGGCCTTTAGGCCTTAAGAAAAGACCCACCACTGACTTTAACCTAGAATTTACTATGCCATGGAATTTGATTCTGTCTGAATGTTCCACTAAATTAATACGTCTCATCATTGAACAAGAAGATTTAAAACTCAATGATCTGGGAAAAAAAGTTCGAGATATGGAAGTTTCACTCACTAAATTTTCTGGTTTGGATTCATACAGAACTCTCAAGGAACAGATTAATGATAATCTTATGAAGCTAGAAGATTCTATTACCGCATATAAAGAAGGAAAGTTCAAACGTGATTCTAAGGACTATGAAAGTAATAGGGTGTATAATTGGCACCACTTCCGTAAATTCCATGAACCTGGTCCTAAGTCTATTTTGAAAAATAAAAAACATAATTCCAACAAAGTAAATTTCTCATTTACAGAACCTGAATCTACAGATGGTAATACGGACTTTTCCGATATAGATTCTGAACCCCTCTCAACAGGAGGTGCGAAAAATTATACTGCTGTTCCAAAAAACTCCCAAAAAAAAACAGGAGAGCAGGGCGTAAACACGCCAGGAACAAGCAAGTATCAGCACGGTCATTATACCAGGGGGAAGAAGATGTAGAGGAATGCGGTTCCTTCTCAGTCATCAATATGTCTGCATGCATCCTTACTAGTCCAGAAATCAGGCTATTAGAAAAAGGTCTCAATTTTGTTTAAATGCCAAGTTCAATTTGTTCGATACAATTTTGGACGTAAATAAATTTATACGTAAACTTACAGTAAAAAAACATTTTTTTCAAGATGAGGAAAATATATCGCTTCAACCTGTTACTCAGGATATTTCCATTCTTTCCTCCTTTCAAGAACAAATGACCCTGCAAAACCTAAGAGACCTGTCTGACGAAGCCTGCAAACTCTCAAATCCATGTGATATCATTATGAAAAAAATTCCAGACCCGAAATTTTACCCGATCCAATCCAGATGTACTCAGATGGACGATTTTCAGAATTTGATTGAAAAAGAACTTACTAAATTACATAAGGACAATAAATCTATTTCCCGAAATTTAAGTAAACAACAAAAAAACGCATTGAAATCACTTATTGATAATGAGAACATTGTTATCAGAAATTCTGATAAGGGGGATCGGTGGTGATTTTAGATGTGGGACTCTATGAAAAAGAATTATGTATGCTCAATTATAGTAACATCTACAGTAAATTGAAATCTGACCCCACTAATGAGGTAAAAAAATCTTTAGAAAAATTGTTAGATGAGGGGGCCCATTTAGGGTTAATAACGAGCAAACAAAAGGATTTTTTCTATCCCACTTGTCGCTGACACCTTTATTGCACGCCCTGCCTAAATCCCACAAAGACTCATTTCCACCTAAATTTAGACAAATAATCTCAGGTATGGGATCCCTAACTGAACATCTTTCTGAGTGGCTTGATGAACATTTGCAATTCTTAGCCAAAGCGTCCCCAAGCTATATCCAGGACAGCAAGCATGTTCTAAATATTCTCTCCCATATGCAGTGGCAGAGTGACTGGAGTTGGATCTCTTGCGATGAACAAAGACTTTATACATCCATTCCCCATCACTTGGCCATATTGGCCCTAAAAAAACAAATGGAGAGATATTCGGAATATGCTGCTGACCTACAAAACTATATTCTTGAAGTCACCATCTTTTTACTCAAGAATAATTACTTTTCCTTCCTTGGCAACTTTTATCTGCAAAAACAAGGAAGTTCCATGGGTGCGAGGTTTTCACCTTCGTTCGCAAATATTTTCATGTTTTGGTGGGAGGAGGAGTTTATTTTTAAGTTTTCAAATCCGTTTTCTTCAGATATTGTTATCTACCTGAGATTTGACGATATACTGATGATATGGCGGGGTACTGATACCATGGCCATGGATTTCTTCTCTTATATCGCCAATAACCCTTATAATTTGTCTTTCACCCACCAACATGAAAAGAGTGAAATTAATTTTTTGGACATGACCCTCAAAGGTAATATCAACAGGGGGATTGTTGATTTCAGATTGTATCGGAAGCTGTCCACGGGCAATTCTCTATTGCATGCCAATAGTTGTCACACCAGGCATGTAGTAGAGAATATACCCACTGGCGAGTATATCAGCGCTAAATGGTGTTGCAATAATCAGGAAACTTTGGAAAAGGAATTTGAGTTGGTTGACAAGAGATTTTTAGCAAGGGGTTACCCAAAAATATCTTGGAGAGGGCAAAGATTAAAACCCACCAGAAGGATCGTTCGGAATATCTTCAATTTAATAAAAATAAAAATTCTTCCCATCCTGGATTTGACAGTCATTTGCCTTTAGTATTTTCTACCAGGTACAGCAAAAATTACTATCACATAGTCGGAATAATAAAAAAATACCTTCCCATTCTGACAGCAGATGAAACTCTATTTAAAATCTTGAATACAGGGGTAAAATTCATTTAAAAAAGAAACACTACACTAGGTGCGTTAATTTCACCAAGTGACCACCAAAATAAAATGCCTCAAAATAAAAACAAAAAAAGTGTCAAAATAACTGGTGAGGGTGCTGTGGGAAATTGGCTGTCAACTGTGGGATCTTACAAATGTGGCCATAAAACCTGCGGGCTTTGTAAACATATGGTTAGTACGAATAATTTTATATCATATTCTAATGGAAAAAATGTTTTTATTAATTCTATGATTAATTGCGGTACTACCAATGTTATTTATCTGATCTCATGCGTTCAATGTCGGCTTCAGTATATTGGCAGCACGACACGCACATTGAGAAAGAGACTGTCTGAACACATATATGATGCAAATAACGCAACCACGAGAGGGTTGTCTGGAGCATCACAGCACTTTCTCAATGTGCATGCCGGTAATATGGATTCATTACGGGTGAACGCAATTGAGAAAGTTTCCTTGCCTAGAAGAGGTGGCAATCTCAAAGATATTCTTTGCCGCAGGGAAATTAAGTGGATTTTCACTATGGATACTAGGATGCCTTTGGGTATGAACTTAAAAAAAGATATGTTATATGTGTATTGATACAATTATTTCATCACCATGGGAGTGAACCACTTTAATTTATTACCTTGAATCTGTGTAGTCTTCCCTGATCTCATGTCCGGTTTCATGTCTTTTTAAATTACCGTATTTTTCGGACCATAAGACGCACTTTTTTTCCCCCAAATCTTGGGGGAAAGTTGGGGGTGCATCTTATGGTCTGACTGTGGCTGCGGGGAATGAGGGTGCTGCGGTGGAGCGAGTCATCGGTGGCACGAGCAGGCTACTATAGCAGTCTGCCGTGACCACGTGTGCCCGCTCATTACATATGCACGCCCATCCTCCCGCCCATTTCTCAGCGCAGAAGCCGGCGCTGACAGGTGGGCGGGAGGACGAGCGGGGACGCGCGCATAGTAAAGAGCCGGCCCGCATGATCACCCCTGGCAATTACAGCCTGGAGTGATCAAGTGCGGCTGTATTCACTGCCCCCCACACATCATTATCAGCGCGGGGTGCAGTGAATCAGTACACTCACCTGTCCCCGTGTGTGGAGCTGTTCCCCCGCAGCACGTGATGTCTTCCTGTCTGTGCCGGTCAACTGATCTGTGCTGATCAGCTGATCGGCACAGATAGGAAGACATCGCGTGCTGCAGGGGAACGGCTCCACACACGCAGGTCAGCGGCGCAGAGAGGAAGATGATCGGTGCTGGAGGGAGTGAGGAAAAGGTGAGTATAAACGTTTGTTTTTTTTTCTCTGTGCTATAGGATACAGGCCATATACCAGGATGGTATATGAGCACGATGGGGGCATATAGCAGGATGGGAGTATATGAGCAGGATGGATGGGGGGTATATGAACAGGATGGAAGTATATGAACAGGATGGGGGTATATGAACAGGATGGATGGGGGGTATATGAACAGGATGGAAGTATATGAACAGGATGGATGGGGGGTATATGAACAGGATGGGGGTATATGAACAGGATGGGGGTATATGAACAGGATGGGGGTATATGAACAGGATGGGAGTATATGAGCAGGATGGATGGGGGGTATATGAACAGGATGGGGGTATATGAACAGGATGGGGGTATATGAACAGGATGGGAGTATATGAACAGGACGGATGGGGAGTATATGAACAGGATGGGGGTATATGAACAAGATGGGGGTATATGAACAGGATGGGGGTATATGAACAGGATGGGGGTATATGAACAGGATGGGGGTATATGAATAGGATGGGGGAATATGAGCAGGATGCTGGTATATAAGCAGGATGGGGGTTTATAGCAGGATCATATACAAGGAAGCAGGATCATTACCAGGATGGGGTACCTTAGTAGAGAATTTGGGGACATTACCCCCATAACAGTGTCAGCAGCAGATCCTCGCCCCATAACAGTGTGTCATGACCAAATTTTTTTGCTTAAAGTTTTATTTTCCTATTTTCCTCCTCTAAAACCAGGGTGCGTGTTATAGTCCGATGCGTCTTATAGTCCGAAAATTACGGTACTCTGTCAGTGATCATTTTCTAGAGACAGATTAAGAACTACAATGTTCGAAACGCATCCTCCTACCTGCCTTTTCCCTTGAATTCATGATGGAATTATTTTAACAAACATGAAATAAAGCTCTTACTTTTTAACCAATTTTTGGACCTGTTTGCTGGATTCACTTTTTCCTTATGCTCACATACAGTATGCAGACATACACACACGCAGGCATGTACACACAGTTCATAGACATGCACACATATGGTACGCCAACATGCACATACATAATAAGCAGACATGCACACATACAGTACGCAGATATAAGAGCACACACAGACATGCACACATAAACAGACAAGCACACAAACAGTTCTCAGAAAAAAGACCACACACACAGTCGTGCACACACATGGTAAGCAGACATACACACGCCGACATGCATACACAGAAACATATACAAAAGCACATGCACAGATATGTATGTATATACATACTTGAAGACATTCACAAAAATAGATATGAACAGATGTAAAAATATACCAAGTCATATACAATGATATATATATATATATATATATATATATATATATATATATATATAAATACACATCATTTATGCACACACACACACACACACACAGACACATCAGAGGCATTTTTAATATGGGGATGTCAACAACCAGTCTCGCTCACCTCCCCCTGGCTTATCTCCTATCCAATTCCTCTATGCTGGGCATGTGGCAATACAGACTACTCTAGACATGGCCACGCACAGTGCATTGTGTGGCAGTGTCTGCTAGTAGTATTGCGGCCAGGCGGTACTGTACAGTTAATTCTGCTTATGTGCGGGCCCAGCCATGTCACTGCTAGAAGACAAGGTTGCAAAGTGCAATGTGCACGTCCATGTCTGCTAAAGTGTCAGCAATCACGCAGCGCAGTGAAGAAAATACACATGGCAGTGCACAGCTGCTGGGGGGTGGGCCAGAGGGCATTTGCCAGCCAAGGACAAGGGGACAAGGATGGGCACATTACTACAGGATGGGGACAAGCATTGGCACATTACTACAGGATGGGGACAAAGATGAGCACATTACTACAGGATTGGGGACAAGGATGGGGCAGATTACTACAGGATGTGGACAATACTATAGGATGATAACAAGGATGGAGACATTACTACAGGATGGGGACAAGGATGGGCACATTACTACAGGATGGGGACATCACTATAGGATGAGGAACAGGACGGGGAGCATTACTACAGGATTGGTACAAGGATGAGCACATTACTACAGGATGGGGATAAGGATGGGAACGTAACTACAGGGGACAAGGATGGGCATATTACTATATGGGGACAAGGATGGGGCACATTACTACAGGACTACAGGATGAGGACCAGGATTGAGCACATTACTGCAGGACAGGGCAAGGATGGGCACATTACTACAGGATGAATATAAGGATGAGCACATTACTACCAGATGGAAATAAGGATGAGCACATTATTACAAGATAGAAATAAGGATGAGGACATTACTACAAGGGGATAAGGATGGGCACATTACTACAGGATGGGGAGTCGGTTGGTGCACATTGCTACAAGAAGGGGAACAGGATGGGAACATTACTGTAAGATGTTGCCCAAAATTACTATATGGTGCTAATTGTAAAACTGTATTACTTACGAAAAGGGGATAACATGTAAAAAAAAAATCAAAATAAAGCCCAATTTTTCTATGTGTGACCCATATACCCAGCCAAGTTTGAGACCCCTGCTATATACCATATGAGCCCCCACATAGCCCCTCGATATTCTGTTTGAGCATCACACAGGGCACTATATACAGAATGAGACCCCACACAGGATCCCTATATACAGTATGATTCACACACAGCTACAGTATGAGCAAACACATAGTCTCTTTATGCATAGTATGAGTCCCATATAGCTTTCTTATACAAAGTATGGCCCCCCATACAGTTCTCCTTTATACAGTATGAGATCCCAAATAGTCTCCTATACAATATACGATCCAATAGCGGCGTATACTGTTTAAGTCACAGCGACTACCTCTTCGCATAACATAGGAGTGGAAATGCAAAAAAGTGAAGAATACAACATAAAAGTGCATAGAAGTCTCACAGTCTGTGAGCGTGAAAGCACCTGTCTCAGTTAACAGTCACAGAGACTAGGTGTAGTGTGTGCAATATGGCACCTACCTATATCCGCTCCACTTGTGGTTCAAGGATACGGACAGCAGCTAGGCAGCTAGCTTGAAACTCCTGCCTATGACCGCTCCCCTAGTGTGCGAGGATACGGACTGCTGCAGGAGGCAGCGTAGTGGAGCGTTTCCCTAAAAGGCAACGACCACCTGACCTACCTATGTCCGCTCCACTAAGGTGTGAGGACACGGACAACAGTACGGCTGAAAGGTACAGGAGCGCTACCCTACTGATGGCGCTCACCTCAGAGTAGAACCACAAGGCCCAGTCAGACCATGTGCAGCAAGCACCTGCCTATGTCCGCTCCACTAAGGTGCGAGGATACAGACCACAGCATAAGCTGCAGGGTACAAGATCGTTACCCTACCGATAACGCTCACCTAGATAGACAATAGGTGCCGCAAGGGACATGCACAGAGCATCTACTCCTATGCAGGAACCAAGAGGACAGAGCGCCGAGCAGCGTGCGTCAGGGTCTTATATAGACTCTGTGCCTCATCCAAGATGGAGGACACCAGCCAATCCACTGCGAGAACGTCAGCAATGATGTCACGCTGGCCTATCACAGAGCAAAGCGTCATAAGCACATTACCAGCGGCCAATCGGCTTAGAATGTGTCAGAGACATGTGACCTCGTGTCAGCGATGATGTCACCCGCACATGTGCAGTGGCTCCAAGATAGGACTTAGTCTCCAGCGCTCGCACATGCTCAGTAGCATGGAATCAGAACATAGTCTCCAGCGCCACACAGACCTCGGACCAAGATATAGCAGACCACAGCAAAGGATAAGGAGACACGCAGATCCCCAGAAACGGGAACCTTAACAGTCCCCTATATACAGAATGATCCCATACATAGCCCGAATGTACAGTATGAGCCCCACATAGCCACTGTATATGGTATGAGCCTCCACATAGTTGTACTATATACAGTATGAACCCACACATAGTCCCTCTATATACAGTATGATCTGTCAGATAGTCCAAATATGTACACTCACACATCTGAGAAAAAAATATGGCTATCTCCCTCCCGTTTGCCCATCGCTCTGCTTTGGTCTCCAGTTTACTGACTCTCTGCACAGCGGACGCAATGAAGTTACGTCATCACATCTGCCGTCTCAGTCGCACACGGTGATTGGTGGAATACTGAGGGGCTTACAGCTCCATCCTGAGGGCGCAGATAACAATCTTATTGTGACACATGTGTCGAAGGGCACAGTGTGGTTCAAGGGACACGGTTTTCAGCCCCTTGGCTGTTTCAATTTGAGGGTCGCACTTTGCCTAGATCTAAATTAAAGGAATATCAGTTTGGGAAGACAAGAAAGAGTAAAGATGTATAGTATACGAATATTTCAAAACATACATCTAAACTATAGCCTTTCTTCTTTACAGGGATATCAACCTTTTCCTGCCTTAACACCAGGTATAAGCACAGACTATGAGGCTCCAAATGTGAGTATCATAATTGTTTTGCTACAATGTATATGTTAGAAAAATGTGACGTCATTTAACAAAAGTGTGTCTAAAGTACAGAAATGTGTCAGCAGTTGTTCTCTATACAGTATATGCTTATTACATTTAATAACTGTGAATGCTATTACTTTATATGTTGGAGTGGTGCTACTTATCTAAGTTCAATGATCCCAGTCTCCTAGTCTTATACTTACTAGCCTTGTCTTACCAGCCGCTTTCTTGTGACTGCAACTTCTGACTGGCTGAAAGTCACAGATAACAATCAAAAGCTCTCATTGTATAACTCACATAGACTTACATTAAGTTGCAACTTCTGAATCGCCCAGCAAATACTGGAGCCAGGGCCTGCACTAGGAATTTCAGGGCCCCATACTGGCAAAATTTTGGGGCCCCTTGACACTTCACCCAGGCTCCACCCTCGCTTCGTCTCCACCCCTCAAACCTTCCACAGTCTGCCACCACTCTTGGAAAAACATTTCATATATATACAGTGCTGGTCAAAAGTATTGGCACCCCTGCAATTCTGTCAGATAATACTCAGTTTCTTCTTGAAAATGAGTGCAATCACAAATTCTTTGGTAGACCTGAAAGTTCCTCTGTCTATGGTGCGCAGTGTCATCAAGAAGTTTAAAGCCCATGGCACTGTGGCTAACCTCCCTAGATGTGCAAGGAAAAGAAAAATTGACGAGAAATTTCAACGCAAGATTGTGCGGATGGTGGATAAAGAACCTCGACTAACATCCAAACAAGTTCAAGCTGCCCTGCAGTCCGAGGGTACAACAGTGTCAACCCGTACTATCCGTCGGCGACTGAATGAAAAGGGACTGTATGGTAGGATACCCAGGAAGACCCCACTTCTTACCCCGAGACATAAAAAAGCCAGGCTGGAGTTTGCCAAAACTTACCTGAGAAAGCCTAAAACGTTTTGGAACAATGTTCTCTGGTCAGATGACAAAAGAGCTTTTTGGGAAAAGCCATCAACATAAAGTTTACAAAAAAAAAAGAGGCATTCAAAGAAAAGAACATGGTCCCTACATTCAAACATGGCGGAGGTTCCCTGATGTTTTGGGGTTGCTTTGCTGCCTCTGGCACTGGACTGCTTGACCGAGTGCATGGCATTATGAAGTCTGAAGACTACCAACAAATTTTGCAGCATAATGTAGGACCCAGTGTGAGAAAGCTGGATCTTCCTCAAGGTCATGGGTCTTCCAGCAGGACAATGACCCAAAACACACTTCAAAAAGCACTAGAAAATGGTTTGATAGAAAGCACTGGAGACTACTAAAGTGGCCAGCAATGAGTCCAGACCTGAATCCCATAGAACACCTGTGGAGAGATCTCAAAATGGCAGTTTGGAGAAGGCACCCTTCAAATCTCAGGGACCTGGAGCAGTTTGCCAAAGAAGAATGGTCTAAAATTCCGGCAGAGCATTGTAAGAAACTCATTGATGGTTACCGGAAACGGTTGTTCGCAGTTATTTTGGCTAAAGGTTGTGCAACCAAGTATTAGGCTAAGGCGGGCTTTACACGCTGCGACATCGCTAGCAATTGCTAGCGATGTCGAGTGCGATAGCACCCGCCCCCGTCGTACAGCCGATATGTGGTGATCGCTGCCGTAGCGAATATTATCGCTACGACAGCGTCACATGCACATACCTGCTCTGCGACGTCGCTGTGACCAGCAAAAAACCTCCTTTCTAAGGGGGCGGTTCATTCAGCGTCACAGCAACGTAACAGCAGCGTCACTGAACTGCTGCCCAATAGAAAAGGAGGGGAGGAGATGAGCGGCCGGAACATCCCGCCCACCTTCTTCCTTCCTCCTTTTCCAGTGGACGGAGATAAGGAGTTGTTTGTCGTTCCAGCGGCGTCACACATAGCGATGTGTGCTGCCACAGGAACGACAAACAACATCGTACCTGCAGCAGCACCGATATTATGGAAATGAACGACGTGTCAACGAGCAACGATTTTGCATGTTTTTGCGCTCGTTGATCGTCGCTCATTTGTATTACATGCTGCGATGTCGCTACAGGCGCCGGATGTGCGTCACTAACAACGTGACCCCGACGATATATCGGCAGCGATGTCGCAGCGTGTAAAGTACCCCTTAGGGTGCCAATACATTTGTCTGGCCCATTTTTGGAATTTTGTGTGAAATGATCAATGATTTGATTTTTGTTTCATTCACTTTTGTTTTTTTTTCATTGCAAGCAAAATAAATGAAGATAATAATACCAAAGAATGTGATTGCAATCATTTTCAAGAAGAAACTGAGTAATATCTGACAGAATTGCAGGGGTGCCAATACTTTTGGCCAGCACAATAATGTATAAGAAAATTAATACTACACACTCTACACCGCCCCTCTCCATAATACGCCCTCTACACCACTCCTCTCCATAACACACCTTGTACACCATGTCTTTCCATAATACACCCTCTAGACTGAGCATTTCCATAACACACCTTCTGCACCGCCTCTCCCCATACTAGACCCACTACATCACCTCTTTCCATAATACACCTTCTAAACCGCCTCTTACTATAATATACAGTACAGACCAAAAGTTTGGACACACCTTCTCATTCAAAGAGTTTTCTTTATTTTCATTACTCTGAAAATTGTAGATTCCCATTGAAGGCATCAAAACTAGGAATTAACACATGTAGAATGAAATACTTAACAAAAAAGTGTGAAACAACTGAAAATATGTCTTATATTCTAGGTTCTTCAAAGTAGCCACCTTTTGCTTTGATTACTGCTTTGCACACTCTTGGCATTCTCTTGATGAGCTTCAAGAGGTAGTCACTGGAAATGGTCTTCCAACAGTCTTGAAGGAGTTCCCAGAGATGCTTAACACTTGTTGGCCCTTTTGCCTTCACTCTGCGGTCCAGCTCACCCCAAACCATCTCGGTTGGATCAGGTCTGGTGACTGTGGAGGCCAGGTCATCTGGCGTAGCACCCCATCACTCTCCTTCTTAGTCAAATAGCCCTTACACAGCCTGGAGGTGTGTTCGGGGTCATTGTCCTTGTTTGGGGTCATTGTTGAAAAATAAATGATGGTCCAACTAAACGCAAACCGGATGGAATAGCATGCCGCTGCAAGATGCTGTGATAGCCATGCTGGTTCAGTATGCCTTTAATTTTGAATAAATCCCCAACAGTGTAACCAGCAAAGCACCCCCGCACCATCACATCTCCTCCTCCATGCTTCACGGTGGGAACCAGACATGTAGAGTCCATCCGTTCACCTTTTCTGCGTCGCACAAAGACACGGTGGTTGGATCCAAAGATCTCAAATCTGGACTCATCAGACCAAAGCACAGATTTACACTGGTCTAATGTCCATTCCTTGTGTTCTTTAGCCCAAACAAGTATCTTCTGCTTGTTGCCTGTCCTTAGCAGTGGTTTCCTAGCAGCTATTTTACCATGAAGGCCTGCTGCACAAAGTCTCCTCTTAACAGTTGTTCTAGAGATGTGTCTGCTGCTAGAACTCTGTGTGGCACTGATCTGGTCTCTAATCTGAGCTGCTGTTAACCTGCGATTTCTAAGGCTGGTGACTCGGATAAACTTATCCTCTGCACCAGAGATGACTCTTGGTCTTCCTTTCCTGGGGCGGTCCTCATGTGAGCCAGTTTCTTTTTAGCATTTGATGGTTTTTGCCACTGCAGTTGGGGACACTTTCAAAGTTTTCCAAATTTTTTGGACTGACTGACCTTCATTTCTTAAAGTAATGATGGCCACTCATTTTTCTTTACTTAGCTGCTTTCTTCTTGCCATAATACAAATTCTAAAGCGGGCTTTACACGCTACGATATCGTTAATGATTTATCGTCGGGGTCATGTTGTTTGTGACGCACATCTGGCGTCATTAACGATATCGCAGTGTGTGACACTTATGTGCGACCTAAAACGATCGCAAAAGCGGCCAAAATCGTTTGCCGCGGAGAGATCGTCCTAAAACAAAAAATCGTTCTCTTCTAATTGACGATGTTGTTCCTTGTTCCTGCGGCAGCACACATCGCTGTGTGTGACACTGCAGGAGCGAGGAACATCTCCTTACCTGCCTCCACCACCAATGCGGAAGGAAGGAGGTGGGCGGGATGTTTACGTCCCACTCATCTCCGCCCCTCCGCTTCTATTGGACGGCTGCCGTGTGACATCGCTGTGACTCCACACGACCCGCCCCCTTAGAAAGGAGGCGGATCGCCGGCCAGAGCGACGTCGCAGGACAGGTAAGTCCATGTCACGGGGGTAAGCGAGGTTGTGCACGACGCGCAGCGATTTGCCCGTGTCGCACAACCAACGAGGGCGGGTACGATCGCAGTGTGTAAAGCCCGCTTAACAGTCTATTCAGTAGGACTATCATCTGTGTATCCACCAGACTTCTGCACAACCTAACTGATGGTCTCAACCCCATTTATAAGTAAAGAAATCCCACTTATTAAACCTGACAGGGCACACCTGTGACGTGAAAAACATTTCCTGTGACTACCTCTTGAAGCGCATCAAGAGAATGCCAAGAGTGTGCAAAGCAGTAATCAAAGCAAAAGGTGGCTACTTTGAAGAACCTACAATATAAGACATATTTTCAGTTGTTTCACACTTTTTTGTTAAGTATTTCATTCCACATGTGTTAATTCATAGTTTTGATGCCTTCAATGTGTATCTACAATTTTCAGCGTCATGAAAATAAAGAAAACTCTTTGAATGAGAAGGTGTGTCCAAATATTTCGTCTGTACTGTACCTTCTATACTGCCCTTCTCCATAATACACCTTCTACACCTGCAATCTCCATAATACACCCCCTACATTGCCTCTTTTCATAATACACCTTCTACATCACTGCTCTCCATAACACACCTTATACACCACCCCTCTCCATAATACGCCTTCTACACCACCTCTTCTGCACAACACACCTTCTATATCGCCCCTCTCCATAATGCACCATGAACACCGCCTCTTTCCATAATATCCCCTACACTGCCTCTTTCCATAACACACCTTCTACACCGCCTCTCTTCATTATACACACTCTACACCGCCCATTCTGCACAACACACCTTCTATATCACCACTCTCCATAATGCACCCTCTACACCACCTCTTTCCATAGTACATCCCCCTACACTGCCTCTTTCCATAATACACCTTCTACATCACCCTTCTCCATAATATACTCTCTACACTGCCCCTCTGCATAATACACCCCCTACACTGCCTCTTTCCACAATACACCTTCTACATCACCCCTCTCCTTAGCACATCTTCTACACCGCCTCTCTTCATAATACGCCCTCTACACCACCCCTTCTGCACAACACACCTTCTATATCACCCCTCTCCATAATACACCCTCTACACCACCTCTTTCCATAGTACATCCCCTATACTGCCTCTTTCCATAATACACCTACTACATCAACCTTCTCCATAATACACCTTCTACACTACCCCTCTCCATAACATGCCTTTTACACTGCCTCTCTCCATAACACACCTTCTACACCACCCCTCTCCATAACACACCTTTTACAATGCCTCTTTCCATAATTCACTCCCTACACCTACACACTCTTTCCATAATACACCTTCTACACCGCCTCTCTCCATAACACACTTTTTACACTGCCTCTTTCCATAATACATTTTCTACACCGCCTCTTTCCGTGATACACACTTTACACGGCCCCTCTCCAAAACACACCTTCTATACCTCATCTTTCCGTAATACACCCTCTAAACGGCCCCTCTCCAAAACACACCTTCTATACCTCCTCTTTCCGTAATACACCCTCTACACTGCCCCTCTCCATAACACACCTTCTACACCGCCTCTTTCCATAATACATGCTCGGCACCGCGGCTCTCCATAATACACCCTCTATACCGCCCCTCTTCATAATACACTCTCTACACCGCCTCTCTCTATAATACATACTCTACACCCTCCACTCTCCATAGTACACCGTCTGCACCACCTCTCTACATGATATACCATCTACACTGCCTCTCTCCATTATATCTATCCCACACTGCCCCTAAGTACAATATCCCCACACACTCTACCCCTCTGTATGATATCTCTCCTACACATACTGCCTCTCTATATAATATTCCCCACACATACTGCCCCTCAGTATAATATCGGCTCACACACACTGCCCCTCTATACAATATCCTCCCACACACACTGCCCCTCTGTATATTGCCCCCCACACAGTACCCCTCTGTATACTATCCCCACACACACACTGCCCCTTTGTATAATATCATCCTGGTATATATGTCCTCCTTCTGGTATATATGTCCCCCTTCTGGGCACATTCTGGTATATATGTACCAATCCTGGTTTTTGTCCCCTTCCTGATATATATGTCCTTCTCCTGGCATATTTGCTGCAAAAAGGAAAAAAAAACAAAAACATTTTACTTACTCTACCCAACTCCCACGTCATATGGTGTCTTCCTGAGCCGTGATGCAAGTCAAGTACTGGGGTTGGACAGTGGGCCACCCCACCTCTCCCGGTGATCATCCTGCTCCTGCCTTCTGCTCACAGAGCGGCTACCTGTCCCCATTGGCTGCTGAGCCCTCGCCACCTCCGCAGCTCTGCTTTCCTGCAGTAGTGTGATGAGCTCGCAGAGTGAGGACCTCATCACAGTGCTGCACACTGAGCCCTGTTCTGCCCCACTGACCCTGCCTCCAGCATACTTGACTAATTTGCATGCGATGCAAATTAGCGATGTGTAGTGGCAGAAGCAAACTGCTGGGCCCCTCTGCTGCGGCTGTGACTGGGGCCCAGTAAACAGAGGGGCCCGGCTGGCCCGGGGCTTAATAAAAATAAGTAATTACCCCACGTCCAGACGGGCCCCCCTCTTCACCGGGCCCCATACACCAGTCACGGTTGTAATGCCCTGATGGCGGCCATGACTGGAGCGATAACAAATGGTTGGAGACTGACTGGAGCAGTGATAACAGATGAAGACTGCAGCTGGTAACTCTGTGGATAAGTGCAGGGAATTTTGATTAGTAGCACCATGCCATGGCTGCAATAAAAAGAAAATTTGTCACCAGATTTTTGTTGTCACATCTAATAGCAGCATAAAGTAGAGGCATATACCTTTATTACTAATAACTAATAATTACTACTGCTGGGTCACTTATTCCACTACTTGCTGTAGCTTTGATAAAACACTGTTTTATCTTTTGCAGTAAAGATGAGCAGACTCGTTGAAGTTTGGTTCGGCAGGTTCAGATAAAGTTCAATTTGGGGCTCGGACTTGACCTGAACCCAATGTCACTAATTGGGCAGTTTGGGTCCCACATGTACTCAGCCATAAACAGAACACTTCCAGGGGAAAGTTGGCGGGGTTTTTACTTTTTCTTGTTTGTTACACACTACATCCGATCATGCTGTTGTTACTCCCAGTGCGAACCAATCCAACACTTTAACCTGCTCGAACTAGGCTGAGCACCAAGCGTTCGCAAGCACAGCGATGCTTGTGCGAGTGGTTTGCATATGTAAAGCACCCGAACTCCAAACCCGACCTCTGTTATTCTGTTTGGTGTTCATACTAATCACAGACCTAACAAAGAACCTTGAGCGGAACCATGGATGTCCGGTTAGGTATATTCAGCCGGACTTTAGATGAAGTTCGGTTTGGGACTCAGACTTGACCTGAACACTAATAAAAGTCACTAATTGGTCAGTTTGGGTCTCCACCCATATGTAGCCAGCCATAAACAGATCACTTCCGGAGCCAGGTGGGCGGGGTTGTTCCTTTTTTTGTTTGTGCACACTACATTCGAGCATGTTGTTAACCCCAATGCGGGCCAGTCAAACACTGCAAGCGTCTCACACTGGGCTGTGGCCCGAGCGTACCCGAGCACAGGATTGCTCAGGTGAGTGGGTTTGCTCTGTAGGGCAACTCTTCCAATCTTGTCTGCATGGGTCTACTCTGAAAACAGGCTGTGCAGGGGCCTTTTTTAAATTGTTGCTCTTTTGGGAGGTCTTCCAATCTTGTCTGTGTGGGTCTACTCTAAAAAAAAAAAAGTTATGTTGAGGCTTTTTTTAAATTGTTGCTTTGTGGGGGAAGTCTTCTAATCTTGGCCATGTGGGTCAACTTTGAAAATAGAAGAAATTTTACTGCACTCAAAATGTCCTTAGGATACAAATAAGGTTCTTTATTCAGAATTTCACAAAAAATCTGTCCAAAATTGACAATTATAGATAAGACAAATTAATATAAGGTTTCCTTGGCCTTAGTCATATATTCGCTGTAAAAGAAGAAAAAAAGATGAAAATACTATCAAACCATATGTCTGAACAAGCACAGAAATTACGATGACTCCCAAATTATGTATCCTCATTCAATTTGGTCAACTTTAAAAACAAGCTATGTAGGTACCTATTTTCTTAAACTCTTGCTCTATAGAAGAACTCTTCCAACCCTGGCTGTGTGGGGCAAGTCTGAAAACAGACTCTGTAGGGGTATCTTTTGAATATCGTTGCTATGTGAGGGAATTCTGAAATCAGTCTCTGTCTGGCAGTCTTAACTTTTTTGGTTTATTAACTTACTTCCTGCCCTTACCCCCATTTTGGGGGAAAGTTTGAGCCTTTTTGTGTGCAATTTTAATACTAAGCAATCACCTCCTCCATCGATTGGCAGTGTGTGAGTGGTTGCTCCATCAGTGTTCTGCACCTGTTGCCTCCATCTTTATTAAGGGGTTTTGCTGCCTCCTGTTAGTGCATTAGATTCTATGGCCTGGGCAGGTAAATACTGTTGCCCTTTTGTTGCTGTGAATAATTCTTGAAATTTTGGGGGAAAAATTTTATTTCTCTTTTTGTGGTTTAGCTTTTGCCCCTATTTCCCCAATAGTGCTGCTTCTCTGTATCACAAAACAACAAAAATAAAAATTCTTCCTGCCTGATGGCGCTCCCATATCCCATTCCTCTTGGTGCTCCATATGCGGCACACACAGGACGGCACATGATAGTGTTATCATATGCCAGCCGTGGACTGCACGCCAACATCAGCTGCCAGACTTTGATAAGCCAGTGTCCATTTTAACAATTGTAGTGCAGAAAACCGGTGATGTTATGCACTGAAATACATTTAGGCTATGTGCGCACTTTGCGTTGAGGTAGTTGCAGTTCTAACTGCATCCTCTGGCAGAAATTGTCTTTGTCATCTTTGGTTGTGACCACAAAAACGCTATAAATACGCTTGCATTTTTACCACGTTTTTCATGCTTTTTAACTGCTTAAAATCAGATGCATTTTGACTACAAATACAATGCTAAATAAAGTTTAAACATACAAACACTATAAAAAAAGGAAAGAAATGTATCAAATATCAATATTAAAATCATATAAAAAATGGCTTATTTATTTTAAATGATAACTTTGTGCTAATATTTATGCATAAAATTACATTTATTTATTAATTTTCATACATTTAATTGTCGGACTATGTGTGTGTGTAAAGGGACATATCATGCCATTAATATTTTGTCAAAAATATTCCCCTTGCTTGAATCAGGTGAGCCCTCCTTCCTCACCTGGGAATTGGCTACTTTCCTGGATTGCCAGGGACCTAGTGGATGGTGTGTCCTTGTTCAGTGGGGTTATGATGCCCTTAGGAATATATAGTGATCCACACTGTGTGATCTGAGGTGCTACGGCCTTGTTTAGTCTTATATAAGAGCCATTAACCGGTTTGGCACTTGGTTATTTATCTCCAGGTATTTATTATTGTTTATGCATTCTTTGCATGGGTTTTTCCTGGACTTTTTGCCTCTACAGGTGTCTTATCAGGCTGCAATCTATTCTCCCCTTGTGGCGGGGGTGTATTGTTATAATTGTTGAATTATTATTATGATTATTATAAACTTGTGGGTACAGGATCTTGTCTACATTATATGTTTTAATTGTTTTTAAACTGTATTAGTGCACTGCTAATAAAGGTTGTTTTCACATTGTATTATGGGCTGTGCGTTATATGCAATGTCTTTTCTCCTCTTTTAAGTCTTCATGTACTCCATTGCATTACCAGCACCCCTCTGTTCTGATTATTTGGCTATTGTGGTGCATCCTCTTCTCCTTGCTGCTCAGTAGTGAAGCAGCCTGTGCAAGCCCCAGGGAGGCAGCAAGGAATATGGAGGGAAAGGGGGATGATACACTGCAAAGTCCGGTGGAAAGCGTATCCACAATGTGGCAGGGGAACACACCAGGGGTACAAGGATCACCCCACGCGTATCGCCGCCGCTGCGGCTTCGTCAGGGAAAGTCTGTCAAAAAGCCTATAAGTTAAGTTTACTTGGTGTTATCCATCATGTCACCTTGTGTGAACTTTTTGTAATCATTGTTTTAATTGAATCAATTTGTCAAACAATCTATATGTAAACCCTGCTCTTGATATTCAAAACCAGGGGTGACCACAATACTGGTCTGTTCTGTGACAACTTGATTGTGTTTGTTCAATATGCACTAAATAGTGTGCCATCAAAAACTTTTTTATCCACTTTAATAAAATAAAATATTATTGGGGAATATCTTGTTTGTTTTGATACAATTTGATTCCCTAGGCCTGGAGCCAGTTTTTTACTTAATGCAGTCAGACATGCCCCCACGCTGAGTGATAGCTGTCTCGCTGCAACCAATCACAGCCGCTGGTGGGCGTGTCTATATCGAGCAGTTAAAAAAAGAAACAAATAATTGAAAAAAAATGACGTGCGGTCCCCCCCAATTTGGATACCAGCCAGGGTAAAGCCACACGGCTGAAGGCTATTATTCTCAGGATGGGGTGCTCCACGTTATAGGGAGCCCCCCAGCCTAACAATATCAGCCAGCACCCGCCCGAAATAGCCGCATCCATTAGATGTGTAACGTCCTGGTGGTGGATTCACTGGACCGTGCACCGGACTCCCCCAGTGAGGCAACCCGGAGCTAACCCCTATACAGGGACTGTCCGATCACCCCACCAGAGGGCCTAGATGCACGGTAGCCGGAACACTAGGGGTACGGGATAAGAGTCCTTTAGGGATCTGCACAGGAATGTCTCTGAGTCCAACGAGCACCATAGGCAGGACGGATGACTGGAACCGGGTTCAGGTGCCGGGTAGGAAAAACAGACGGGGTCCGGGTCCAGCGAGACGTGCAGGCTGATGTTACCAGGTGAAGTCGGGGATCGGTGACGGGTACAGGCTGATGGAAGGTGGCGGGATCCTCAGCAGACAGTCACCGAGAGACTTTCTGGGGAATCAGCAGTCAGGACCAAGTTGAGGCGACAGACGGACTCTGCGGAAGAGACAGTGTTAAACAGGAGATAAGGTACAGAGGGACCTGAACACCTAACTATGGAAACACATTGATCAGGCACCGCCCATAGGTAGCAAGAAGTCTTTTATACCCTGCACCTGCAATCAGCCACATCCTGTTCCAGGGATGCTTGCCCTATAAGGCCAGGAGAGTGAGCGCGGCCCCGCCCTAATACACATGCATGAAGCCCGGGAGCCAGAGGCAAATACAGGAGGCCGGAGGGACGCAGGGGAGCAAAAGCAGGAGCAGCGGTGAGCGATCGATGAGCACGTGGACCAGATCAGTGGGTACGGAGCGGCGGCATGACACCGAGACCGGATCAGTGCATACGGAGCGGTGTCGTGACACCGAGACCGGATCAGTGGGTACGGAGCGTTGCCGTGACACCGAGACCGGATCAGTGGGTACGGAGTGTTGCCAGGACCCCGGGAGCGTGACAAGATGCGACAGTCTCAGGACTTTACCCGGCTCATCCCGAATTGCCCTGGTGCGGTGGCAAACGGGGTAATAAGGAGTCAATGGCAGCAGCCCATAGCTGCCACTAAGTCCTAGGTCAATCATCGCAGGCGTCTCCCCAAGATACCTTCCATGATCAACCTGTAAGTTAAAGAAAATAAACACACACATCCAAAAAATCCTTTATTTGGAATGAAAGACAAAAAACACCCTCTTTCACCACTTTATTAACCCCTCAAAAACAACTCCAGGTCCGACGTAATCCATG
Organism: Anomaloglossus baeobatrachus; assembly: GCF_048569485.1. NCBI lineage: Eukaryota > Metazoa > Chordata > Amphibia > Anura > Aromobatidae > Anomaloglossus > Anomaloglossus baeobatrachus. The sequence goes on from NC_134358.1 coordinate 334,069,997, forward strand.
CAAGGTCCCAAAACGCTTTCAGCTCTGCTTCATCGGAAGCTGACAGGAGGGGCAGTAGAACACGACCGCTCCTGTGAGCTCCATGCAGCAACTGAAGTGAGTTGCGCGATCAGCTGTGCTGTCACTGAGGTTACTCGCGGCCACCGCTCTCAAGTGGAGGACTGCTGCTGTGGCTGCAAGTAACCTGAGTGAAAGCACAGCTGATCGCGTGGCTCAAAGCAGTCACTCAGGGTGTTACGGGGGGCTGTCTGATAATAACCTAAATGAGTATCAGACAGTCAGGGTCCACCGTGCAAAGACTCTGCTGCAGACTATGGCAGAGTGCAATACCTCTGTTAACTCACAGAAGGATATAATAAGAAAGTAAAGCAATTCCTCCCTTACTTGGAGGGTGTGTGGAATGATCTCTGTTAATATTCACAGAGACAAAGGCAATGTGTGCGAAATGGCACCTACCTAGGTCCGCTCTTCTAGTGGTGCAAAAGAGACGAACAGCAGCGTAAGCCGCACAAAGCTCCTACCTGCGTTCGCTCCACTAGTGTGCGAGGACACGAACCACTAGATATGGCACCTGCCTAGGTCCGCTCTTCTAGTGGTGCAAAAGAGACGAACAGCAGCGTAAGCCGCACAAAGCTCCTACCTCTGTTCGCTCCCCTAGTGTGCGAGGATACGAACAACTGCCAGACGCAGTATAAGGAACGTTACCCTAGCAGCAACGTCCACCTACGAGTCAAACCACAAGGCCCAGCCAGACCATGTGCCTCAGGCACCTGCCAATGTCCGCTCCCCTAAGAGGTAAGGATACGGACAGCAGCCGAAGCTGTAAGGTATAAGAACGCTACCCTGCCGGTAGCGCTCACCTAGCATAGACAGAGGAATGCCTAGAGGAACGCGCACAGAGCGTCTACTCTTATGCATGAACCAAGAGGACTGAGCGCCATGCGGCATGTGTCAGGGTCTTATATAGACTCTGTGCCTCATCCAAGATGGAGGACACCAGAGCCAATCCGCTGCCAGAACGACAGGAGTGACGTCATGCTGGCCTATCACCGAGCAAGACATCACAAGCACATGACCAGCGACCAATCGGCATAGAAGGTGTCAGAGACATGTGACCTCGTGTCAGCGATGATGTCACCCGCACATGTGCAATGGCTCCAATATAGGACTTAGTCTCCGGCGCTCGCACATGTGCAGTAGCAAGAAATCTGGACTTAGTCTCCAGCGCTCGCACATGTGCAGTAGCAAGAATTCTGGACTTAGTCTCCAGCGCTCGCACATGTGCAGTAGCAAGAAATCTGGACATAGTCTCCAGTGCTCGCAGCAACCGTAACAGTACCTCCCCCTCAAGGGCCCCCCTCCCGGCGACGCAGGTAATTGGCAACTAAGTCGGGAGCATGGACAGCCTCCTCAGGCTCCCAAGAGCGATGTTCCGGGCCGTAACCCTCCCAATCTATCAAGAAGAACCTGCGCCCTCTAACCATCTTAGAACCAACTATGGCTCGTATCTCATAGCTAGAGCGAGAGGAATCAGAGGCAGGAGAGTGCACTTCACGAGCGTGAGGTAAAATAGCCGGCTTTAGCAGTGAGACATGGAATTTGTCATGAATCCTAAGATGGACGGGTAACTTCAATTGGTAGACTACAGGATTTACCTGTCGAAGAACCTCATAAGGACCCAGGAAGCGAGGAGCAAATTTGACAGAGCTCACTCTAAGTCTCACGTGTTTTGCAGAGAGCCACACAAAGTCCCCTGGAGAATAGACAGGAGCCGGGCGACGAAACCGATCGGACACCGTCTTCATACGGTCCTTAGCTGCTTGGATCGACTCTTGAGTCCGATCCCAAACCTCTCTGGCATTAGTTGCCCAGTCGGCCACAAGAGGAGGAGGTGCAGCAGCGGGAAACGGTACCGGTACCCTAGGGTGTTGCCCATTATTGAGTACGAACGGTGTCTGCCCAGTGGCCTCAGCCAGCGAATTGTTAAGGGCAAATTCTGCCCAGGGTAGGAGGGAGGACCAGTTATCGTGATTCTCAGCAACAAAGTGTCGAAGGTATATAATCATAGATTGATTGGTACGCTCAACCAAACCATTGGTCTCCGGATGGTATGCCGAAGAGAGATTCAACTCAATTTGCAGAAGGCTACAAAGATCTCGCCAGAAATGGGAAGTAAATTGAGGGCCTCTATCACAAATGATACGATCTGGCATCCCGTGAAGCCTAAAGACATGCTTGAGGAATAGTTTGGCTAGTACCCTGGAAGATGGGATTCTCGATAACGGTACGAGATGAACCATCCGGGAGAAATGGTCCGTAATGACCCACACAAATCTATGTCCCTGTGAACATGGAAGATCACCCACAAAGTCCATGCCTACCACCTCCCATGGTCTATCTGGCACTGGTAAAGGATGCAAGAGCCCAGCCGGTCTCTGCCGTAATGGACGGTTGCGAGCACACGAGTAGCAGGAACCGACATATCTCTTGACGTGGCTGGCTAAGTGTGGCCACCAATACCACCTCTCCAGTAACTCTCGTGTCCGCCTAATACCAAAATGCCCACCCACCTTTGAGGTGTGGGCCCATGACAGTATATCATTCTGTCGATCAGCCGGAACAAAGGTCTTGCCCGGTGGGATTTGGTCTAACGTCACAGGGGAGAGCGTATAAAAAACCCTGGAGGGAAGGATAAGACGAGGTTCGTCAATGTCTTCCTGGGTAGAAAGCATAGAGCGAGACAGGGCGTCTGCCTTGTTATTCTTACTCCCAGACAGATAGTTGATGGAGAAGTGAAAGCGGGAGAAAAACAAGGACCAGCGGGCTTGGCGAGGATTCAGACGCTGAGCGGTTTGTAAGTACGTCAGATTCTTATGGTCTGTATAGACCTGGAAAGGATGTTTCGCTCCTTCCAGCAAGTGACGCCACTCCTCCAAGGCTAATCTCAAGGCGAGCAGTTCCCTATCCCCAATGGTATAGTTTCTCTCTGCCGGTGAAAAGGTTTTCGCAAAGAAGAAACACGGCCTTTTTCTACCTGCACCGTTCTTTTGATACAAGACCGCACCAGCACCCACTGAAGAGGCATCAACCTCTAAGAGGAAGGGCTTACTCTCATCGGGTCTTTGAAGAACGGGAGCAGTTGAAAAGTGTCTTTTTACTGCCTCAAAAGCCTGAGATGTCTCAGTAGACCAGGCTTTGGGATTAGCACCTTTCTTAGTCAAGGCCACCAAAGGGGCCACCAAAGTAGAAAAATGGGGTATGAACTGCCTGTAATAATTTATGAATCCTAAGAAGCGTTGCACCGCCTTCAAGGAATGAGGTTCGGACCATTGCAGGACAGCAGAGAGCTTCGCAGGATCCATAGCCAGACCCTCTTGTGAGATAATGTAACCCAAAAAAGGCAATGAGGACTGCTCGAATACACATTTCTCGAGTTTAGCAAACAATGAGTGCTCCCTTAAACGGGAAAGGACACGAACGACATCCTGACGATGAGTCTCCAGATCAGGAGAAAAAATCAGGATGTCGTCCAGATACACCACTACTGAGGATAACAGTAAATCCCTGAACACATCGTTTACGAAGTCCTGAAATACTGCGGGTGCATTACATAACCCAAAAGGCATGACGAGGTATTCATAGTGACCGTCTCGGGTGTTAAAAGCGGTCTTCCATTCGTCACCCTTTCGAATTCGTACCAAGTTATACGCACCCCGCAGATCCAACTTCGTAAAAACTTGAGCTCCTCTCAGTCTGTCAAAGAGCTCCGAAATTAAAGGTAACGGGTATTTGTTCTTTATTGTGATTGCGTTGAGACCCCTGTAATCTATGCAAGGACGCAAATCACCCTCTTTCTTCCGAACAAAGAAAAACCCAGCTCCCGCGGGAGAGACAGACTTACGAATGAACCCCTTCTCTAAACTCTCTCTTATATAGGTCGACATGGCCTCTGACTCAGGTATTGACAGGGGGTAAACCCTGCCTTTAGGTGGAACCGAACCTGGGATAAGGTCTATGGCACAGTCATACGGCCTATGGGGTGGAAGAACCTCAGCACCCTGTTTGGAGAACACGTCAGCGAAATCCAGATAGGGTGTAGGTATGGGAGAGAGATCAGTAGATGCAACCGCAATGACCTTAGGTGGTAAGGGAAGACATCGGGACTGACATTTCGAACCCCAACTAATAATGCTGTCAGACTCCCAGTCAATGTGAGGTGCATGAGTCCGAAGCCATGGGAGACCCAGAAGGACGTCGTCTATACCCTCAGGCAAAACAAGAAAAGAAATCTCCTCTATGTGACCCTGAGACAGGGAAAGGCGCAAGGGAACTGTCCTCAATGTAATGGAGTCAGACAACATAGTTCCATTAACAACACTTCCAGGAATAGGCGCCTCTAACATGATAGAGGGAATATTGTGTCCCTTTACAAATCCTGAGGACACAAAAGTCCCGTCAGCTCCGGAATCCACAAAAGCCATAATAGGCCATGTATTCTCAGATAACGAGAGCTGACCTGGGATACAACACTTAGAGGGTGCAGAAGACGTCTCTAGTAACCCCCCTCTAATGGTTACTAGACCAGGGAGTTTCCCTGACGACTAGGACACTTGTTGGCATAGTGCCCAGCCTGACGACATACGTAACATATAGGAGGACCAGACTTGTGTAATCTGGAAGACGTATGACCTAACTCCATAGGAGTGGGAGATGTTTCAGATGCTGAGGAAGATGGTAGTGGACCCTCAACAACTGGAATAGCCCGATGCTTAGGGCGTGAGGAAGAGACCTCGAGTCTACGTTCCTTATGGCGTACATCGATCCTCGTTGCTACTGTGATCAAGTCCTCCAGAGAAGCAGGGACCTCACGAGTAGCAAGAGCATCTTTGACATAGCCTGCCAACCCTCTCCAGAAGATAGGAATCAACACCTTCTCTGGCCAATCTGCCACCAGAGTTCTAAAAGCAATGGCATAAGAACTAGTGGATACCGAACCCTGAGATAGATCTAACAGTCTCAGGGCCGCATCATGGGTAACCTGCGGACCCATGAATACCGCCTTAAGAGCATCAAGAAAATCTTGATGTCTCAGAGTAACCACATCAGAGCGCTCCCATAGGGGAGTCGCCCATTCTAAGGCTTTGTCCTGAAGTAAGGAGATGATAAAGCCTACTCTGGACCTCTCCGTAGAGAAGCGAGAAGAGTTGACCTCTAGGTGTATCTGACACTGACTAATGAAACCACGACATGATCTGGCATCACCAGAATATCTGTTTGGCAGAGCAAGTCGAGGATCATGTGCAGATGTCACCATGGTCTGAGGTTTATCCTCTATACTCTTGAGCCGTGACTCAAGTACTTGTATGTAACGGTGTAACTGCTGATATTCTGCCATAACTGCCAGACCCTTGGCTCAGTCCTAATGTTACGGGGGGCTGTCTGATAATAACCTAAATGAGTATCAGACAGTCAGGGTCCACCGTGCAAAGACTCTGCTGCAGACTATGGCAGAGTGCAATACCTCTGTTAACTCACAGAAGGCTATAATAAGAAAGTAAAGCAATTCCTCCCTTACTTGGAGGGTGTGTGGAATGATCTCTGTTAATATTCACAGAGACAAAGGCAATGTGTGCGAAATGGCACCTACCTAGGTCCGCTCTTCTAGTGGTGCAAAAGAGACGAACAGCAGCGTAAGCCGCACAAAGCTCCTACCTGCGTTCGCTCCACTAGTGTGCGAGGACACGAACCACTAGATATGGCACCTGCCTAGGTCCGCTCTTCTAGTGGTGCAAAAGAGACGAACAGCAGCGTAAGCCGCACAAAGCTCCTACCTCTGTTCGCTCCCCTAGTGTGCGAGGATACGAACAACTGCCAGACGCAGTATAAGGAACGTTACCCTAGCGGCAACGTCCACCTACGAGTCGAACCACAAGGCCCAGCCAGACCATGTGCCTCAGGCACCTGCCTATGTCCGCTCCCCTAAGAGGTAAGGATACGGACAGCAGCCGAAGCTGAAAGGTATAAGAACGCTACCCTGCCGGTAGCGCTCACCTAGCATAGACAGAGGAATGCCTAGAGGAACGCGCACAGAGCGTCTACTCTTATGCATGAACCAAGAGGACTGAGCGCCATGCGGCATGTGTCAGGGTCTTATATAGACTCTGTGCCTCATCCAAGATGGAGGACACCAGAGCCAATCCGCTGCCAGAACGACAGGAGTGACGTCATGCTGGCCTATCACCGAGCAAGACATCACAAGCACATGACCAGCGACCAATCGGCATAGAAGGTGTCAGAGACATGTGACCTCGTGTCAGCGATGATGTCACCCGCACATGTGCAATGGCTCCAATATAGGACTTAGTCTCCGGCGCTCGCACATGTGCAGTAGCAAGAAATCTGGACTTAGTCTCCAGCGCTCGCACATGTGCAGTAGCAAGAATTCTGGACTTAGTCTCCAGCGCTCGCACATGTGCAGGAGCAAGAAATCTGGACATAGTCTCCAGTGCTCGCAGCAACCGTAACACAGGGGATATGCGATCACAGGGGAGTCCTTCACGTGTGACCGAAAATCAAGCACAGAGTCTCGCGATCACAATGAAGTCGGGTGATGGTCATCCGATTTCATTCTGATCGTGCGGCTCTGTCTTGCAGCCAGCCATGCTCTTTTTGACGGTGCGATCCCACTCTGCTTTGCTGCAAGTCTATGGGGATGCTGCAGAACCGAGTGGGACCGTACTGTGAAAAATGTGCGTTCTGCATGCTTTTCCCATTCTATGGCAGAGAAAGCATCCAGAACGCATGAATTCTCCAGGAATGTGCGCACGTTGCGTTCTGCCGAATGTGTCTCAGAACGCAGCTTTTTTGGCTGCGTTCTGAGACGCACATGCAGTGACTTACATGCTGCAGAATTGAACGCAATGTGCGCACATAGCCTAAGACGCTTTTAACCTGAAGTGGTTATTTCTTGGAATGTCTTTCGGCACCAGCTTTTATTGACTTGTATTGAAACACCAGTGAGAGATTTCCAAGTGGAAGCCACTTGGGAATGGTTAGTTAATTTAGCCATTTTGCAATTCAAAATACGTGTATCAGTTAAAGGGGTGGTTCACCCATATTTTTTATTGTGTTCGATATTATGTTGAGAAACAATGTTTCTCTCAAATACCTTCTGTTGGCAATAGTGCCTGTGAGAGGCTCTATTGCAGACCGCTGTTCCCCGTCCAGTGATGTACCCGTCAAATGCTGCCACGTCACATCCGTGCAGCCGGCTACATTCTGAGCCCATCTGCTCCCTGCTCCTCTTCCCTCCTCCCTCCCAGGACAGCGCGTCTCTTGCTTGCAGCGTTCAGCAAGGAGGGAGGAGCAGGAGACGCGCCGTGCTAGGAGGGAGGAGGTAGGAGGGAGGAGGGGGAGGGGGAGGAGGGAGGAGGGAGCAAATGGGCTGTGACAGCAGTGAAACACCGCTCACAGATCAGAGTCTGGAAGACTGTAGCCGGCTGCACGGATGTGACGTGGCAGCATTTGACGGGTATGTCACTGGACGGGGAACAGCGGTCTGCAATAGCGCCTCTCACAGGCACTATTGCCAACACAAGGTATTTGAGAGAAACATTGTTTCTTAACATAATATCGAACTAGACAATAAAAAATATGGGTGAACCACTCCTTTAAAGGAAGCTCAAAAGACTGAACATATTTATAAAAAGTAGTTTTTACATTGCATTGCAATTTTAGCATTTATTGTATTGCCTGTACACTTACACTACCTATGCACACATGCTAAGGGTGCCTATAAAGACTCATTTCTTGCTTTGTTTTTTTCTGCTATTTCTGCTACCTTTTTTACAGCAAATATACAGCAGCCAGGTGTCTCTAGAAGTGAACACTAAATTATGAAAATTATTACAAACTGTTAATTTTTTTGCAGCATTTTTTTATGTGTTTGTTCTTCATAATTTTTCATTTTTTTAAATGCAGCATGCACTAAATATAGCTCTGTATGTTCAAAATGTGTGAACAAAAAAATACTTGAAAAAATACATTAAATTAATTGCATTGCCTAAAGCACAATTCCAGCGTTTTTTTGGGTTTTTTTGTACCGTTGGAAAGTTGCTTTAAATCTAAGTCCCCCGCCCCCTGTATTATACTTAGCTTCTGGTGGTTTCACCCCTTCTGTTGCTGCTACGAGTACTTTAGCCGGTCTCTGGCGATTTGTGAGCTGTCGGCAGCTCCAGTGTTTCGTGGAGCGTGCTGGATGTGTACCGCCCCGTGCTCGGCGGCAACCAAGCCGCTTGGATCCGGACTCGCCGGGTGGTGGCTCGAGCTTCTCCGGACCCGGGGGCCCCGTGGTCCACTTCGATCTGAAATGGGGGCTGGCGCATTAGGGGGACGTAGGTGTACGGCTGGAGCCGTGTTTGAGTTTGTGACGCCACCCACGGGTTGTGGTGAAGGTGGACACCACCGCTGCGTTTACTGGGCACCTGGGGGAGATGTTGCACAGCAAGATGTTAACCCCTCCGTGGGTAGGAATGATGGCCCCAGGACCCATTGGATGTTGTGTGGTTGGGCGGTGCAGGGAGGTGCGCGGCCGGAGGGCACTGTTGTATTCACGATTAGTAATACATACAAGTCTCTGGTAAACCAAGTTGATGGTGGTCGGTGCCCGCAGCCGGCTGCGTCGGGTCCCCCACCCGGTTGGTGGTCTCTGCCTTTTTCCCGCACCGTGTTGTATATCTGTGGACTGCCTGCGCTTCAGCAACGGGAGTCCGCTCCCCGGCTTTGTGAATGTCAGGAGAGCCCTTTTGCCCACAGACGCTGGCCCGTGGGATCTCTCTGCCTGTGCGGTGGCTTTCTATCCCCCTTGTTGGGCTGTTGTCTTCAGTTGGGACTTTGGGTGGGAAATGACCTATAGTCCAGACCGTAATCAGTTAATTAACTCGGTCCAGTGGCTTCTGGACCTTGTTTCAGGGTCTGAGTACACCCCTTTGTGCTCCGGTTTCCGAGTCGGTTCCCCGGGGTCGGTACCGGCGGGCCCGTACCCTGTCCACCACGGTTTCACCGAGCAGTCTTCCCGACTCCTGCAGGCTGAAGCCACCGCTTGCCTCCTAGCCAAAGGTGCCCGGGCTCCAACCCTGGCACCTGTCAGACTGCCGCAGACCTGGGCACAGGCCTACTTCCACTCACTTCACCTCCACTAACTTCATCTGATGTTTTACCACCTCAGGCTCTCTGAACTCCTCGGTGGGCGTTGACAACCGCCTGGCTCCGCCACCTGGTGTGAACATCAAGCCCTGAGAGGGGTGACTAGGGTTTTAATGGTTGGCTGGTGACAACCTTTTAGGGGACAGGTGTTGTGCAGGGCACTATCTGTGACTACCTGGCTAGTACAGGGCGTCACACTCCCCCTTGGTTAACTACAGACCGTCCGCGGGCTGTCCGACCACCACCGTTTATTTTTTTGAACTGCAAAAGATAAAAGAGAACATGTATACAAGTATACCAACATATTTACAATTACGAAAGCTTTTGTTTCATGCCTTGACGGGAGGCATTATACTTGAACGTTGCAAGTAAACGTTTTTAATAACCGGGAATGGGACAGGACCGGGTCTTTTTATTTGCCCACCCAAGCAAACCTAGCCCTGATGCTGCCTCTAAGAACTAGGTAAGCACCCCTTTTCCCCAGTCCAGGAAACGGGTTCAGGTCCAGGTATTGCCCATACGGGCCGGGTAATAAGTTCCATACCCGGCAGTCTCTCAAAGGCCCCACGTCCAGGGGACCCCTGGCCTGGAGGGTAGTCACCGGTTTCTTTGGTGACGGGACCCTGGCCTCCTCTGCCGCAGGCCCTTCCTCCAACCAGCCTCTCCGGAGTCTATGGGACCTGGAAGGTTGGTCCGGGACAATTTACAAACCCAAACGTTATTGGGTGGCCTGCAAGTTCTCGGCCATGTTCATTTAAAACGGGCAATAACGGGGGCCAAAACAAAGTCCTAACGTGGACGGGCAGTATGGTAGCCGGGAACCGCTACCTCACTCAACAGTCTTTGCAATCAGGTGAGAGTCTCGGGTGATTGGCATTCATTCACACATCTATTTACATAATCAAGATGTTGCACCCCTAGATGGCAGTTTCCCTGTATCTAAGTGGGGGCTGACCTAGATTAGGGCGCGTGGACCTCCTGGGCCCAACACTCTTTGGTGGAGGCGATGGGGGAGAGGGGACGACCGGCCCCTCTTACCGGATGGCGGGTAGAGACCTACGGGGGCGTGGTGTAGGTGCATCCCTGGGCACTTGCTCAGGTGGCTCACTGGCGGGCATCTCCAGCTCCATTTCTTCCACGGATTGTGGGAACATTATCACAGGAACAATCACCGAGCCATTCTGCGTAAGCCAATCAGCTGGAAAGTCGTCCATCACTGTATGGATCACCTCTTTCTTCTTCTCCACGCTCATCGTGTGCACAGGGACATCATCTACCAGTCTCAGGGGACCCGGGCATCTCTTCAGGTGGTCCCTGGAAACAGTGGCCGCGGTCTTCCCCTGGTCGCGACTAATCAAGTAGGTCTTCTCATTCTCCCATCCGGTTGGCTGTATGACGTAGGGGGTACTTTCCCATTGATCGTCGAGCTTATGTGTTCTCCTTTTGTGCTTCAGCACCACATCCCCGGGTCCAAAAGGGGCAGCCTGAGCCCGCTTGTTGAAGCGCTGCTCTTGCTTTTCTCGATTTTGATGCAGATTCCTTTCCACATACTCTTGGATCTGTCGGTACTGTGTCTGTCGCTTGGCATCCCAGTTGGCAGTGGGAGGAAGAGTTTCGGGCACTTCTACATCCATTTCCAGGTCCACTGGCAGCCGCCCCAGCCGGGCTCTCATCAGGTACGCAGGCATGCACTTGGTGGAGCTGCAGGGGATGTTGTTGTACATGTCCACCAAATCAGGCAGCTTCTCCGGCCACAGATTCCGTTCTTCCAGGGGTAGGGTCTTGAGGAGATTAAGGACTAGATGATTCATTTTCTTGCACATCCCATTAATTTGGGCATGGTAGGGCGTGGTTCGGATCTTCTTACACCCGTACAAGTGGCAGAACTCCTTGAACACCTCCGCTTCAAACGCCAGGCCCTGATCCGTGAGCACCTTCTCCGGGTAGCCATGCGGTCGGCAAAAGTAGTCCTGGAAGGCTCTGGCTGCGGTGCGGCCAGTCAGGTCTTTGATGGGGACGACCACTATGATTCTCGAGTAGTGGTCCACAATGGTCAGGGCAGAGGTATACCCACTCCGGCTGGGCGTGAGCTTCACATGGTCTAGGGCAACCAACTCGAGCGGCTGGTGGGTGACAATTGGCTGTAGCGGGGCCCTCTAGCTGGCTTCATCCCGTCTTCTCAGTGTACAGGGACCACACTCTCAGCACCAGGCCTCCACGGACTCTCGCATCCCACTCCAGTCAAACCGCTCCCTCAGCAGCATCTCCAGCTTCTTCCAGCCGAAGTGACCTGCGCCATTATGGTAGGCCTGCAGGACCTTGGGCACGCATGCCTGGGGCACCACCAACTGGCGAACTTTCTAATGGGTCTTCGAGTTGATCAACCCCCTATACAGCTTCCCTTGATGCAGGTACAAACGGTCTCTCTCTTTCCACAACTGCTGAGCCTCGGAGGGGGCTGTGGGGTCCATCCTGGAAGAGCCCTGGGTAATCATCGTTTTGACCAGCTGAACTGCAGGCTCCTGATCCTGGGCCTCTTGCCACCCCTGGCTGGGCAGCGCATCAAGTTTCGCCTGCTGTTGGATAACACAGGGATTCTCATCCCTTGGCCGATAGAATGCGGGTAGCTCGATCTCCTCCAGGCTGTTTTCCTCCATCCCTTCATCGGGCAAGTGTGCCATCCGAGACAGCGCATCCGCGTTGGTGTTCTTGCGGCCAGCCCTGTACTTGATGGTGAAGTTGTAATTAGACAGTCGAGCCATCCACCGCTGCTCCAGGGCGCCCAGCTTGGCCGTATCCAGATGTGTCAATGGGTTGTTGTTCGTGTAGGCAGTGAACTTCGCCGCCGCGAGGTAATGCTTAAACCTTTCTGTTATCGCCCACATGAGGGCCAAGAACTCGAGCTTGAAGGAGCTGTAATTCTCGGGGTTTCTCTCTGTTGGCCAGAGCTTCCTGCTGGCGTAGGAGATCACCTTCTCCTTCCCATCTTATACCTGGGAGAGGACCGCACCCAGGCCCACATTGCTGGCGTTGGTGTAAAGGATGAACGAGAGGCCATAATCAGGGTAAGCCAAGACTTCTTCCCCTGTCAGGGCCGACTTCAGCTGCTGGAAGGACTCCTCGTGCTTTTCACCCCAAACGGGGGTCCAGGAGACCTACTATTCTTGGTCTGTCCCACGAGGAGGTCTTGCATGGACGCAGCCATCTTAGTGTACCCCTTGATAAAACGGCGGTAGTAGCCCACCAGGCCCAGGAACTGCCTCACCTCCTTCACCGTGGTTTGTCGCGGCCAACTCTGGATTGCGGTAATCTTCCCAGGGTCGGGGCTACGTCACATGCCCGAGGTACTGCACTTTGGGTTTCAACAGATGGCACTTAGAAGGTTTCAACTTCATTCCGTACTTGGAAAGGGCCGCAAACACTTCTGCCAGGTGCTCTAGGTGGGCTTCATATATCTTGGAATACACAATCACGTCGTTCAAATAAAATAGAACAGTCTCGAAGTTGAGATGTCCCAAACAGCACTCCATGAGCCTCTGGAAGGTCCCCGGGGCATTGCACAGCCCGAACGGCATACTGTTGAACTCGCAGAGTCCTATTGGGGTAGCGGACGCAGTCTTGTAACGGTCTTCCCGTGCAACCGCCACCTGCGAGTAGCCACTAGTAAAGTCAAGGGTAGAGAAATAATTAGCAGTCTTCAGTGCAGCCAGTGACTCTTCAATACGGGGGAGAGGGTAGGCATCTTTATGCGTTATCTGATTGATCTTCCGGTAATCCACACACATTCTCATGGTACCATCCTTCTTCACCGGCACCAATGGAGCTGCCCAGGGACTACAACTATCCCGGATAACCCCTGCCTCCTTCATGTTCCTCAACATGTCTTTGGCGCACTGGTAGTGTGCAGGTGGGATTGGCCTGTACCTTTCCTTAATGGGTGGATGTGTACCCGTGGGGATATGGTGTTGAACCCCCTTAATTCTCCCAAAATCTAGCGGGTGCTTGCTGAAAACCTGCCCGTACTCCTGCACTACCCAGTATACCCCTTCTTTGTGGTGCATGGGTGTGGATTCGGTGCCGACATGCAACTCCTGGCACCACTCCGCTAACTGTTTGGGTGGAGGGTCACTACCCGAGTGTGGTGTAGTGGTTGTGGGGATTGTTTCGTGGATGGTGTGTGTGTCTATGGTGAACAACTTGGCTATGGTGACGTAGCGGGGGAGCCTGACCTCTTCGTCTCCACAATTCAGCACTCTCACGGGCACTCTCTCCTTTTTTACATCAATCACACCTCTGGCTGCCATTACTGTGGGCCAGTGCTCCGAAGGCAAGGGCTCTACTATTGCCGGGTAATCCTGTCCTTGGGGTCCTACTGCTGCCCTACACCAAATCATCATCTCACTCCGCGGCGGCACCACTAGGGGTGCAGCGTCCATCACCCGCACACCACTAATCTCTCCACCTGTCATGTTCACCTGCTGCCGCTGCAGGAGGGCCCGGATCTCACGCTGCAGTGCCCTCTGTCAACCCCCTGCTGCAGTGGCAGACAATTGCTGCAAAAGGCTCAACACTTCCCCCATGCAGTGCTCAATCACGTTGGTCCCGAGGACCACCTTTGGGTTACGGTCACTGGAATCATTCAGCACCACAATCATGCCTTGACATTGCTTGTCTAACGGACACCGTCTGGAGTAATGGCCAGTCTTGTTACACTTGTAGCAGACAGGCGGTCCATACTGTGGGTCGTTGTTCCTCCCCGCTGCACCCAAGGGACATCCTCCGGGCTGTCGGCGAGCTAGATCTTCTCCGCGGGCTTGACTCTCGTTGGTTGCTGGAGAGCGGCGAGAATCCGGGTGACGTCCTCATTCAGGCGTCGGACTTGCAATGACAGATCTTCCGGAGCTCCGGTGGCTGCAGCAGGGGCCGGCAGGGATAGCAAGGGGGGCATTACCGAGACGGGAGCAGTGTCGACCGGCCAAGATGGCGGGTTGGGGGCGCCGGTATCCGCTGCTTGTAGGGCCTTGATGGCACTCTCTTTCAGCACTGCAAAGTCCAGGTTGGCGTGCTCCAACAACCACAGCCGTAGTTGTTTGCGATCTTCAGCGGACCCAAGTCCCTGCAGGAACTGTTCCACTAGCATTTTGATGCTATCAGCCTCGTTGATGGGGTCCACCTGCTTCAGCGTATGCAAGGCCATTTGCAGCCGCAAGGCATAGTCTCTTATACTGTCCTTTGGTCGCTGCCGACAATGGTAAAACTACATCCGCAGCTCCGCTTCTGTGCGGGTTTCAAAGGCGACCTGGAGTTTATTGAAAATGGTGGTTACCAAGGCCCGGTCTGCGTCTGCCCAAGTCTCCATCTCCTGCTCGGCCATGCCGGTCAGCTTCCCTAGCACTACCGTTGCACGCTGCTTGCCAGTCATGGCATACAAATCGAGAATCGTGCATATTTTCTTCCGGAACACCGGCAAGGCATCAGGCTTCCCATCGTACTGAGGTAGCCAGGCAGCACCGAGCATGTAGGACAAGGAGATTGGCAGCACCTGGGCGACCGCCGGAACCGCAGCCTCTCCCGCTCCTGCGACCGGAGCAAGCACCGCCACATTCCCATCGTCGGGCACACCTGCAGGCGCCGCCGCTCCAGCGGCCGGCGCCACTCCGCCATCGGGGTTAGGTGCCGACATCTTTCCGCTTCTCCCCCTTGGTCTTTTCACGGCACTCCCTTCTTCGGCCGGTAGGTTTCGTTTTGCGACTTCCGGCCTTGCTGCATGGCCGTGTTCCCAGGGGGCGGGGCTTCAGCTTTCGCTCCCTTTCTGCGGGGAAGAAGACTCTGGCGGGAATATTTGCGCTAAAAGATGGCGACAAGATGGCGGATTCTGAAAATTTCGCAACGTATCACCGTTGACTTCACTTCAAGGCGCAATTCACTTGGTAAGTGAATGGGTAAGTATCCCGTTCGTGAGGCCAGAAGAGTCGATGTGTACCACCCCGTGCTCGGCGGCAACTGAGCCACTCGAAACCGGACTCGCCGGGTGGTGGCTCGAGCGTCTCCGGACCCGGGGGCCCCGTGGTCCACTTCGATCTGAAAGGGGGGCTGGCGCTTTAGGGGGACGTAGGTGTACGGCCGGAGCCATGTTTGAGTTCGTGACGCCACCCACGGGTTGTGGTGAAGGTGGACACCACCGCTGCGTTTACTGGGCACCCGGGGGAGATTTTGCGCAGCAAGATGTTAACCCCTCCGTGGGTAGGAATGATGGCCCCGGGACCTGTTAGGTGTTGTGTGGTTGGGCGGTGCAGGGAGGTGCACAGCCGGAGGGCACTGTTGTATTCACGATTAGTAACACACACAAGTCTCTGGTAAACCAAGTTGATGGTGGTCGGTACCCGGAATCGACTGCGTCGGGTCCCCCACCCGGTTGGTGGTCTCTGCTTTTTTCTTGCACTGTGTTGTGTATCTGTGGACTGCCTGCGCTTCAGCGACAGGAGTCCGCTCCCCGGTTTTGTGAATGTCTGGAGAGCCCTTTTGCCTGCAGATGCTGGCCAGTGGGATCTCTCTGCCTGTGCGGTGGCTTTCTATCCCCCTCGTTGGCCTGTTGTCTTCAGTAGGGACTTTGGGTGGGAAAGGACCTATAGTCCAGACCGCAATCAGTTAATTAACTCAGTCCAGTGGCTTCTGGACCTCGTTTCAGGGTCTCAGTACCCCCCTTTGTGCTCCGGTTTCCGAGTCGGTTCCCCGGGTCGGTACCGGTGGACCACTACCCTATCCCAGTCCACCACGATTCCACCGAGCCGTCTTCCCGACTCCTGCAGGCTGAGGTCACCACTTGCCTCCTAGCCAAAGGTGCCCGGGCTCCAACCCTGGCACCTGTCAGACTGCCACAGACCTGGGCACAGGCCTGCTTCCACTCACTTCACCTCCACTAACTTCATCTGATGTTTTCCCGCCTCACGCTCTTTGAACTCCTGGCCCGCCCCCTGGTGTGAACATCAAGCCCTGGGAGGGGTGACTAAGGTTTTACTCGTTGGCTGGTGACACCTTATTAGGGGACAGGTGTTGTGCGGAGCACTATCTGTGACTACCTGGCTAGTCCAGGGCGTCACACTTGTCACAACTAGAGTTGAGCGCGGTCCGCGGTTCGAGGTTCTCCAGTTTGCGGCTCGAGTGATTTTGGGGGCTGTTCTAGATCGAACTAGAACTCGAGCTTTTTGCTAAAGCTCGATAGTTGCAGTTACGTTCGAGAACGGTTCTAGCAGCAAAAAGACAAGCTAATTACTAGCTGGCTTTTCGCTGTAATAGAGTAAGTCACTCTGTGACTCACACTATTATGAAATTTCAGCGAATAGTGTGCGGGAACAGCGCATTCAGATCACTGCTGCTGGGATAATGGTGATCGCCATTTTTTTTTTTTTCCTTGTCTTCCTTCCCTAAGCGCGCGCGTGTAGTGGGGCGGGCCAGCATGTCAGCTAATCCCAGACACACACACAGCTAAGTGGACTTTTAGCCAAAGAAGCAACGGCATGTGTGATAGGATGTCCATGTCACATATCCATGCATTATAAAAACTGACATTTTCCTCCAGCATGCCATTATCTGCCTTCTGCGTCTTAGTGTCAGTCACCGCTGGCGTAGCTCCTGTCTCCGATACTGCTGTGTACGCTCTATACACAGCGCTATACAGAATAGGGATAGAAGTTTCTATTAGTCCTTTTAAGGGCTAATACCGGCAGGGTCAGAGCCATAGGTGACAGTCAGGTCCGTGAAAACAGATTTTAACAGCTACACAAGATGACAGCGTCTGTGTAGCTAAGGTCAGGGATTTACTCGCTGCATTTCCCCATTAGGAGGGATAGAAAGGGAGGCTTCCTTTCCTGTACCCAGACCCACAACCCTGCCACTGTACCCTCCTGCCCTTTGCACACTCAAACTCATTGTTACTAAGCCATTATACTAGCAAACACTGAGGAAACTTAGTGGCATCCTAAACGTGTCTGTTGGACTTCTGTATTGTCCCACTAGTGCAAAGATATTTGCAGCACGTCTGCCTGCATTGCACACTCCAACTCATTGTTACTAAGCCATTATACTAGCAAACACTGAGGAAACTTAGTGGCATCCTAAAAGTGGCTGTTGGACTTCTGTATTGTCCCACTAGTGCAAAGATATTTGCAGCACGTCTGCCTGCATTGCACACTCAAACTCATTGTTACTAAGACATTATACTACCAAACACTGAGGAAACTTAGTGGCATCCTAAACGTGGCTGTTGGACTTCTGTATTGTCCCACTAGTGCAAAGATATTTGCAGCATGTCTGCCTGCATTGCACACTCAAACTCATTGTTACTAAGCCATTATACTAGCAAACACTGAGAAAACTTAGTGGCATCCTAAACGTGGCTGTTGGACTTCTGTATTGTCCCACTAGTGCAAAGATATTTGCAGCACATCTGCCTGCATTGCACACTCAAACTCATTGTTACTAAGCCATTATACTAGCAAACACTGAGGAAACTTAGTGGCATCCTAAACGTGGCTGTTGGACTTCTGTATTGTCCCACTAGTGCAAAGATATTTGCAGCACGTCTGCCTGCATTGCACACTCAAACTCATTGTTACTAAGCCATTATACTAGCAAACTATGCTGCCAGTTTAAGGGCCATAGTTGCATTGTCAGGGATAATTATTGTTGTTTATTCTGCTGTTAATAAAGCTAGACCACCACTGAAATCTACACCACCTCTCAATTTTTACTACCACATTTTAAGTGCACAATCTTGTCGCAATCAAAATGAGTGGCAAAATGACAGATGCTGGTGGAAAGGGGAAGAGGCGTGTTGGAAAAGGATAAAAAGGGTTTGTCCGTGGGGAAGGTGGCAAAGCTCCATTAACATCTGCTGAAGATAGACCATCTTGAAGCAAAAGTAAGATGTCTACTACTTACCGTGGACAATCCGATGTGCTCCCTTTTTTACGGACACAAACAACTGGAACATAGGTAGATGATGGCCAAAAAAGGAAAATGCTTGAATGGATCTCAAGTGGTCCAACAAGTGCCCTCTCCGCCACCTCAACTACCGCATCCAAAAAACACCAGTCCTCTGAGTTGTCAGCCCAATCACACTTGCATTCTCCCAGCTCTCAAGTCTCCATCCGCCCTGCACGGTATGGTGGAACTGAGATGACTGAGTCTGCAGAGCTGTTCAGTCACACTATAGCCTGGGAATCAGAAGTCTGCTCCCAAGCTACAGTGAGTACAGACCAGGAAATGGTCTGCAGTGATGCCCAGACGCAGATACCAGATTGTGATGATAACTTAAATATTCGGTCAGGACAAGAAGAGGCTCGGTCTGAGGGTGAGGGGAGTGCAAACACAACAATTGATGAGGAAGTTCTAGATCCCACCTACTGTCAACCCACAGTCAGGCACTCGAGGAGGTCAACAGAGGCGGTGGAGGAGGATGCAACCGACGACGAAGTTACCTTGCGCCTTCCTGGACAGAGTCGGAGCACTGGTAGCACGTCTACAACTGCATCCTCAGCCACCACTCTGCCTCTGAGCACTAGTCGGGGGGGCTCAGCAGGTCGCATGCCCTCTAAGCCTTGCCTAGCCTGGTCCTTTTTTTGACATAGCAGAAGATCGCCCAAATTATGTGATCTGTAAAATTTGTCGTGATTCTGTTAGTAGAGGGCAAAACCTCAGCAGTTTGACAACTTCTTCCATTAATCGTCACATGAATAAATATCATATGTCCCAGTGGGAAGCTCAGCGTGCTGCAATGCGGCCTAGCGGAGCGAACCGTCCACCGCCTGCCCCTTCCAGTGCATCCGCGCGCTCTTCATCTTCTAGGACTGTGGGGACAGCTGTCACACCTGGTTTTCCACGCACAACTTCCACCACTGTAACCGCAACAGGCAGTTTGCTTGGTAGGTCGTCAGTTGGTTTGGAAGGGGAAACAAGTACGTGTGTACAGCTCTCTCAGACATCGATAGCACCAACGTTGGATGAAGGCAACATCATGTCTACGCCTGCACTTTCCTCACAAAGCTGCATTTTTCCAGGGACACCCTACTCAACACCATCTACACACAGCAGCCAGATCTCTGTCCCTCAGATGTGGGCAAATAAAAGGCCATTTCCTGCGACCCATGACAAAGCTAAGAGGTTGACTTTATTCCTCTGTAAGCTCTTGGCTACCGAAATGCTGCCTTTCCGCCTGGTGGACATACCGGATTTTAGAGACCTTATGTCTGTCGCTGTGCCCCAGTACCAGATGCCCAGTCGCCACTACTTCTCTAAGAAAGGTGTGCCCGCGCTACACCGGCATGTCGCACACAACATCACCGCTTCCTTGAGAAACTCTGTGTGTCAACGGGTGCATTTCACCACCGATACTTGGACCAGTAAGCATGGACAGGGACGTTACATGTCGCTGACTGGGCACTGGGTAACTATGGTGATAGATGGTGAAGGGTCTGCTGCACAAGTCTTGCCGTCCCCACGACTTGTGTGTCAATCCTCTGTCTGTCCAAGTTCCGCCACTGCTTCTGCCTCCTCCACCTCATCTGGGTCCTCCAGCTCCGCCCCAAGCCTGCCTGGTCAGGCCACCAGCGTTCTCACTGCGCAGAAGGAATCACGCACCCCTCATTACTATGCTGGCAGCAGAGCGCAACGGCATCAGGTGGTCATTAGCTTGACATGTCTTGGAAATAGGAGTCACACAGCGGCTGAGTTATGGGCAGCTCTGGAGACTGAGTTTAATAAATGGTTGTCTCCACTCAACCTGCAGCCTGGTAAGGCCGTGTGCGACAATGCTGCAAACCTGGGTGCGGCCCTTCGCCTGGGCAAGGTGACACACATGCCTTGTATGGCTCACGTGTTGAACCTTGTTGTCCAGCAATTTTTAACACAGTATCCCGGCCTAGATGGCCTTCTGACCAGGGCACGAAAACTGTCTGCTCACTTCCGCCATTCAACCGCCGCAGCTGAGCGACTTGCATCGCTCCAGAAGGCTTTCGGCCTGCCGGTTCATCGCCTGAAATGCTATGTGCCGACACGCTGGAATTCGACTCTCCACATGTTACAGCGACTGTGGTAGCACCGCCGAGCCCTGGTGCAATACGTCATGACGTATAGCCTGGGCCAACGAGATGCAGAGGTGGGGCAGATCACCCTGATGGAGTGGTCTCAGATCAAGGACCTATGCACCCTTCTGCACAGTTTCGACATGGCGACGAATATGTTTAGCGCTGACAATGCCATTATCAGCATGACAATTCCAGTTATTTACATGCTGGAGCACACGCTAAACACTATTCGGAGTCAGGGGGTGGGACAACAGGAAGGGGAGGAACTACAGGAGGATTCATATGCACAAGACACAACAACATCACCAAGGTCCAGACGTTCATCATCACCAACGCGGCAGGCATGGGACCATGGGGGACAGGGATCAACAAGGGCGCATGGTAGCAGGCGAAATGTTGAGGAAGGTGCAAGAGAACATGAAGAAATGGAGGACGAACTGTCCATGGACATGGAAGACTCAGCGGATGAGGGAGACCTTGGTCAAATTTCAGTTGAAAGAGGTTGGGGGGAGATGTCAGAGGAAGAAAGAACGGTTAGCACCTCTATGCCACAAACACAGCGTGGACTTGGTCCGCATGGCTGCGCAAGACACATGAGCGCCTTCTTGCTGCACTACCTCCAACATGACCCTCGTATTGTCAATATTAGAAGTGATGATGACTACTGGCTTGCCTCACTATTAGTTCCCCGGTACAAGTCCAAATTTTGTGGCATTATTCCAGCCATAGAAAGGGACGCACGTATGCAGGAGTATCAGCAGAAGCTGTTACTCTATCTTAGCTCGGCTTTTCCACCAAACAACCGTGCAGGTGCAGGGAGTGAATCTTTCAGTTGTAACTTGACAAACATGGGACGGTCTCGTCATCTTCAACATTCTACCCGTACCAGTAGCACCGTATCTGATGCTGATAACAGCAATTTTATTGAATCTTTTCAAAATTTTTTTAGACCGTCCTTTCAAGGCCACCAAAGACAACAAGTCTGACACATAGTCAACGGCTGGAGAGGATGATACAGGAGTATCTCCAAATGAACATCGATGCCATGACTTTGCAAATGGAGCCTTGCTCATTTTGGGCTTCAAATCTTGAAAAATGGCCAGAGCTCTCCACTTACGCCTTGGAGATTTTGTCGTGTCCAGCTGCCAGCGTTGTCTCTGAACGTGTCTTCAGTGCTTCTGCGTGTGTGCTGACAGATAAGCGCACGCGTCTGTCCAGTGACAATTTGGACTGACTAACGTTCATCAAAATGAACAAGTCATGGATCCACTAGGAATTTACTACCCCTGTGTAATCCTGGGGAGAGTAAATGCTTGTGGATTTGGAATGGGCTTGATGCAAATCAAAACATCCTGTTTGCAACTAGGGCACAAATGCTGCCACTGATGGGGTGTCTGTGTGGCCCAATTTTTGGAAAAAAAGGGAGACTCCGCTTGGAGTAACCCTTGCTTGCTGTGTTTTTTAAAAGGAGCCAAGATGAACAAGTCATGATTCAGCAAAGACTTTATCTACCTACCCCAGGGTCATCCTGGGAACGGTTAAGTATGGCGTATTTTTGAATGTGCTTGATGCAAATCTACCTGTGAAGTGTACAACTGGGGCACAAGTGCTGCCACTGAAAAGGTGGGTGTGTGTGTGGGGCCCAATTTTTGGAAAAAAGGGAGACTCCGCTTGGAGTAACTCTTGCTTACATTGTTTTTAAAAATGATCCAAGATGCACAGCGCTGAGATCATGAAAGACTTTGCTACCTACCCCGGTGTCCTCCTGGGGACGGTTAAGTATGGCGTATTTTTGAATGTGCTTGATGCAAATCTACCTGTGAAGTGTACAACTAGGGCACAAGTGCTGCCACTGATGGGGTGTCTGTGTGGCCCAATTTTTGGAAAAAAGGGAGACTCTTCTTGGAGTAACCCTTGCTGTGATTTTTAAAAGGAGACAAGATGAACAGAGCTGGGTTCAGCAAAGACTTTATCTACCTACCCCAGGGTCATCCTGGGAATGGTTAAGTATGGCGTATTTTTGAATGTGCTTGATGCAAATCTAGCTGTGAAGTGTACAACTGGGGCACAAGTGCTGCCACTGAAGGGGTGGGTGTGTGTGTGGCCCAATTTTTGGAAAAAAGGGAGACTCCGCTTGGAGTAACCCTTGCTTGCTGTGTTTTTTAAAAGGAGCCAAGATGAACAAGTCATGGTTCAGCAAAGACTTAACTAACTACCCCTGTGTCATCCTGGGGATGGTTAAGTATGGCGTATTTTTGAATGTGCTTGATGCAAATCTACCTGTGAAGTGTACAACTGGGGCACAAGTGCTGCCACTGATGGGGTGGGTGTGTGTGGGGCCCAATTTTTGGAAAAAAGGGAGACTCCGCCTGGAGTAACCCTTGCTTGCTGTGTTTTTTAAAAGGAGCCAAGATGAACAAGTCATAGTTTAGCAAAGACTTTATCTACCTACCCCAGGGTCATCCTGGGAACGGTTAAGTATGGCGTACTTTTGAATGTGCTTAATGCAAATCTAGCTGTGAAGTGTACAACTGGGGCACAAGTGCTGCCACTGAAAGGGTGGGTGTGTGTGTGGCCCAATTTTTGGAAAAAAGGGAGACTCCGCTTGGAGTAACCCTTGCTTGCTGTGTTTTTTAAAAGGAGCCAAGATGAACAAGTCATGGTTCAGCAAAGACTTAGCTAACTACCCCGGTGTCATCCCGGGGATGGTTAAGTATGGCGTATTTTTTAATGTGCTTGATGAAAATCTACCTGTGAAGTGTACAACTGGGGCACAAGTCTTGCCACTGATGGGGTGGGTGTGTGTGGGGCCCAATTTTTGGAAAAAAAGGAGACTCCGCTTGGAGTAACCCTTGCTTGCTGTGTTTTTTAAAAGGAGCCAAGATGAACAAGTCATGGTTCAGCAAAGACTTAGCTAACTACCCCGGTGTCATCCTGGGGATGGTTAAATATGGCGTATTTTTGAATGTGCTTGTTGCAAATCTACCTGTGAAGTGTACAACTGGGGCACAAGTGCTGCCACTAATGGGGTGGGTGTGTGTGGGGCCCAATTTTTGGAAAAAAAAGAGACTCCGCTTGGAGTAACCCTTGCTTGCTGTGTTTTTTAAAAGGAGCCAAGATGAACAAGTCATGGTTCAGCAAAGACTTTATCTACCTACCCCAGGGTCATCCTGGGAACGGTTAAGTATGGTGTATTTTTGAATGTGCTTGATGCAAATCTAGCTGTGAAGTGTACAACTGGGGCACAAGTGCTGCCACTGAAGGTGTGGGTGTGTGTGTGGCCCAATTTTTGGAAAAAAGGGAGACTCCGCTTGGAGTAACCCTTGCTTGCTGTGTTTTTTAAAAGGAGCCAAGATGAACAGAGCTGGGATCAGGAAAGACTTAGCTACCTACCCCGGTGTCATCCTGGGGACGGTTAAGTATGGCGTATTTTTGAATGTGCTTGTTGCAAATCTACCTGTGAAGTGTACAACTGGGGCACAAGTGCTGCCACTGAAGGGGTGGGTGTGTGTGGGGCCCAATTTTTGGAAAAAAAGAAGACTCCGCTTGGAGTAACCCTTGCTTGCTGTGTTTTTTTAAAAGGAGCCAAGATGAACAAGTCATGGTTCAGCAAAGACTTTATCTACCTACCCCAGGGTCATCCTGGGAATGGATAAGTATGGCGTATTTTTGAATGTGCTTGATGCAAATCTAGCTGTGAAGTGTACAACCGGGGCACAAGTGCTGCCACTGAAGGGGTGGGCGTGTGTGTGGCCCAATTTTTGGAAAAAAGGGAGACTCCACTTGGAGTAACCCTTGCTTGCTGTGTTTTTAAAAAGGAGCCAAGATGAACAGAGCTGGGATCAGGAAAGACTTAGCTACCTACCCCGGGGTCATCCTGGGGACGGTTAAGTATGGCGTATTTTTGAATGTGCTTGATGCAAATCTACCTGTGAAGTGTACAACTGGGGCACAAGTGCTGCCACTGATGGGGTGTCTGTGTGGCCCAATTTTTGGAAAAAAGGGAGACTTCACTTGGAGTAACCCTTGCTTGCTGTGTTTTTTAAAAGGAGTCAAGATGAACAAGTCATGGTTCAGCAAAGACTTAGCTAACTACCCCGGTGTCATCCTGGGGATGGTTAAGTATGGCGTATTTTTGAATGTGCTTGATGCAAATCTACCTGTGAAGTGTACAACTGGGGCACAAGTGCTGCCACTGATTAGGTGGTTGTGTGTGGGGCCCAATTTTTGGAAAAAAAAGTAGACTCCGCTTGGAGTAACCCTTGCTTGCTGTGTTTTTTAAAAAGAGCCAAGATGAACAAGTCATGGTTAAGCAAAGACTTAGCTAACTACCCCAGGGTCATCCTGGGAACGGTTAAATATGGCGTATTTTTGAATGTGCTTGATGCAAATCTAGCTGTGAAGTGTACAACTGGGGCACAAGTGCTGCCACTGAAGGGGTGGGTGTGTGTGTGTGTGTGGCCCAATTTTTGGAAAAAAGGGAGACTCCGCTTGGAGTAACCCTTGCTTGCTGTGTTTTTTAAAAGGAGCCAAGATGAACAGAGCTGGGATCAGGAAAGACTTAGCTACCTACCCCGGTGTCATCCTGGGGACGGTTAAGTATGGCGTATTTTTGAATGTGCTTGACTCAAATCTACCTGTGAAGTGAACAACTGGGGCACAAGTGCTGCCACTGAAGGGGTGGGTGTGTGTGGGGCCCAATTTTTGGAAAAAAAGTAGACTCCGCTTGGAGTAACCCTTGCTTGCTGTGTTTTTTAAAAGGAGCCAAGATGAACAAGTCATGGTTCAGCAAAGACTTTATCTACCTACCCCAGGGTCATCCTGGGAACGGTTAAGTATAGCGTATTTTTGAATGTGCTTCATGCAAATCTACCTGTGAAGTGTACAACTGGGGCACAAGTGCTGCCACTGATGGGGTGGGTGTGTGTGGGGCCCAATTTTTGGAAAAAAGGAGACTCCTCTTGGAGTAACCCTTGCTTGCTGTGTTTTTTAAAAGGAGCCAAGATGAACAAGTCGTGGTTCAGCAAAGACTTAGCTAACTACCCCGGTGTCATCCTGGGGATGGTTAAGTATGGCGTATTTTTGAATGTGCTTGTTGCAAATCTAGCTGTGAAGTGTACAACTGGGGCACAAGTGCTGCCACTGAAGGGGTGGGTGTGTGTGTGTGTGGCCCAATTTTTGGAAAAAAGGGAGAACTCCGCTTGGAGTCACCTTGTGGTGTTTTACATGATTTTAGAAGGGCATGCCATGCCTATATCTGTGTCTCCTCCTCTTTTTCCTTGTCCAGCTCTTTTGTTTTTGCATGAGTATATGTCCTTGTCACTTTCCCATGTGTTTGTGTTGTGTTGTGAGTTGTTTGTCACCTTTTGGACACCTTTGAGGGTGTTTTCTAGGTGTTTTTATGTGTTTGTGATTGCCTGCCATTGTTTCCTATGCGGTTCGAGTTCGGTTCGTCGAACGTTCGCCGAACTGAACTCGAACGAGACCTCCGTTCGACGAACCGAACTCGAGCCGAACCGTGGCTGGTTCGCTCATCTCTAGTCACAACTAAATGCATCTCTATGAGAGTCATGTTCTGACTCTCATACAGATGCATTTGGAGCTTGTGCCGTAACTTCTGACTTTCAGACAGTCAGAAGTTAATGTCACAAGCAGGTGTCACAGGACTGCAGCACCGGTGAAGCGACGGGAAGTGAAGTATATGACAGGGGACTTAGATGTAATTTTTAAAATGATGGTTCTTCCCAAAATCATTTATCAATTTAGATCCAGCCCTCTATATGTTCCCTTGCACCATATTTTAAAATTAACAAAATTAATGAATGACTTTATATGGGATTCTAAGCGCCCCAGAATTTTTAGATTAACCTTAACTAAACATAGGAAAAAAGGAGGTATGGGCGTGCCGGACCTTACCAATTATTACATGACTTTCCTTATTCAACAAAGCCAACAATGGTTAAAAAATTCACATCCCTTTCCATGGCTAGACTTAGAGCTATCAGCTAACAACTATAGACCTCTCAAGACCCTCCTTCTTTCCCACATAATTAATCCTTCCCTTCCTCCTCCGAACACTCCTACACTCTGGGCCACAATTAGTGCATGGAAATATTTGTTGAAGCAATCTCCCAAAATTAGTAAATACTCTCAAATAAAGAATTTTTCTCTCAATTTTTTAGCACTATTGGCTAATATAGAACTTCCCAAAGCTTGGCATTCCCTGAACTTAAAAAAGGTTTCTCATATACATGACGGCAATGATTTCATTTCCTTTCTTGATATCAAAATCAAGCATAAAATTCCCGATATAGACTTCAAAACCCTACTGTCTTTAAGAGATACTCTTAGGAAACTTTTGGCTAACAAGAACTCGCTTCATGAATTGGTTGATTCTCTCTTTTCCAAATTGGATAATGCCCTGACTTGGAGCACAAAAAATATTTATCATCACCTTTTAAGCGATTTGAGCTTTAATAAGCTGAAATACATGGTGGAGTGGGAAAAAGAGCTTGGGATGGCGTTTTCAGAGGAAGATTGGTTTCACTCTCTTAAAGCAACTAACTCTTCTTCCTTGTGTGCTTCTCTTCTGGAAACTCATTTCAAGATAACTTCTCGCTGGTACTACACTCCAACTAGGTTGCATAAATTTAATCCTTCCATTTCCCCATTATGTTGGAGAAATTGTAAAGCCATTGGGGGTCTGTTACATATCTTCTGGGAATGCCCAGTGTTGAAGCCTCTCTGGGAAAAAATATCAAATCTAATCAATAGAGTTACTCATTTAGATATTGTTTTGACACCCCAGTTAGCTCTCCTTTCTCTTGATCTAGATTCATTAAGCCCTTCCTATAAATCTTTAATCATCCACATTTTCCTAACTACAAAATCATTAATTGCCTCTCATTGGAAAAACCCTCTGCCCCCTGATATAACCCTAGTAACAAACTCAATAAAACAACATAATGAATTTGAGAGAAGACACGCCACTTTAAATATTTGCTTTCCTAAATACCATAAACAGTGGAACCTCTGGAATGAGTACCTCCAGAGTATTACGTAACTTATTTGTCTTATCGCTAGGGATAATTAGCTTATTTTCGGTTTTTAAATACGTGTTCATTATATGAAATACCTTCTTGCCTACTATTCCCATGATTTAATTATATATTGTGGTCATTTACTTTATGGGTTTTTGTAACTCAACATAGTTATTTAAGGTTATATAAAGGTTAGTTTGTGCACTATTGTATTGTTAGTTGTTTGGGGTTTTTTCTGTTTTTTTTTTAATATAGTTCTCCTATGTCCCTCTTTTCTTTTTCTCTCCTTCCCCCTTCCACTTAACCCAACCAATAAAACTATTTGATCTCCAACTTCCTATTTCCTTTCACTATCCTCCCTTCCTTATGATCTAGGTATAGATTATATTAAGTTTGTTGTTAATAAATAATTTCTATGATATTACTTTTCCCCCTTTAATTGTTAAACCCTTTAATAAAAATATTTTAACACTGAAATAAAAACCACTGGAGTGGTGCTTTAACCCCTTAACGACCCATGATGTACTAGGTACGTCATGGATCGTGTGCCGGTAAGCCCCGCCCCCTGCCGCCGGCAGGCGGCCGCGATCCGCGCACATATCAGCTGTTATCAACAGCTGACATGTGTGCCTGCTAGCCGCGGGTGGAATCGCTTCCACCCACGGCCATTAACCCCTTACATTTCGCTGCCAAAATCTGGCAGCGATATGTATATGGGCGCCGCCATGACAGTCACTTACCCCGCCCCCACCGGAAGTCATGTGAAATGATCACGTGATTTTCGGTGGTTGCCATGGTAGCACAGGGTCATGTGATGACGCCTGTAGCTAACATGACTCACTTCCTCTCAATGCCGGAATACAGCCGGCATTGAAAGTAAAGCAGCAAATCTGCAGTTCTCAGCTCTGTAGCTGAGATCTGCAGATAGTGCAGAGCGATCGGATTGCTGATCGCTATAGCCCCCTAGGGGGACTAGTAAAATAAAAAAAAGTTTTAAAAAATTAAAAAAAATAAAAAAAACCTAAAAGTTCAAATCACCCCCCTTTCACCCCATTGAAAATTAAAGGGTTAAAAAAATACAAAATACACACATATTTGGTATCGCCACGTTCAGAAATGCCCGATCTATCAAAATATAAAATCAATGAATCTGATCAGTAAACGGCGTAGCGGCAAAAAAATTCCAAACGCCAAAATTACGTTTTTTGGTCGCCGCAAATTTTGCGCAAAATGCAATAACAGGCGAACAAAACGTAGCATCTGCGCAAAAATGGTACCGTTAAAAATGTCAGCTCGAGACGCAAAAAATAAGCCATCACTGAGCCTCAGATGCTGAAAATTGAGAACGCTACGGGTTTTGGAAAATGGCGCAAAACGTGCGCCACGTTTTTTGGACAAGCTTGTGAATTTTGTTTAACCCCTTAGATACAAGTAAACCTATACATTTTTAGTGTCTACAAACTCGTAATGACCTGAGGCATCACATAGATATCTCAGTTTTACCATATAGTGAACACAGTGAATAAAATATCCCAAAAACTATTGTACGATCACACTTTTTTTGCAATTTTTCCGCACTTAGAATTTTTTTGCCGTTTTCCAGTACACTATATGGTAAAACTTATGGTTTTATTTAAAAGTACAACTCATCCCGCAAAAAACAAGCCCTCATATGGCAAGATTGATGGAAAAATAAAAAAGTTACGCCTCTCGGAAGAAGGGGAGCAAAAAACAAAAACGCAAAAACGGAAAGTGCCCGGGGGCTGAAGGGGTTAAATGAGCACTCCTGAAGATTTTTTTAAACAAACCCCATAACGTGGAGCTCCCCATCCTGAGAATACCAGCCTTCAGCCGTATGGCTTTATCTGGCTGGTTTTAAAATTGGGGGGGACCGCACGCCGTTTTTTTAAATTATTTAATTATTTCACTACACAGTATAGACATGCCCACCGGCTGCTGTGATTGGGTGCAGTGTGACACCTGTCACTCAGCGTGGGGGGCGTGTCTCACTGTAACCAATCATAGGCGCCGGTGGGCGGGGTAAGCAGGGAATACGAGATTGTTTAATGGGCGGCCGGCTTTTTCAAAACAGTAAAAGCCGCCGGAGCAGTGTGAACGCCGTGCAGAGCCGCGCCGGGGATCGGGGATCGGTGAGTATGAGAGAGGGCTGCTCAATTCAGTTACTCAGGAGTTTAGCGGTCACCGGTGAGTCCTTCACTGGTGACCGCTAATCAGGGCGCGACACAGACAGAGCCGCAGCATGACAATGAAGTCGGGTGAAGTTCACCCGAGTTCATTCTGACAGTGCGGCTCTGTCTGTGTCTGCTGTCATCTGCCATTCACCGCTGCTACATGGCTGTCTGTGTCTGCTGTCATCTGCCATTCACCTCTGCTACATGGCTGTCTGTGGCTGCTGTTAGCCGCCATGTAGCAGAGCTGAATGGCAGATGACATAGTACAAACGCATCCCTACACATTACACACGCTTGTCAAGTCAATAAATAAAAAAAAAAAGGGTGCCCGATGCATACGTCACAGAACACATGATCTAAAGGATCGCACACAAAATTGATCAATTTAACATAGGCTACTAACGCACGTGTGACAGCAAATGAACAACCTACGTGCAATCTCATTAGATCGCATATGCGACCTGGGCGTGTCACATCGCATACGAGATCGCATACCTAATTGTAAGGTGTAAAGCTGGCTTTAAAGGGAACCTGACCCTTATATGCAGAAACAAGCCTTTGAGAAACTACAAGTCCCATAGCAACCTCTTCAGTTTAATATTGCAGCGACCTTCTCCACTGCGACATATAGCGACCATTTACCACATTGGGGGTCACTATCTCACATATCCCCCCCTTCTGTTCAAACTTGTAGGGTTGAACACTCGATACCCTACAGGGGCCACGAGATAGGGCATCAGGGTCACCTTGCCCTACCAGTTGAGAGGGCCCACTTTGACAACCTTGAGCTCCAGTTCTCGACATACCGTCTGTCACCAAACCCTTCAAGGAAACCCACTTCTCAGAGACGGTCCCTGGTCAGACCTATCTCTCCATGACCGTCTCAAACGGTCAGTGTGGTAGTGAGACACTCCCTTAGTCGTAACTACTGTGCGGCTTGACCCTGCGCTATTCAGTCCACTATAGGGGCTACTGTTTGGGTACATCAGCCCTGAGGTTCTGCCATAACTAGATCCTATGCATTCTCTGTGTCCAGATCGATATTGGGCTCTTCTTCTAGGACATCTTCGTCCATTGCTCACTTTCTCAATGCCATCTTTGGAAAGAGACATGTCCCAAGCGCCACTCTTTCCTTCGGACATTGTCTTAGAGGGCTTAGAGTCTTCAGAGTCTGTGCTATAGCCCGATGTATAATTAGGTCCTCTATAACCTTGGCTCCTTTTACTACAGGACCTGCTTCCTTTGCCATCTGAAGCAACACAGTCACCAGGTGGACCGCACTTCTTTGGGCCCTGGCCCGAAAGCGGTCGCGACCTCACACTAACTTGACAAAGTTTCTCTGCAATCTTCTGTCTTTCAAGACTCAATTGCTTTAGTTCTTCCAGATATCCCAGTCGGTATTCTAGGAGAACTCATATATTTTCAACACACTTCTTTGTTCCCACAATGACACAGGGAACCATACCGACTTCACAGAGCATCCTGGCTTCATTATGAATATTAATTCCTACTCTTGTCACACCGGACGTATCAACCATCTCCTGCATGACTCTTCCATTTCTTCCAATAAGCTTCTTGACAAGTTCTCTGGGCACTTGTGTGACTTCTTCCACAAACTCCAACAGCCTTCTAGCTGTCTTCACTGCTTCTGCACTTTTCCATAGATTCGGAATGTTCCACTGTTTTCTTCCACTTCAATAGCTGTAATACCTGGAACCTTCCTGGCTTGCTGAATGTTACTTCTCAGCGCTCTTATTGCAAGCCCAATTAATGGTTTCTTCACAACCACCACTTCCTGAAATGCTGCGGTGAGCTGCTTCATATGCTCCAATTGTTCGGTGTCTTCTGCCATCTTTGAAGAGATGAGCCACTTTGTGCGAAGACACTGTAGGTGCATGCCACTCAGAATAGCCACCCGCTTCTTCGTGACATCACTTACAGAGCATACCACCAACCGACAAGACTCTGGGGCAAAGTACACTTTATAGGCTCCTACGGCCGTCTTGAAGTTTTCATGTACCGCCTCACTGGCACAGGCATCTCTCAAGTCTTCTGGCACATCTACCATGCACTTAAGGGCTAAACGGGCTCCTTTACCTTCAGTGACATTAAACTGTCCCTTTGGTCTCTTGCATACATCTTTATTCTTCACCAAAGGCTCCACCTCTCGAGTTACACACTCCTCAGGTTCAGCCCCAGCTTCAGAGCCTTTGGGTTTCTCTTTGCTTTTAATCTTCGGTGTCTCCTTTTGAGTGGAGTCAATCTCTGTGTTTTCCATCTTGGTCTTACCAGCTGGGTCAGTCAAGCTCTCAGCTCCACATGAGACCTGTGGTCCAGACTTCACCTCCTCAGATGCTCTTTCCACTTCAGCACCAGCTGTTTCTTTGGACCCTCACTGCATTACCTTCAAATTCCTCTTGGGGCTTTGCAGTGTCACCTTCAGCCTTTTATTTTCCTGCCAGGGTGTCACACCCTTCAGCGTGGTACTCTGTTCCTTGTAAAGCTTTGGCGCTATTTTCACTGCCCATCATCCCATCACTGGTGGTCCATCCCATCACTGGATGGACCACCAGTCTGGTCACCATAATCTTTGTGGATTTTCTCTCCATCACCACTCTCTAGGATGTCATCTCTTACAGTACTTTCCAGGATTTGATATCCTATAGTGCTTACACTCAACAGACCATCAGCTTCACACTGGGAAGTCATAGGGGACACCACCAGTACTTCCTTGGTCGGCTGCTTTTCTGCGTTTTCACCCTGCTGATTTCTGTTACAATAGTTCCAGCTCAGACTCATCTTTCTTTTGCATGATTTTGCTGTCCGACTCTACATTAGCGGTTGCTATCGGCAACGTGCCTTTCTCAACCTTCTCTGCACACTCAGATTCTGGAAGGGAATCCACACTTTGGGCAGAAATACATGACACTGTCTCTATCTGGACCATATTGTCAGAGGTTGTAGTTTGCTCCGCCCCTCTGCGCCTCTTGCGCCTTCGGCGAAGGGAGGTTTTCCCCTCTTTGCTCATCAGTACGTCACTGTACTCATTTGTCACTTTAATAAAGTCAGTGTCTTTACTGGAGTCATCGTCACTCCCCCTGGTGTCCTGGACTAACTTGTCCCCACTTAACCAAGTGTTGAACCCCCTGTCTGGAGCTCTCCCATTTTTAACGGTCACACTATCCTTTGTTACTGTAACCGTCAAATCCCTAAGGGGGGCACGTCCATCTCTTTATTTGGTCACCCCTAACTTAGTACTGTCACCTCTAGTAGGCACGGTCTTCCCCTTATTATATAATATCATACTACTAGGAACACTTTCAGCCTCCCGCTGTGATAGGGCTTCCTTTGAGCCTTTCCGGCTTTTACACAAGCAGCTGCCCATTTCTGCATCGACCACAAGTCCTCAAAAAAATTAAAGTCCCGGCCTATTATAATGGGATGTGGTAAGTCAGGCACTACCCCAACATTAACGGGTCCAAACACCCATCCGTCTCAACGATCACTCGGGACCGTGGATACTCTCCAATGTTCCCATGTCTGCAGCTGGCTTCCATCCTTCCAAGAATCGGGTAGGTATCGAGTGTGGCCCTCACCAGGAACACCAAGCTCACCGAGTCTACCAGCCCAGTCACACATTTGCCATCAACTTTCACAGAACACAGACGTGACTTCTCGTCAGCCGGGCAATCTGTACCACAGACCGGACACGCATAGCATGAACACCATTGTCCTTGGCTACTGTCCATTGGTGCCACTACACCTTCGGATTTGGGATGCTCCGCCCCTTTTTGTGCCACCGTTTTCTGGGACCCTGCCCCCTTTTGTGTAACCACCCCTTCCCGGGACTCCCCCCCGTTTTGGGCGACCACTCCTTTATGGGACACTACCCCCTTTTGGGGTTTCTGTGATTTCCTTGCAGTGACTTTAAACCCCAGTTCACACAGTTCCCCTTTATCTCGCTGGGCATCCTGTGTTCGTACTGGCCCCAGAAGGGAGTTCATCAACTGGTCCACTGCTGCCACATCGGTGTGCACTGACGGCTCCTGCTGTCCACGCACAAGGAAGTGGTACAGCTCCTCCATAGCGTCCATTTGCGCACCCTCCATGCTGAAACAAGAAAACAAACAGGAGGGGCGCTCCAATGGGTAATACCCGGTGGTCTAAAGAGGGGGGGTTAGAGAGCCACTAACCTTTCCAGGTTGTACCGCCCGTACATCCAGGATCTCCAGCCTGTGGTTTATCACTGCTCACCAAACAGGGCCCCGCAATTCCAGGTTGGCCTGGAACCTCCAGACACTGGTCTCTCGCCACTGCAGCACGGAACCCCGCAGACCCGCTGATTCACCGCCAGCAGCTGGAGTACGTTGTCCCTGTTCGTGGACCCGCCGATCCACCACCAGCTGCTTGAGTGCGCCGACACGATTTTCGTGGACCCGCCGATCCACTGCAAACAGCTTCGAAAATTGTGTTCGTGGACCCGGCGATCCACAGGCAACACTTCCTTGCAGTGTGTAGACAGCAGAGAAAAAAAAACCTTCGTGGACCCGGCTGATCCACAGGATCAACACCTCTGCAGTTGCTAGACGTGCTGCCTGGATTGCTGCCCGCATTCTCCACCATATGTAAGTTTGCACCCCGCAATCTGGGGGGTTCCACTCACTTGCAGCAGTGCAGGGTAGCTTAGGCATACACAGGCAACACAGTCTTTCTCAAAAATGCAGCAGTTTATTAGTAACCAACATAAACTGCACTTCCAAAACACAATGAAGCCTCTCCTGGCTTAAAGGAAAAGGTAAACTAAACACCTTCACACTCACTGTGGTTGCTTCCTGCTGCCTCCAGCACTCTCCAGCCAGGCTGCAGTCTTTTCCCCAGGCCTCACCTAGACTGATTTTCCAGAAGTTTCTCTCCACTCTTCACACAGACTGAGACCTCCAGCACACATCCTCCATGTGCAGCACACTCTCAGACCTCTCTTCCAGAACCCTAGTGTTCAGCCTCCACACAGGCTGATACATCCAGAGCTCCCTGCTCTGCTCTCACCCTCTGCAGAACACACACTGAGTCTCCTAAATCAGACTGGACAAACCCACAGGTGGAGGTCTGTGATTCTCCATACCTGCACAGCACACAGGCATTATTAACCCCTTCAGCCCCCGGGCACTTTCCGTTTTTGCGTTTTTGTTTTTTGCTCCCCTTCTTCCGAAAGGCGTAACTTTTTTATTTTTCCATCAATCTTGCCATATGAGGGCTTGTTTTTTGCGGGACGAGTTGTACTTTTAAATGAAACCATAAGTTTTACCATATAGTGTACTGGAAAACGGCAAAAAAATTCCAAGTGCGGAAAAATTGCAAAAAAAGTGGGATTGTACAATAGTTTTTGGGATATTTTATTCACCGTGTTCACTATATGGTAAAACTGATGTATGGGTATGATGCCTCAGGTCGGTGCGAGTTTATAGACACCAAACATGTATAGGTTTACTTGTATCTAAGGGGTTAAAAAAAATTCACAAGCTTGTCCGAAAAACGTGGCGCACGTTTTGCGCCATTTTCCAAAACCCGTAGCGTTCTCATTTTTCAGGATCTGAGGCTCAGTGATGGCTTATTTTTTGCGTCTCGACCTGACGTTCTTAACGGTACCATTTTTGCGCAGATGCTACGTTTTGATCGCCTGTTATTGCATTTTGCGCAAAATTTGCGGCGACCAAAAAACGTAATTTTGGCGTTTGGAATTTTTTTGCCGCTACGCCGTTTACTGATCAGATTCATTGATTTTATATTTTGATAGATCGGGCATTTCTGAACGTGGCGATACCAAATATGTGTGTATTTTTTATTTTTTTAACCCTTTAATTTTCAATGGGGTGAAAGGGGGGTGATTTGAACTTTTAGGTTTTTTTATTTTTTTTAATTTTTTAAAACTTTTTTTTTTACTTTTTTTTTTTATTTTACTAGTCCCCCTAGGGGGCTATTGCGATCAGCAATCCGATCGCTCTGCACTATCTGCAGATCTCAGCTACAGAGCTGAGAACTGCAGATTTGCTGCTTTACTTTCAATGCCGGCTGTATTCCGGCATTGAGAGGAAGTGACTCATGTTAGCCACAGGCGTCATCACATGACCCTGTGCTACCATGGCAACCGCCGAAAGTCACGTGATCATGTCACGTGACTTCCGGCGGGGGCGGGGTAAGTCACTGTCATGGCGGCACCCATATACATATCGCTGCCAAGACTTTGGCAGCGAAATGTAAGGGGTTAATGGCCGCGGGTGGAAGCGATTCCACCTGCGGCTAGCAGGCACACATATCAGCTGTTGATAACAGCTGATATGTGCGCGTCTCGCCGACGCCGACCAGCGGCAGGGGGCGGGGCTTACCGGCACACGATCCATGACGTATCTAGTACGTCATGGGTCGTTAAGGGGTTAAAGGGAACCTGACCCTTATATGCAGAAACAAGCCTTTGTGAAACTACAAGTCCCATAGCAACCTCTTCAGTTTAATATTGCAGCGACCTTCTCCACTGCGACATATAGCGACCAATTACCACATTGGTGGTCGCTATCACACAGTGCCTTTTACAATATAAGCATATGGAGCATCAGAATAAGACTCCATAGACCCACATTGTAAGGATTCATGCATCTGTCAGATTTTCTTGTATGAGTGCTATACATGTATTTAATGGATAGCAGTCATACCTATAATGCTGTATTGAGCTGTGCACATGTCCAATTGTTTCCTCTGACCAAGTGGTCCGAGGGAAAAAGGTAAAGAGTAGTGGAATGGTGCTGGATCCAGAGAAAGCAGTAGTAGATGAGTATATTAACATACATGCACTATATTACATAAACATATCCACAGATTAAAAAAAAAATAAATCTCCATGGGAGTGCTTCTTTAAGCTAAAAAAAATGTAAAACCCTGCATGTTAAGGAAGCCTTAATCGAGTTAAAAAAAAATTATCACATTTACATATGTGAAACTTCATAATATGTTCAAAATGTATACATTTCCAGTATAAAATTGTGTTTGTTTAATTTAGATACTAAATTTTTATAACACATCACAGTATCACAAATGTTTACTTTCCTTTTTAGCTGCACCTTGTGGCATTGAACTCTCCTTTGACTGGTGACGCTCGGGCTGACTTACAGTGTTTTCACCAAGCTCGTGCAGTTGGTTTAACAGCAACCTTCCGAGCTTTTCTTTCATCACATCTGCAAGATCTTCACAGTGTAGTGAAGAGAGCAGATAGGTTTAACCTCCCTATCGTCAATTTGAAGGTAAGATATTATTATGTCTTCACTGTTGTATCAAATGCATTTAGAGACCTAAAGAGATCATGTAAGGTGTGAACCATTTGAGCCTACATTTGTAATAGAGATATCTATTCATAAATATGTCTGAACTACATTTGTCACAACTCATGTTTGGCAAATAAAATGATCTGTGTAGTAACTCCACAGTACACAGGCGCTCTTCATATCATGGCTGCGCTCCCTATCACTACACATGCACAGCCTGAATACCATGTGTTGAAAACAAAACCCTGATTTAGTAAGAAAAAAAAATATCTTTTCCAAGTGACATAAAAATGGATGGCTATTTAACTGATCTGTTATCCATAAACTTCAATGATAACTGCAGTGTGTCTGTGATAATTATTTGCTTATTTAAGGTCTTGTACAAAACCTTCCCAGAATTGAAGGAAACTTATCACCTGATTCATGTTGCCCAAACCACGGGGCACCTTGAATCAGAGCCCTCTGTTCTCGGACTGCAGATAGGCAGCTATTTTCAGGAGGCTGGGTGTTACTAGCAGTAGAGCAAGGCCCTTAATGTGTGATGTAAGGTCCCAGAGTGAAGGGGGAGCAGAAAAGAGCAGCTGTAGTGTCACACTGAATTACAGGTATTGTGAGGATAATAGAACTATGCTGTGCATCTCATCATTATAGTTTATGAGGATAGAAACAGAAAAATAATGTTTTATCACCATGGAGTATCCCTTTAAAGAAAAACACTTCCATTAAAGTTTTTATTCTCTTAATATATTGCAATTATCATATTATGTAGTGCTGTGTACTTAAAATATCTAATTTTACCGTTCTACCTGGTAATTCTTTTCTTTTCTTGTCGTGTGGTGTTCGGCGTTGAACTCGCTGGGTGTCATTGCGGTGTCAGACTCTGTTCACACTGCAGAGTCTGACAAACAGCCTACGATTCCTTAGTTGCACAGCCTGTCATGGCGTCAGCTGATTCTGGCTTCACTGCTCTCCAGTACAGAAAGAGTTAATTTCTGCTGGCTTGTGATCATCTTCTGGGATTATCATCCTCAGCCGCCTTCACCTGTTGGAAGGGTCTGGATTCTGGGGCTGAGTGCCGGATATAGCTTCTGCTTCCTCAGTTCATGTGGTTATCCAGTTCTATGGTGATCTACAAGTTGTGGTTCTGCGTGGTGTGTGAGTTCACCAGTTGTGCATTTATTTCCTACCCCTTTTTGCATTGATCCCCAGTTCACATACTGCCCTCCTTTGTGTTTGAGTGCAGTGTGCATGAGTTTTCGTTTACGCTTGTTTGTGTGGGGTTTTCATTACTGGGTTTCCGACCTGCTCCCTGGGTGGGGGAGGAGTGGTATCATGACTTAGAAAAGAGACAAGGTCACGCTAAGGGTTCGAACCTGGCTACCATCAAGCCTACCTTTGAGAAAAGGGAGAATGCATGGACCCCAGTCTTAGGGTCAGCCTAGGAGCCCCTGTTCTATCGGTACATAACCTGTTATATTTCTCTACTCCATCTAGAAAGAAGAAGTCTCTTATCCCTGTGTGAATCATTCCCCTCTTTAACTCCTGACCCAGCTGCTCCCTTCTCCCCCTGCTGTTCATGTTTACAGTGACTCATGACTGATTCAGGGAAAAGAGACTTCTTGTTTCTCCAAAGCGCTTGGAAGAATTTAGCTAGTCAGTTTCTAATCACATGATGTTGTAGACCTAATGGAAAACAGAAGAATTAACTGGGTTGAAGGGCCTAATGAGCAATTATAAGTATACAAAGCTGTATAATGATGATTGCAATATATTAAGAGGTTAAAAACTTGTTGGGAGTACTTCTTTAAGGATCCTAAAGGAGAGACCTTTCAATTAACTGCAATGGCACTGGGATGTTTAGAGAAATATTACCTAACGCCAGTCCTCAAGGCCTACCAACTGTTCATGTTTTCAGTATTTCCTTAGTATTACCCAGGTGATAATTTAAGTACCTGCACAGGTGATTATTCCAACATCTTTGCAATGCTAACAAAATTCCAGAAAAAATGCACTGTTGGTGGGCCTTGAGGACTAGAGGTGGGGAACACTGGTTTAAAGTATAATTTCTCTGAAACTGGAGTTTTTCAGAGAGAAACATACCTGGCTACAATTGTGTAGCCAGGCTTTGATTCATGGTGCCTTTGGTTTAGGTAGCAGGTTCCCTTTAATACTTATGGATTTAGAATAGGATGTCATAAATATTTCTGTAGGCAAATGTGTAGGTGTACCAATGCAGATCTTTTTCTAAAGCGAAAAGATAAAGAAGTAAATATATGTATTTTTTGTATATACCATACTATGCATTTTTCTATTTTAATTGCAATTAGTATTTTATTCCGTTAGGGTGAAGTTCTTTTTGACAACTGGGAATCTATATTTTCTGGAAATGGAGGGCATTTCAATGCTCAAATTCCAATTTATTCTTTTGATGGAAGAAATGTTTTGACTGATTCAGCTTGGTAAGTTTGTCAGTTTGCTATCATTTTACAATGCAGAAAAAAGTTTATGTCCAGGAAAAATATATTTTCTCTGACGCCTCATTGGGGGACACAGGACCATGGGTGTTATGCTGCTTATCCATAGGAGGACACTAAGTAGATGCAAAGATGTTAGCTCCTCCCCTGCAGTATACACCCCCTGGCCAAGCCAGGCTACTTCAATTTTTTGTTTTTAGAGGGTGACGGTTCCTTCGGGGACCGATTTCCCAAAACCATCAACAGGCGGGAACGCGGAGTGTCGCCATCCCGTACCCACTCCTGCGACGCTGGATCCTGGGCTGTTACTCACTGGACGACGGGTCTCATGGCACCGATTTTCCAGAGCCCAGAGCTGATGAAAAACGTCCTCAGTCCCTCTAGCAGGCTCTGAGTTGACACACGCTCTGCACCAAGTGTGACCAGACACAGCAGGCGTCAGAATCTCCACACTGGAGCTGAGGTGAGATCCTCCCTGACAAGAATTGGAGCTGAGGAATCGTCCCTGACAGGAATTTTAGCTGTGGAATCCTCCTTGACAGGAATTTTAGCTGAGGAATCCTCCCTAACAGGAATTTTAGCTGAGGAATCCTCCCTGACAGGAATTTTAGCTACGGAATCCTCCCTGACAGGAATTTTAGCTGAGGAATCCTCCCTGACAGGAATTTTAGCTGAGGAATCCTCCCTGACAGGAATTTTAGCTGAGGAATCCTCCCTGACAGGAATTTTAGCTGAGAAATCCTCCCTGACAGGAATTTTAGCTGAGGAATCTTCCCTGACAGGAATTTTAGCTGAGGAATCCTTCCTAACTGGATTCACATGGGCTGATTGCAGACTCCTGCATAGCATCCACTGGTGGCGGGGGGAGGGGAGAGCTCCCAGGACTCAGTGCACCCGCAGCTGCGGTACACTTATAGAGTTTTTTTCTGTCCACCATTGTTGTGCAGGGCTGGAGGGGGGAAGGGGAGTCCCTTCCCACCATTTTATTATATTTCCTCATGTCGACGTTGCTGTTGGGGCTAAGCCCCGCCCCCCTCCGACATGCGATAAGCCACGCTTCCTCACAGGCGTAGCTCTCCTCACACAGGAGCTCTGCAGAGCATCGCTCCCTCTCATTGTGATCAGAGCCTGTGGGTTTCTCTCAGAGCTTCCTCCTTCCCACAAGAACTGGGACACAGGAGGAGGAGGGGGGAGGGGCCATCAGAGTTCTGCGACCCCCCACACAGTCCTCCATGCAGTATAATGGCCCTGCATACAGTATAATGGCCTTACTATCCCTCCAAATAGTATAATGGCCCCACACAGCCCTCTGCACAGTATTATAGATCCCACACAAACCTTCACACTGTATATATGCTTGCATACAGTATAATGGCCCTCATATAACTCTAATGTATAAAATCTCCCTCATAGCCCTCCAAACAAGGCTGGCTCCAGGTTTTTGTGGGCCCCGGGCGAAAGAGTGTCAGTGGGCCCCATCTACACGCAGACACACATACACAGATGCATACACATACAGGCATCTATATATATAATTGCCTTATTCTGTCTGTCTGTTTGTCTGTCATGCTCCAAAATTGTGTCCTTACGGTGACACAAAGCTGATTGGCCGCTGGGCTCGCCATGGCCCCGCCCCCCCACACGGATTGGCCTCTCGCCCCTGCTCTCTGCAAGCCCCGCCCCCCTCACGCAATGCACGCTCGCTCTGGCCCAACTGACATGGAGCTCCGACTCCCAGGTGAGTACACACACACACATCAGATCACACTCACTCTCACACACACCTCACACATCACATCCACACACTCACAACATCCTGGGATATCGCTTGCTTCTACACCAGCTCCGTCACGATCCCAGCAGCGCCAGACATACCCTTGCGATGTTGGGATCTTGACGGAGCCCGTGAACGCTGGTAACCATTATACACATCGGGTAACTAAGGTCCCTTGGTTACCCGATGTGTATCATAGTTACCAGTGTACACCGGCTCCGTCACGATCCCAGCAGCGCCAGACATAACCTTGCGATGCTGGGATCTTGACGGAGGCCGTGAACGCTGGTAACCATTATACACATCGGGTAACTAAGGTCCCTTGGTTACCCGATGTGTATCATAGATACCAGTGTACATCGGCTCCGTCACGATCCCAGCAGCGCCAGACATAACCTTGCGATGCTGGGATCTTGACGGAGGCCGTGAACGCTGGTAACCATTATACACATCGGGTAACTAAGGTCCCTTGGTTACCCGATGTGTATCATAGTTACCAGTGTACACCGGCTCCTTCACGATCCCAGCAGCGCCAGACATAACCCTGCGATGCTGGGATCTTGACGGAGCCCGTGAACACTGGTAACCATTATACACATCGGGTAACTAAGGTCCCTTAGTTACCCGATGTGTATCATAGTTACCAGCGTACACCGGCTCCCGGTACACATGTGCAGGGAGCCGGCATTATGCTCCTCTCCCCCCAGGACTACTCCTCCTATTACAGTCCTCCTATTATACTCCTCTCTGAGTATAATAGGAGAACTATTATAGCATGGGGGATGTAGCACGATGGGGGGTGCGCAGCATGGGGGATGTAGCACGATGGGGTGCGCAGCATGGGGGATGTAGCACGATGGGGAGTGCGCAGCATGGGGGATGTAGCACGATGGGGAGTGCGCAGCATGGGGGATGTAGCACGATGGGGAGTGCGCAGCATGGGGGATGTAGCACGATGGCGGGTGCGCAGCATGGGGGATGTAGCACGATGGGGAGTGCGCAGCATGGGGGATGTAGTACGATGGGGGATGTAGCACGATGGGGGATGTAGCACGATGGGGGGTGCGCAGCATGGGGGATGTAGCACGATGGGGAGTGCGCAGCATGGGGGATGTAGCACGATGGGGAGTGCGCAGCATGGGGGATGTAGCACGATGGGGAGTGCGCAGCATGGCGGATGGAGCACGATGGGGGGTGCGCAGCATGGGGGATGTAGCACGATGGGGGGTGCGCAGCATGGGGGATGGAGCATGATGGGGAGTGCGCAGCATGGAGGATGGAGCACGATGGGGAATGCGCAGCATGGAGGATGGAGCACGATGGGGAGTGCACAGCATGGGGGATGGAGCACGATGGGGGGTGCGCAGCATGGGGGATGGAGCACGATGGGGAATGCGCAGCATAGGGGATGGGGCACGATGGGGGGTGCGCATCATGGGGGATGGAGCACGATGGGAGGTGCACACCTCCCCCCAACACACACACACACACACAGGGAACCACAAACACTGCCATACACAGACACCCATACACACAGACAACGCTGCACACACACAACACCCAACACACAAACACCGCGGCATACATAAATATACGCACATACCGCACAACACACACATTGCACAAAACATACCTCCCCCCAAAACACACCACACCCACACAAACCGCGCAACACACACACACACAACGCGACAGACACACAGAGCTCCACAAACAACGCAAACACATACAACACCGCTCTCACCCCCTGCCACACCCAGACAACACCCAGAACATGTACAGCGCCCTACACAAACACTTGGTAACTACACACAACAACATCTATATATATATATATATATATATATCTATATCTATATCTATAACAAAAATCATACATGAACTACACAATACGTAAATTCTAGAATACCCGATGTGTAGAATCGGGCCACCTTCTAGTACGTACATATACATATTTAAAAAGAAATTCACAAAAATACATCTAAATAGACATAAATCTATACACAGTCATACACACTGACATATTGTACATAGATACACACGGACATATTAGAGATATTAGTATGGCGAAGGCAGCAGCAGCCTCACTCACCTCCCCCGCTTGTAACCCACACCGATCCAGCTCCTCCCAGGCATGTGGCTGTGCCGCGCTTATTGCTGGCCATGACTAACAGACATGGCCACACACGGTGCACACTGACACTGCAGTATATAAACTACAGGAGACTCTGGGGTATACAGCAATAGGGGGACATAAAGCTCTAGAGGGGGACATACAGCTCTGGGGTGGTATACAGCACTGGGGTAGGGGAACACATAGCTCTGGGGGGGTATAGAGCAGTGGGGTGGGGGGACATACAGCTCTGGGGGTTATACCACACTGTGGTGGGAGGACATACAGCTCTGGGGGTGTACAGCAC
Source organism: Anomaloglossus baeobatrachus (assembly GCF_048569485.1). Lineage (NCBI taxonomy): Eukaryota > Metazoa > Chordata > Amphibia > Anura > Aromobatidae > Anomaloglossus > Anomaloglossus baeobatrachus. The sequence goes on from NC_134358.1 coordinate 334,113,498, forward strand.
TGGGGTGGGGGGACATATAGCTCTAGAGGGGGGTATAGCGCACTTGAGTGGGAGGACAAACAGCTGTAGGGGAGTATACGGCACTGGAGTGGGGGGTCACACAGCTCTGAGGGGGTATACCGCACTGCTGTAGGCAGACAGGTCTGGGGGTATACAGCAGTGGGGTCAGGGGACAGACAGTTCTGGTGGAGTATATAGTAAGTGCAAGTGAAAGCAAGGATTTAGAATTAAAATATAACTTTTAATATCATTAGTCTAAAACACGATATAACAAAGTGCAGTGTAGTGCATGAAATTAATAACCAGAAAGATCTCACCCAGTACTTCTCCTGATGAGATCAGATACCACCGGAAAATCCAAGGCAGAAGCAGGTCATACCAGACCCTAAAGGGGGCGGGGGGAGCGACCAATATCCAAGTTCCCTGCCTCTGTCGTGCCCCTGCAAAAATTGCTTCCGCCCTTACAAGGGCAGCACCCCAGTCAGGAATGCTAGCCCTGATGACAAACACACCCTCCCATGGGGGTCAGCCCGGTCAGTCATCCCATGTACAGCTCCTCTATACACAGTATGATGCTCCTACACTTCCCCTATACATAGTATGATGTTCCCATAGCTCCCCTATACACAGTATGATACCTCTATACCTCCCCTATACACAGTGTGATGGGCTAACAGCTCCCCTAAAACAATGGTACACACACTGTATATTGGCCACCACAGTAGCTGACACACTTATTAATTGCCCCCACAGTAGCCACCACATTGTATAATGGCTTCAATAGTAGCTCCCCACACTGTATGAGGGCACCCAAAGTAGTCCCCACAGTATGACAGCCCCCTACATTAGCTCCCACACTGTACAAAGGCCCACCCATTAGTTCCCATCCTGTATAAAAACCCCTACATTAGCTCCCCACACTATATAAGTGCCTCCCACACCAGTGGCATAATTAGAGTCCGATGGACCCTGATGCAAGATATGGATCTGCCCCCCAATTCCCACTTCCCTCCATGTTTATGTCAGATGTATGGGACCTTGTAGCTTTCTAAATCCTATAAAGACATGTGTTGCTCCCCCTTCATTACATAGTAATGACACGCATCCTGGTATATATGTCCTCAGCCTTATATACAGTGTGTCCACCCATATCCTGTCCACCGCCATTAACTTGAGAACGGCGGCAGCTATAGGCATAGAAGGGGTGTCTAGGTATAATAAAGTAGCCATGCACTACGCAATGAAACCACCTATAGCGCCACCTGGTGGAAAACAACGGAGTTAGTATTTTTATCTCAAAAACGGAACGAGATAGAGAAAAAAAGTGAATTACAAAGTTGCAGGGCATCATCAATTCAATACGAATCGACATCTTCCATACAGAAATGCTATGATTAGAATGTGTAAAACTCACAAGGCTGCGGACGTGAAGCAATACCTCCATGGAGAGGATGGCCTCAGAAAACATTTTTCACCATTTGGAAGGAATGTGACTCCTGGACTGGTAAATCTTATGTGCTTTCTGCAAGGGCTTCCAAAAATCAGAATGATGCACACCAATACACCCTAGAACACACATAGAATAGGATCTCAGAGAATATTAACATTTAGAAGAGGTAGGACTTCTATGGCTAACAATAAGAAGTTCTGGATTTGAGGCTACTACACAGGGTACAACTGCACAAGAAGGACATTCAGGCATCCGCCTGCGATTTTGCGCCAGCTAAAGTTGGCAGCAGTTCTTCCTGTGCCACCTCAGGGCATCAGGCAGCCTGGAGGCTTCACATAGATTAAAGCAGGAGTTTCAAAACATTTTTTTTTATCTTAGAGACCTTTGCCCATGAAAATTCATGAACCATGTGGGGGAAAAATAACTATTAGGAATAAAGAAGTTTTGTCAGCTCACCCCTCTTCACTCCTGGTCTCTGCACCGATGCAAGGAACGCCCTGGCCCAGGCGGGGATGAATGTGGCAAGAATCAAGTATCCAGCATCATGGAGAATTGAAAAAATAAAACTGACATTTATTTGTATAGATATAAAAACATACAGACTGTGCAGTGGGCACAGAGGCACAAGTGCAAAAAGGTGGATTTATCCGACGCGTTTCAACCAGAGAGTCTTATTCATGGCATGTGTTTTGACCAGACTGATTCAGTATTTAAAAGGTACACATAACACGTGTGGGATGGGATGGGATTAGTGATCAATTCAAACTAAAAGACGTGCAGGTGTGAAATTCCTAGACAACACTACCATCAGTCACGTAACAGGAATAAAAACATACATGTAGGAATCCACAATGAAAAAATTGAAAAATAAGTATCACATCAAAAAATATTGTATGGCACTGGAATTTTCTCTCAAAATATATATGCTTGGTTGATTAGGCTAGATGTAGGAGAGCATTAATAAGTATCCCATGTGTTACCTTCTCCGGCTAAACATAGAAATTAAATAAGCCTGAAAAAATGCTATAGTAACTTTAATAATTGCATGTGACAAGCACAAAAAGTTGGAGAATAAAAACACAAAATCTTTAGTTGGATATGAAGGCATGGACAGGCTCAACATCTCTGCGGTTTCACGGCACTTTGCCAGTATACACAATAGATGCACCGACTGCTTCACATTCATGGGTATTGAGAGGGTTAACAAGCCTCACAGGGGTGGAGACCACAGAAGAAAACTTTTGAACAGAGAATCCCTCTGGATATTCAGGCTTGGCACGAGGGTGCCGCACGGTCTGAATACCCGACAGGATCTAATTCTTCAATATACATAAATACACCTCCTGTGGTTCCCCTCCCCTTGGCTTCTTTCATCTCCCCTTTTTTGCTATGAACAGTTACAAACTCTGTTTATATCAAATTCCCAGTCCATCTCACATATGGAATATTAAAATCTACTCAAAATTTAAACATATATTTTTATGTTCAATATTCTGTATGAATCAATAAATATGAGAAAGTAAGATCCAGAGTTCCTCACCTGTCCAGGCCTGCATATCCAACTAAAGATTTTGTGTTTTTATTCTCCAATTTTTTGTGCTTGTCACATGCAATTATTAAAGTTACTATAGCATTTTTTTCAGGCTTATTTAATTTCTATGTTTAGCCGGAGAAGGTAACACATGGGATACTTATTAATGCTCTCCTACATCTAGCCTAATCAACCAAGCATATATATTTTGAGAGAAAATTCCAGTGCCATACAATATTTTTTGATGTGATACTTATTTTTCAATTTTTTCATTGTGGATTCCTACATGTATGTTTTTATTCCTGTTACGTGACTGATGGTAGTGTTGTCTAGGAATTTCACACCTGCACGTCTTTTAGTTTGAATTGATCACTAATCCCACCCCTCAACGTGTTATGTGTACCTTTTAAATACTGAATCAGTCTGGTCAAAACACATGCCATGAATAAGACTCTCTGGTCGAAACGCATCGGATAAATCCACCTTTTTGCACTTGTGCCTCTGTGCCCACTGCACAGTCTGTATGTTTTTATATCTATACAAATAAATGTCAGTTTTATTTTTTCAATTCTCCATGATGCTGGATACTTGATTCTTGCCACAAAAATAACTATTAGGTGCATCTGCCTGTCAATGACAGGCTGACTGTTCTCGAAATGAATAAGGTTTGGATTGGCCTTGAATTCTCAACCCTAGTGGATGACAGGAGTGGAACATAAAGCCAATTCAAATGTTCTTTTTTTTTCTTGTGTATTGCCATGCACCTCTTCCTACCCCCAAAAAGGGTAAATCGTTCATGGTTTATTATTTTTCTTGTCCTACTCCTTCTCCTCCAACATATCAATAGAGTTATCATGCAGCCCTGGCTCCAAATTTTTACAGGCACATCAGGTGGACCCCACTCATATTTTTACTCACCACAGACTTGAGCCAAATCATAGTCTTGCAGGCCGCATTCATAGCTCCCTCTGTGCTTAAGTTGATTCCATGGGTTTTTAGTGCTGCTGGGGGCATATTAACTAAAAGGCACATCAGCCTGTCAACTGAAAATACTGTCAGGCTGAATGTTCTCAAAATGTACAGAACTTGGATTGGCCCAGACTTCTCAACCCCACCGGATGACAGTAGCAGAGCATAAAACAATTTAAATGTTTTTTTATCAGGCGTATTCCCATGAAACCATTCCCACCCAAAAAAGAGTTCATGGTTCATGGTGTATTATTTTCTGTCCTCCTCCTCTTCCACCATATCCACAGACACTCACTCACAATTTTTAGAGAGCCAGCAAGCGGCCCTCACTCATAATTCCAGTCAGCCTTCGCACATAAGACCCAATGAGTGGTCATGGATGTCTGAAATCTGTGAGGTTCTTCAAAACTTTGAGGAATCAACCAAGATGCTGTGCAGCGATCACGCCATAATCAGTATAATAATCCCGCTTCTGTGTCTACTCAAACACTCGCTGCTCACAATCACGCTTGCTCATCACTACTAAGGAGACCTTCAGGTCTGCTGTGTATGGATGCCTAGTAGGCCTAATAATTAGCCCTTCTGTACAATATTGGACAATAAATAAACACATTTATTGAATGGTAAACAAATATGTGAAAGAAACACATCCAACAAAAATACTAAAATAAATGTAATTATTTTTTCTTTTCTGTTTATTCTGTCTACAAATCTGAATTAAAATTACTAAAGATTTGTGTCTCTATAGTGTTGGCAATGAAATTGTTTTAACAAGTTAACATGTGCAAAAGTAGTAGGAAAAAAGACACATAAATCATAGAGTAAAAAAACGACAAAACGTAAAAAAGAAAATGTAATGCTGCATACAAACACATTACCAAACAATGCATGAATCAATAGTTTAAGAAAAGAAGCTTTATAATATCAGAGAAATTTGCATCTTTATGAGCTACATATCCCATGCTATCTGAAATCACCAATCATTCAGAAAAAAAACCCTCAAATCCATCTTTGTTAAAGCAGAACAGGCAGCTAACATAGTGAGCAGTCAGGTTTCATGTTCTATTATATTCTATGGAGAATAGAAGAGGGAAGTAGCAGAGAGAAAAGTAGCAGTAACAGACAAGACAAGAAAATTGTGCTGCAATTATAGGAGATTTAGCTTATCCTAGGGTTGGATTCACAGCCACACAGGCCAGTATCTCTTTAGAATCTCCTCTATGCTGCTGCTGCTTCTCCTGAACATGTGATAAAGAGTGAAAAAAGAGCAGGAATCCCTTTGTTTATATTTTAAAGGATTATTTTTACATTTATTTAATTCATAAAAATAAAAGAAAATGTTTTTGGTATTGAAGGCTGTGATTACAAGAATGATGTTCTCCCATGCACTTTCCATTATTAACATCATTAAGTTTTATACATTTTCTAACCATGATTATGTACACTGATCTATACAACAGTGTTTAAAATAATATTCTAGAAATATTTATTTTAATGTTTTACTATTTACAGGCCTCAAAAAATACTGTGGCATGGTTCAAGTCAGAATGGCATCAGAATGGTCCATAATTACTGTGAGGCGTGGAGAACAGCAGACATGGCAGTCAGTGGACAGGCGTCCTTACTTCGGAGTGGAAGGCTGCTAGATCAGAAATCATACAGTTGCTCTAATAAATTTATTGTTTTATGTATTGAGAACAGCCATAATGTGGATGGAAGGAATAAATAAATTCTAATAGAAGGAAAAATAAGTTAAGAAGACACTGAAATTCATAATGTGTATATTGAACTTCTAACAGATTGCACACTTTTATAGCCAAAGAAAACATACCTCATTTATTGCATACAGAATTGTGTTGGAAAGTAGATTTTAGTCTGGAATTTGGTGCTACATTTAAAGATGAAGGCTGGAATGATAGTAGATCAGGTAATGTTTTTTTTTGCCATGGGCTGGGAAACTATATGGCCCAACACACTGCAATTTTCTAATCAAGTAAAGCTAACGTTTTCTTCTAAAAAAAAAAGTAGTGTTTGAATGTATAATTAAAAAGAAACATAAGAGAGGACAAAACAATTCTTCACATACACTCAATGAATTGCATGTCACTATATCTTCTACCAGGTCACACTATATAAAACTGAATAGCCCTACAGTCAAAACCAATGGCTTGAAAGACAAGCTGTTGGCCATTCCCAATGTTGTTATAGAATAAGGAGCTATTTACATCAAGCATGCGGTCCATAAGTACCGTATATATGACAGCTATATTGTAGTTAATGATAGACATTTGTGTTGTGATCTATTTTGAGTAACTTTACGTTACCTATAAGTCTTGTACATTATTGTGTTTCCTTTTCCACAAGACATTCCTGTATTTTGGAGAGCGTGAATAGTGAATCTACAGCACTAATAATTCTGTCATAAATATTGAAAAGACCAAGATTGACAAGATTGCTGTTCACAGGCTCTCTCCATCCAGCTAGAGCTTGTTTGCAAAGAAAAATTGGCAACAATTTTAGCTTTTACTATGAAAAGTGGTTCTACAAAATATTCACTCAGGGGGCTAAACACAAATGCACAATTTTCAGATTTATATTTTTAAAATATTTAGAAAACCATGTATCATTTTCTTTATAGTTTACAAATACTTGCTTCTTTATGTTGGTATGTCACATAAAATCCGAATAAAATACATTTAAGTTTGTGGGTGCAATGTGAAGGAAAAATGTAGAAAATATTTTTTCAAAGCTCTGTATAAGGTATGTGACATACTTTTTATTGTAATATACATCAGAAAATGAATGCAGTACAATAAATCTAAGCGAGCATTTTCTCAATATATCAACACACAAAACATAAATACAAACATATAGTATGAATCTGAGAAAGTATTTTAGAGACTTTTCTGTCACATAGAAAAAAAATTTCAACCAAATAATTAGTTTAATATTTTACCAGTAATTCAGCTTTATAGACAACTACCTGCAATAGAACAAAATGACAAATGTATACAGTACATCATGATGCTGAATTAGAATATATGTTCATCTTTTCCATGCATCACCAGGGAAACTAAAATATGGAAATCACCGATACTGATAAACACCTGCTGTTTGAACTACTAAACTTCATATGTTATTAGACTTATTACGTATATTTGGACCAAGTGAGCAAACTGTTCACAAATGTAATAATTTTTCGTATTTATCTAATTCACATTGGGCACATGTTTAAATGTGAAATATTATGGCAAAGTTTATTACCTACTTGTAAATGTTTGGAATCAGCAGATTGCTTATATGCTAAAAATGTCACTGGATGACATAACAGTATAAACTCAATTAAAGTAAGAAAAATTATGGTGCTTTGGAGACTAGCTCTGGTCTGCTTTTGTATTTGTAAGTTGTACTGTACAGTGTTATTCACATAAAAGCATCTGATACTCATTTATCATAAGCATATGAAACACAGAAGCAGATAAAAAGGTAAAGGGGTTGTCCAGCCACTTAAAACAAAGACCTTCTTTAAAAAACCCATAATACTCATTATAGATATCCCACTTCAATAGTGCCAAGGTCCCCACCAATGTCTGTACTCCCTGTTCGATACTGGAAGATATGTGACTGCTGCAGCCAATTACTAACAGTAGCTGATTCATATTGGTTAAAATTGAGACAAGTCACTGTAGTTTTATTTATTTTTTTACAATTTTTAAGGGCCTGACAACTCCTTTAAGGTGTACTGTGATGACTCGGCCTCAATCTGTCCACTTGTGTGAGAGTGAACTGTACTTAATTATGCCACATAGTGCCTTTGTTCAATAAATCAAGAGCCAGTAGCCATTGTTTCATGTTAGAATGTCTGGAGCCCCCTTTTGTCTGCTAATATATAGAATGTCTGCTGATTGTAGACTGACTCAGCCCCCTCATACTACATCATTAAGAGGACAATTATGCAGCCAGCTCCACCAATCCTGTAAGACACAATACCCTGAAATGGGAACTGATTGATAAAAAAAAGACCTTGCTCCTGTTACTAGTGTCATTCTACAGGATTTCAGCATAGCTTCCATGGTTCCAACTGGAGGATTAAAAAACTGCTCCACTTCCCAACACTGAGCTCATAAATTCGCTTAAAGAGTCAAGGTTGGGACAGCATAGTCACCTGGCTACATATCTCACTGTGCTCACTCAGCTTTCTAAGCTTGCTGCTATCTCTTCTTAGTGGGTGCTTGCCAAAAATGAGGTGCTGCTGGCAGAGATAGTTGGACCTGGATGCCCCAAAGTCACAAAGATTCTAATCCTTGGCAAGCAAGTGGAATGTTGAGACCCTGTCACTTGTACCATCTCGTGTTCTTGCTGGGAATGTACTATATACTGTTGACTGTTGGTGATCCAATAAAGTCTTACCAGAGGCTGATTCCTTCACCCTGTGGTGCCTGTGTAATGTTGTGCCACAGGGAAGGAGTACAGGCATTCAGTGGGATGAGCATTGGTCTGTGCAGTCTTTCTAAAGACAGCCAGGCCAGCGGAGGAGAGCACCCACTGACACTCCTATCTCAACATGTAGTATTTATACTAAAAAGTAAATGAACTCAGTCTAAGTATTTCTTTATGATATTTGATGAATTATGCAGGAATAGTAACTACAGAGATAAATAAAAAAAAGTATAAAGGAGATAAACCTGTTTTAATTGTTGGTCAGTCTGCTGGATGCTCTGCATGCTCTTCAAACAAATACTTTTACACCCAGTTACAGGAACCTGGCACCGGGTTTTCCCAATATAAACTATGGCCACCATCTTCAAGGCCTCTTTTACAGTATTCTAGTAAGATGTACATAAGTCCCCTATCCCCTCTGCATGGCACAAAAAATATTTTGTATAATCCCCGACCCCATATGAGGTGGTCTGCTTCAATGGTTATCACTGGTCTTGCATTTACATCTCCTCTCTTGTTGCTCGCCATCATCTGACTTGCTTCATGTGGATGACGTGTTCTATGTCATCCACACAATGTCCCCCAATCATGCTCCTGAGCTTAAGTCAGAGCAAAGTAATGTAATATGCATGCACCTGGAGAAGCCAAAGAGCGCTGATGACTTGGAAGTAAAGCTCTCATATGCATATTACAGTACTTTTCTCTGCCCTCAACAATAATGTTAGTAATTCAGAAGAACTTAAAATGTTCTGTTTTCCTTACAAAAATAGATTTATATTCCTCCTCAGTAGTGACAGGCATTTCCATGTTGATGACATCAGGAAGTTCTGCCATATTGGTTGTCACTTTGGAAACAGTAAAAATGGAAAAATGTTACTGTGTAATTTTTAGAACAAGTCAAAATGGATGAAATCATCTCTTCTTGTACTAATATATGGCATTTGTCGGTGAAATGCTGTTTATGCAATGGATTATGCATTATAAATAAAATTGACAGTGTAGTAGTGCTTTATGCACTAGCTTTGTTTCCTAATGTGTCTAATCTAGTAGGTGTTGCTAGTAAACAAATGTTTAGATAACTAAATTTAAAAAAGTTATGAAACAGGTACCCTACTTTCCAAACTTTATTTGCTTTATGTTTAGATTTGCCTTATTTTGGTCATTTGTGCCATTATTTTCCTTTACATTTCTGCATTGTACTGTATTACCAATAAACTGAATCTTTTCAGTAGATAACAAAGAAGAAAATCAGAGATACATCACATGTATATACTGTAGATTTGTATGGAAGGAAGATCATTCTTTTTATCTAAGTATTGAAACTAAAAATACATCACAGCATTCCCATTGACAGAACACAAACGTATCAAAGAGCCAGTATACAGTAGTATACACATGCATACATCGCAGTCATTGCATAATATTACCTAATGTACAGGGGCATAGATAAAAATCATAGGTTTCCATAACAAGAGTCCATATTGGGCACCCGTCTAAAATGTTTTGCGGCGCAGCGGAATCAGGGCACATAAGCTCAATTACAGAAAGGAAAATAAGTTCCAACTTTTAATTGACATATCTAGAAGCATGTAAACAGAAATAGTGCCCCTGCTGTTTTCTTATGAAGACCTATTTATATTTTTAACGAAATTGTTGGATAATATGAATTTTGTCTTATTAGTATTTTTAATTATCTCACGATGAGACATTTACTGTTCTCACCTACCACAATACCTCTTTCATAGCATCCAGAGATTGATGCCTCGAAAAATACTCCCTCACACAGTATGATACCTTGCAGTGAATCCCCCTTCATCATTTGCTCCCATTCGCTCCCACAGTACCCACCATGCATAGTATGATGACCCTACAGCAAGCCCCACTAGTATGATGACCCACAAAACCACATACACAGTATGATGGCCACCATAGTTCCCTCACACAGTGGCCCCAACCCAATATGATGACCCCCTACAATTGCCACACAATACCACAGAGTACGATGTCCCCCACAGCTCAATCATACAGTATGAGGGCCCCATGCTCCCTTACACAGCTCCCACACAAAGTCTGATGGTCCCCACACCTCCAACACACATATGATGGCCTCCACAGTTTACCATCAGTATAATGGGGCCTCGCAGCCCCCTAAACACACTATAATAGACCTCTACAGACCCCTATATACAGTATTATATCAACATCCTTATGTTGAAGATATTGAGGTCAGATTGCTCCGTGTTACAGGATGGAGGGTGGTGCTGCTTGGCATAGGGCACCCTGCAGGTCATGGGCCGCATTGTGGTAATATGGGCTACTGCTCCTGGTTACAATTCAGATCAAAATGTCCACTCGTATGATTCCTTATGTAAATGTCAACCATATTTTTTGTTAAAATAAAACTGGTTTACCTGATTTCCACTTTTGTGTCAGAAGATTATTTTTCATTTCTAAAAATGGTAGATAAAAAAATCTGCCTGTTTGAATGCCTATTTGCTGGGCAATGATCCTTAATATTCAGTGAAGCATGTATAGCCCTGTTTTCTACCGTTTATTAAATATAAAACATAAAACACTTCCCTGGCTCGAAAGCCTCATAATATGTCAACACTTAATGTTGAAGAGATCATTTTTTAGCAGTCATCTTATTTTTATTACATAACAGTGTCATAATTAAAATGAACATATCTATTAACTCCTTCATGACCGATGACATCCCTGACTTTGATGCTTTTGATTCTTTTACCACACTTGATGGCTAATTTATCTAACCCTCAAGTGCCTCTAACAACAGTGGGTGGATACAAGATCCATCCGCGGATATTAACCAGTTAACCAGTTAAATGTTGCTGTTGTCAATCAGTGATGTTGGCAGTTAACTCGTGTATGCAGGAAACGTATAATTTATCCTGCTCATTGGCACGCCCTTCAAGTGATCACAGGGCATCGATAGGTTGTCATGACAGGCAGGAATCAGATGATGACCCCCATGCCTGTCATCACAATCCTTTGGTGAATGCCAGTCCATGACCAGTACTGATAGGAGATTGTGATTTTTGCTATAGAGAGAAGTGCTCTGTATAGCACAAGCAATCAGCTGATTGCAGCTTCAATTCCTCTAAGGGGACTATTAAATCCAGTAAAAAGTAGGAAAAAGGTTTTAAAAAAAGATTCTCCAAGACCTTAGAAAATAGGAGAGTTTATTTAATTTATCTGAATGCAGAGAGATGCCATCCTCACCCCCACCCCTGAGGAGAAGCTACAGAGCCAAGGAGAGGTTAGATCAAGTCAAGACAAAAGCCCTGACTGACGGGATTAAGGGACTGAGCCCTCAAATCAGGACAGTCCTGCTGATGATTGGGAGTTATGAACTGTGACAATTTTGTTATTTGTATATTTAATGAAGCGGGAACCCGTGGGAAGCATAGCTTCACTGAAAGCTGTGGGACGGTGTCTTTTCAACCTATGTGGCTTTACATTTTGGATGTTACCAGCAGTTCTCCCTTGATGATTCAGGGAGAAGAAACGCGTAGGAGCATATCTGGTGATGAGTTTCTTTCTTGTGGGGTATTGTATGGTCTTTCGTTGATACTGTATGTGCATCTTCCCTGTAATAGTTAATGAATAACCCACTTGAGACATCTCGTATACACTTGTATTGATGCTGGTCACATGTATTTCTTTCTGAGCTTTTGAATAATACTTTAGAGTGTATATTTAATCCAATCTTTGAGCACAAAACTTTGAGTATTTAATATACCACATTATCTATAGTGCCTTAGCTGGGATAGGGGTTTTTAATTAACATCTTTTGTATGTGCTCTCTTTTCTGTTTGCCAGGAGCCTTATGTGTTTAAACAGCATATTAAAGGGGTCTTACTTATACTAGCGGGCTGACTGTCCTGTAAAACTAGTGGCTATTTACAATTAAGGGACACTGGCCATAACCCTTTTAAATTTATATAAATTGATAACCTCTTGCTACTATACTAGATCACAGGTCATTATTAGAATTCTAAGGAGGTATTGTAAGTGCAGCAAGAGATTGAGAGGAGTGACTGATGACATTTTTGGATAATTTTGAAAACATTATCAGCCATCCAACCGACAACTTTTTGTCACTGATGGGCCTTCAGGAGTGTAGTCTTGCTCCACCCTGTTAAGTGGTACAGTAAGGTAGGACTTAATTAATGACTCTGAAAGTGGTAAAAGATTTGCAGACTGTACAAGGCCTAGCTAAAGTGACTATGGTGAAGTTTTGGGGCTTTAGGTTGTGTAAGGCAAGGATGCCACACTATGAGAAATAGTGAGAGCTACGGATCAGGTACTGAGGAACAGGTGCCGCCATCAGGTTGCAGAAATCATCAGTTTCCACAAGCCTAAATGCCAATGTAATTCCCCTGAAATCCTCAGTGAACTACAGGGAACTACATCCTCTTAGGGAGGCAGGACCTACCCCCTGGGACCTGGAGTACTAGTGCCGATTCCACCAACACACATCTAGTTCCTAGTTCTCCTCTCCACACTGGGCATAGAGGGTTAATCACGTAAGGGGATGGTCGCCATGGGAACGAGACCCTGGGTATAGCCAGGCTGGTTGGAGGGTTCAGCAGTCAGTCAGAGGGTAGTTAGAGAGGAAAGCACACAGGAGAGGTTTGCGGACGTGCCTGAGTTGGTCCATGTCATGGTGACCCTGGGGGCACAGGAGAGAGGTCGCCAGGATGGGTACCGAGATATCGCTGGGACCAGAGCACGAAAGGGGCACAGGGCCCTAGGTGAAATGTCAAGTTTCAAACGGTTTGATAAATACCTGCACGGTGAGGATACTTTCACGTACTTCATCGACCCAAATAATCCTGGGGCATAAGCAGTAAACTAGGATTAGGATTCGGACACTTACCTCCCCGCAGGGTCCGCACTGCCCGCCGTACGGAGAAGGAGACTGTACCCCAAAAGGGACATTCGGGGTTCCCAAACACTCCGCTCAATCTCAATCTACAGAGAGTGCCGGGGACAGAGCAACCTGGTTCACTACATTGGCACTGGTCCTCATGGGATCTGAACAAGCAATCCCTGGATCCACAGTGAGTAGAGACTGTTAAAGACAACCTGGTGTGGTCTCCATTATTGCCCCCATTACATCTCCCAGGCACAGCCCTACCTGCGGAGGGCCTACCATCTCAGCTGCCACTACCACCATCCCTGAGAGTACCCACATTGAGCAACGGCGGTTCCCCATCCTTAACTGCAAACCGCAGGTGGCGTCACATGACAAAAACTCTTATCTCCCCTGTAAATACACCGCATTAGCAAAAGGGGCCCAGAGCACAGGACCGGGCAATGGCCACTAGAATGACATCCCCATCTGTTACCACCCGGGACAGAGTACCCACTTCTCTGGGCGCTACATCAACAATTGCATTACAAGCAGTTTGTAAATGTGGCAGTTTAGTGTTTTGGCTTGTGGGTTGGTATCTGCGTATTAACACTGGTGTTCAAAGCTATGACGCCCCTGGACTATCAGGTCGTCACAGGGTACTGCACAAGCTGCCCTTCCGTGCAGTATTCTGCCTCCCTCTTGGTTCTGGGTCCCTAACCAAATGGTGTTGCCTCCAACAGCAAATCAAATTCCAGCGTGAGGAGTGTAGTGAGTCGGTCGAGACTATGGGAGGAGAGAGGTTAGGAAGTAGCCCTCGAACTGTGAGGAGCGCAAAGGAAGTTGGGAGTAGTGACTCCTGAAGGAACTGTCTAGGTTGCAGACGGTGGTCTGGGCCTAGAGGAGTCGAACCCGTGGTCGCAGGGGATTGTGCCAAGGTGCTCGGACATGTCGAGGAGGACAGCCGGCAGCCTAGCACTGTCACCGGTCCAGGACCGAAAGCACGGCGGGGTACACAGACCCTAGGTCGGGGAGAAGCTTCAGGCAACCCAGTAATTCACCTGAGGAGAATGGAGCCTTTATGATTTGTTCCCACCCGCTCCAGAATCGGGGGCATTAGGGCAACGAGGGGGATAGGACTTTCCAACCCAAAATGGTCCAGAAAATCCCAAGCGTGAACCCTGAGAGCAAGCTCCCACACTTAGCCTCAGTGGGGAGCGGGGCCCGGCAAGTTTCAGACTACTGGGCCACAACATTGAAGTTACTGTAGAGATAAAAATATAGCGCATATGAGAAGCACCCGTGGAGTGATTTCTGTATATATATATTATAGAATTGCTCACCTGGTTAGGTTGTGCGCCCTCGCACAACCCCGGTGTTAGATGTATAATTCCTCTGGGGGATGAGGGACTGTCTCAGCTGGCGATATCCGTTGTTTTGCTGGGTGGATCCAGGTTTGTTGCCGCTGCTGGCTTCAGATTCACCGACTTTTTGAATCCTGGAGCTCTGTGCGGACCTGTGTCCTGATTGTATGACACACCCATGAGTCTCACTTGTGGGGTTGTTTCATTTTATCTATAAATTTAATGTGTGTGAAGTGCTCTTGTTACACCTGAGGATGGCAAGTGTATCTTGCTGAAACGCGTTGTGTTAATACAAGAGCTTTATGTTATTAATAATAAAGCCAAATTTCTTAAAAGATCAAAGACCAAAGATCTATTACTAGCGCTCACAAGGACCGGAATCTTTTTTCTACAACATTGAAGTTAAACTTAGTGTCAGGAGGCAGGTCACGGATCACCAGGCAACACTATAGGGGACGGGACCCGGACGAGCTCCCCTCAGCGGCAGTGGTACCCAGAGAATTGGTTTACCCGGTTGTCAGCGTCGGCTTATGGACTGAGTAAGTGCGAGAGTGACCCCTGCATCCCACGGCTTCCCATACCGAGTCCCGGGGCATTCCCCCTGGAGGGTTACGACACCTTGGTGCCCCACTTCATCACCCCAGGTACTCTCAACGGCAGCGGCGGTACTCCCAATTACCGTACACCACGGGTGGCGTCACGAACTATATCTAAATTCCATCTAAATACATACTCCCCTTTCATTTGAGTTGCCGCATGACCCTGGGTCCGGAGACCCTCGAGCCACAGCGAAACCAGATCCAAGCAGCTCGGCTGCTTCCACGGGGGCGGCACAACTGTGTGTTGTGTGGATTGTGGTTGTTGTGTGTTGTGCAATGACCTCCTCCGTACCTGGGATGAATACCGCACCTTAGCCGAGGTGCAGTACCCTGTGGCGGCTGAAGCCTCAGGGGCGCCACACTTTCTCATGTATTTAATTCCAACAACCTCAACATCGATCTAACATATAAATATGATCATGCAGTGAAGAAGGATGAAAATGGGTTTTTACAATCCGACATCTTCCGGAAAGAGACCTACAGGATAGTTCCTGAGATTAAAGCCTGCTTTACATGTTACGATTTCGCATACGATATCGTATGCGATCGTAACCGCCCCCATTGTATGTGCGGCACGTTCAATTTGTTGAATGTAGCACACAAACGATTAACCGCCGTCACACGTACTTACCCGTCCATACGACCTCAATGTGGGTGGCGAATGTCCACTTCCTGGAGTGGGAAGGACGTTTGGCGTCACATCGACGTCACGCGGCAGCCGGCCAATAGAAGCGGAGGGCCGGAGATGAGCGGGACGTAAACATCCCGGCAACCTCCTTCCTTCCGCATTGTCGGCAGGAGCCGCAGACGCAGGTAAGCTGTCGTTCAATGTTCCCGGGGTGTCACACACTGTGATGTGTGCTGCCTCGGGAACATTGCACAACCGCAAGTTCAATTTTTGAGGAATGAACGACGTGCATGCGATGAACGGATTTTCGTTCAATCGCAATTGCACAGAGGTTTTACACGCTACAATCATACTTACGATGCCGGATGTGCGTCACTAACGTCGTTACCCTGCCGACACATCGTAAGATTTATTGTAGCGTGTAAAGCGCCCTTAAGATGTATTTGTTCTACAGATGCAGTTTTTAAAAATCGTGCTGAAGAGAGATTTATGGATGGCAGATATAGAAGTAGAAGTATCAAAAAGGCCTACAACAGGACCAGAAATTCATGTTGACAAAATCTAGTATACTGAGCAAGAAAATCTATACAAACCTCAAAGGTGAGACATTACTGGTATCTTGAAACGACATTGGCCAATTATTTTGGCTGATACCACCCTCAAAATCTTCTACAGTATCGTCCATTAGAGCAACGAAGTGGTGTATTCCACTGTAAGTGATAACCTTGTGAATAGCTTCTATAAGCCTACTCCTAGTCCACATGGATGATTTGTGACTTTGGGGCTGGTCTCCGTGTGGTATCTGCATAGCCTGCCCCACCATTGAGAGAACTAAGGAATTTGTATCCTCATATGAAAAACGATACATCATTAAATATAGGATTACCTGTACCACTACTATGGTCATTTGTCATGCCACATGCCCATGTTCCACAATCTATATTGGGTTAACAACAAGAGTACTCAAAATTACGGCAAGTGAACATGTCAGGGATATTATGGCGGTAGTAATTTCCAGCACATTCATGAACTCTGTATAACAGCTAGATCTGCAGCAGAGAAAACATTGATTTTATCAAAATGACCGTAAACAGCTCAGTAAGTGACACATCACTGGAATTAGGGTCTCTGTCTCTAAATTATGCTGCTCTCAAATGGAGTAGCAAAAACCTGGTAATGGATTCCCTTTAATATTGCTCTTGCTGTTAATATATTCCTGCATATGTGCCGCCCCCGTACCAGCAGCCGAGTTGTTTGGATCCGGATCCGCGGTGGTTCGAGGGGTCTCCGGACCCGGGGTCGTGCGGCCACTCAAATGAAGCAGGGTATTTACAGGGGGTTGTATTAGAGTTTGTGATGCCACCCGAGGTATGTGTCAATTAGGAGTACCACCGCTGCAGTTGGGAGTTTCCGGTGATGATGGAACAGGGCAGCCAGGTGTTGTGACCCTCCACGGGTAGGGGGAATAACCCGGGGCTCGGTGATGGTGTGGGAGAGTGCCGTTGGATGCAGAGGGGTCACTTGCGTACCCAGTCCATTAAGCTGACACCGACAACTGGATAAACAAAAGTTCTGGATACCGCTGCCGCTGAGGGTAGCTAGTTCGGGTCCTGTCCCCAATGGTGCTGCCTGGTGATCCGTGACCTGCCTCCTGGCACTAAGTTTACTTCTCTGTTGGTCCCGGTAGTATGGAATTTACCGGGTCCCGCTCCCCACTATGGCTAAGTGTGGGAGCTTGCGCTCAGGGCTCACACCTGGGATTTTCTTGATCACTTTTAGTGGAAAGTCCTATCCCCCTCATTGCGCTAGTACACCGATTTTGGAGCGGGTGGAGAGCGGATCTTGAAGGCTCCATTCTCGTCGGGTAAATTGTCAGGTTGCCTGAAGCTGCTCCCTGACCTAGAGTCCACGTACCCCGTCGTGCCCTGGTCCCAGCCCGGTGATGGTGCAAGGCTGCCGGCTGTCCTCATCAACAGATCTGTGCCCCTTGCCACGATCACCTGCGACCGGCGGTCCAGCTCCTCTAGGCCCAGACCACCGTCTGCCACCTAGATAGTTTCCTAGGAGCCCTGCCCTGATCTCCTCTCTCCTTCACTTCCAACACAACACTCTCCTCACTTGACACTCCTGACCTCCCCTATCTAACCCTCCAGGTGGGCGACCCTATTCCACTCAGGCCGTCCACTGGTGTGTCTGGTGGGTGTGGTGCAGAGTGTACCTAGGATTTTGATTAGCTGATGATGGCAACACCATGGACGAGGGACCTGTAACCAAGGAGGAGATGGATATTGCACGGGAGGGCAGATTGTGCAATACCCTGTGATGACCTGATAGTCCAGGGGCATCACATTCCGCCTTGGTTAAACGTAGCTCGTCCGTCCTCGAGCTACCGGATATCAGAGGTTTTATTATTTTTTTTTTCAAACTACAAAAGTAGAAAAAAGAACATTTTTATTTACAAGATTCATCCCATATTAGGGAGGTTGGGTACTTAAACATTACTAAACTCTTAAGTTCATCAATTCAACAGTGGAACGCTACCGGTTAGGTTAGTAGCGGAGGCTCAACCTGCTCCGTTGCAGCCTCTTCCTGCGACAGTCCAGTCCCAATGTCCCGGATCCCATTATCCCTCCACCCAAACAACCTGACCCGCTGCATACCTATTGTGGGTTCGTGACCAAGTTAAGGTCCCAGGTGTTGTAAAAGACGACTCTGGTGGGCACAGGAGGTGCAACTATTTACAATACACAAGTCTGTGTTTGTCACAACCAGTCCTATGACCATGCTCCATGTTTACTACTAACATTGGTGCATGAATCTTCTTTCCAATCAGGTAAATTTCTCTGCTGATTTAAGCCTTGTTGATTAAAACACTGTCCTAACGTTTCTATATGAAAAATAACAAACTTTGTAAAACAATAAAATAAAACACAGATACCTAACAGTTTAGACTTTTCATGTTACAGTTATAGGTACCATCAACATTCTTCCCTATACGTCCGTGGGGGCTGACCAAAGTTAACCCGGGTCGACCTTCTCAATTCAAGACCCTTATTCCCCTCTTCTGATATGGCAATGTTTTCTACAGGTTTCTCGCCCTCAGTGATAGGTGTAGCTGGTAGGACTCTGCGTGTGCGTGGCAAGGGTACAGGTGCTACTCTAGATGCTGAAGTGGGTGCAGTGTCAGTAAGCCTTTCCTGTTTTGGTTCTTCCACAGGTTGTGGGAATGTTAATGCAGGGACTATTACTGCTCCATTCTGCATAGGCCAATCTTCTGGAAAGTCACCTAGAATGGTATGGATCATTCATTTCTTTCCTTCCACCACTGGAGGTTGGGGCTGAGGTCCATCTGCTACTTTTCAGAGCTCTGGACATTTCTTTAGATGGTCTCGGGAGACAGTAGCCGTGGTCCTTACCTGCTCCTTGCTAATTAGGCAGGTCTTCTGGTTGTCGAAGTTGGATGGTTGTACCACATATGGCTCCTTTTCCCATTGATCATCCAATTTGTGCAGCTTTCTCTTCCTTTTCAATACAACCTCACCTGGTGAGAAAGGGGTTGTTTTTGCCTGCTTGTTAAAGTCCTCTCTTGCCGTTCTCTGTTTTGATTCAAACTCTCTTCAACACACTTTTGAATCTGCTTATGCTGGATATGGCGACGTGAGTCCCAATCCACCCTGGGCAAATAGGTTTCAGGCAACTCGACCTCCATCTCCAAGTCCACTGGGAGTCTTCCAGGTCTGGCTCTCATGAGGTAAGCTGGGGTACATTTGGTGGATCCCACCGGAATGTTGTTATAGATGGCCACAAGGTCTGGTAGCTTTTCAGGCCACTGGTTCCGTTCTTCAAGAGGAAGAGTCTTCAGCAGATTGATCACTAGATGATTCCTCTTCTCGCACACCCCATTTGTCTGTGCATGACAGGGTGTGGTGCGTATCTTCTTGCAGCCGTACAGTCTACAGAACTCTTGCAAGATTTCAGCCTCAAACACCGGACCTTGGTCGGTAAGGACTCGATCGGGATATTCATGCGGCCTACAGAAGTGCGCCTGAAACGCCTTTGAGGCTGTGCTGGCAGTCAAATCTTTAACAGGTACCACCACCAAGAACCGAGAGTAGTGGTCTACCATCGTGAGAGCATACGTATACCCACTTCTGCTGGGCGTTAACTTGACATGATCCAAGGCCACAATCTCCAGGGGTTGCTTGGTGACTATCGACTGGAGTGGTGCTCGCTGACTGGTGCCATCCTGTTTTTTCAAGGCACAGGGACCGCAATTCCTACACCACACCTCTAAGGAGTCTCTCATCACTATCTAATAGAAGTGACTTTTCAGCAACCTTTCCAGCTTCTTCCATCCAAAGTGCCCGTGTGCTGCCCCCGTGCCAGCAGCTGCCGCTGCTCGGATCTGGACCTTCTTGGGGGTGGCTAGAGGGTCTCCAGACCCGGGGGTCTCGTGGAAACGCCCAATTAAAAGGGGGGCGTAGATGTACGGGCTAGGCCGTATTAAGTTCATGACGCCACCCACGGTGTGTGGTGAGTTGGGACACCAACCCTGCTGTTATGGGGTGCCCGGGGGAGATGTAGTAGCAGCTGGATGTTAAACCCATCCATGGGTAAGGATGGTTGCCCTTGGACCCAGTGTCTTTGTGCAGGGTGTAGCGATGGGAAGGGCCGGCGCGGCCGGACGTGCAGAAGGTTTGGTTACTCACAGTATATGAATCACACAAGTCTTTTGGTAAACCAAGGTGCTGGTGGCCGGCCACCGCAGCCGGTTGCATTCAGGTCCCCCACCCGGGCTGGTGGTCACTGTCCTTTTCCTCTGCACTTGTTATTGTGTATGGTGGACTTCCTGGTCTGGAACTCTGGCCGCTGGTTTCGGTCCTGGCTTCAGGGTCCAAGTACCCCCTCTGTGCTACGGTTTCCGGGTCAGTTCCCCGTGTCGGTACCGGCGGGCTACAACCCTGTCCCGTTCCACCTCAGTTCTGCCGAGCCGTCTTCCCGTCTCCTGCTGACGGGGACCATAGTCTGCCACCTAGCCAAGGTACCAGGGCTCCAACCCTGGCACCATTCAACTTGAACTTCCTCTGCTGGAGCTACACCTAGCTCCAGCCAACACTCCTCTCCACTTGAACTCCAAACTGAACTGAAGCTCAACTTCTTGTTTTCCCACCCTGGGCTGTCTAGACCCCTGGGTGGGCATGTCCAACCGCCTGGCCCCACCCACTGGTGTGTTTATCTTTCCCTAAGGGGGGGTGACTAGGGTTTCAGGTCGGCTGTGTGTCACCTAAGTGAGGGATGGTGTTATGCGGGGGCCTATTTTTGACTACCTGGTTTTGCCAGGGCATCACACCTGGCTCCATCATGGTACGCTTCTAGCACCACAGAAACAAACGCCCGAGGGATCACGATCTGGCAAATTCTCTTATGCGTCTTGGGGTTGGTTAAGCTTCTGCACAGTTTGCCTTGGTGGAGATAAAGCCGACTTCTGTCCTGTCACAGTTTTCTGACTTCCTCCGGGGCGCTCGGCTCAAGACAGGCACCAGCTCTTGCCAACAATGCTTTAACTAATCTGATTGCAGGGTCCCCATCCTGGGCCTCTTGCCAACCATGATGGGGCAATGGATCACAGGTAGTGATGAGCGAGCATGCTTGTAACTACTCGGTACTCGCACGAGTATCGCTGTACTCGGGCTGCTCGGCGGGGACCGAGTAATCTCGCGATACTCGTGCTGTACTCGTGGTCTTCATTTCTGCATGTTGGCGCTCTTTTGAGAGCCAGCCCTCATGCAGGGATTGGCTGGCAGACCACTGCAATGCCACAGCCCTGTTAGTTGTGGAATTGCAGTGATTGGCCGGCCTGCACAGCGTGACCGAGCCTTTATACCGGCCGGCGCGCTGTGCTCTGCTCACAGCTATCCAGACAGTCAGTGCAGGGAGAGTGTCGCTGATTCAGGGAAAGCTTTGCGGCCCTTTATAGCTTTTTCAGTTGCAGGGCTGCAAACAGTGTGACCAAAAGTCCTTCTCAGGACTATTCTAGTTGTATACAGGCAGGCAGGGTATAGCCAGGTCGGAGTACAGTAGCAGAGTCCTTCTCAGGACTATTGTTGCTATATACAGGCAGGGTATAGCCAGGTCTGAATACAGGCTAGTGACCAGAAGAGTCCTTGTCAGGACTATTGTACCAGTATACAGGCAGGCAGGCAGGCAGGGTAGTGGTGACCGTATACCAGCCTTCATCATATCTGGGGCTGGTGTACACAGTGTAAAACAGTCCAGATAGTGTCTGACTTGTCTGTAATTGTCGCTCCCCAAAAAAACCTGTTAGGTTCTTATTGCGACCGTGCTTGGTTTTTAAAACCGCACGTGTGTGCCTGTTGGTGGCAGCGTACAGGTGCACTTGTGTGCAATTTCCACAAACTTTGATATAACGCACAAGTAGTGAATATACACGTCAGCAGTGCACAGCATTGCAAAATGCCCAAGGGCATTGGCAAGGAACAAGGAAGTGGACGTAATGGTGGTGCAGGCAGAGGCCGAGGTCGTGGGCAAGCTCTAATTTCGCCACAACAAAGGGCCACATCTAGTCGCTCGCACGTCCTGTCCCAAATTCTTGGGGACCGCAGCAGTACACCGCTCTTGAACCAAGACCAGTGTCAACAGGTTGTTAGTTGGATAGCAGATAATGCTTCCAGTCAGATTGGCACCACCACAAACACTCTGTCTTCCACACGGTCAAGTGTCAGTAGCCGTGATACTGCACCGCACATTTCTGAACCTGATCCTCCTTCCTACCACCAGGCTGAGTACACGTCCTCCTCGGACTTTAATGATCCCACACTTGGACACTCGGAAGAGCTGTTCACGTTTCCATTCACACATTCTGGCCTCTCGCCAGCTCATATTGAAGTGGGTCATGAGGAGATCGTCTGTACAGATGGCCAAATATTTGAGCAGCCACGTTCTCACGAAGTTGGCAACGTGTCTCAACAAGTGGTGGACGATGATGAGACACAATTGTCAGGAAGTCAGGAGGAGGAGCAGGGTGCGGAAGAGGAAGACGACGTGGTGGATGATCCAGTAACTGACCCAACCTGGCAGGAGGATATGCAGAGCGAGGACAGCAGTGCACAGGGGGAGGGAGGCGTAGCATCACAACAGGCAGTAAGAAGCAGGGTGGTGGCCCCAGGCAGAAGTCAGGCAACCGTTCCCCGGAACAACACGACGACACAAGGTGCCTGTACAAATGTTAGGTCTTCCCGAGTCTGGCAGTTTTTTAAGTTGGATCCAGATGATTCAAAAAAGGCCATTTGCAACACCTACCGTGCCAGGATCAGCAGGGGTACCAAAACTAGCAGCCTGACCACCACCAGCATGATCAGGCACATGTCAGCCAAGCACCCGACTTTGTGGGAAGTACAACAGAGTCAAGGAGCAGTGCTTGCTGATGTCACTGCTACGTCTTCGCTGGTTGTGCATGCGAGCCAATCCCCTGTCCATGCTGCCTGCGAACAAGCCTCCTCCACTCCTGCACCTGCAGTTGCCTACGCAGAAAGAACACCATCATCAAGCACGTCCTTGTCCCAGCGCAGCGTTCAGTTATCCATTCAGCAAACCTTTGAACGCAGGCGCAAATACACTGCCAACACCCCACATGCCACACTTCTAAATGCTAACATTTCGCGACTGCTTGCGCTGGAAATGTTGCCTTTTAGGCTGGTGGAGACAGAAGCATTCCGTGACCTGATGGCGGCAGCTGTCCCACGTTACTCGGTCCCCAGCCGCCACTATTTCTCCCGGTGTGCCGTCCCCGCGTTGCATAACCACGTGTCACAAAACATCACACGTGCCCTGAACAACGCTGTTTCACCCAAGGTCCACCTAACCACAGACACATGGACAAGTGCTTGTGGGCAAGGCCGCTACATCTCGTTGACGGCACACTGGGTTAATATTGTGGAAGCTGGGACCCAGTCTGAGCGAGGGACGGAACACGTCCTTCCCACACCAAGGTTTGCAGGCCCTACCTCAGTCAGTGTTTCACCCACACTCTACAGCTCCGGAATGTCATGCTCTTCAGCCTCCTCCTCCTGCGCATCCTCATCCACTGTACCCTCCACACCAGTCACAAGCTGGAAGCACTGCAGCACTGCCTCGGCGAAGCGGCAACAGGCTGTGCTGAAGCTAATCTGCATAGGTGACAAACCCCACAATGCAGAAGAGCTGTGGACAGCTCTGAAACAGCAGGCAGATCACTGGCTCACACCTCTGAACCTAAAGCCAGGAAAGGTCGTGTGTGACAATGGCCGGAACCTGGTGGCGGCTTTGAGGCGAGGCCAGCTGACACATGTTCCATGCGTGGCCCATGTGCTCAACCTCGTGGTTCAGCGGTTTCTAAAGTCATACCCAGAGCTGTCTGATCTGCTGGTAAAAGTTCGCCGCCTGTCTGCACATTTTCGAAAGTCACCTACTGCTTCAGCCGGCCTTGCCGGCTTTCAGCGCAGTTTGCATCTTCCGGCTCACAGACTGGTGTGTGATGTCCCCACGCGTTGGAATTCAACTCTGCACATGTTGGTCAGGATATGTGAGCAGAAGAGGGCAGTTGTTGAGTACCTGCATCACCTAAGCCGTCGGGAAATGGGTCAAACTCCACACATAACACCTGAGGAGTGGAGATGGATGTCAGACCTATGTACCATCCTCCAAAACTTTGAGGACTCCACCAAGATGGTGAGTGGTGATGACGCCATTATTAGCGTCACCATACCGCTACTCTGCCTTCTAAAACGGTCTCTGCTGAAAAACAAACATGATGCATTGCAGGCGGAGCGCGATGAGTTGCAGCAATAAACAGTAGTGGGTGTGGGTGATGATAACACACAGCCCAGCCTCGTCTCATCACAACGTGCAGTGGAGGACTATGACGAGGAGGAGGATGAAGACATGGAGCAACTCTCCGGCCAAATTGAGGATATGACATGGACACCAGTCATATCCTCGGTTCAGCGTGGCTGGCCAGAGGACAGGGTAGATGAGGAGGAGGAGGAGGAGGAGGAGGACAGCATGTTCAGTCATCTTGTTGGTCAGGCTACTGAAGTCCTGGCTGTTAAGAGTCTGGCGCACATGGCTGACTTTATGGTAAGCTGCCTGTCTCGTGACCCTCGCGTTAAGAACATCTTGGCCGACAATCATTACTAGTTGGTAACACTGTTAGACCCACGCTACAAGGAGAACTTTTTGTCTCTTATTCCCGTGGAGGAGAGGTCAACCAAAATGCAGCAGTTCCGGAAGGCCATAGTCACGGAAGTAGGCAAAGCATTCCCCTCACAAAATGCTAGCGGCATAGGTCATGAATCAGTGGACAACCGAGGCGTACAGCCGAGAGAGGCACAAGTCCAATCCGCCAGAGGTAGGGGAACAGTCTTTAAGATGTGGGACAGTTTTCTCAGCCCCTCACGTACCACAGCCCCTGAGGTGCGGGGTAGTGCCACAAGAAATCCTAAGTTTGCCCAGATGCTGAAGGAGTACCTTGCAGATCGAACAACTGTACTCCGACATTCCTCTGTGCCTTACAATTATTGGGTATCCAAGCTGGACACGTGGCATGAATTGGCTCTCTACGCCTTGGAAGTCCTGGCCTGCCCTGCTGCTAGCGTTTTGTCAGAGCGTGTTTTTAGTGCCGCAGGTGGAATCATTACAGATAAACGCACCCGCCTGTCAACTGAAAATGCTGACAGGCTGACTCTGATCAAGATGAACAAGGGTTGGATTGGGCCAGACTTCACCACACCACCAGCAAATGAGAGCGGAATTTAAAGTTTGCCATGTACCTCCACTCACCCATGGGTACACACTTCTGGACTTTGGATAATCGCTGGACTGCTCCTCCTTCTCCTCATGCGCCACCATGATGATGACCGTTACAAATTGCAATACTTAGGCCTTTGTTTCAGGTATACCCCCAGTGGTAAATTTTTTCGCCCATTCTTTGCAGAATGGACATTACAACGACAGGAGACCCGCTCCTTTGCAATGGGAACAATGTTTTGAGGCCCTCATGCACGTCTCTACCCAGGGACAACGTGGAGCCTCCCAATTTTTGGCTGCCCTGCCTAAGGGCTATACTATAATACATCCACTTCCTGACAATGGACACTTAATGTTTTGAGGCCCTCATGCACGTCTCTACCCAGGGACAACGTGGAGCCTCCCAATTTTTGGCTGCCCTGCCTAAGGGCTATACTATAATACACCCACTTCCTGACAATGGACACTTAATGTTTTGAGGCCCTCATGCACGTCTCTACCCAGGGACAACGTGGAGCCTCCCAATTTTTGGCTGCCCTGCCTAAGGGCTATACTATAATACACCCACTTCCTGACAATGGACACTTAATGTTTTGAGGCCCTCATGCACGTCTCTACCCAGGGACAACGTGGAGCCTCCCAATTTTTGGCTGCCCTGCCTAAGGGCTATACTATAATACACCCACTTCCTGACAATGGACACTTAATGTTTTGAGGCCCTCATGCACGTCTCTACCCAGGGACAACGTGGAGCCTCCCAATTTTTGGCTGCCCTGCCTAAGGGCTATACTACAATAGACCCACTTCCTTCCAATGGGCACTTCAGGTTTACAGGCCCTCATGCACGTCTCTATCCAGGGACAACGTGGAGCCTCCCAATTTTTGGCTGCCCTGCCTAAGGGCTATACTACAATAGACCCACTTCCTTACAATGGGCACTTCAGGTTTACAGGCCATCATGCACGTCTCTATCCAGGGACAATGTGGAGCCTCCCAATTTTTGGCTGCCCTGCCTAAGGGCTATACTATAATACACCCACTTTCTGACAATGGACACTTAATGTTTTGAGGCCCTCATGCACGTCTCTACCCAGGGACAACGTGGAGCCTCCCAATTTTTGGATGCCCTGCCTAAGGGCTATACTATAATACACCCACTTCCTGACAATGGACACTTAATGTTTTGAGGCCCTCATGCACGTCTCTACCCAGGGACAACGTGGAGCCTCCCAATTTTTGGCTGCCCTGCCTAAGGGCTATACTACAATAGACCCACTTCCTTCCAATGGGCACTTCAGGTTTACAGGCCCTCATGCACGTCTCTATCCAGGGACAACGTGGAGCCTCCCAATTTTTGGCTGCCCTGCCTAAGGGCTATACTACAATAGACCCAGTTCCTTACAATGGGCACTTCAGGTTTACAGGCCATCATGCACGTCTCTATCCAGGGACAATGTGGAGCCTCCCAATTTTTGGCTGCCCTGCCTAAGGGCTATACTATAATACACCCACTTCCTGACAATGGACACTTAATGTTTTGAGGCCCTCATGCACGTCTCTACCCAGGGACAACGTGGAGCCTCCCAATTTTTGGCTGCCCTGCCTAAGGGCTATACTATAATACACCCACTTCCTGACAATGGACACTTAATGTTTTGAGGCCCTCATGCACGTCTCTACCCAGGGACAACGTGGAGCCTCCCAATTTTTGGCTGCCCTGCCTAAGGGCTATACTACAATAGACCCACTTCCTTCCAATGGGCACTTCAGGTTTACAGGCCCTCATGCACGTCTCTATCCAGGGACAACGTGGAGCCTCCCAATTTTTGGCTGCCCTGCCTAAGGGCTATACTACAATAGACCCACTTCCTTACAATGGGCACTTCAGGTTTACAGGCCATCATGCACGTCTCTATCCAGGGACAATGTGGAGCCTCCCAATTTTTGGCTGCCCTGCCTAAGGGCTATACTATAATACACCCACTTCCTGACAATGGACACTTAATGTTTTGAGGCCCTCATGCACGTCTCTACCCAGGGACAACGTGGAGCCTCCCAATTTTTGGCTGCCCTGCCTAAGGGCTATACTATAATACACCCACTTCCTGACAATGGACACTTAATGTTTTGAGGCCCTCATGCACGTCTCTACCCAGGGACAACGTGGAGCCTCCCAATTTTTGGCTGCCCTGCCTAAGGGCTATACTACAATAGACCCACTTCCTTCCAATGGGCACTTCAGGTTTACAGGCCCTCATGCACGTCTCTATCCAGGGACAACGTGGAGCCTCCCAATTTTTGGCTGCCCTGCCTAAGGGCTATACTACAATAGACCCACTTCCTTACAATGGGCACTTCAGGTTTACAGGCCATCATGCACGTCTCTATCCAGGGACAATGTGGAGCCTCCCAATTTTTGGCTGCCCTGCCTAAGGGCTATACTACAATAGACCCACTTCCTTACAATGGGCACTTCAGGTTTACAGGCCCTCATGCACGTCTGTATGCAGGGGCATTGGTGAACCTCACAATTTTGGACTGCCCTGGCAAAGGAAAATACTACAAAGACTCACTTCCTCAAAATGGGCACATTAGACTCAGAGGCCTTTATGTACGTCTCTTCTCAGGGACATCGGAGTGCCACACAATGTTTTCACGTAAAATCTTTCATGTATTAATCTCAAAAAGTAACATACACCAGCTCTATCTCACTATTGGGTATGTGCCCTTAACATTTCCACCATGAAAAATCATTTTGGGGTCATTTTGGAAGGTTTTCTGGTGAGTCCGTAAAAATGGCGTAAAACGCGGACAAAATTGTTCACAGCTGTGACTTTTCAGTGATAAATGCTTCAAGGGGTCTTCCCCATGCTGTTGCCATGTCATTTGAGCACTCTTCTGAGACTTTTGTGACATTTTTAGGGTTTCTCCATGCTGCCGGGGGGTCATTTCACAAAAATACTCAGGTCTCCCATAGGATAACATTGGGCTCGTTGCTCGGGCCGAGTACACGAGTATCTTGGGAGGCTCGGCCCGAGCTTCGAGCACCCGAGCTTTTTAGTACTCGCTCATCACTAATCACAGGTCATCTCTTGCTGATGGGCACATGGCCGAGGCTGTTCCATGTGAGCGGGCCGGTGGAACGCAGGCAATTCGATCTCCTCCGGGTCATCTTCATCCTTCTCATCATCAAACAGATGGGGCATCCTAGACAGTGCGTCAGCGTTAGTGTTCTTGTGGCCTGCTCTGTACTTTATGATGAAATCATAGTTTGACAACCATGCGACCCAGCGTTGTTCCAATGCTCCTAGCTTTGCCGTATCCAGGTGAGTCAACGGGTTATTATCCGTGTACACAGTAAACTTCGCGGCAGCAAGGTAGTGCTTAAACCTTTCCGTCACAGCTTATAAAAGTGCCAGGAACTCCAGCTTTAAAGAACTATAGTTCTCTGGGTTCCTCTCCATGGGCCTCAGCTTCCGGCTAGCGTAGGCTGTCACCTTTTCCTTGCCCTTCTGCACCTGTGACAGGATGGCTCCCAACCCTACATTACTGGCATCCGTATACAGCATAAATGGGAGACCGTAGTCGGGATACACCAGGATTTCATCCCCTGTCAGGACAGACTTCATCTGCTCAAAGGAATCTTCTTGTTCCTTGCCTCATTGGAACGGAGGGCCAGAGGATTTGCCGTGCACGGGTTGTCCCACCAGAAGGTCTTGCAAGGGGGCCGCCATCTGTGTGCACCGCTTGGCAAACTTCTGATAGTACCCCATCAGGCCCAGGAACTGCCGCACCTCTCTGACGGTGTTGGGCCTTGGCCAGTTCTGGATAGCTGTGATTTTCTCTGAATCCAGTGCCACACCTTCAGCACTGACCACATGTCCCAAGTACTGTACCTTTGGCTTCAGCAGGTGGCACTTGGATGGCTTGAGCTTCATCCCATACTTGGACAGTGCCTCGAATACCTCTGCCAGGTGCTCCAGGGGGGCCTCATACGTCTTGGAGTATACAATGACGTTGTCCAGATACAGCAAGACCGTTTCAAAATTGCAGTGGCCCAGACAACACTCCATGAGCCTCTGGAATGTCCCCGGTGCATTGCACAGCCCGAATGGCATGCTATTGAATTCACATAGTCCCATCGGGGTAGCAAAGGCAGTTTTCTCACGGTCCTCTTCAGCAACAGCCACCTGGAGGTATCCGCTAGTGTGATCAAGGGTAGAAAAGTAAGTAGCAGGTTTCAAGGCAGCCAACGATTCCTCAATGCGGGGCAAGGGGTAAGCATCTTTGTGCGTGATCTTATTGATTTGTCGGTAGTCTACACACATTCTTATGGAACCATCTTTCTTCTTCATCATTACCAGTGGGGCGGCCAAGGGAGTGCAACTGTCACGGATTACTCCTGCTTCCTTCATACTCCTGAGCATATCTTTGGCACACTGGTAATGGGCAGGTGGTATGGGCCTATACCTCTCTTTGATAGGTGGGTGAGTGCCTGTGGGTATGTGATGTTGTACCCCCTTTATCCGCCCGAAGTCCAGTGGATGTTTACTAAAGACCTGCTCATACTCCTGGACAACCCTGTAGACCCCTTGTCTATGATGTGTAGGTGTAGAGTCGGTGCCCACGTGTAACTCCTGACACCACTTCTCTAATGGTCCCTGGGGACTGTCACTGAGGAGCTGATCGGACTGGTTTGGGGACCCTGTTGCATGTATGACATCTGCATCGACTACAAACAGCTTGGCAATAGTGGCATACCTGGGTAGTGTGACCTCTTCTTCCCCACAGTTCAACACTCGCACGGGCACTCTCCCCTTCCAGACATCGACTACCCCCCTGGCCGTAAACACAGTGGGCCAATTTTCTGAAGGCAGGGGCTCTATCACTGCCTGGTAATAATGTCTCTGAGAGCCTACAGCTGCCCTGCACCATATCATCATCTCACTCCGCGGGGGCACTATAAGAGGGACCACATCTGTACCGCCCCGCGGACTCGGCTGCGACCGCCGAGCCGCTCGGATCCGTGCTCGTACGGTGGGGGGCTCGAGCTCCTCACGGACCCGGGGGTCACGTCGCTCTGCAAGAGGGTTGGCGCTACACGCAGGGACTTTGGTAGGGAGTTCCACGGCCGGGGCCGCAGTGGTTTGGGAAGGGATGTAAGTTCGTGACGCCACCCACGGGTTGTGGTGAATGGATGGACACCACCGCTGCCGTTAACTAGGCCTCCCGGGGACGGTGTTGCGCAGCTTGGTGTTGACCCCTCCGTAGTTAGGGGAGTGATGATCCCGGGGGCCCGAGGGAGGTGCCGAGGCATGGGGACAGGTGCGTGCTGGGTGCTGATGCTGTGCGGCGCGGTGCGCGTCCCGAAGGCACTGGTGCACTCACTATGACACAATACACTGGAGTCTCTGGTAAACCAAACGGGATGATGAATGGGGCCCGCAGCCGGCTGCAGCTTCTCCCTGAATAGGTTGGTGGTTTCCGCCTTTCTCCTGCACCTCTTTGTGTGAATGTTTTGACTCCTATGCCTAAGCAATGGTAGTCCGCTCCCCGACGTGTGTATGCCGTAGGAGCCCGTTTGCCCCCAGACGCTGGCCCTTTGGGTCTCTATGCCTTGGCGGTGGCTTTACCCTGTATGGTTGGGCTGTTGTCTTCTAACGGGTCTTGTGTGGGAAAGGTCCTTAAGTCCTGTCCTCAATCAGTTGATTTGACTCGACCCTGTCGGTTCGGAGCTTCATACTGGGTCTGAGTACCCCTCCTGGTGCTCCAGTTTCCAATCGGTTCCCCGGTTCGGTACCGGCGGGCCACCACCCGTCCCCGGTCACTACAGTTCCACCGGCTGTAATCACAGCTCCTGCAGGCGGCCACCACCATCTGCCTCTTTGCCAGAGGTGCCTCGGCTTCAACCCAGACACCTGAGTAGACTTTGGCAGGCCTGGTCACAGGTCTGCCCTTGAATTCGACCTCTCTCCTTCACTGTCAGGGCTAATCTACTTCTGCACTAGAACTTGTGTCTTTTTCCCGCCTCCAGGCCTGTGAACTCATTGGTGGGTGGAGCCAACCACCTAACTCCACCCCCCTGGTGTGGACATCAAACCTGGAGGGTGGTGACAAGGTTTTTAAGTTTGGTTGCTGTCACCTTTTTAGGGAGGTGGTGTGTGTGCATGGGACTACCTGGGACGACCTGACTAGTCCAGGGCGTCACACATCCATTACCCACACACTACCTATGTCACCTCCAGAGAGATTTACCTGTTGCCGCTGCAGGAGGGCTCGGATCTCACGTTGCAGGACTCTCTGCCTCCCTGCTCCTGCAGTCTCAGACAGCTGTTGAAGCAAAAACAATACTTCTCCCATACAGTTTTCAATGACATCTGTGCCTAAAATGATCTTAGGGTTCCGATCACTAGGGTCATTCTTTACGATTATGAGACCTTGCCTCTCCAACTCTACCCGGCCCACCTTAATGGTCATCTCATTGAACCCGATTTGAGTCACTGCTAACCTGTTGACGGCGTAGATGGTAATGCTGTCATCTGGTGGCGTGAGTTCATTGTCAAGCCAAAATTTCTTTTTGGGAGGGCAGATTGTGCGATACCCTGTGACGACCTGATAGTCCATGGGCGTCACACATATATCACTTTTGTGTTATTTTTATTTTTTATTTGCTGCACTTGTGAATATATTTATGCATATTTCACTATTTGTTTATGCAGTATATCTAGTCCCCCCTTACTCTATTTTATATATAATGTAAGCCATATAGATTTCTGTCCATTTTCTGCTCCCTTTTTCTTAGTTTGCAGCTCATTGTTCCTTCACATGTCACCTTTACTTGTTGTACACCATACTTAACTGGATATGCTTAGTCTTGTGCACCCCTTACTCCCCTACATGATCTTCTCCACTGCCCTGTCACGATTGTCACTGTGCGGGACTACAGTAGGGACAGGCACAGTGCTACTTCATCATCTGAATCCATGCACATTTAAACATTGTTTTTCCTTTGGGCACATGAGGGGTTAACTCCTCTTGTGTAGCAGCAGACTTGCTCAGCTGTCTAATCACTTCCCGCCTACATTTAAACCCTCTGCTTCCAGGAGAGTTTTCTGCTTATTCAATTCACCTTAGGCTAAGTTCACATTTCCGTTAAATTGTATCAGTCACAATCCACGGCTCTTGTAAACAATGCAATCCGTTTAGCGGATTCCGTGGTGTCACATAGACTTGTATTAGTGGTGGATTGCGACTGATTACCTTGAATTGCATCCGCTGCGCCGCGGTCAGTCGTTTGTGGAAACAACGCAGAATGTAACATTTTTCGGGCCGTCAAAATTAACGCACCGCGCATGAATCCGTCAAGCTTGTAATGTTTGTCTATGGTGCTGGATTCCGTAGTAATGCGTCTTACGACGGAATCCAGCGCTGGATTCCGTCATGCTCTACTGAGCATGCCCAGCATGTTTGGCACACCTACTGGGCTGTCCCAAACACAAATGGATCATGACTGATCCGTCAAAAAACGGACGCACAGCGGATGTAACGGACGCAACGGATAAGTTTTTTCACAGGATTCAGAAATCCAGTGAAAAACACATCCGTTGCGTCAGTTGACATCTAAAAAACGACTGATCTGTTGCTGACGGACCTGACGGATTTAAGACAACGGAAATGTGAAACTAGCCTTAGAGCTAGCCTGGAGCAGAGAGAATGTGTTTTCTGCTGCTGTCATTTGCTGTCTGCCGTGATTTGTTATAGTTGTCAGTTGTTATTTCTACCTTCTTTCCTTTGTTACCTTTACCTGGTCACCTTTTGGTATTCCCTGGTGTGGGGTTTAGGTATGCATGGGTTTCCATTTTACCCATTTCTGTAGTTTTTGTTGTAGAGGTTTTGGGGATCTCTGTCCTGGTTAGTCCCCTGGGAGGTGGGAGTGGCAGGACTTGTCATCAGGGCCAGTACAGGAGTCAAGGCCAGGTCGGGGGCCTGGACCTCCCTACCTTCAAGGGTACCTCTGGGTGTGAGAGTGAGCTCAGTCACCCCAGCATTAGTGTCAGCTTAGGTAACCCTGTCTTTCCTCGGCACCCGTTACACACCTCCTTTAACACACCCCTGTTGATTTCCTTTCATACCCCACACTGCTCTATGCTTCTACATAGGCTCTTTTACTATTAAAGCAATCCTGGTCTGCCTTGTCTGTGCCGCATGATGATGGTGTGCATGTGCGCTGTCTCTGTAGCGCCCCTGAAGCCATCAGGGAGCTACAAGGTACTGCATGCCCAGTGGGGATGCAGGGCCTGCCCCCTAGGGAACCAGGAGACCAGTGACGGTAACACACAAACACTCCAGAAAATCCCAACGGGGTACAGAATCCTAGGTCAGGCAACAGCTCCAGGCAGACCTGATAAAATCTGCACAGTGAGGGGACGATCAAGGACCTCACTGACCTTGAAGTTCGGAACTCAGTAGCAAAGGGAGAACCGGGGACAGGACCAGGGACTCCAACCCCACAGGGTTCACGCTACCATCATACGAACTGCTGAAGAAGACAACCAGGAGGGGACACCCAGCCGTTCTAAGCCACGGGGACCCACCAACCAAAAACAGGTGCAGGGGAAAGAAGCCACCAGGTCACAAAACCGGCACTGGGACTAAGTGGACCCGCGGTTAAGACCAGCCAGCCTCGGGTGACCAGTTACCACCAGAAAGTGAGTAAAGAACTAGTTGTACTGAAACCCTTGTGTGGCCTACCTTCTTCCGACACCCGTCACATCACCTACCCTCTGGGGCCAGGCCCTGCTTGCGGAGTGCCTAACATCCAGGCTGCCACTAACACTAGCCCCAATAGTGAACAT
Source organism: Anomaloglossus baeobatrachus (assembly GCF_048569485.1). NCBI lineage: Eukaryota > Metazoa > Chordata > Amphibia > Anura > Aromobatidae > Anomaloglossus > Anomaloglossus baeobatrachus. Next base: position 334,148,014 of record NC_134358.1, read on the forward strand.
TGTGCAGCAGTGGCTCCACTCACATAGCCGCAACACCATAAGTGGCGTCATGTATAAACTTTATTCAACTTTATTCAACAATCCCCTGTAGATATCCCCTTTTCAAAAAACACCCAGAGCATGGAACCGGCCAACGCCCACCAAAGTGACATTACCCAGTTGTAAACTGCCGAGACCAAGTACCACATAACCCTGGGCGACACAGCTTTTTCCTGGCGTCACGAACAGAATTGAACTGGACCCGGTCAAATCGGGTGACGTGTGCCTCAAAGACTGTGTTTTATAGACTGTGTTTTACTGCTTTAAAAATCAAAGCCATTTTAGTGTAAAAAGTAACTGCGCCACAGCAGTGAGAAAGGCGAGAAAAGAAACCCAGTCCACGACTACTGTAAGAGTGGGCGGAAGGGGCAGTAACCTGACCCAGAAGTTCCCGAGGCGCTCCAGTCCCGCGAGAAAATGGTGATAAACACCAAGGGGGAACAGAAATATGCAGGTGCCTGATAGCTGGAATGCAGCTGGGCCTGCTGCGGTGGATCAAGCGGCAGCACCCTTAACCGGAGCGGTAGTACCGATCATGCCAATCACCCTACTGTATGTCCCCGGAGCGGCGTGGCTGCCTCAGTATGATGGCAAACCGGATGCCTTACCCGGATTTAAAAAGAAAATATGCACCGTGTTGGACATGTATGCAATGAGCGGTAAGCAGCGAGCGTCTGTTGTGCTGGGACAGTTAACGGGTGCAGCAGAGCTGGAAGTAGAGACCTGGTCAGACATGGATCGGGAATCTGTGCCCACCATCTTTGAAAAGTTAAAACCACACAATCCACATATTGTAACCAATTTATAAGGACAGTGTCACAGGCGGGGAGGGCGCCGCTGCGCTCGCTAACGCTCGGGTCCGGCGCTGCTGCGATGGCTGCTCGGTGGCTCGAGCAGTGGGCCGGATCCGGGGACTCGAGCGGCGCTCCTCGCCCATGAGTGAAAGGGGTAGTTTGGGGATTTGGTCCGTGACGCCACCCACGGGTTGTGGTGAGGTTGGGCACCACCGCTGCTGGTAACGGGGATCCCGGGAGCGATGGCAGGGAGCAGCTGGGCTGTTGTTTTCCCCTCCGTGGGTAGGGGTTGGTTGTCCCGGGGCCCGGTGAGGTGACGGGGAGGCATGGTCGGATGGGTGCAGGGTCGCTTGGATTGCGCAGCGCAGTGCCGGACGGAACGGTAGTACTCACTCAGCCACAAAGGTACGCAAAGTCTCTGGTAAACCAAACGGCTGGATGGACGGGTCCCGCAGCCAGCTGCTGTGGCTTCTCCTGGACGGTTAGTGGTGGCTGCCTTTCCCTGCACCTTTGTGTATGTTCGGTCCCGATGGATTCCCACCGGTAACCCGCTCCCCAGCGTATATATGTGCTGGAGGAGCCCTTTTGCCTGCAGGCTCTGGCCCTTGGAACTCTAGCTGTGGCGGTAGCTGTATTTCCTTCTGTTGGTTGGACGGTTGCCTTCAATCGGGTCTTGGCTGTTAGGAAACCTCTGGGGTTCCGGTCACTGACGGATTTGACCTCTAATGGTGACTCCAAGCCTGGTCGGGGTCCGTAGGCCCTGCCTATGTGTGCTGGCTTCACTTCGCTCCCCGGTTCGGTACCGGCGGGCCAGTCTCAGGGTGGGGGTGTATGTTGTAGTACCTGTGACGACCTGGCTAGTCCAGGGCGCCACAATAGCATCCTATATGTCAATCAAACCACTTGCATCCCACCAGGAATACTAATGATGCTAATAGATCCATTAAAAATCAAGTTTATTAAATACTCATAAAAAACAAAACAATAACAATAAGCATAGCAAGGCAGAGGAGACTGTAAATATAACCCTCCAGTATTGGGGAGGGGTGGGTGGAGAAAATCACAAGTCACAAGTAAGTCACAAGTCACAAGTCACAATCACAAATCACAAGTAAGGTAATTGCAAGCCAAAGTGGCATCTATGAGCATATGTCCTATGGTATTCCTATTCCTTATATATGGTCAAATGCCTGAACCATAAGTTAATATAACACCAGACTATAGTATCAAATCATAATAATCCCACAGGGATCAGTAAAAGAGGGTTTCTAATATAGAGTAGAATACAAAAGTGTAACACAAAGTAGCTAAAGAAACCCCCCCGACCTCCGTGACATAATCCGGGTCATATAATCCTCCCAGGTCCAGTATAGCAATGCACCTCCACTAGAGTAAGTGGCACTGCGACCGGACCGGGATAGCAGTTTGGTCACAGTGCCACTTACTCTAGTGGAGGTGCATTGCTATATCGGACCTGGGAGGATTATATGACCCGGATTATGTCACGGAGTTCGGTGGTGGGGCTTTTCTTTAGTTGCTTTGTGTTACACTTTTGTATTCTACTCTATATTAGACCCGCAACACACATCCGTTTTTTTTGTATGTGTGCAGTACGTATTTGCACGTACCGGAGACACGGAGACACGGAGACCCAAGTTATTCAATGGTAGATGGCACACACACGTAAAATCACACGGAACGTGTGACTGTGTGGTAAGTACGTGTGTGCGCTTTTCTACACGGACGACATGTCCGTTTTTGGCCGGCAGCACGCAGGCATGGACGCGCTTTAGTCTATGGGTCCGTGCCTGCACGGACCGCACACGAAGTATGTCCGTGTTCAGGACGTATCGTCCGTGTCCGTTTTTCATCACAAAATCTAAAACACTTGTTTCCAATCTATCAGGTCAATTGTAGGCCATTAATTCTAGCGCCAAACATACATTTCCTGTCTCATTTGCACGCCAGACAGCAGCTGGGCACCTGTCCTCTCACTGCAGGGGAACTTTGAGCACAGAGAACACCCCAGGTACTGAGCATGGCGCCAAGAATCGATACAGAGAGGCTGATTGGAGAAGTAGAGAGGCATCCAGAGTTGTGGGACACACGTGTTGATGGCTACCATGACAGGTTAATGGTGGAACGAGCATGGATGTCTGTGGCAGAGCTAGTCTACCCTAGGAATGGATGGTCTCAATGTACCCCTGGAAAAAAAAATAGATATGGTGAGTACAGATATTTGCATTGCTTCTGTCTTTATCTACATGTGCTCATTCTGTAGGCAGATTATATCCATATTTGTATAGTTTGTTTTGCATGTATTAATGGGCCTGACTCATTTTGAGCTACACTGGAGACTCACAAACAGGACAGTGTAGTTTTTTGGGCTTTTGAACTATTCATTGCAGTTTACTAGTAATGTCACCATGTGTATATGTGGCCTGCAAAGCATGTTATGTATGTACAAAAGGCATTTCAGGGTGGTCAAGCAACAATTAAACATGTTTGAAATATATTTTTTATTTCAATTTTGTGCTTTTTCTATTGTAAATGTGCTGTGAAATGTCTATACATTTTGAGTTGTATTTCTATGTTTGGTTTATTATGCATGTCCCTTGGTGTCACCATGTCTGGAATGGTAACAGTAATGTGTAGTGTGTAGTGATGAGTGAGTACTAAAAAGCTCGGGTGCTCGAGGCTCGGGCCGAGCATCCCAAGATACTCGTGTACTCGGCCCGAGCACCGAGCCCAATGTTATCCTATGGGAGACCCGAGTATTTTTATGAAATGACCCCCGGCAGCATGTAGAAACCCTAAAAATGTCACAAAAGTCTCAGAAGAGTGCTCAAATGACATGGCAACAGCATGGGGAAGACCCCTTGAAGCATTTATCACTCAAAAGTCACAGCTGTGAACAATTTTGTCCGCGTTTTACGCCATTTTTACGGACTCACCAGAAAACCTTCCAAAATGACACCAAAATGAATTTTCATGGCAGAAATGTTAAGGGCACATACCCAATAGTGAGATAGAGCTGGTGTATGTTACTTTTTGAGATTAATACATGAAAGATTTTACGTAAAACATTGTGTGGCACTCCGATGTCCCTGAGAAGAGACGTACATGAAGGCCTCTTGAGTCTAATGTGCCCATTTTGAGGAAGTGAGTCTTTGTAGTATTTTCCTTTGCCAGGGCAGTCCAAAATTGTGAGGTTCACCAATGCCCCTGCATACAGACGTGCATGAGGGCCTGTAAACCTGAAGTGCCCATTGTAAGGAAGTGGGTGTATTGTAGTATAGCCCTTTGGCAGGGCAGCCAAAAATTGGGAGTCTCCACGTTGTCCCTGGATAGAGACGTGCATGAGGGCCTCAAAACATTGTTCTTATTGCAAAGGAGCGGGTCTCCTGTCGTTGTAATGTCCATTCTGAAAGAATGGGCGAAAAAATTTACCACTGGGGGTATACCTGAAACAAAGGCCTAACTATTGTAACGGTCATCATGGTGGCGCATGAGGAGAAGGAGGAGCAGTCCAGCGATTATCCAAAGTCCAGAAGTGTGTACCCATGAGTGAGTGGAGGTACATGGCAAATTCCCGTTTCAAACTTTAAATTGCGCTCTCATTTGCTGGTGGTGTGGTGAAGTCTGGCCCAATCCAACCCTTGTTCATCTTGATCAGAGTCAGCCTGTCAGCATTTTCAGTTGACAGGCGGGTGCGTTTATCTGTAATGATTCCACTTGCGGCACTAAAAACACGCTCTGACAAAACGCAAGCGGCATAGGTCAGGAATCAGTGGACAACCAAGCCGTACAGCCGAGAGGGGCACAAGTCCAATCCGCCAGAGGTAGGGGAACAGTCTTCAAGATGTGGGACAGTTTTCTCAGCCCCTCACATACCACAGCCCCTGAGGTGCGGGGTAGTGCCACAAGAAATCCTAAGTTTGCCCAGATGCTCAAGGAGTATCTTGCAGATCAAACAACTGTACTCCGACATTCCTCTGTGCCTTACAATTAATGGGTATCCAAGCTGGACACGTGGCATGAATTGGCTCTCTACGCCTTTGAAGTCCTGGCCTGCCCTGCCGCTAGCGTTTTGTCACAGCGTGTTTTAAGTGCCGCAGGTGGAATCATTACAGATAAACGCACCCGCCTGTCAACTGAAAATGCTGACAGGCTGACTCTGATCAAGATGAACAAGGGTTGGATTGGGCCAGACTTCACCACACCACCAGCAAATGACAGCGGAATTTAAAGTTTGTAACGGGAATTTGCCATGTACCTCCACTCACCCATGGTAACACACTTCTGGACTTTGGCTAATCGCTGGACTGCTCCTCCTTCTCCTCATACGCCATCATGATGACCGTTACAATAGTTAGGCCGTTGTTTCAGGTATACCCCCAGTGGTAAATTTTTTCGGCCATTCTTTCAGAATGGGCATTACAACGACAGGAGACCCGCTCCTTTGCAATGGGAACAATGTTTTGAGGCCCTCATGCACATCTCTATCCAGGGACAATGTGGAGCCTCCAAATTTTTGTCTGCCCTGCCTAAAGGCTATTCTACAATAGACCCACTTCCTTACAATGGGCACTTCAGGTTTACAGGCCATCATGCACGTCTCTATCCAGGGACAATATGGAGCCTGACGCTGCCACCGACTGCCACACACGTCCGGTTTTTAAATGCAAGCACGGACGCACTAAGAACCTAACAGGTTTTTAGGAGCGACAATTACTGAGAAGTCTGACACTATCAGACACTGCTGACTGACGTGTATTATTCACTAGACTTGTACGTTATATAATAGTTTGTGCAAAACGTGCACCTGTACGCTGCCACCGACAGGCACACACGTGCGGTTTTTAAATGCAAGCACGGACGCACTAAGAACCTAACAGGTTTTTAGGAGCGACAATTACTGAGAAGTCTGACACTATCTGGACTGTTTTAGACTGTGTACACCAGCCCCAGATATAATGAAGGCTGGTATACGGTCACCACTAGGAATGGCTATATACCCTGCCTGCCTGCCTGTATACTGCTACAATAGTCCTGACAAGGACTCTTCTGGTCACTAGCCTGTATTCCGACCTGGCTATACCCTGCCTGTATACAGCAACAATAGTCCTGAGAAGGACTCTGCTACTGTACTCCGACCTGGCTATACCCTGCCTGCCTGTATACAACTATAATAGTCCTAAGAAGGACTTCTGGTCACACTGTTTGCAGCCCTGCTATGGAAATAGCTATAAAGGGCCGCAAACTTTTCCCTGAAGCAGCAACACTCTCCCTTACCTGACTGTCTGGATGGCTGTGTGCAGAGCACAGCGCGCCCGCCGGTATAAAGGCTCGGTCACGCTGTGCAGGCCGGCCAATCACTGCAATTCCACAACTAACAGGGCTGTGGAATTGCAGTGGTCTGCCAGCCAATCTCTGCATGAGGGCTGGCTCTCAAAAGAGCGCCAACATGCAGGGATGAAGACCACGAGTACAGCACGAGTATCGCGAGATTACTCGGTCCCCGCCGAGTAGCCCGAGTACAGTGATACTCGTGCGAGTACCGAGTAGTAACAAGCATACTCGCTCATCACTAGTAGTGTGTAATGGAAAATCTTTGAGGAACATATGGCACTTCATGGGTTTATAGACATTTTGTTTCTCATGGCTTACTGAAGGTTTATTTTCTTTTATTTTTGTAAGTAAAAAAGGAGATAAATGATTATACAGTGGTTTAATCTTTTTACTGGAGATCTTGTTTACTTTGTCATGCTTATTGTGTTATTATGTCACTATATGAGTGTCATGGGTTGTTGTTTTCATACACATGGATGTGTGTTCCAATTTATTTAAATTGCTGCAATACAAGAATAATGTTTTATTTTTTTATTGTTCAATTGTTATAATTTGTGACCTTATTTTACAATTTTTTGTTTCTAAACAGTGGATCTTGTTAAACGGCGATGGCGCTCAGCACGTGACCAGTTCAGAAGAGAATAACCCAGTGGCAACCACAGCTGTCGCAGCCAAAAAGAAAAAATATGTCCATTATGAAAAACTCAGCTTCCTCATGCCCATTATGGAAGTACCAAAGTAAGTTTAAACCATTACATCACATGGCGGTTTTTTTTTAAATGCACACATTAATTGTTTTTTTTTTTTTTATTTCATCAAAGTACAGAGGATAACCTATAAGATAGTGAGGAAGCCCAGTCAGCAGTATTAACAGCGACCTCTGCTTCCAAGATGGAGAGTACCTCATATCAACCACCACCAATCCCCAACACCAGCCAGCCAGACGCAGAAGAAATGTCCTGTGATTTGGGTTTGGGAACAAGTCAATCCACTAATGTAATTCCAGGCCAGTCTACAGGGCAACAAAGTGGCCCTTCACCAGTTCTTGCAGAGAGTAGTCCACAGCAACATGCAGGCACACAGCCAAGAATAACAACTAATACCATGCACACAGTAGCCCAATGTATCCGTGGTCGCATACATAGGCGTTATGAAGATTTATGTTCCCTGCCAGATATCATTGATACCAGAATAATACACATGATGAATTCACTGATACCAGAGAGTGATGGAGAGAGATTTTGCCGCTCCCTTTCTCCCTCTCTTGCATTGGTTCATGTTCATAGGCAGGACAGATTGAGGGCATCCTTAATAACACTAATATCTGCTACCCAACGTGAGCCAGAACCCATATATTGTTTTGAAGTGATAGAGCAATGGAGAGCTAATCCACGTGGTCCACACACAAACACAACCCAACAAACTGTGGAAACCCAAACTGATGAACATTACTCTAATTTTCAACTAAATCCTGTAGTGCAACAAACACATATACAGTGTCCATCTTCTTCTATGGGAAGTGATGTACAAATTAGGCCAACAGTTGTCCAACACCAAACAGGTACATTAATGACACAAAGGCCATCTCAACAGCCATCATTTGTCCCACAAGTACCCCAACAGACACCAATGCAAACCTCTTTTAACTATCCAAGTATTGTTAGTAATGTTCATAGACTACCTCAAATGTTTCAACAACCAACAGCCTACCATGTTCCTAATAATCCACAAAACCAGTACTTTCAACATCAGACTTACCCAACTAACTTCACATACACACATACTCAGCCTCTTCCAACACATCAATATGTACCACCTACACTTGGTCTTCCATCAGCTCAAACAACTGCATCATTATTTGTTCCAAGTACAACAACTGTTACTAGTGGAAACACTGATCAGTCTCTCACTACAACATCTAGTGTTGTGCAGCAAACATATTCTGTAGGTGTCAATGCAATGGAGACTACACAGGAAAACATCACTAGCCTAGAGGATATAGTTGAATCATAATGTGATATTGTATGTTTTATTTTACATTTTGGTATGTTTTCTAGGGTATTGCTGGTCGGAAAACATTTCAAAATGTAACACATTACTTACTCTATATGCATGGGGTCATATTTGTTTTTTCCTTTCCAAAGATTCAATAGAAATTACTCTATCACTTCCAAAACATTACCTGCCTGTTAGAATGTTGCCTTGCTCTGGACATGTAGTTTGGACCATCCATTAGAAAAAAACTGGGTTTAGGGAAAAAATGCATGCACATAAACTACTACACTAACATTCAGACACCTTTATTATTAAAAATCCAGCCACTATGCAGTATCTGCATATGGTCTGGTCCCATACTTGTATTCCAATAGTGTCAAACAAATTATGTTTGCGTGACATTATTGCATAATAAAGTGTGGTGTTTTGTATGGGCTAATGTCCCTGACAAAATTCTGTTAAAAAATTTATAGAATACAGGGTGTTTTGCAAAAGATAACAGACATACATAGGTTCAATAAATAATCTGGACTAATTTTTTCAAATCCAAATTTGCCATATTTTTATTAGTCATGTACATTCAGTAGTACTGTTACTTGCAAAACAAAAATTCCTGATTTTATAGCAACAAAATTAAATCACAATAGCTTATTGGGACCACAAACACAACCAACCAACAAAAAAAACCCACAAATTATACCTATGTATGGTCATTTTCTCTTTTGTATTACATATGTGTTTGTGATTATGTAACCAAGTGCTAAAAAACTATAACAATGTCAAATTTATACATGACTATGGCGATTTAAACTAAAATAATCTTTAAACTGATTCCTCACTTGTAGACCAGAAGTGGACACATTGGTTCTAACACTACCATTCTCTACAAATGGTGCATTTAAAGCTGGCAACTCCTCAATGTCTTCGTCATTGCTTTCATGTAATCTACAGTAATTATGTAACACTACTGTAGCTTTAATGACAGCCTTGACGGTGGTTGGTTGGAGTTGGATGGTGGTTTGATAAATGCGCCATCTTAAGGCCAAAATGCCAAAGGCACGTTCAACATAGCAACGTGCTCTGGCCAATTTGCTATTAAATAGGGCTTTTGATCTGTCCAGCCCCCTTCTGGGATATGGACGCATCAAATACCTAGACAATGCAAACCCCTGATCTGCAACCATGACAAAAGGAACAATAGGGCCATTATTACCAGGCAATGGTCTTGGTGCAGGCAAACTTAAACTATCAGACATTAATCATCTTGCTAAATGTGAGCTTCTGAAAATGCATGCATCTGAGGCACTGCCATAGGCCCCAATAGCAGCAAATAAAAAGCACTAGTTTGTATCTACCATGGCCAAAATAACTACAGGAAAAAACTTATGGTAATTAAAATATCTTGATGCAGAGTTAGGTGGTTTCTTCACTCTAATGTGTTTTCCGTCAATGGCACCAATACAATTAGGAAAAGCTGTTTTCTCCAAAAATTCATCTGCAATGTGCATCCATTCCTGTGTTGAAGGCAGCTGCATGACATGATGCCTAAGGCTATGTGCGCACTTTGCTTTTTACCTGCTTTTTACCTGCTTTTTTGCTGCTTTTTCAACTGCAGCGTTTAATGCCAAAATGGTTGTGTTCTGCTTTTCAAGCAAAGTCTATGGGAATTTGGTTTTCTTGTCCGCACTATGCAGTTCAAACTGCAGCCTTTTTGTTGCAGAACTTTGGTCAAAAACTCAGCTTTGCAGGGCAAAACCCAAATGGCAAAAACAAAAACATGACAATTGTTTTTACCATTTGGGTTTTGCCCTGCAAAGCTGAGTTTTTGACCAAAGTTCTGCAACAAAAAGGCTGCAGTTTGAACTGAAAAGTGCGGACAAGAAAACCAAATTCCCATAGACTTTGCTTGAAAAGCAGAACACATCCATTTTGGCATTAAACGCTGCAGTTGAAAAAGCAGGTAAAAAGCAGGTAAAAAGCAGGTAAAAAGCAAAGTGCGCACATAGCCTTAGGGTCTCCCATAGCACAGTGCAGGTATGCAGGATAATCTTGCCAATTGTAGACCTTCCCAATAAGAATTCGAAATGTAGACTGCTGATGGATTGCCCAGTTGCAAGGTAACTAAAATAGAAAAAAAATATGACATTACTTTGACTATTCATGAAAGTATTTTTTCTAAACAAATATTTGTGTCATCCAATGACTGGCGAGATATTGTGTATGACTATTATTTTATTGCTTTTGTTGGAAAAACATATGTGTTGATATTTACTTTCCATATTGGAAAAATAATTACTTTTCTGTTTAATAAACAAGATTGTTTGATTTATGACTCTTGTTTCTTTAATTTTGATAGAGATAGAATGGTAGATGTGAGCACTCAGATCATATTTTAAGATTACAATGAGGTTATGTGATCTATATAAGTTTTCAACAAATACCTAAATTTAAAATTACATAATTTCTACAAAATGATGCCTTTGAGATTTAACATGTATTTCAAAATAACAGATAAAGCATGAGTATACATGACAACACCTACCGTAAAGTCACCAACAGTCGTTCCTCAGGGGAGATGCTGAGGCGCATACAGGTGTTCTGATGCTTCAAACGATGGTACACAAGGCCAAGGATGTTGTCAAATGAATTCATGGTGAGATGGCAGTAGGCTTGGAATTTTGGTGGAAATTTCCGCATTTCGCCATAGAGAATATTAAAATGCCCATGTGTTTTCCTGAGCTTCACAAGGAGGTGAATCCACATGCTTCTCTCCAGTGGTGGCTCTTCTTCAATCATATGTCGCCTAACCCCATATCTCCTAAATATCAACCAGAGCAAATACATGGTTGCTTCATTGGAGAGAGACATTTTGGAGTGTGTATAATGTGAGAATGAGTTCAGAAACCATGTTTTTAAATGTTTTTTTAAGCAAACTAACCAAATTGGGTAGTTAATTGACCAATGTAACACACCAGGAGCACATTATGATGGGTTAACAAGGCTATTTGTGTGAAAATACGTATCTTAAAAAACGGACGGCACACGGACTGCACACGTACGTATTTTATGTCAATGCGGACATTCCACATGCACAAACGGCTCGCATACGCCATCACACGGATGCCATACGTACCGGAGAAACGCCCCTAAAAAACGAAACATGGACCCGAAAAACGGACCGTAAGACACGTACTTTTTTTTGCGGAAGTGTGTTTTAGGCCTTAGAAACCCTTTTTTACTGATCCCTGTGGGATTACTATGATTTAATACTATAGCCTGGTGTTATATTAACTTATGGTTCAGGCATTTGACCATATCTAAGGAATAGGAATACCATAGGACATATGCTCATAGATGCCACTTTGGCTTGCAATTACCTTACCATAGATTGTGATTTTCTCCACCCACCCCTCCCCAATTCTGGAGGGTTATATTTACAGTCTCCTCTGCCTTGCTATGCTTATTGTTATTGTTTTGTTTTTTATGAGTATTTAATAAACTTGATTTTTAATGGATCTATTAGCATCATTAGCATTCCTGGTGGGATGCAAGTGGTTTGTTTGAAAAGTTAAAGACTGCTTTTGAAACCCGTACAGAGGCAGAGCTGATGATGGGATTTTATAACTGCAGGCAGCGACCCCAGGATAGCATCAGAAACTATGCGTTGAGATTGCAAGCAGCACTGCGGACCTTGAAACACATAGACCCCATGGATGACGTGGCAGGGAACAAAATGATGGTTGAACAATTTCTGCAGGGGTTACAATCCGTAGAGAACCGTAAACAACTGCGCTTGTGGGTCCTAGAACAAGCGGGCTTTACACACAACGATATCGCTAACGAGATGTTGTTGGGGGTCATGGAATTCGTGACGCATATCCGGCCTCGTTAGCGATGTCATTGCATGTGAAATGCACGAACGACCGTTAATGATCAAAATTACTCACCATATCGTTGATCATTGTCCGGTCGTTCTAATCCCGATTATCGTTGCTGTTGCAGGACACAGGTTGTTCATCGTTCCTGCGGCAGCACACATCGCTATGTGTGACACCGCAGGAACGAGGAACATCATCGTACCTGCGGCCGCCCACAATGAGGAAGGAAGGAGGTGCGCAGGATGTTCGGTCCGCTCATCTCTGCCCCTCCGCTTCTATTGGGCGGCCGCTTAGTGACGCCGCTATAACGCCGAACGAACCGCCCCTTTAGAAAGGAGGCGGTTCGCCAGCCACAGCGACGTTGCTAGGAAGGTAAGTACGTGTGACGGGTGTAAGCGATGTTGTGCGCCACGGGCAGCGATTTGCCCATGACGCACAACCGACGGGGACGGGTGCTTTCACCAACAACATCGCTAGCGATGTTGCTGTGTGTAAAGCCCGCTTTAGACTTTGATGTTCTGAAAGACCAGGCCGTAAAAGCCCTGCAGTCCCCTGCAACCACAGATTCTGTTTCCCAGTCCTGGCAAGCCAGTACCTGTTACGTCCGGGCGGTGGAAACACTGGACCGTACACCGGTTTCCCCTGAGGAGGCAGCCAGGCCGGTCACCGCGCCAGAGGGTCTTGATGCACGGCAGCCGAAGCACTATTGGTAGCCAGATAGTCCGTAGGGGAGCTGGAAAGGTGGATGTTGCTGAGCACACGGAGTTCTGGACGGTAGTCCGGGTGACGAGGCTCAGGGTCCAAGGCCGGGTTGAAGGGTCAGGCGGGATCCGGAACCTGCTGAGCGATGGGACGGGTCACCCAACGGAGCCAGGGACTGGAGACTGGCGGAGCTGCAGAGGTGGTGGAACATCCGCCGAAGTCACCGTCAGGGTACTGGAATGGACGTGGTTCAGAGCGGCTGGCGTGGCAGGACAGGCTCTGCGAGACAGACAGGGTTAATACAGGGCAAAGCAATACGGGGACCTGAACTCCTAGCTTACTAAACACGTAGAACAGGCCCCGCCCACCAGGAAAGAGAATCCTAATATACCCTGTACCTGTCTATGCAATTTCCTGTTTCAAGATGCTGGCCCTTTAAGAAAGGATCAATGACCGCGCGCGCGCCCTAATGCGCATGCGCGAGGCCCGTGTGCCAGAAGCCAGTCCAGGGAGCGGTGCAGAGGAAGCAGGGGTGCCCGGCAGGGTGTCCCACGTCGCTGAGGAGCGCCGGGAGCGGGGAGCTGGACGCATGGAGGGCACAGGCGAGGAAGAGGAGGCCAGGACCGGAGTGGTGAGTTGGGGACGCCGCCGGGAAGCGGAGAGCGGGCCTCGGGGACCGGAGAGCAGGGCACGGGGACCGGGAAGCGTGACAGTACCCCCTCCCCCACGCCCCCCTCCCCGCAACCGGGACAGGAAAGCACGAATCAGAGGAGTGCCAACATTCTCCCGGGGCTCCCAGGACCTATCCTTGGGACCATAACCTGCCCAGTCCACCAGGAAGTATTGCCGACCTCGTACGGTCTTCAAGGCCACGATATCCCTTACCGCATAGATGTCATCGTCAGCGATAGGAGGAGGAGCAGGACTGGCAGCAGCGGAGAAGGGACCAAGGACGACAGGCTTGAGCAAGGAGACATGGAAGGAGCTGGGTATCCGCATCGTGGCCGGGAGCTGCAGCTTGTAGGAGACTGCATTGATCTTGCTGATGACTTTGAACGGTCCGATGTAACGAGGACCCAACTTGTACGATGGTAACTTCAATCGGACATATCTGGATGCAAGCCAGACCAGATCACCTGGGGAGAAACACGGGGGATCCAGGAGCCTCTTGTCCGCATGTCTCTTCATCCGCAAAGAAGCACGTTCTAGGGAAGACTTGACAAAGTTCCATATAGCTGAGAAGTCCCGAACCAGAGCATCTGCTGCGGGGACATCGGAAGCCGAGGATACTGGCAACGGGACAGAAGGCTGAAGTCCGTAAATGACCTGGAAGGGAGAACTGGAGGTGGACTCGCTAATGTGTTGGTTGTGGGAGAATTCAGCCCAAGGTAGGAACGTGGACCAATCGTCATGATGGATGTTGACGTAGTGGCGCAGGAAGGAGGTCAGGATCTGATTGACCCGTTCCACTTGGCCATTCGACTGAGGATGGTAGGCCGAAGAAAAGTCCAAGGATACTCCCAGATGTTTGCAGAGAGCCCTCCAGAAGCGCGAGGTAAACTGAGTTCCTCTGTCGGACACAATGTGTGCGGGAAAGCCATGCAATCGGAATATGTGTTGTATGAAGGAGTCAGCTAGCTCCTGGGCAGAGGGCAGCCCGGCCATGGGAACGAAGTGAGCCATCTTTGAGAAACGGTCGACCACAACCCATATGACCGTGTGTCCGGA